>NC_133325.1:666163782-666763782 GCF_042186555.1 Aquarana catesbeiana | reverse complement strand
CCAGCCTGAATTTTGTGTCAGGGTGCTATAAATAAATCAGCAGAGAGCTGGTCTATTCACAGCGCAGCTCTGCAAGTCTCTGCCCATGTGGAAGGGGGGGGGGGTGCCTTTCCTCCAATCAGCTGTCTCACAATGTATGGCAAGAATCCACACCCACAAGTGAATCCGGAAAAGACAAACTGATCATCAGTGTAGGAGGGCCCTTCTTTCCCTGACTATCAGTGTAAGTGGGTAATTTTCCTAATGGCCACCAGTGTAAAGTGGCCCTTATCCCACTGACCACCAAGCTACAGGGTCCGTTCATCACTGACCACCAATGTAAGAGGCATTTTTTCCACATATTTTCTGCAATACTTTTCTGCCATTTCATTTTACTAGCACTACTAAAAAGAATTGTCATATTCAGTATTCTTCAGATATGCCAAGCAAGACACATTCCTTAGTCTTATTAAATTACGTCAGCTTACTGTTCATGCTAACGTACTGTGATCTGTAGCTCCCTGCCTGGGATCAGAAGGTTATTTCATTGTTCCTCTGGGTTAAAAAGGTTGAGAGGCTGATCTACTTTACTCCCCTTGCTGTGGACATTATAAATCAGCAGTGCTGCATTCACCTGCTAAGCATACTCTCCATAGCATGACTGCTTTTCTACATAGTAAGTGTTCACTAGCATTGCTCATTAATTTCACATTGCCTTTTGTTTCTATTACAAACATGCACATAAACCTATAAAAACCATCAGCAGTCTGGTGCAGGCAATTTTCCTAGTGACTGTATATGTCCTTTAGCCAATAACCTAAGACTTTTATTGGCTTTGTAGATTACTGAAAATGGGCCTCGTTTTGCAGTCAAAATCCATTAGAGGTAAACTGTCACCCAGCAACTACCTGCGTAGGAAAAGTATTTTTAATTTTATTTTTTAAAGTGCCTCCCTTAGGAACCAAGACAGAAGTAACATCTAGACTTTTTTTGGCTGTGGCCATCATACATCAGCAGTGCTGTTTTCACCAAGCATGCCCTACATGGCTGTAAATAGACTATTATTATTACTATTATACAGGATTTATAATGCGCCAACAGTTTGCGCAGCGCTTTACAATAAAAAGGGGGACAGTACAATTACAATACAGAAGGAATAGGAGGGCCCTGCTCATGGAGTTTACAATCTAAAGGGAGGGAAAGGTGGTACAAAAGGTAATGGCTGCAGGGGATGAGCTGATGGAGGAGACTCAAGTACAGTTCTTAGGTGGAGGTGGGGTAGGCTTCCCTGAAAAAGTAAGTTCAAGGATCGTCTAAAGGCGGACAAGGGTAGGAGGTGACCGGACATACTGGGGCAGGGAGTTCCAGAGGATGGAAGAGGCTCTGGAGAAGTCCTGTAGGTGAGCATGGGAGGAGGCAACAAAGGAGCTAGAGAGCAGGAGGTCCTGGGAGGAGCGGAGAGGAGAGGACAACTTGGGCGATATCTGCAGATGAGATTGGCGATGTAGCTGGGGGCGATGTTGTAGATGGTCTTGTATGTTGTGGTTAGCAGGGGCGGCCCATCCATTAGGGATGCTGCCCCCCCTATCCATGCGTCCAGCCCCCTGATCTACATTCTGGGGGCCGGATGCATGGATTCCAAATGGGGGGGGGGGTTATTGAAGCATGCGATTAGAGCCAGACACTAATAGGCTTCAAAAAAGTGTGGGCTTGGGGCGCCCTTTTCACACCGAATCTCCCCCCGGCCAATCAGGCCGTGAGACCAGTTTCCCAATTGGCCAAAATGACAAGCGATCCTATTGGGCCACGACGAAGGGAGAGAGAGGGAGGAGATGTGGAGGCCGCCAGAGGAGACGAAATCCGGCCCCTAATCTACATGCAGGGTGACGGACACATGGATTCCAATGGGTTACTTTTTATTTATTTTTTTTTAAGCACGAAATTATAGGGGGAGGCTCTAATTGGCTTAAAAAAAGGGTGGGCTCTGCGCCCTGAGCTCACCCTGTTGTGTGACATTAGCAAATTAATATTTGCTAATGTCTTCCCGTTTCTCCTCCAAGCCGATCAGGAAGCGGGTCCTGAGACCCCATTGGCCAAGAGGAGAACCGAAGAGGAGAACTGACGATTGGGACACGGAGCCGCCACCGCAGCCGTGACCTGCATGGGGTAAGTGCAGGGCTGACGAAGGGCCTGGCGAGCGAGAGGGAGGTGTGAGAGGTCGGGGGGGGGGGGGGTAGGGTTAGTGTGGGGAATGTCTGGTCAGCATGGAGCGCTTCGCGTCACTTCCGCTTCCCGATGTGTTGTTCCGGAGCGGTGGAGCGCATGACGTCACTTCCGCCCTTTTACCTGAGCATGGCCATTTTGGTCTACTGTGGAAGTAGTCCCAGGTGTCCCCTGTGATCAATTTTCAGGCAATTCTTTCATTGGCGAGTCTCCCTATATATACATACACACACACACATACCACAGCGATTGCACACGACACTCACACCCCAGATGATGTCCGTTAGGACGGAACGCATTGGATGACCTTCGAGGCAATCGCTTTTTTACCTTCCAAAGAACAAGCTTGTTTTTATCTGCAACTCTAAGTGTAAACCCCTTTTTTAAAATAAAAGACCTTAAGGTATTACGCTATGTGGATTCATTTGTTTTTCATGTTCAACGCCAATGGAATAATTTAACATTTGCTGCATGCCTTGGCGTTCATTTGTCTAAAGTACGATCATCCATCATCCATCCTTTGAGGTCTACCTTCCACCCACTGCTCCATTCACAGATTGCTACATAGAGGCCAAGTCGTCATTATGCCTGTTTGACCCATGTGTTGTATGCTACATGTGTCCACCTCATCTGGTAAGCGTGCCAACCTTACTTTCCTTGACTGCACTTCATGATCAAGCACCTTTTCAAGATTTATCATTTCAAATTATACACTTGTGTTGATGTATATTCACACCGTCATGGTATATTCAATCAAGATGGACTGATACGTTATGTCATTTTCTTTAGATCCAGTGTCAGTGGGTTTTTTTTTTTTCACGTTTTATTTATTTCACTGACTTTGAGCGCTACACTATTATTTTTATGTCTAGTGGAGTGTTGGCTGCTCACTTATTTTCCTTTAGGCAATTTTTCTTCCTTTTATACATTAGACCCCTTTTACACGGGTGTTTTTTCTTCAGGTGCTTTTTGGCTAAAAATAGCACCTCAAAAACACCTCCCCTGCAGTCTCAGTGTGAAAGCCTGAGTGCTTTCACACCGAGGCGATACGCTGGCAGGACATTACAAAAAAAAAAAAAAAAGTCCTGCAAGCAGCATCTTTGGAGCGGTGAATACACCGCTCCTCCACTGTTTCTGCCCATTGAAATTAATGGGCACAGCTGCTGAAGGGCCTGCAGCGCTAGCGGAGGTTAAAAGTGCCCTGCTAGCGGCTGAATAGCGCCGCTAAAATGATATAATAAAACTAACGGCATTTTACCGTCAACGTCCGCTTGCTCCAATGTGGGGGCAGCCTTAATGCCTGGTCAGGTCCAACTGACGCACCCCCCCCCGACCAATGGAGCAACAGCCGCCACTGGCAGTTGGACTAACAATGCTTACCAAAGTAGAACTGCCTTTATACATAGGGCAATGTCACTGAACACATACTTTTTGCCTTTTGTTTTCTATTACAAACATGCACATAAAACTATAAACAAAAAAAAACAAAAAAACCCATCAGCAGTCTGGTGCTGGCAATTTTCCTAGTGACTGTATATGTCATTTAGCCAATAACCCAACCTAAGGCTTTTATTGGCTTTGAAGATTACTAGAAATGGGAATTATTTTGCAATCAAAAAAGTCATTAAAGGTAAGCGGTCACCAAGGACCAACCTGAGTATTTTTTTTCAAATAGGCGAGTCCCTTATGAATCAAAGCGCTTGTCAAAATATATACAATTTCCCAGAGAGCCAGCACTGACACGAGAGGAAGAGTAGTGAGCAACATGATCCCAAATGTACCTGCCACTTTGTTCCCAGAAAAGTGCAGGAAATAGCCCTGTGTAAGCTTATCAAGTTGGGTTTGGAGTTTGCACAGGTCTTTCTTTCCCCAATCATGACAGCTAAAAAAGGGAGTGACCAGGGAGCAAGGAAAGGGGAATAATTTTACTTCGCCTTGCATGGTGTCCAAAGGAATGCAGTGTTTGGCAAAAACAAGCCTGACACTTGTAAAAGCCTCTAAAGCTTTTAGACTTGTTTACAAGTGTCAAGAGATTGGGTGTGAATTAATTTCATTGGCCAAAATACATTTATTCCGGCCATTGAAATTAATTCATGCTCAAGTACTAAATACACTAAATACAAACTCGGCTGCTCCTAGATGCACTAGCAGTGGGGTTCCTGCCACAAAACACTGCTAAAAGCCTGGGTCCGCATGGACACATAGGCTAACATGCAGGAGAGTTTAGAGGCAGGAAAACAAAAACAAAAACCACACCTGATGCCCCTAGAAGCAGCTGCGAAAACATCCAGTGTTTATGAGGCCTAAGGCTCGGTTCACACTAGGGGCGGCACGACGACTTGCAAAACGACTTCTATATAGAAGTCTATGCAAGTCGCCTCAAGTCGCCCCAAAAGAAGTACAGGAACCTTTTTCTAAGTCGGAGCGACTTGCGTCGCTCCGATTAGAACGGTTCCATTGTACGGAACGGGGGGCGACTTGTCAGGCGACTAGGTCGCCTGACAAGTCGCCCCCGTGTGAACCGGCACTAAAGCGTAACTTTACCCAGAACAACTTGATAAAAAATAATATTCATTAGCAAGGAGCCCACATTTTACATGTATAATTCTGCTACCAAAATAAGTGTGTGCTGTAGATTGCCTCCAGCATTGATCCTGTTTCTTCTTGCTGGAGGCGGCCAATTTGCTGAAGCTCAGAGCACCTGATCAGCAGTAAAGCTTTAGGCTGTGAGCAGCTCGACCTCAACATTTTTGGCACAGTGCTGAAAAATGGAGAGCAACTGAGCATGTGCAGAGCAGGGTAAGATAGTGCATTACTAGATTTAAACAGCATAGGCACTTATTTTTAATGTTTTACATAGCTATACCTGCAAGAGGGGCCAGCATGAAGAGATCTAGCAGGATCTAATTTTCTGACTAAGGTTCCACTTTAATCCCTTCAGATCCGCGCTATACCTGAATGACGGCTACAGCACGGATCTGCTTTGCCAGGAGGTCGTCAATAGACGTCCTCCCCTTTGCACCCCCTGCAGGGCGCGTGCTGTGAACACCGAGTCAATGAGACTCGGGTGATCACAGATCGGAGTAAGAGGTCGATCCCGGCCCCTTACCATGTGATCAGCTGTCAGCCAATGACAGCTGATCACATGATGTCAACAGAAGATCGGTAATCAGGTTTTTTTCTTCGCAGAAAAAAAAAAAAAGCCGATCACCGGCTTCTGTTGAAGGGACATCCGTCCCGAAGAGGAAGAGGTGAAGCTGCCTCATATCTGCCCATCAGTCCCGCAGTGCCACAAATCAGTGCCCACCAGTACATAAGTGCCAGCAATCAGTGTCACCTATCAATGCCCACTAGTGGTGCCAAACAGTGCCTCATCAGTACCACCTAGCAGTGCTGCCTATCAGTGTCACCTACCAGTGCCCACCCCATCAGTGCCACCTTATCACTGCCCATCAGTGTAGCCTCATCAGCATACATCAATCAAGGAGAAAAAATTACCTGTTTACAAAACCGTTTTATATTTTGTTAATAAAATTTGCTTTTTTTTTTTTTTTTTTTTTTTTAATTTGATCTTTTATTTTTTGTTAAAAAAAAAAAAAAAAAACTCAGAGGCGATCAAATACCACCAAAAGAAAGCTCTATTTGTGGGGAAAAAAAATGATAAAAATTTCATTTGGGTACAGTGTTGTATGACCGCGCAACTGTCTTTAAAAAAGTGACAGCGCTAAAAGCTGAAAATTGGTCTGGGCAGGAGGGGGGTTTAGGTGCCCAGTAAGCAAGAGGTTAAGTACCAGCACCAACCATTTGAAGATACTAAATTTGTCCAAATAGAGACATTGTAAAAATATATGTTCTCATTGGCTTTATATCTGCCTGGAGTTCAGCTTTAAGATGACTGTAGCATAAAAGTGGTATATCATTAAAGGGTAACTCCACTTTCATGGGGAAAAAAAAAAAAGAAGCAAAGAAAAAATATAGCGTGTACAATTGCGATACAAGTCATATTGTAATTGAATGTTATTAAAAAGTTGCCTCTCCTTTTCAATCTGCAGCCACTGTAATTTTCTATAAATGCAAAGCAATATGGCTACCTGGAGTTGTTCTGTACACAGAATGTGTACTGACCACACCCCTAAAACATTTCCTGCTTGTGTGATTGGCTCAACAATTTTCCCAGAAGTCTGCCTAAAGATACAAGTCAGATTTCAGGCATCCCCTGCAACAAAAAATTTATTTTGGTGAGATATTTCCAACAGGAACATGTCTAAAGGGATGCAGGCCCAACAGATTTCCTCATTAGTGCCCTGCAGCTGCCACAGCTGATAGATAATTATGAAACCACTCCCATTAGACTCACTCAGTACAGAGGCACAGACAAACACACATGGATTTCTTCAGAATAACAAAAGGTAGGAATCTGCAACAAAGGTTGTTATAATCCTTGCAATGTACATAGATCACCCAGTGGGGAGTGGTTTTTTTTTTCCTTAACAAAAGTGGAGTTACGCTTTAAGGACGCATTCAGACAGGAGATCAGACCCATACTTCGACTTGAGCTGTGCATTCAGATCTGTGCACCCTCTCCGGCCTGCATGTCAGATTTTGACATGCAACTGTCTGTTCAGCTGATGTGTCTGCATGCACTTCTACGGGCTGCCTGCATGCAGCTCCGAGGTGGATTCATACACACAGCAGCTCAGAACGGAGGAGGGGTCTGATTTCCTGTCTGAATGAGTCCTAAAGGGTCAATTAGCCAAAACGTTAAAACAGTATATTATATAACTGTGGGTAAATTCTGCATTGCAAATTAGGCAAAAGCCAAGTACAATAGTCCACATGTTTCTATTCAGGGATACAGAATGAGCCACACAGTAGATTCATGGGTGAAAAGCCTTGCTCCGTTCCGCTGTTCGCATTGACATTCCATGTTATGGAAACACAGGGCTCATCCAAGGAGAAACTGCAATGTATTATTTACAGGTCACTTACTCACATTGGAAAGAGTATAAAAAGACTCGTCCCATTAACTCCTTATCTGTTGGCATGATATCAAGTGCTCTGTTTAACAAGGTCAGCAATGACAGGATCGAGTCATAACACTTCTAGGTCAAATCTAGTTTCCCCCAAGTATCAGTTCCCTTTACATTCAGTCACAAACAAGATATTTTTTTACTTAACCCCTTAGCAGAGTTCACAAAAGGCTCTTCCTTAAAAAAAAAAAAAACGCAACTCTTGGGTGCAATGACCCAAAGCAACCAATCAGAATTCTCAGAATGCTACAACATGAATTCCAATTTGCTGCTATGTAATATGTATATGTAACTGTATATACAAAGATCTGTATGTACTGTACTGAGGACACCTCAATTATAATAAAAATAGAAAACCCCATTTAGAAGCTTGTGTTAACTCAAAGTTATGAATAAGGCTCATAGAATGCAAATGAGAATAAAGTAAGAATAGCAACAAACCCCAGGAACCAGCAGAGCTAGCAATCAGATCAGTGTTTGTGGTTAGTTGTAGGAGTCAGTTTATAAAATTCGTTTCAGAGATTGTTTCACTTTCTACCAAACTAGGAAACTTATGGCAGACATGTTTTAAAAGGAAGACACAATTTAAGAACATGGAATGAATTATTTCTTTTAGAAAGTTGGCATTTTCATGGCATTTTTTGGGGCTTCAAGTGCGCGTTTGTGCAGACAGTGAGGGGCGCTCCTGTATGCTGTACAGTCTTAGGCTTGGTTCACACCTAAACCAGCCGCAGATTGCACAAGAACTGTGCGTCCCCATTCTCTGTTTCAGGGATGAATCTGTGCCCGAATTCAGCCCTAAAACAGAGCCAAAGACGCACAGCGTGCTCCGCAGCCACCCCGGAGACATGTGAACTGGCTCCATAGAGAGCCGGCCACAATCTCCTGCTATGCGAAATGGATGGGGGGAAATCCACATCCAATTTGCATTAGGTGTGAACCCAGCCTTAGTGCTCGCTTACACCAGATGCAAACAAACACTCTTTGAAACTCAGTATGAATGCATATGCAAGAAAGATGTATTTTAATGAGCCTAGTTTACATCATTGGAGTGCTTTCATGTGTGTGTGTTTTAAAAAAAAGTACCGCATGCTGCATTTTTTCTTTTGCATATAAAAAACATACCACAACATAGATGAACGCAACACAATGCAACGCAGTAAGAGAAAGAAAAAAAAAAAAAATCAAATGATGCCTAAAAAATACACTGCATGTGTTCTGTTTTTTACTGAGATTTTGTTGATGTGGTTCTTTACGAAAGGCAAATCCACTTTGCACTACAAGTGCACTTGAAAGTGCAGTCACTGTAGATCTGAGGGGGATATGCAAGGAAAATAAAAAACAGCATTTTTGCTTGTACATGATTGGATGATAAAATCAGCAGAGCTTCACCTCAGATTTACAGCGACTGCACTTCCAAGTGCACTTGTAGTGCAAAGTGGATTTTCCTTTCGTAAATAAACCCCATTGACTTTCATGGCTGGAAGCTTTCCCATGCAGCGCTGGGTCGCTAGGACTACGTAAAATATGTCTGATGCTTGTTCCCTTGGGTCCTTTGATGAACTTTTGTTTTTATTTAACATTTTTGTGTCCTAGATTTATTTTCCCGTTTTTCATTGGACATTACAATATTGTACTTTGTTGTGCTGTGAAATATTTTTCCTCTGATAAAAATTTAATTATGGGAAAAAAATAAATGCACGAAAATGCATATGTGGAACTGCATACTAAAGGCTAATGTAGACAGGCACTGACCCCAGCAGCATGTCAAATTACGTGTGGTTTGAATGGCTTCCAAGTTGCAGTTGCATACACAGACTATATGTAAGCAAAGCAGCCCAAAAGCAAACACGCATACACAGACGCTCCCATTTTCCTTGTGGGAGCCAAGCACTTTACAAGCAGTAAACCACAACAACCACCTAGAATGCCCTCTACTGAAGGCACACCAATACAGGCATTTTCCAGAGCTGCACCATTCTGGCTACAATGAAAATCACTATTTTTTTGCTTAGAAAAAAAAAGACCACAATTCTCTCGGCGCAACATCATCTTTCACATTATACAAAAAATATATATATATTTGGGCTATCTTTACTGTTTTTTTTTTTTAATCCATTGAAGTGTACTTTTTCCCCAAAAAATTGCGTTTGTAAGACCGCTGCACAAATACAGTGTATTATAAAATACAAAAAAAAAATAAAATATTGCAACAATCGCCATCATATTTCACAGGGATATAGAGAGATGTGTATATATATATATATATATATCTATCAAAAAATACGGATTTTAAACTTTGTAAGAAACAAGTGTCATAAACAGGATTAGGCCCCTTTCACAACACTACCACGACTTCAAAGTTGCGTGATGCCGCCGCGATTTTTGATGCCATTTCAGGGAATGCCTGTGTAACTCGCATCAAAGTCAGACCAAAGTAGTGCAGGGACTATTTTGAAGTCATACTAATAGGAATGGTTGTCATTGGAAATCATGGGGAACGACTTGTCATGCGACTTTACAGTCCCAATTCGCAGGACAGGTCGTACAAGTGTGAAAGGGGCCTAAGTCTTAAGTGGTTAAACTTCCCTCATCTACAGACTGAAGTTCATTCCTTTGATCTAAGCAGGAAAAGTTACAATGTTTATAGTTATCTCCCACCATGGACAATGTTGTGAAAAACTTGGCAGCAGTGGCGTCGCTAGGGGGTGGCTTTTGGGGCTATAGCCCCGAATCTGGGGCCCATAGCCGCGAGTCTTTGCAGGGGTCTCCAAGGGGAGGGGAGGCTCTCTGGGGACCCTGATGCAAGGGGGGGGCTCTCTGGGGACCCTGATGCAAGAGGGGGGGCTCCCTGGGGACCCTGATGCAAGGGGGGGGGGGCTCCCTGGGGACCCTGATGCAAGAGGGGGGGGGGCTCCCTGGGGACCCTGATGCAAGAGGGGGGGGGGGCTCCCTGGGGACCCTGATGCAAGGGAGAGGCTCCCTGGGGACCCTGATGTAAGTGGGGGGGCTCCCTGGGGATATACACACACATGTATATACATGTGTACGCCCACCCAAGCATATGACTTTCTTTACTACGCTGCTATGGGCTCTAGCCCCAGATCTTTTGTAGACCTAGCAACACCCCTGCTTGGCAGGCTGCCCGGTTTTTTCTTTTGACAGCTGAGTGAGCAGAGAACTCTCTATACTTGTTACATGAATGAATCAGGAAATTCTGCATAGAGATCATGAGGAGGGTTGAATCGAGATCACGATTTTTAAAAGATTTATCGTGCAGCTCTAGTGGATTCTCATCCGTAGCCATGTTACTACAATTAAGAACAAATTATTCATACTTTTATAGGGCTATTACTGCAGAATACATCCAGCTGCTGCTGCGGGATGTTAACACTGGTCAGAGTTACCTGACATATTAACATTCTTTGTGCTAAAGCAGCCTATTAACAATGAATGGCACTGCCACACACCACACATAAAGTCATGCCCTTATGCGTGTTGCATTATTACAATGCTTTAGTCTGATTGGGCCCAGAAATTAAACTGGTCATGCAAGAAATGTAGAGACTACTCTTGCAGACCTCTGTCTGAAAATGCTAGTTGTCGGGCTGTTAGCCTAAGGCCAGCCATAGATGGTTCGATCTCGGCCGGTTCAGCAGGGACCAGACGAGATTTGAACCATTTATAAAGCAGTCTATATATACAAAAAAGTTAATTGATCAATCAACTTGGGTACAACCAGCCTGTTGGATTTTACATGCGATTACTGCTAGCAGCTGTTGTAGCCCCTAGCAGTAATCACTGTGTTCTTCTGGAGGGGGAAGCTGTCCCCACCGGCATAACACAATGGCTCCACGGGAGGGATTCCCCCATTAACACTGACTGTTGATGGGGGAAATGAGCGATTTTCTTTCCTACAACCCTTAATTCTCTTACTTCAATTCATGGGGTCACTGACCTGGAGTGATATGCAGATCAGGCATGTCAAAGGTCTTGGGGGCCATTCACATAGATGGTGTCCATTCAGTCTCAGTGGAGAATCCTAGACTGACTCATCCCCTGCTGAGTCAGCTCAGAATGATACAGAGGTTTCATTGTAATTTTATTATTCTATTCTGCTTTATTCTATTCTACTCTATTGTTGTATTTTCTATTTCTTTATTTTATTTTCTGTTTTATTCTGTTCCATAAAGCAGCCCAAGTAGAAATCAACATCTTATTTCACGCTTATACCTTATTGTATTTATTGCAATAGGTTTCCACTTCAAGTTAATTTTTTAATTCAAATTAATCTGCAAATAATTTATTTGGAATTTGTTTAAGTTTGTTTTTATTGTGATTCAGAAATTCAGATATCAAAAATTTTGGCCGATTTTCGATTAAACAAATTGCACATGTCTACTGTACAGGCTTTCTGTTAGAAAGCTGGAGTAAGAGTCAGTGGACTATGGGGGTGCCCATCAGTCTAACTACAAGCGTCTTCTGTGGTGGAAGGCTGGACTTGTAGTTTATTTATTCACAGATCCCTGTAAATTAATAACATGGCTGTGCTGGTGGAGCTGATTTTAAATGTGACAGTGGATGCAGAGGAGAGGATCCCTCACCCGCTATCAAGGGTGGGGGGAGATTGTGGGCTGCGGCTGGAGATGCTGGAGCATGTTACACATGACACCCTAAATGCAGGTGTAACATGCAGCAAAAGTGAACTTAACCTTTAGCCTCTTCCTGTCCATCCCTGGCGTCCCTTTAAGTTGGGGTTTCTGCCTCGAGGGCAGGACAGACAGTCCAACCATGTGACTATTGTCATACGATTGTAAGCCCATCCTGCTGGCTCCCAATCATTACTAGAGACCAAAGGCTATGATAGCACAATCACTGTGCTGGGAGTATGTAGTGAGAGCACGATCAGCACAGAAACCTTGGCTTCCATGGACGTATGTGTGTGGCTTATGGGTGTTAAAACCCAATCTCTCTGCCACCACACATATGCGATTTGTGGGCAGCATGAGGATTAAACATGGACAGACAGAAAGGGCCCCTATGTGTATTCTTGTTCTGGGTCTGTGACTGGTGAATTAAAAGTCAGCATGACAGCCAGATGAGGAATATTTATTTTTATGTAATATTACTACTAAAATTAGATAGAGACGGAATATGATGGCGATTGTTGCAATATCACACTGTATTTGTGCAGCGGCCTTGCAAACGCAATTTTTTTGGGCAAAATACACTTTAAAAAAAATAAAATTATATATATATATATTTTTTTTTTTTTTTAAATGTATTTAGATGTTTTTTATGAATCTCTCCCCCCCGTTTTTCAACTGGTTATCTGACCTGTAACACACCTCCTGTATTAGAGGGCCTCCGCTCTGTATGAAGGAACTACAGGGGGTACCTTTGGACAGCAGCAGGGGTGAGGGGAGCATTAGATGTACTAGCGAATCAGGATACATTAACAATTTGAAGCCTAATTCCAGCTAACACTTTACAAGCAGTTACAGCAATTTTTTTGTTCCTTTTGGGATAA
Source organism: Aquarana catesbeiana (assembly GCF_042186555.1). Taxonomy (NCBI): domain Eukaryota; kingdom Metazoa; phylum Chordata; class Amphibia; order Anura; family Ranidae; genus Aquarana; species Aquarana catesbeiana. Next base: position 666,751,020 of record NC_133325.1, on the reverse strand, counting down.
AGGTTTTGCATAAATAAAAAGTTGATCATTACAACCACCTATGTCAGCGGCAAATGCAGGGCAGCTACGTTTGCAGGGCAGCTTGTTCTGTTGAAAAACAGACTTACTGGCTGGATCAAAAGATGAACGCAGCTATTCAGGGTGAGTGAAGTCAGAGTGTCTATTTTTTAGTGGTATATCAGTGAAGGTTCTCATATATCCAGGTCATGGGAGATCTAGTCATCACATTCATCTGGACTGGTCCTGTAATGGTGAAGACTTTCCCTAGCAGGTCTTCTTGGCAATCTTTTGGGGTGTACACCCTGATCCTGGTGATGGAACATGAGACAACGTCCCACCAAACTTCATCATCATTACAGATCAAGTGCAATTGTATGTGACTAACTATTACTCCTAGGATTTACCTGTGACACCCAATGATCGATAATAATAATAGTAATAATAATAATAATACTTGTAGTAAATGGCTCTTAGTCAGGATAAAAGATGATCAGGATGAATTCTCCAGACTCTGGACATGGTGGGCGCCCACAGACCTCCAATTATTTACTATGGAACAATAAAGAGATCACACCGCACATTGTACTGCACGCCTGCCTACTGCAGCGCCATATCTAGAGAGGTCATGTAGAATGCGGTCTCTGGGACTTGTAGTCCCCCTGGGATTGTACAGTATACACACCGGGGACTGTCGCTCCTCTCTGCCCATACTCTGCACGGCTCTGATCAGCAGCTCCTCCTCCGTACAGCTCCGTTCTCTCCCGGTGGCCGCGAAACTCTCGAGCAGCTCCAGCACCCGAACCACCTGCGGGACCACCCCGGACACGGACTCCGGGCCGTACTGCTCGGTGAGACCTTGCAGCTCGGAGCCCAGGCTCTTGGCCATACTGTACACATCCTCCAGTGATAGAGCAGCAGGAGCCCGCCGCCATACCGTCCCCACCGACTCCATCCCTCGACCTGCTATGCCCAGACCGTCACCGCTGTCATGAGCAGGAGAAAACCCCGCCCCCCGAGCACGGAGGGACCGCCCACATGTTGCGTCCGGTAACCCCGCCCCAAGCGGAAAGGGAACACCCACATGCTGCGTCTGGCACTCATGAGAAATAGAGTGAGAAGAACGCGTAAGCCCCGCCCCAAGCACAAAGAGACAGCCTACTGCCTGAACAACACACACCGCCCACACACGGAGCTGTCACCGCACTAACGACACGAAGCCCCGCCCAAACATGAAACTGTCACAGAGAAGCCCCGCCCACACACCGTGCTGTCACCGCCTACTACACGAAGTCACGCCCACACACAGAGCAGCTACCGCGCTGGCTACATGAAGCCACGGCTACACACACAGGAGCTGTCACCGCTCGGACTACACGAAGTCCTGCCCACACAGGAGCTGTCACAGCAGTGGCTCCACAAAGCCCCGCCCACACACGGAGGGCCACTGCTTCTTTCTGGGATTTGGGCTGACAGAAGACGTTCCATCTACTCTATTCGTCCTTTAGGGGCCATTAACATCAAGAAACACATCTACACATCTACTCAGTACTGGAACAGGGTCATCCGGAGCAAGGATGCTGAATTGCGCCCCCTCCCCCACTATTAATACATACCATAGAATAGGTGTACCACCCAGCATACATTTTTTGCCTGGGTACTTCACTGCGCCCAGGGCAACTGCCCCTCCTTTCCACCCCATGTCCCAGGTGAAGCTGAAGTTAGCTCTTTATCCAGCCAGCTTCTTATTCAGGTTGGATCTTTATTCACAAAGGTGATTATTTACTAAACAATCATCTGCAAAGTTTATAATAAAATTGTGAACTTTAACAACAATTCTGTCTCCCTAACTGCCATATATTTAAAGGGGTAATTCTGAATAAATAACTTTTTCTATATGAGAACCATCTTGGCTCACCCAGATGTGACTTGTTTTCATATAATTTGGCATCCTTCTATTATTTAAAGTTCAATTTGGCCTGAGCCAAGTGATATAAATTATAAAATAAGACTTTGAGTCGGTGTGTCACACAGGTGAGCAGGTTGACAGGAAGGACAACCTCAATCATCTATGCCTGGTTGCAGGAGGCAAAAAGGCCGACGGATGACAGGCTCAGAAGGCGGTGGTCTGATGCTTTACAGGTAACCATAACACCCAAACAATGGAAGAATGCATGCATTTTATCACATAAGTGCTCTATCAGCACTAAATTGCAAGAAACAGCCTGTAAACTGTTGACACAATGGTACTTAACACCAGTGAAATTAAACAAATGGAATCCACAAGTATCCGATCGTTGCTGGAGATGCATGGGTGACATTGGATCTTTGATACATATTTGGTGGCAGTGTCCCTTAATCATCCCTTTTTGGGACAAAGTATTAGATCTAATCAAATTGATTACAGAGACTACATTGGCACTTGATGCAGCTTGCTGCTTACTGCACGTATCAAACTGGACCTTAAAGAAATACAAACACTCACTCACAAAACACTTATTAAATGCAGCTAAATATCTTATCCCAATCCACTGGAACTCCCCCCGGGTTCCATCTATAGCAGATTGGCTTAATAGAGTCGCTGAAATTTATGAAATGGAGGACACTCTTGCACAAACTAATGAACAGGTCAGGAGATTCCATGAGACATGGCAACCCTGGACTATTTTCAAATACTCTGAGGCCTTCACTGACATCTTAGCCGCACAAATTGCTGGGCCGGGTTTGGACTGAGGCGTCTGTCTGCAGTGATAGGCCCCGATTTGACATAGTAACACTGAACACTACGGTTGATCATTATCTTTCCTTTTCTTCTTTCCTCTTTTCCTATGGACATGACAAGCAAGTCAGGAGTCTACATTTGCCAACCTACATATGCTGTTACTCAGATTAGGCACGGTGAGGTGTGATAGATAAGCCCGCAGGAGGCAATAACTTGACCATTGCATTCCGGCAGAATTTCTCTTTTTGTTACAAAATTATCTCAGATGGTCATATATAATCTTGAGTCGCTTCCACGTTACTTATGTATGGATATTTGATTTCAATGTTGCTTTCCTGATTTGTACTGAACTATTATTTCAATAAACTCTTCAAAAAAATAAATGATAAAATATGGCACCTTGACAGCCATACATTTCAATGGGAAAATCCAAATAAGAAGCCAAGTTATTCCTATAGGAAAACCATCTTGGCTCACCCAAATTCCACTTGTTTTATACTCATTGGGCATCCTACTATATAGGAAAGTTCAATTTGGCCCGAGCCAAGTGATATACAGTGCCTTGCAAAAGTATTCACCCCCTTGGCATTTTTCATGTTTTGTTCCCTTACAACCTGGAATTAACATGGATTGTTTGAGGATTTGCATCATTTAATTTACAGAACATGCCCACAACTTTGAAGATTTTTTTTTTATTGTGAAGCAAACAACAAATAGGACAAAATAACAGAAAAAGTCAATGTGCATAACTATTCACCCCCCCCCCCCCCCTAAAATCAATACTTTCTAGAGCCACCTTTTGCGGCTATCACAGCTCCAAGTCGCTTTGGATAAGTCTCTATGAGCTTCCCACATCTTACCACTGGGATTTTTGCCCATTCCTCCTTGCAAAACTGCTCCAGCTCCTTCAAGTTGGATGGTTTGCGCTTGTGAACAGCAATCTTTAAGTCTGACCACAGATTTTCTATTGGATTGAGGTCTGGGCTTTGACTAGGCCATTCCAACACATTTACATGTTTCCCCTTAAACCACTTAAGTGTTGCTTTAGCAATGTGTTTGGGGTCATTGTCCTGCTGGAAGGTGAACCACTGTCCTAGCCTCAAATCACATACAGAGTGGTACAGGTTTTGCTCAAGAATATCCCTGTATTTAGCACCATCCATCTTTCCCTCAACTCTGACCAGTTTCCCAGTCCCGACTGCTGAAAAACATCCCCACAGCATGATGCTGCCACCACCATGTTTTCACTGGGGGGATGGTGTTCTTTGGGTGATGTGATGTGTTGGGTTTGTGCCAGACATAGTGTTTTTTTTTGATGGCCAAAAAGTTCAATTTTAGTCTCATCAGACCAGAGCACCTTCCTCCATACATTTTGGGAGTCTCCCACATGCCTTTTCGCAAACTGAAAGTAATGGCTTTCTTCTGGCCACTCTGCCATAAAGCCCAACTCTGTGGAGCATACGGCTTATTGTCGTCCTATGTACAGATACTCCAGTCTCCGCTGTGGAACTCTAAAGCTCCTCCAGGGTTATCTTAGGTCTCTTTGCTGCCTCTCTAATTAATGCCTTGCCTGGTCCGTGAGTTTTGGTGTGCGGCCCTCTCTTGGCAGGTTTGCTGTTGTGCCATGTTCTTTCCATTTGGTTATGATAGATTTGATGGTGTTCCTAGGGATCATCAAAGATTTGGATATTTTTTTATAACCTAACCCTGACTTCTCAACAACATTGTCCCTTACTTGTTTGGAGAGTTCCTTGGTCTTTATGGCAGTGTTTGGTTAGTGGTGCCTCTTGCTTATGTGTTGCAGCCTCTGGGGCCTTAAAAGGTATGAATATGTATGACAGATCACGTGACACTTAGATTGCACACAGGTGGACATCATTTCACTAATTATGTGACTTCTGAAGGTAATTGGTTGCACCAAAGCTTTTTATGGGCTTCATAACAAAGGGGGTGAATACATACGCACATGTCAATTATCATTTTTTTTATTTCTGAAAAATATGTATATATATATATATATATTATATATTATATATATATGTATATATTTTTCTAATTTTACTTCACCAACTCAGACTATTGTGTTCTGATCCATCACAAATAATTCAGATTAAAAAAAACATTGAACTAAAGGCTGTAATGTAACATAATAGGTAAAAAGCCAAGGGGGGTGAATACTTTTGCAAGGCACTGTAAACCATAAAATATGGCACCTTGACAGCCATACATTTCAATGGGAAATTCTGTACAAGAAGCCAAGCCATTCCTATATAAAACCATCTTGGCTCACCCTGATTCCACTTGTTTTATACTCTTTGGGCATCCTACTATATAGGAAAGTTCCATTTGTCCCGAGCCAAGTGATCTAAATCATAAAATATGGCACCCCGACAGCCTTGCCTTTCAATCGGAAATTCCGAATAAGAAGCCAAGCCATTCCTATATGAAAACCATCCTGGATCACCCAAATTCCACTTGTTTTATACTCATTGGGCATCCTTCTATTAGTTTAAGTTCAATTTGGCCCGAGCCAAGTGATATAAATCATAAAATATGGCACCCTGACAGCCATGCATTTCAATGGGAAATTCCAAATAAGAAGCCAAGCTATTCCTATATGAAAACCATCTTGGTTCACCCAAATTCCACTTGTTTTATACTCATTGGGCATCCTTCTATATAGAAAAGTTAAATTTGGCCCGAGCCAATTGATATAAACCATGATATATGGCAACAAAACTTGTCACCCATGCATTTCAATGGGAAATTCTGAATAAGAATCCAATCTATTCCTATATAAAATCCTCTTGACTCACCCAGAATTCCATTTGCTTTATACTAATTGGCATCCTTCTATATAGAAAAGTTAAATTTGGCCCGAACCAAGTGATATAAACCATGAAGTACAGCACCACACTTGTCACTCTGACAGCCATACTTTTCGATGGGAAGTTCTGAATAAGAAGCCAAGCAATTTTATATATAGAAGGATGCCCAATGAGTATAAAACAAGTGGAATTTGGGTTAGCCAAGATGTTTTTTTATGTAGGAATAGCTTGGTTTCTTATTCAGAATTTCCCACTGAAATGCATGGCTGTCATGGTGCCAAGTTTGGTGCCATATTTTATGATTTATTTCACTTGGCTCAGGCCAAATTTAACTTTATCTAATAGAAGGGTGCCCGATAAGTATAAAACAAGTGGAATTTGGGTGACCCAAGATAGTTTTTATATAGGAATAGCTTGGCTTCTTATTCAGAATTTCGCATTGAAATGCATGGCTGTCAGGGTGCCATATTTTATGATTTATATCACTTGGCTCAGGCCAAATTGATCTTTAACAAATAGTAGGATGCCCAATGAGTATAAAACAAGTGGAATTTGGGTGAGCCAAGATGGTTTTCATATAGGAATAGCTTGGCTTCTTATTCCGAACGTCCCTTGAAATGCGTGGATGACAGGGTGCCAAGTCTGGTGCCATATTTTATGATTTATATCACTTGGCTCAGGCCAAATTTAACTTTAAATAATAGAAGGATGCCAAATTATATGAAAACAAGTCACATCTGGGTGAGCCAAGATGATTCTCATATAGAAAAAGTTATTTATTCAGAATTGCCCCTTTAAATACATGGCAGGGAGACAGAATTGTTGTTAAAGTTCATGATTTTATTATAAACTTTGTAGATGACTGTTTAGTAAATAATCACCTTTGTGCATAAAGATCCAATAAGAAGATGGCCAAATAAGGAGATAACATCAGCATGCATTTGATGTGCGTTTTTCTATCTGCATTTGTCCTATGAGGTCACTTCCTTCTTCTTTCTTTCCCTGGGCTTCTATGTGATGTGTTGCAATGCGTTTGCGTGTATTTTTACACGTTTGCGGTGCGTACAAATGCAGCATGCTCTACTTATTTTGACTGCACTGCACTACAATGGTTTAAACTATGCCTGTTGGATTATCTTGAATTTGGACTGTCTGCAGTTGGAGTGCAATCAAAAATGCAGCTAACTGCATCCTGCTACGTTAGGTGTGAATGGGCCCTAGGGCTCACTTACATCAGATGCGGTTAAATGCAACCTAAGCATGGTACGAACACATGTGCAAGAGAAATGAATGTATTCTAGTAAGCCTAGTTTACACCATTGCAGCAGTTTTCACTGTAGATGTGTGTAAATGCAATGCAAACTTACATAGATGAATTCAAATGCGTATAAACACAACTAAGTAAAAAAATGTTACTTAAATAAATAAACTTATTCCAAAAAATGCACCACAAACACACTGAAAACACAATAAAACTTCATGTAAACACTCTGAAAACATATAAATTCACATTAGATATGTGCAATGAACGCAGAGATTGTGGAATAAATGAGTACTTACAGACTATTGGAAGGGAACGTGGGGTTCAAGTACAGTTTCTACAGGAGCCATGGGAAGGGGGGGGAGTGACTATAAATATGTGGGCGTAGTATGCAGCCCTGGTCATATTGATATTATTTGGGGGAGGAGACAAGAGCTATGTGCGATCAAGTGCAGACATAACAATACTGGTGGTCACAGCAATTTAGCAAACACTGTTGCTGGATGTAGGGATGTAAGGATGCAAATTGCAGCAAATCATTCATACACTATGCTGAGTTTCAGGGCTCCTGATCAACAAGCTGCCTACACTTCCATATGTACACAGCTGTGAGCAACTGCTTTGGTGCTATTTGATCACCACTGGGTTTTTAATTTTTTGTGATACAAACGATAAGAAGACCAAAATTTTTCAAAACTGACATCACCAGTGACACTAATACAGTGATACATGATAATACTATACACTGTCACTGTACTAATGACACTAGCTGTGAAGGGGTTAACATCTTTTGGTAATGAAGGGGTTGTTGGAAAAGACAACAGCATGTAATGTAAAGTTGTTAATAAACTGAAAATACTGTATGCATTATACCTATCTATGCAGCAGGTGGCGCTGTAGTATTATATTGTATAGTTTATGTTTTCTATGATATACCAGGATGTGTTGTCTATCTCAGTGCATGTATTTGTATATTTCTGCTTCCTGTTTACGTTTCTCCATGCTGTAAGACATGTAATATATTTCTCCATGAAAGTAAAGCCGTATTACTGCATCCAAAAAGTTTCCAGCGTTTATTGCAATACAATAAGGGTTAGGTGTGTGCCTTACATGTGTTAATGCGTGTATTATGTGCTGCTTTTTACAAAAAAATCTCATTGCTCCTTCTGTACCCCCTATGTACAGAGCCCAGTGGCAGCTGGTGCTATATTTTTTTGGGGGGGCAGCAAAAACAACCCCCCCCCCCATGGTCGGTCGGTACCTTTCTCCGTGCAATAATTTTGCATAGAGTGGCCCGATCCCCCTCTTCTCGGGTCCCTCGCCTCTGGGGTTCTCCCTCTTGCACCTGAAGCAAGCTGCTTGCTATGGGGGCACTCGTGCCTGCGTGCTCCTGAGTCAGCTCTCTGTGTCTATAAGATTGACAGAAGCGGGAACCAATGGCTTCTGCTACTGCATCTCAGCAATCAGGAGAGAGAGACCCGGCCTCGGCTTTCATGCATGTAGCTGATTTGAGATTGGGCTTAGGTAAGCATTGGGGGGGCTGAGGGCGCACCTGCACTCTGAAGGTTTTTACCCTTCAGTCTTTACGACCACTTTAAATGAGCTATCTCCAGCACTGCCATCTTTAGGCTTTTAATGCCTAGGAAGAAGTTTTAATTCCTGGCAAGGAAAGGGTGTATTGATCCAAACAGCTTAGTACTTACTTCCATTTCTGTTGGTTGTCTCACTAACCCAAGCATTGCAAATAGCATTCAGGCTGCACTAAGGTATTCACTTCACTGCCTTGTTTGCCAAGCAAGCAGTATAAATGCTGGCCAAGTAGAGGCTGAAGCTACACATATGGTGATGAATGCTGTTTTGCATTTAATGCTCATGTGAACTTGGCCTGGGGGTGTTACATGACAACCTTCCAATCTTATGTTAACCACTTCAGCTCTGGAAGGTTCCTGACCAGGCTTTTTTTCAAGGGTTAACTGTGTTCCTAGGGAGTGCTTTCTTTTTTTAAACAATACATTTTTATTTATGTATCATAGGTAACGATACAATTTACCATATACAGTAGTCAACAATGATAGTAATATCTATAATGTAATGGACGGTTGGTATGGGAATATTCAGCTCCTGATGTCCTGGACAAGCCTACCCCTAATGGGTTCAAACTGTAGGCATGAAATGGACATTAAGATAATCCTATAATTGTGTCCACTTAAACTTAAAATAGGAAAGGAATATATAGAAGAAAGGAAAACAAAAATAATAGACTACACCAAAAATAAACTCAAATGAGTGTTCAGAATATTTCAAACTGAGGGTCAAAGTTACAGGTTACATTCGTTTAAGTATTCAGAAGCGCTAGAGTGAAATAACCAGGTGTGCCATTTTTTTTTTTTGATGGTGGAGTAGTTCTTATATGCTAGCATGAATTCGAATTGTGCTTGTGTATTTAGTCTAGATATGACCGTCGATAGGTAGGGAGTGCTTTCTAAAGCCCCATACACACTGGAGAAAAACAGAGTTCCGTGTTTCTGCTTGGCAGAAACACAAGATCTCCATCTTCCCTCCTCACAGAATGGCGTTTTGCCTTGTTTACATAGGCAGACCTCTGTTCTGCCGCACCTGTGAACGATCAGGTCCTGTTGTATCCGATCACAGCAAAAGCCTCCTCCATAAATAGGAATCCCACAAGTAAACTCCAGCATCCAGCACATAGATAAAGAGAAAGAAGACTGCTCATTGCGCAGGCATCCAAGATGATGCATTTTTGATGACGAAACGTTGGGTGGAGCTAAGGACGCGTGATATAGGACGCTGACTGGGACACGGCGGCCATTTTGGTCGGTTGGAAACACTGGTCGTTTCCACTTGCCTGACAGATCTTATTAACATGTGAGTGTAACAGCTTTTTTTATTGAATAAATTTAATTCTTGGATGCCTGCACAATGAGCCTGCACAATGAGCAGTCTTCTTTCTCATATCTATGTGCTGGATACTGAAGTTGGCTTGGAGGTCTTGGAGGGCTTGGACATCTTTTTGCCCTATTGAAAGAGGATTATTTTGACTCTAAATCTAAAATCTTTGAATCTAACATTTACAAACTTTTTTATTTATTTATTTTGTTTTTTTTAGCGCTACACCTCTCCTTGTATTTTAACCTTGAGTGCCTACTGTGCTTGACCTTCATACTTATACTGTACATAGAAAAAATCAAGTTTCCTATAGGTGGGACTTTAGAAAAGGGCAGATAGCACAATGAAGTATGAAAAAGATATATAAAAAATATATATGATTTTATTAAGAAACATTAAGAAACAAATGAACAATACACATATCAAAGTCACAATCAGATTCTGGAAAAAACTGGTCATACAGTAGCAGTTCAATGAGGACAACTGGTAATCGCAAAGATCTGTTAGGTTGATAATAAACACGACAGAAAAAAACCAACGCGTTTCAAAATTACTATTTCTTCATCAGGGGTGTATGCAATTTAGTAGCAGAACGTACAAACGTCTGCAATTAAACAAATAAACACAAATTAAATGCGTAATATTGGTTATACAAAAAGTGCAGTTTTAGAGAGTAAACACGTGTATAATCACACCATAATTTACATATGAATGTTTGGAAACTGACCGGTCATTTTATTTGTGTTTATTTGTTTAATTGCAGACGTTTGTACATTCTGCGACTAAATCGCATACACTCCTGATGAAGAAATAGTAATTTTGAAACGCGTTGGGTTTTTTCTGTCGTGTTTATTATCAACCTAACAGATCTTTGCGATTACCAGTTGCCCTCATTGAACTGCTACTGTATGACCAGTTTTGTCCAGAATCTGATTGTGACTTTGATATGTGTATTGTTCATTTGTGTTCATTATTTTAAAAATGTTTCTTAATAAAATCATATATATTTTGTATATATCTTTTTCATACTTCATTGTGCTATCTGCCCTTTTCTAAAGTCCCACCTAGAGGAAACTTGATTTTTTCAATGTACTGTAATTAGGGATGTGGAGCAGGTCAGCGTAAACTCTGTGACAATTAGCACTTTTTTCAATTATTCATACTTATACTGGGCTTGTGAAAGGAGTAAGGAGAGTAGACAACAAGCCAATTCTGAATATGGACTTAGTAGAAGTACTGTATGCTTTCTCAGTATAATAAATGATAAAACATCATATCTATTGCAGAAAGATGACGATACAATGGTAGAATTTCCTACAAAAAAATTCCTTTTCAGAACATTGGATTTTCTAATGGTTAGTGGGGTCATAGCGATGGTCATTTTTGATCAGAGTGACAAGAAAATTAGAAGGAGCAGGAATTTTTCTAGATTGAAGAAAATTCTAATTGTGATTGTGGTTTTCATTCAGGTAAAATCTTACATATTGTAAAGAAACCTGTTTAATATGTCTGGGATTCCATTGAAGTAGCAGGTTTGGATGAAAATTTACAGGCTGTTGAACAATATTGACTTGATGGCAAGATAGAATGTTTTCATAAAAGATTTTTTATGAATATCTGAAAGAAAAATCTAACTGTGTAGGGGCCAGTTTAAAGTGGTTTTAAACCCAAAAATCAAAAATGTGACATTGCAGCTTACCAATCCTTGTATGTGGTGGCTGTATGTTTTCTTTTTTTTTCTTTTTTAGGCTTTTTTTCCTAGTGATCCTGACAGTGACACCCTTCCTGCTCTAGGGTGTCTCCATTCTGGATAGAGGAGCACAGAAGACAACTTTGTACAGCAGAATTCCCTATCTGGGGGGGGGGGGGGGGGGGGGGCTGGGTAGTGTTATTTTAACAGATTTAAATGGAATTGACTAACATATTGAAGTTAAACTCCAGCTAACACTTTATAAGCAGTTACAGCAATCATTGGTTTCTTTTGGAATATAAGTTCTACATAAAGGGAAAAAGCTGACCATTGTAAGCACTCCTGTCTGTGTTAAAATGTTTGTCTCAGCCCTCTAACTGCCACTTTTGCTGAACAGCTTGGTCTGTTATAGGAAATTGAAAAATAACAGACTTACTGGCTGGATCATCAGGTAAAAGTAGAGGGGAAAAAAACCTAGAAAAAGAAAACGAATCCAGCTAATTGCAGCTAAGAATTGGTTAGCTGTGATATATTACATTTTAATTTTGGGGTTTCTGTATTTGTTTGCAATGCTCTGTATGTATTGCAGTATAGTAAACATGGACAAAGCAGGATGTATTTATAGCTGTGAGGCAGCAGATGGTTGGAGATTATGAAGAGCAACAGAAGCCAGATCCTGTGTGTTTTATTCTGGAGAGCATATATTGGCAATGTGACTTGGATTGCTTACTCTAAACACTGTTTAGCACAAATTACTCCAGTCAGTGGAATCAGAACCTATCACTGCAGATCACACACTGATAGCCAACACCCCAGAGTGCCAGCCAAGCCTAGACTTTTTTATAACAAAAAAAAGTGCTTTTACACACATTACTTTCAGGCAGCAAAGTCATTTATTACTTTGCTGTGAATAGGCCATAATTTGATTTCCCATTGTTCAGAACACACAAATGAAGCTGAAAAAAATCAGAGGAGGGACTCCTCTGCCCCACCCAAAGTCTGCTGCCTTCCACCCCAAGTCTGCTGCCTTCCACCCCAAGTCTGCTGCCTCCCTCCCCAAATCTGCTGCCTTCCTCCCCAAGTCTGCTGCCTTCCACCCCAAGTCTGCTGCCTACCACCCCAAGTCTGCTGCCTTCCTCCCCAAGTCTGCTGCCTTCCACCCCAAGTCTGCTGCCTTCCTCCCCAAGTCTGCTGCCTTCCACTCCAAGTCTGCTGCCTTCCACCCCAAGTCTACTGCCTTCCACCCCAAGTCTGCTGCCTCCCTCCCCAAATCTGCTGCCTTCCTCCCCAAGTCTGCTGCCTTCCACCCCAAGTCTGCTGCCTTCCTCCCCAAGTCTGCTGCCTTCCTCCCCAAGTTTGCTGCCTTCCTCCCCAAGTCTGCTGCCTTCCACCCCAAGTCTGCTGCCTTCCTCCCCAAATCTGCTGCCTTCCTCCCCAAGTCTACTGCCTTCCTCCCCAAGTCTGCTGCCTTCCACCCCAAGTCTGTTGCCTTCCACCCCAAGTCTGTTGCCTTCCACCCCAAGTCTGCTGCCTCCCTCCCCAAATCTGCTGCCTTCCTCCCCAAGTCTGCTGCCTTCCACCCCAAGTCTGCTGCCTTCCACCCCAAGTCTGCTGCCTTCCTCCCCAAGTCTGCTGCCTTCCACCCCAAGTCTGTTGCCTTCCACCCCAAGTCTGCTGCCTCCCTCCCCAAATCTGCTGCCTTCCTCCCCAAGTCTGCTGCCTTCCACCCCAAGTCTGTTGCCTTCCTCCCCAAGTCTGCTGCCTTCCACCCCAAGTCTGCTGCCTTCCACCCCAAGTCTGCTGCCCAAAAGGTTGAGCACAACATTTTGAAGAGTATATTGGATTCTGTGTAATTGATGTGCCCCTGGAATTGTAAGCCCTTCCCTGGTTAATAAAGAAAAAAACACAAAAAAAAACTTTCCACCACTTTTCTGGTAGTGGGCTCTTACAACTAGCTGCGCCTAATTCAGGCAAGCCTTTGGCACATTTTTAGTAACATTTACAACATGTGTGACAAATTCAGGTAGTTCTTACTACCGCAACTTTAGAAACCTGTTGCTATGGCTGCAACAGATTCAAAAAGAATTACTGCTCAAAGTGTTACTAAACACACAACAGTAAAATCAGTCTGTATATGGAATAAAGCAGGGATATGCAATTAGCGGACCTCCAGCTGTTGCAAAACTACAAGTCCCATCATGCCTCTGCCTCTGGGTGTCATGCTTGTGGCTGTCATTCTTGCTATGCCTCATGGGACTTGTAGTTCTGCAAAGCTGGAGGTCCTTGCATATCCCTGCAGTAAAGCATGCTTGTTATACTCACTGTGGAACCTAAGGGGTTAATCCTCCGCATTGTAGGAGACCAGATATAGTGAATGCAGGGTCCTGGGTTTAGTTACACTTTAAGACCAGCTGTGGACTGGTGTATAGAGAGACCCATGTGCTCAGAGCGGGGCATGTCTGTGCTGGGAAACTGTCATAAATGTTACAACTTCACGCACAAATATGTATCCCTGGTAGGGTTGTCACCTTTTCTTCAAGCCAAACCCGAACACTTTCACGCCGCACGGCAATTTTTTTTTTGGACACACTATAGGATTGTAAAATACCTGGGACACCATTTGGGTTACCCAAAGAGAGTAGTAATGAGGTGAGCTACAGTGAACAGTGGCTGTGGCCAAATTGCATAAAAGTGGGGGACTTAAAGGGGCATGGTTAAATAAAACAAAAGCATTGGTGTACCTACCATAAAATATGATTTGATTAATAAAAGAAATGTTAAAATATGAAACTAGCCTACCTTAAAAGTGGACACTGTCAGGCAGTAGAGCAGTGGATGGTGTCAGTAGAGGAGTGGAGGGTGTCAGTAGGGCAGATGACGGTGTCAGTAGAGCAAAGGGCAGTGTCAGTAGAGCGAAGGACTGTGTCAGTAGAGCAAAGGACGGTGTCAGTAGGGCAGTGGATGGTGTCAGTAGAGCGAAGGACGGTGCCAGTAGGGCAGTGGATGGTGTCAGTGGGGCAGATGACGGTGTCAGTAGAGCAGTGGATGGTGTCAGTAGGGCAGTGGATGGTGTCAGTATAGCAGAGGACGGTGTCAGTAGGGCAGTAGATGGTGTCAGTAGAGCAGAGGACGGTGTCGGTAGAGCAGAGGATGGTGTCAGTAGGGCAGAGGACATGTCAGTAGGGCAGAGGACATGTCAGTGGGGCAGAGATTGGTGTCAGTAGAGCAGTGGATGGTGTCAGTAGGGCAGTGGATGGTGTCAGTAGAGCAGTGGACGGTGTTAGTAGAGCAGCAGACGGTGTCAGTAGGGCAGTGGATGGTGTCAGTAGAGCAGTAGACGGTGTCAGTAGGGCAGTGGACGGTGTCAGTAGGGCAGTGGACGGTGTCAGTAGGGCAGTGGACGGTGTCAGTAGGGCAGTGGACGGTGTCAGTAGAGCAGTAGACAGTGTCAGTAGGGCAGTGGACGGTGTCAGTAGGGCAGTGGACGGTGTCAGTAGAGCAGTAGACGGTGTCAGTAGAGCAGTAGACGGTGTCAGTAGGGCAGTAGACGATGTCAGTAGGGCAGTGGATGGTGTCAGTAGGGCAGTGGATGGTGTCAGTAGAGCAGTGGACGGTGTCAGGAGAGCAGTAGACAGTGTCAGTAGGGCAGTGGATGGTGTCAGTAGGGCAGATGACGGTGTCAGTAGAGCAGTGGATGGTGTCAGTATAGCAGAGGACGGTGTCAGTAGGGCAGTAGATGGTGTCAGTATGGCAGTGGACGGTGTCAGTAGAGCAGAGGGCGGTGTCAGTAGAGCAGAGGACAGTGTCAGTAGGGCAGAGATTGGTGTCAGTAGGGCAGTGGATGGTGTCGGTAGAGCAGTAGACGGTGTCAGTAGAGCAGTAGACAGTGTCAGTAGGGCAGTGGACGGTGTTAGAGCAGTAGACGGTGTCAGTAGGGCAGTGGACGGTGTCAGTAGGGCAGTGGACGGTGTCAGTAGAGCAGTAGACGGTGTCAGTAGGGCAGTGGACGGTGTCAGTAGGGCAGTGGACGGTGTCAGTAGGGCAGTGAACGGTGTCAGTAGGGCAGTGAACGGTGTCAGTAGGGCAGTGAACGGTGTCAGTAGAGCAGTGGATGGTGTCAGTAGAGCAGTGGATGGTGTCAGTAGGGCAGTGGACAGTGTCAGTAGGGCAGTGGACGGTGTCAGTAGAGCAGTGGACGGTGTCAGTAGGGCAGTGGATGGTGTCAGTAGGGCAGTGGATGGTGTCAGTAGGGCAGTGGATGGTGTCAGTAGAGCAGGGGATGGTGTCAGGAGAGCAGTAGATGGTGTCAGTAGGGCAATGGACGGTGTCAGTAGGGCAGTGGATGGTGTCAGTAGGGCAGTGGACGGTGTGAGTAGGGCAGTGGATGGTGTCAGCAGGGCAGGGCAGTGGACGGTGTCAGTAGGGGAGTGGACGGTGTCAGTAGGGGAGTGGACGGTGTCAGTAGAGCAAAGGGCAGTGTCAGTAGAGCAAAGGACGGTGTCAGTAGAGCGAAGGACGGTGTCAGTAGAGCGAAGGACGGTGTCAGTAGAGCGAAGGACGGTGTCAGTAGAGCGAAGGACGGTGTCAGTAGGGCAGTGGATGGTGTCAGTAGAGCGAAGGACGGTGTCAGTAGGGCAGTGGATGGTGTCAGTAGGGCAGATGACGGTGTCAGTAGAGCAGTGGATGGTGTCAGTAGGGCAGTGGATGGTGTCAGTAGGGCAGATGACGGTGTCAGTAGAGCAGTGGATGGTGTCAGTAGGGCAGTGGATGGTGTCAGTAGGGCAGTAGATGGTGTCAGTAGAGCAGAGGACGGTGTCAGTAGAGCAGAGGACGGTGTCAGTAGGGCAGAGATTGGTGTCAGTAGAGCAGTGGATGGTGTCAGTAGGGCAGTGGATGGTGTCAGTAGAGCAGTGGACGGTGTCGGTAGAGCAGTAGACGGTGTCGGTAGAGCAGTAGACGGTGTCAGTAGAGCAGTAGACGGTGTCAGTAGGGCAGTGGACGGTGTCAGTAGGGCAGTGGACGGTGTCAGTAGGGCAGTGGGCGGTGTCAGTAGAGCAGTGGATGGTGTCAGTAGGGCAGTGGATGGTGTCACTTGGGCAGTGGATGGTGTTAGTAGAGCAGTGGACGGTGTCGGTAGGGCAGTAGACGGTGTCGGTAGAGCAGTAGACGGTGTCGGTAGAGCAGTGGACGGTGTCGGTAGAGCAGTGGACGGTGTCGGTAGAGCAGTAGACGGTGTCGGTAGAGCAGTAGACGGTGTCGGTAGAGCAGTAGACGGTGTCGGTAGAGCAGTAGACGGTGTCGGTAGAGCAGTAGACGGTGTCAGTAGGGCAGTAGACGGTGTCAGTAGGGCGGTGGACGGTGTCAGTAGGGCAGTGGGCGGTGTCAGTAGAGCAGTGGACGGTGTCAGTAGAGCAGTGGACGGTGTCAGTAGGGCAGTGGACGGTGTCAGTAGGGCAGTGGATGGTGTCAGTAGAGCAGTAGACGATGTCAGTAGGGCAGTGGACGGTGTGAGTAGGGCAGAGCAGTGGACGGTGTGAGTAGGGCAGTGGACGGTGTGAGTAGGGCAGTGGACGGTGTCAGTAGGGCAGTGGACGGTGTGAGTAGGGGAGTGGACGTGTCAGTAGAGCAGTGGATGGTGTCAGTAGCCCCCATAGAGACCTCCATAGAGCGAGACAAAACCCCCTTATCTTCCAGGAGCTGCTGCAAAGATGTGTGTGCGAACCTGTTAGGGGGCTGAGTCTAACACCATGCTCTCTCCTGGTTGTTAGGATACCAGTTCCATTCACTGTCTCTGGCATCGGGGGGGTGCTGCTGGCGGTAGAGAGAGTTCTGCTTCTGCAGCTGCCTGATCAGCACATTGCGGGGGTTCTTCTTCTGAGGGGGGCTGGAGGGAGAGATCGCACCATAGAGAGAGAATCTATTCTGACACAGAGGCAGGGAGTGGTAATGTGATGGGGAGGGAGGGAGCAAGGAGGAGGCAGTGGCACTCTTCACTGAAGCCACAGGAGCGGGTGGTTGTGGAGTGCTGCTGGTGGGACTCAGAGGGGGGGTTGGGAAACGGATTGGGAAGGAGGAAGGCATGGTGCTGTATACTGGTGAGGCCGGGGCTGCTACTTCCCACACTGGGCTGGAGCCTCTATGCTGCTGTGTCCAGGTGTCAGGAGAACCCAAACCAGGGAACAGCTGTCAAAACCCGGGCTGTCTGGGTCATTCACATACAGGTGGCAACCCTAATCCCTGGCCCCATTCATCAGATGGCCCGGAGATTCCCCAGCTGAAAGCTGAATGCAAACAAAGGGCAGGGGGAACACCGAAGGCAAACCTGATAGGGAACTGGTCTCAGATCTGGCTCCACCCACCCAACTCCTCAGCTGCAATACCTGCGGTGCACTGTCAATCAAAACAAAGGTGAACTTAATGGTGAAATAGTCTCAGAATTCCCCATCAGCCAACCCCACTGCAAAACTCCTCATACATATGCCTGTCTGAAGCTTGGGCCCAGTGGCTAGGGAAAGTAGTGCTGTGCTGCATTAAGGACAGAGAGTCTGGTATAGACACTAAGCCTAAGGCATCAGTGCCGCCACCTTCTAAGACAGATCCATGTACCTGTTCCTGACACTTGTACACTCAGTCTCTCTACACTCTACAATCAAAAAGGTACATGAGCTGTTTGGCTCCATAGACTTCAATGGAAACTCCTGTAAACGTTTGCTATGCACATTTTTGTGCCCAGAGAATTCCTTTCCTGGAACTGCTCTCCTCCCCTTGCTCAGCCCAGGAAACAAACTCCTGAAGCTTGATACATGTGCAAAACTGCCCGTAATATGCCTGAAAAACACACTTAACAATCACCAGGAATTTTTGCTTGGCCTTTCTTTCCATCCTATCCCAAATTTCATCCAGAAATGGGAAGCAGATTTAGATATATGGTGTTACTAAACCCAGGACCCTGCATTCACTATATTTGGTCTCCCCACAGTACACAGAACATGGAAATGCAACTATTTTAGTAAATATGAACTGCTAAATACCTTTTCTGATCAGCAGTATATATAGCAGTCTTGTGGCTTCTATCAGTGTGTGGTTAAAGCTTGTAGGAGGAGTTTTCATTCTCCCCCGATTGTCTTATGAGGCTGCATAACCCTCTGACCCTGATTGGCCCTGTGCTGATCACATGCACTCTCCCAAGAAAAACTCTCTAGCAATACACACCAAACTGAGCGTGTGCAGCTTGCCCCCAAGGCTCTGTTCTAGCAGCAGATAGTTTGGGAACTGTGGAAGTAGGGGATGATCAGAGAAGACAGGATCAAATCGCCTTTTTACACAATGCAGAGGATTAACCCCTTGGGTTCCACAATGAGTAGAACAAGCATGCTTTACTGACTGACACACTGACTTTACAGACTGATTTTCCTGTTGTGGGTTTAGTAACACTAAGTTTTTCACCTCCTGAACTACAGAAAATCCTGACGCTCAACCACGCCTCCTTCATTAGCACTAGAACCCAGGAATCCTATTACAAATGTATTTCTCAGTGGTATAAAACACCCCAGCATTTGGTTAGAATTTTCCTGGTAGTGGATTCCAGATGCTGGAGAGGCTGCCCCCAAGAAAGCACATTTCTACATGGTATTGCCCTAAGATTAAGCAATTTTGGAGGGAAAGTTCCCCTTGGATACTAAAAACTACATTACGACCTATTGATTTTAATTTCCTTGCAGTACTTATTTCATGCTACACATACTTCCCTGAAAGCGTACAGACGCAGTGTCACCCCATATCTATTAAATGCAGCAAAGAGTTTAATACCTAGATTTTGGAAACAAAGTCAATGTCCAAATTTATGAGATTAGTAAAGGGAAGTAGAGAGGACTACGGAGGCAGAGAGATGGGTCCATGTTGCTAATAATACAGAGGATAATTTTTATAACATCTGGTTATACTACTACTACTTCTTAGAAATTGATAAATGTTTTGGATTAAACCTCCTTCCTCATACATCCCCCTCAGCCGTCTTTACTTATGGAGCCTCTGCAAGGACTCTGCCCCTTTAGAAATG
This sequence comes from Aquarana catesbeiana, assembly GCF_042186555.1. Lineage (NCBI taxonomy): Eukaryota > Metazoa > Chordata > Amphibia > Anura > Ranidae > Aquarana > Aquarana catesbeiana. The sequence continues at coordinate 666,731,556 of NC_133325.1, read as the reverse complement.
TTCTTGGCTTGTGCCCACGGCCCTTTGATATTTTACCTTTTATTTGTATCTGATACCTGTTACAATAATTGCAAGACCAATTACTCTCATGTACTACTTTGATCTTGGAAGTTTTCTATCGATTTCTATTTATGTGTTTTTGTGTTTATATTTCTTTTTGGATTGACAATAGTTTCCATGATTCTATGGAGCCATGCAATGTCTAACGTGCCGTACTCTAGGTGTTTTGGCTCGCTCTATATGTTATATATATATATATATATATATATATATACACACATTTGTGCAAACCTTGTGACTTCCATGTCCAGGGTTTATATGTGTGTGGAAATTTGTAAACTCTACGTATACAGTGCATCACACTGAATACAGTATTCACAGCGCTTCACTTTTTCCACATTTTGGTATGTTACAGCCTTATTCCAAAATGGATTAAATTCATTATTTTCCTCAAAATTCTACAAACATTACTCCATAATGACAACATGAAAGGAGTTTGTTTTGAAATCTTTGCAGATTTATACAAAAAAAAAAAAAAATCACATGTACATAAGTATTCACAGCCTTTGCTCAATACTTTGTTGAAGCACCTTTGGCACCAATCACAGCCCCAAGTCTTTTTGAGTATGATGCTAAAAGCTTGGCACACCTATTTTGGACAGTTTCTTCCATTCTTCTTTGCAGTACCTCTCAATCAGGTTGGATGGGGAGTGTCGGTACACAGTCATTTTCTGATCTCTCCAGGGATGTTCAATTGGGTTCAAGTCTGGGCCACTCAAGGACATTCACAGAGTTGTCCCGTAGCCACTCCTTTGTTATCTTGGCTGTGTGCTTAGGGTTGTTGTCCTGTTGGAAGATGAACCTTCACCCCAGTCTGAGGTCCAGGGCGCTCTGGAGCAGGTTTTCATCAAGGGTGTCTCTGTAAATTGCTGCTTTCATCTTTCCCTTGATCCTGACCAGTCTCCCAGTTCCTGTCACTGAAAAACATCCCCACAGCATGATGCTGCCACCACCATGCTTCAATGTAGGGATGGTATTGGTCAGGTGATGAGCTGTGCTTGGTATCCTCCAGACATGGCGCTTGCCATTCAGGCCAAAGAGTTCAATCTTTGTTTCATTAGACCAGAGAATTTTGTTTCTCATGGTCTGAAAGTCCTTCAGGTGCCTTTTGCCAAACTCCAGATGGGCTGTCATGTGAGTTTTACTGAGGAGTGGCTACTGTCTGGCCACTCTACCATACAGGCCTGATTGATGGAGTACTGCACAGATGGTTTTCTTAAGGAAGGTTCTCCTCTCTCCACAGAGAAATGCTGGAGCTCTGTTAGAGCGACTATGGGGATCATGGTCACTTCCCTAACTAAGGCCCTTCTCCCCCGATCGCTCAGTTTGGCTGGGCGGCCCACTCTAGGAATAGTCCTGGTAGTTCCAAACTTCTTCCATGTATGGATGATGGAGGCCATTGTGCTCATTGGGACCTTCAATGCTGCAGAAATTTTCTGTACCCTTCCCCAGATCTGTGCCTCGATACAATCCTGTCTCGGAGGTCTACGGACAATTACTTGGACTTCATAGCTTGGTTTGTGCTCTGACATGCACTGTTAACTGTGGGACCTTATATAGACAGGTGTGTGCCTTTCCAAATCATGTCAATCAACAGAATTTACCACAGGTGGACTCCAATCAAGTTGTAGAAACATTTAGTGGAAACAGGATGCACCTGAGCTCAATTTTGAGTGTCATGGCAAAGACTGTACATGTGATTTTTTTCACTTTTTTATTTTTAATAAATTTGCAAAGATTTCATACAAACTTCTCTCACATTGTCATTATGGGGTATTCTTTGTAGATTTGAGGAAATTTATTAATTTCATCCATTTTAGAATAAGGCTGTAACATAACAAAATATGGAAAAAGTGAAGCGCTGTGAATAATTTTCAGATGCACAGTATATTACTGGCTATCTGCTGTCTGTATATTTTGGCACACTAAGATGTAATTGATATTTGGGGAATCCACAATCCCTTTTCTGTATTTTCAGGTTTCCGAAGATATATGTTTTTGTACCTTTTTCTGTATATGCAAAATCTTAATAAAAGAAGCAGATTATACAAAAAAAAAATCACCAGGAATACGCTCTGTTCAAGTAAGAATGCAGACTAAGACTTTTTAAGTGTAATCAATGAACATTTGTTGATGTAAATAATGCTTTGCCATTTAACTTTTTGTTTGATGCCACCTGACATTGACCTTGTTTGTAAACCGTCATTTTGAAACACCAGAGACATTGACATATTTGGCTACAAGCTGTTACAAGAGTAGCATAAGTAGGCATTAGGTTTCAGGTCAGTGCTACAAAAATAGATTTTTGAAAAGGTCCCATGGTTGGGAATATCTTAGCTTCACTTTCATTTTAACTGAAGAGTCAAAGATGACAAGGTATATTAATGTTACAGTACCATCCACTCAGCAAAAATGGTCATTGCAATTGAGTTTGTATAGAAATACATGGGAATAGTACAAGTTCACCTTTATTTGTTTTAAACAGGCCAAAGAAATTACATTTTAGTCTCATCTGACCACCTTAAAGATTCTGAGACCATATGGAAAAAGGTTTATAACAAATAAGTGCAGCGCCTAACTATATATACATAGGAATATCCCATAAGGGATATAAAGTGCAAAGTGACAAATATTAGAATTAAAGTAAATCACATAAATCCATAAAGTGTCCCTGTAAATAGGTCAAATGTTTGTGAAACCAACATGCCAGTCTGCTTTTAAAATAATGAAAACAGATATACAGATGAAAATGATCTCTTCACGATCATCTACCTCTGTGCATATTGTCAGATTCCTAAGGAAGTTATGAGGGGGTGATGAAACTAGTAGGAGGGATCTGAGAGGCTGAGGAATGTGGAACAAGGAAAGGACAGATAGAGTGTAACGGACGAAGGAAGCACTGTCGGCCGGGGCTGCAGAACCGGTGGAAAGGTGAAACATTCGTCCTAGCACCAGTGGTATATGCTATATACACATGTATGTTTAATTATTTCTAAATATGAGTGCATATGTGTTGTACAGTTTGAATACATTTTTTAAAAAGGATAAAGGACTATTGTAAGGTGGTCTGATCTGTTTTCATTATTTTAAACATTTGACCTATTTGGTTGTACTGAAGTCAGTTGATAGATCGAATTCTGTACAACCAGTCTGCACATAGATTGAAATTTCTGCTGAACCGGCAGAATTTCAATCTGTCTATGGAGGCCTAAGTCCACCAGTCTCTAGGTTTAATAATATCCTCAAATCTTCTGAAAGGGGTGCTCCACTTACGTGAAGAAATTCACTTACTCCACCTTATTTCCATAACTCTCTTTAGGGCACTTTCACACTGAAGGCGCTTTACAGGCATTTTAGCGCTAAAAATAGCGCCTGTAAACTGCCTCTCATGCCACCCCAGTGTGAAAGCCCGAGTGGGGTGGTGCGCTTGCAGGACATTCTGAAAAGTCCTGCAAGCAGCATTATTGGGGCGGTTTGGGAGAGGTGCCCTGCCCATGGAAATGAATGCAACACGGGCGGTTTTAACCCTTTCTTTGGCCACTAGCGGGGGTTAAAAGCGCCCTGCTAGCGGCCGAAAACCACCCCACCAGCGCCGCTAAAACAACGGTGAAGCACCACTGAAATGAGCAGCGCTTTACCACTACCGCCCACACCGCTCCAGTGTGAAAGTAACCTTAGGTATTAGATGTGCAAACAATAAGGTGAGAGCACATTTAATACCTACAGAGAGTAATGGAAATAAGGTGGAGCTCAAAGCGAACAGTGCCATTACCTGCAGGGATTGGCATTTAGGGGGTTAAAACAGGAAGGGATGAAATGTAATATCAACTTCTCACTGCCTGTCAAATGCCTCTGAAAAGTGACCTGAGCATGGATCACTTTTCAGAGGAGTGGCAGTGCATGCTGCAAGTGAATACAAGCCTTTGGGCTCACACTTGTGTGCTGTGGTTTGGCTGCAGTGTGGGTGTACTGGCGGGTTTCACAGTCCCTCAGACTTCTTTTAGGCTGCACATTTTTGCTGCATTTTCTGAAAGTGCACCAAAGATGCAGCATGCAAGACATTTTGTGCACTTTCAGAACATGCAGTAAAAATGTGCAACCTCTATGGGACCAGGTGCAACATACATGAAAACTGCCAGTATACCAGCCAAACTGCAGCATGCCAGTGTGAGCCCACATCATAACACCTAGGAGGGCAAGGTACTGCACAGGCTACTAGAAAAAAAAACTCTTTGGCGGGAGGGAGGAGGAGCTCACTTACTTGGACGGTCCCAGCCTCCCAGGAGACTCACTGGATTACAGCCGACTGCTCAGACATCCTCTTCACAGACAGCACACGGACTGCCCAGAGTGTGGGTGGGGAAAGAGAGAGCAGGTTCAGCCTCTGCCAGCAATTCGTGTGGAGGAGGGAGGGGCTGGGTTGTGCTGTGCTCTGTAACAGACTGTCAGCCCTGACACGAAGACATCACTGGCTCACAGTACTGGACTCGGCCAGCTCAAGAACTGTGCACATGTGGTTCTGAGCTAACGACACAGCGGCCTTTGTACAGCATATCAGAGCGGCCCAGGGGGCAATTGCATCCCTACCCCCGTCCAGCCAGCCCCCGGCTGTAAGCCATAATCATCAAAGTTAAAAGAAAAATGCATGAAATATATCACCCTCTGTGTGTCACAAGTCTATATAAAATATATGAGTTACAGAAATAAACTTTTTGATGATATTCTAATTTTATGAGATGCACCTGTATAACAGCTCTGATTTTGCTCTGTGGGATTATCCACTATGACTTTTTACTGTGCTTCTGCCATTTGCTTCTCTCTGCTGCCATCTATCGACTATGCTTTGCACACGACAGCCATGTTTCGTGTTGCTTTACAGAGTGACTTCCTTTATATCATGGACCTGGGGTGGATGGATAGAGGTTTTCTTGATGCTACAGTTACCATCATTATAATGCTGTTCACCCTGCATTGAAATATAGCTTCAGGATGATCATTAAATGGCTATAAGTGCATGCTTCCCTTGGGTACCTTTTACATCCTGTATTGCATTTATCATTTTACTTTTTTGTACTGATAAATTGTAATTTTTTTTTTGTAGAATGAGATGCCACGTGGGTCTTTTATAGTGACTGTTGTTTGGGATCTATGGGGTCAGGGGCGGAACTGGGGGGGGGGAGCGCGCGCGCAACAGGGTAATTGCCCCCCCCCCCCGAAAGTATCACACTGACTGACATGATTTGATTGTCACAGTCACTTGCAGGCTGCAGTGCTGCTCTGCCCGAGTCTCTCTCTCTGTCTCATCAGCCGATCGGCGGCGCAGAGAGAGACTCTAGTGTGTAATTACACGGCGCCTGGACCAGGAGGAGCCTGGTGGTGGGTGGAGCTGCGCCGTTGGCTTGGCAATCCTGCACTCATTGCTAGCACCTGGCGTCTAGCAACGAGTGACATCATTGAGTCAGTCACGTCAGACTCGGAGTCTCAGACTCAGAGCCGACATAACAGTGACAGGAGCTGCCTGGAGTGGAGCCTAGAGGGAACAGTTGTTGCTGTAGTCTCAGACTGCAGTAGTGAGTAGTGGCAGAGCGCCAGCAATCTTCCTTCTAGGCGGCCACCCCTGAGTGTGTTGGCCCCTCCCTCCATCTTGTCCACACTATCATTCATACTGACTGCAGGCCTCTGCCCCTGATAGCAGGAAAATGACACAGCAAGTGACAATCGGCAACAAATGACAGGTAACGTGGCAAGTGACAATCCACAAGGTGTGGCAGATGACGTGGCAAGTGACAGTCCGCAACTTGTGGCAGGTGACGTGGCAAGTGACAGTCCGCAACTTGTGGCAGGTGACACAGTCAGGCTCTCACTGATTCTGCATTATGGCGAGTTGAGCTATTTCAGTTTATAGAACTATGTAATAATATAAATAATGCGCTTCAATCATCCTGACACCATAACAATGGTGCCGTGATGATTGAAAGCGCTAACACCAGCCATTTCCCAGATAAATTGCCCGCAAAAAAACGTATTTTCTGGCAGTGCCCCTCCTGAGACTAGACTCTGGATGCGCCCCTGCACTGCACTGATGCATGCCTCAGCCCTCACCAACACTAGACCAATGCACACTTGTGTGCTCTCAGTCAGTTTAATGACGAATGGCCACATTTTTGCTAGTAAAGAAAAAAAAAATATATAATGAGAGTTGTTTACAAAAGTTTAAAACGGATATTGTTTGCACTTGTCATAAAATACTTTTCTCAGTTTACTGGGATACATAGCAGACCTTGTATTTGCCCTGAACATAGAAGGATAAAAATGTTTCTCCTCTCTTTGGGTTATACTTCAATACCCTAAGGTAGGGAAGATAGGGAAGATGCCCTCTATATCATGTGAAGGAAATTATCTTGCCAGACCAAATCACACAGCTGCCAGAAACACTTTGCAGCCAAAACTGGCATCAGCACAAACCTAAATGGCTAGTTTGTGAATATATGAACAGAGTACATGGCTGTCTTGCACATCTGAGAGAAAGAAGACTTGTGCTATGGTACTCTGAGTAGTTACTGGGGAGGGAAGATCCTGACTATTGATGGCGTAGACCTGAGAGATCTGAAATCTAGTGGCTATTGGTAGTCTTGAATGCTGGTCCCTTAGGACCAAATAAGAGTATCTGTCCTCTTGAAGGAGGCAGAAGAGTCCAAATAAAAACTGAGAAACTACCCAACATCCTGCAATTAAAGCGAAACTAAAGTCCATTTTTTTTTCATTTTAAAATAACAAACGTTATACTTACCTGCTCTGTGCAGTGGTTTTGCATAGAGCAGCCCCGATCCTCCTCTTCTCAGGTCCCTCACTGGCACTCCTGCCCCCACAGAAAGCAGCTTGCTATGAGGGCCCCCGAGCTGAGCCACTGCTCTGTGTATCCATTCAGACACGGAGCTACGACTTGGTCCCGGCCTCTCTCTCCTCATTGGCTCACTGACTTTGACAGAAGCGGGAGCCAATGGTGCCCTGCTGCTGCTTAGTCAATGAGGAGAGAGAGTACCGGGCAGCCAAGACTCGTGCAACATCGCTGGTTCAAGATGGGGCTCAGGTAAGTATTAGGGGGGCTGCTGCACACACAAGGTTTTTTTTTTATATCTTACTGCATAGAATGCAGCAAGATAAAAAAAAAAAAAAAAAAAAAAATTGACTTTAGAGCCACTTTAACCACTTCAGCCCCGGAAGGATTTACCCCCTTCCTGACCAAGCCATTTTTTGAGATACGGCACTGCGTCACTTTAACTGCCAACTGCGCGGTCATGCTAAGTTGTACCCAAACAAAATTTGTGCTATTTTTCCCCACAAATAGAGCTTTCTTTTGGTGGTATTTGATCACCTCTGCGGTTTTTAATTTTTGTGCTATAAACAAAAAAAAAACAATTTTGAAAAAAAACAATATTTTGTAGTTTTTGCTAGAATATCCCAATAAAAAAAATAAATAAAAATAAAAATATATAAATATATTTTTTTTCTCAGTTTTGGCTGATATGTTGTATTCTACATATTTTGGTAAGAAAATCGCAATAACTGTATATTGACTGGTTTGTGCAAAAGTTATAGCATCTATAAAATAAGGGATAGGTTTATGTAATTGTTGTAATTATTTCTTTTTTTACTAGCAATGGCGGCGATCTGCGATTTTTATCAGGACTGTGACATTGCGGCGGACAGATTGGACACTTTTTACACTATTTTGGAATCATTGACATTTATACAGCGATAAAGAAATAAAAAGAAAAAAAGGGGCGCACCAGCCTTGTGCTTATCCTTTGGATATGTATTTATTAAAAGCAATAAAAAGAAAAACTACTCAAACAATTGTAGAAATCCCACAATATGAATAGTCATCAAATATCAGTCAAAAGGCGAACAAAACTCTCCAAAAGGTCACAGAGGAAATAACAGGAATCACTGCCAGATGACGCGTTTCGAAAGGACCGTCCCTTCTTCAGAGTTCAGCCATCGTTGCAGTAATCCACTTGTGCGCAGGAGCATTTCTTCTCTGCTATCAACATTTATACAGCGATCGGAGCTAAAAAATAGCCATTGATTACTGTATAAAGGTCTCTGGCAGGGAAGGTGTTAACACTAGGGGGCAATCAAGGGGTTGTGTTTCCTAGGTGTGTTTTAACTGTGGGGGGGATGGGACTGACCTTCCCCTGAGAGAACCGGGATTTGTGTGTTTATACACACAGGTCCCGGTTCTCGTTCTGTCATGAGCGCTCGCGGGTGCCTGGCGGTACCGGAGGCACGCGGCGTGCGCGTGCACGCCCCTGCTGTGACGTTAAAGAAGTGAGGTACAGCTACGGCGATTTGCGCAGCCGTGCCAACCTGCCGCCGTGTAACTGCGGTGGCTGGTCGGCTAGCGGTTAAGGCTATCTCACGAGGACAAGAGAGTGAAGTATGCTAGATGGCAAAACAGTGTCCTTTAGGTAGGGCACCACATTGGGAAGATAAAGGTAGGCTGAAAGCATCCTCGAACATCCTCGTGGAAGATCAAAAAAAAATATTGCATTTTCAGAAATCCAGTGGGCCAGAACCAGTCTCAGTAGCAGATTGCTCAGAGGCCACAGGCAGATCAAATACAGGATCTACAGGGGAAGTCGTGGGAGCACACTTGTGGCCTCTGCGGTCAGAAACAGCAAAGAAGTGAGCTGGGTCATAAAGTCATGCATGACTGGTAAAGATATGAGCAGAGAGGACAGGAGCTGACCACACTCGACGGAGCTAAGGAAGCTATTAGGGAGGACTCGAGAATTCAAAGAGCATGATTCCAGTATCGACTGCATAAGTGGGCATGCTGCAAGCTGCACTGGAGTTGCTAAGGACACCGGTGCAGCTAGATTATCACGGATGCAAGCTCAGGGCATAAGACAAGGCTTCAGATACTCACAAAACCTAAACAACTGGAAGCAAGTTAGGGCCGGAGGTGACCACAGTCACTGTAGGTGGCCAGCAGGAACAAATCAAAGATTGGAGTTCCACGTGGCTCTTTGTAATACAGGAGCAGCAGCGAGGAGATGCTTCCTCAACATTGAATAGTGGGAAAGACAGCACGACAGTGCACCCAGCAGATAACCCAGCAGATACTGGTGCTCAGTTTGAGTGTTCAATCCATTCCCACAGTAGGAATTGGGGGGGGGGGGGGGGGGGGGGGGTGGAGTCGGACATTTAAAAGACGTCCAGAGATACAAGCAAATAAGGTAGCCCAAAGTGCTCAGTCTGGTCGGCTTACCCACAGAGTGAGTTTTCCAGTGCCAGAGGCTCTGGACATGGAAAGCGCTCTGGCTTGATAGCAAAACAAGTTCTGGAAAGCACCTTACGCAGAAGCCAATGCACGAAGGTCACTTCCAGGCTATTACTGCAATGTCCAGAGGCAGCACTCCAAAAGCCATGTGGAGGAAAGACTGTCGGATGGCTCCTGCAGCTGTGGAGTCACATGCAGCCACTGTGCAACACCCCCTCCCTGCCCAATCACAGACTGCTTAAGTGAGCAAATTTACAAACTGGCTGAATTCCTGGAGTTCAGCTTTAAAAGAAAGAAAAAAAAAAACACTTTTATATAATTTAAAAAAACATTTATTTAGAGCAACATTGTTACTAGTTCCAACAATACCTTTTAAGATATTGAAAATAAAAGACATAGCAAACAATTTTTCTATACAGCTGCAGTCAGAAAAAAATGGGGGAGGGGGAATTTAACCGGACAAACCACAGCAACAAAGTAACAACTGTGGAGATGTGAAATTCTGGGCTCATGCTTATAATTCTTATGTTGAATATCAACAGTGATCCAAGTTCCACGTTTATTTTTAATGCACAAACTATGAATACATGTCTTCACGGTCAGCAGAGTACACCTCACCCTCCTGCAACAAGGCAAAATTCAAGAAGTGTGAGGGGCGGTGAACTTCATGGTAAAATTCCTTGGGGTTAGCCAGTTGTAACTCATATTTCATGTTTGGATCATGCCTGACACCTAGAACAAAAAAGCAAAACATGAATAAAAGGAACAAGACGATCTCCATCAATCAGCACTTTAAGAATACCTGCAGCTGGTGGGACAAATTTGAAATAGTATTAAATCAAAGACAAAGGGGAAAAAAAAGATATATATTGCAGCTTACCAGTCCTTGTGATGTGGAGGCTGCATTAGTTTTTTTGAGGGCTTTACCCCTATTTCTCTGGCCATCCTGTGTTACAGTGCCCCCACTCTGAAGGAGCACAGAGGCAGCTCTGGGTAGCAGCATTGTCAGTCTGGAGGGAGGGGGTTTTAGGATGTTCTAGCAGATTTAGATACGCTAACAAATAAAGCCAACCTCCAGCTCACACTGCTGTTACAGCAACAGTTATTTTTCTTTTGGGATAAAGATTTTACATAAATAAAAGCTGATCATTGGAGAGCACCCGTCAGTCGTTTCAATGCTCTAACTGCTACATTTGCAGGAGCTTGTTCTGTTGAAAAATAACAGACTGACTGCATCACCAGATGAAAATAAAGGAAAGAAAGCCTAAAAAAGAAAACTATTGAAACCATCCCATCTAAGAGTTGGTAAACTGCAAAAGAATAAAAAGGGTTGTTTTTGGGTTTAAATACTGCTAGAACAGCATAAGCACACACTGTTTTCATCATCCTCTCTGGAACTCCCTAGAGCCCTAATCAAATGCAAATCACATTCTCTCTCAGAACTGCTAATTGCATAACCATAATCATTTCCACAATTACGGATATTAATTAGCTAAAAGGTAACTGCACTGTAGTTCTCTTCAGATAACATTAGTGACAGACCTAATCAACTCAATAATTGAGACAATACATACCCATAAAGTTGTAGTTCCAAGATGCTTGTCCAGGCACCATGAAGAACCCCAGAAATCGATCAGATAACAGCATCTGGACTCTTTCATAATGAGATGGTAGGTAGCCTTTTGGGTTGTTCCCTTTATCTGTGTTCTGTCTTCCCCATTCATATCCACTGGGGGTCAGTTTATAAGCAGTTAATGTACAGGAACCAGGGGTGAAGCTGAGGGGATTAAGAATGCCAGTGTGAGCAGGTACAGACTATATATTTTAGCTATAAACTAGGTTTAAAAAAACAAAAAAACACAGACACCTTGATAGTTTTTATACAGATGCAGGTCAGTTAGATTTTTTCAGTAGATGTGCGACAACCAGCAAAGTTCTAGCTAAACGTAAATGCATTTTTTTTTTTTAAAGTGTAACATTTTATTGTGGAACACATTACAAACCAACCCATACTAACCTGCAGGTAATAATTATAGTCTTTTCTCCATCCCAGGCTGGGTTGTCTGCCATGATTTTAGCATGAGTGGTGACATCTTGTGGAGACAGCTGTGGGGACTCATTTGGCTGTGTGTGAACCCATCCCAGAGGTTCCATTTCCTAAAAATAAGAGAATAGAAACACAATGAAAAGCAGTAAGAATATATGTAAAGAATGATGTAGCATACATCTAAATAAAGAAAAATTGGTTTACTATAGTTATGGTTGACACAACCAATTGTAATGTTAGATGTTCTAATAAAACTAAGGCTATCCAGTGTTTTGAGAACTGGTGCACTCATTTAAAAAAAAAGGGGCTGTAAACCCTGAACATTTTTCACCTGAATGCATTCAGGGGAAAAACCTCCTGCCATGCAGCAGCCTCCCCGAGTCCCCCCTTTTACTTACCTGAGCCCTGTAATTCCCGCGACGGGAACAAGCACACCAGCTATGGCCGGTGTCTCGTGTTCCGATTGGATACATTGATAGCAGCGCAGCCTTTGGCTCCCGCTGCTGTCAAACAAATCCAATGACGCGGGGGGCGGGACCAAGTCCTGCCGTCCGTGTCAATAGACGCAGCAGCAGGACTTGGGAGCGTGCCCGCACGGTGTCCTGAAGGAGAGCGCTTCTCCGACAGGGCACTCAAGGAGGAGCCACCAGCACCGCTGAAGGACCCCCAGAAGAGGAGGATCGGGGCCACTCCGTGCAAAACCAACTGCACAAAAGGTGGTATGATGTTCTATATTTTGTAACAGTATTGCAGCATCCATACGCTTTAACAAGCACACCATTTACAAGCGTGGGCTTTTAAACCCAAGAACATTAGGTGGTGAATTCTGGTTACTTACTAAAGAAGGTACTGTTAGGTGGTGTTCACACCACAAATACACAAACTAAAATGTATAAATGTCAACCTACCTTCAAATACTCATGCTGGGGCAGCTGATTAGGCAAGTGAACTGTTTGGTGAGTTCCCCACTGTGGAACCATCACAATACAACGGATCTCCTTCACTTGTGGGTTATCTGGTGGACTCACTCCGTACAAGTAGCCTGCAATCTAGACAAAAATGTAAAATTTAGAACATACGTAAAACATCATTCAGATCAAATGCTATATCACCCCATTAAATTTAAAGTATAATAAGCAGCAAAATTAATAAACCATAACTAATCTTTAACGTTTACAGGAGCCATCCTTTTAGCGTTTATGTTGGTTACAAGAAAATTCACAGCTTTGGCTATTTAATGAGCATGAACATTGTTCTAAGCACAAATTGAAACTTCAGATAACTTTGAAAGTCTCAGTTTTTGAACTATTAGACAAAACTATTAAGACTGCAATATGCACTCATTATTATTATTAACAGTGACGTTATGTAATGTGCAGTTATGTAAATTGTGATAACATAACAATGCTTCATCACTGTAGGCTTAAAACTGGCACTCACAGTAGAGAGAAAACTGGCTGATTCTGGAGTTGCCAACGAACATGGCAATAGATATTTAATGGCTGTGTTGAGTACCAGATCTGTGCGTATGCATGCTTCTATTTTGCCAAGTAGTCTAAAAATGAACATCCTAGGCATTGGCTTAATCTGCTACAAGATGGGATGCCCAAACCCAAGACTGAAGCTGGCCATCGACTTTTAAATCTGACTAAACAGAATCTGATTAGTTTAACCCCTTCACGATGAGGGTAAAACAAATTCTAACGCCTGAACACAGTTTTGCAACTTTGACATGGAGTAGTAAAACTGGATATGTCGCAACTACTTAGTGTATCTAGGTGGATTATAAGTTTTTTTCTCTCTCCCCAGGACAAATTAGGCTTTCAAGGAGAAGTATGGGTTTTTTGTTTTTTTTTAACCCATTATACTTACCTAGGTGGATGTGGCAGCGGAGTGATGCTGCATCTCCCCTCGGCATCTCTGCACTGAAAACCAAGCCATCGAACACAGCCGATGGCTCAGTTCTCAAAGCTCCCCGAGCGGAGAGCTGCTGCTTGTCAGTCAGTAGCTCTCCTGCTCTGCTTCTCCACACTAACTGGAGCGCTGAGCTGTGGAGGGGCGGCTGCCTCAGTGTCTCAGCAGCTCGTTGAGAGGCTGAGACAGGCATCAGTCCAAGCACCTGGCGGATCCAGACTTTGTCATAATGACGCGGTGCCTGGACTGCTTCCAGTGATGTCAGCAGAGAGGACTTCAGGACAGTTCTCTGCTAAAAAACGGGTCACAGGAGTGCAAAACAAACTGCACTCCTGTGACCGGTAAGCGAAGCCCAGGCAAACAAGCTCAGGCTGAACTTCAACTTTCATGCGGTGGTAAATGGTAATGAATATCTCCTGATTTGTTTTTACTATCAAAAGGAAAACTTGTCAAAAATAGACTACTGAAAAGGAAACAAAAAAAAAAAAAAATTCTTCCTGGCAAAAGAGATGGGCGGATTTTTTTGGATAAATTCTGGTGTCTTTGGATGGAAATAAACTTTTGCATCACAGTGAGCAAGCCTTATGTGCAGAAGCCAAATTATAGTACACTCAGGCCAAGATTAACAATTTATTTTTATATAAAGTCAGTGACATCAAACCCTCCATCCTCATCACTGGATTAAAATTGTCAATACGCTGCGGCTGGGGGAACATAACTGCCAATCAGTGTTCTTTCACCCCCTCCCCTCCTCTGTAGGCTCATGTTACGCCCTTCCTTAACCTCAGAACCAACATCAGAATCCAGTAACGCCTGTGCATCGCCAAGAAGCAAGTGGCTGACACAGTGTTCAAATAATTCAGCTGACTCCTCCATGCATGTTGCTGGGGCTATGGCATGAGTAACTGTGGACAAGGAGGCAGAATAAGCTGCTCTGGTAGCCAAGGGGACTGCGCACTAGTCTCTGCTTGGGTGATGAGGAGGAAGAGGAGAAGGATGGTTTAGTAAGCCAGTCCACCACCTCATCTGCATGCTGTGGTTGGATAGCACAGGCAACATCACTAAACAGAGACAAATGTGCCCTGCCTGAGGTCGGACCACGTCCACTTTTGCCTGTGGACACAGACGCTGCTGGCATGGGAATGTCTGCCTCTTCCCGTTGTCCTCCCAGACATGACGGGGGTGGGAAGGACTCGGAAACGTGTGATTGGATGCACTTTATAGGATGAAAAGTGGCGTTCGGCACGCTTCAAAAATGGAGGGCTGCCACTGATAGAAATGTAAAAAGGAGAAGACAGCACTAGAGTTACGTTCCTATTAATGCTTACCTGAGCTCGTAGATCTGAAATGCAAATAAACTTCTTCAGCACATTCTTAGGCAGGATGTATGTGTAACCAGTTTCTTTGATATCATCAGAGGACACATAGATGTGGTTGGTTCGCAGGTGAAGGTTTGCAGCAGATATAGCTCTGCAAAATGAAGGAACATTTTATAGAACACACACACACAGCTGCTGCTATTCAGTCACAAACAACAACTTCCCAAGAACCATAGTAGTATCGTGACTTCTAATGGTAAAACCATGCTTTTATATTTTCAGACTAAAAGTCTGAGCCAGAGATAAGCATGTGATGCCAGAACTCGTATTTTTAAGTGTGACTAAACAAGAGAAGCGACATGAAAACAAAGATAACAAGAGATTAAAAAAAAATAAATAAATGATTGACAAGTCAATTCTGAACTGCTAGAAGTTGTACCTGACACGCCATTCGGTCTTTGAAGAGAAAGTCTGCGTCTCGTAGTTACTAGTGGTTGAAGTGATGATCTCATCTCCATGTTTGTTAACTGTGCGTGTCTGGGTAGCAGTGAGCTGAGACTGTTCCTTTGTCTGCTTCTCAATCTCAGCAATCTGTTGCCTCTGCTGGGATGGTGCAGAGATTTCCATACCCAAAATGATATCCCTGATTTCAGACTGAGTTAGGGATGCAACATTAACACTGAAAAACAGAAGAGTCACATGTTTAGGTTGCACAATACAAACAGCCAGTTTTGCTGACACAAATATATACATGTCCAGGATATATTCTATTTAGAGAAATATATATAACTGACAAGGTAAACAGTAAGAATAAATATAGGAGTATGGAGAAAGAATGGGAGACATGTGCCTCTTGCACACTGCAGCTTGAAAAACCTCAGTAGAACATTTTTTCTTTTTTTACGGACCTAAAATGCAGCTCATTGTTTACAATGTGCCTGTACACACAGGCATGTAAACAAGCGCTGCAAATTCCAGGGTAAAAAAAAAAAAAAAAAAAAAAAAAAAAAAATCTGCATTCCCAGTCAGTATTTTTCACGTGCAAATAAACACCTGATATTACATCCAAAAAAAGGCAGATGCTCAAGCATTAGTATCGTGTGCAAGAGGCCTTAGTGCCAAGATCCTTTGAGGTGGAACCTACAACCACCTGCATCTCATTTAGGTTTTATTGAAACCGATATGGTGGAAAATAGGCTTACAATATTAGAAACGTTATGTCTTACTTGTTTTTCTTTCCGTAGTCAGCTAAGATCAGATCCTTTAGTTGAACTTCTACCTTGATCCATTCCTCATCAGTCAGTGTGGGCCAGATATGATGAGGTTCAGTGATTGTTGTCTTGTCTGGCTTTAGGATGACTTTTGCACGGTCATTGTTGACATGCAATGCTCTCAGAATTAGGATCAGTCGAGAGAATGCCTGCAAGGCAGATTATAGTCCATTTTAGTTAAAATGACCAAAATAATATTGCCTGACCTATCAGTGGTCTTAAAAAGTATCATGATGCTGCCTAAATACTGCACTGTTGTACATAAGGCTAAAACACATTCTAAAAACAGCCATTCCAGTTTTACAAATCTTAGCGATAGTAATACTAGAATCACATACTGTGTATGAAGAAATGGTCTTCAGCCAGTCATCATAGAGATTGAAAAGAACCATCTGGGGCTCTGTAGCTTTAAGAATCAGATCTCCAAACTTTTCCACCTTAAGACAGGCCTGGAAAGGCAGCTGCAACTCAGAGCCTTTGATCACGATGTTTGGAAAGTCAAGCAAGTGCACCTGAAATTTACACAGGAGAAAATGTAATATGCAATGAGAGAAATACAGAACTAGAAAACACCCTTGAAGCAAATTCACATGGAAGTTAAAAATGGGTTTTTACCTCAAGAGGATCCAACATGCCCTTCCTGGTGACAATGATCTGTTTCGGCTGTTCCTCAACTGGCAAAGAACGAATCAAAGCAGCAACTTCTTCTGCAGTCTTCCACTTGGCCAGCTACAAAGGGGTAATCAATTGCACATGGTAAAGAACGAGCCGCAATAGCTTTACCGGAACATCCATATTCACACAGAGATAGACCACACATTTCTTTCAATACAAGTTTACTTAAAGTGGTTCCAAAGGCAGAAGTTTATCCTAATGCATTCTATGCATTAAAAAAAAAAAAAAAAAAAAAAAAAACCTTGTGGTCAGCAGCCTCCCCTCGATCCACCAATGTGCATGAGAGCCCTGGCTGTCCGGGACTCTCCCTCCTCATTGGCTGAGACAGCTGCGGGCACCATTGGCTCCCACTACTGTCAAAGTCAGTAAGCCAATGAGGAGAGGGGGTGTGGGCTGGGCCGCAGCTCCAAGTCTGAATGGACACAACAGAGCAGTGTCTCAGCTCCCCCCATAGCAAGTTGCTTGCTGTGGGGGCACTCAGCAGGAGGGAAAGGCCAGGAGCGTCGGCGAGCGACCCAAGATAGGAGGACTGGGCTGCTCTGTGTGAAAACCATTACACAGAGCAGGTTATTTCTAAACAAAAAAATAAATACAAAAAATAAACACACTAAGAATTTAATATCACTTTAAAATAGAACTTCACATAAATTGGGAGGTTCTGCTTGTTTGCCTCCTCCACCCTCCAACTTTTGAAACTATTTTGGAAGGATCCCTGGACAGAAACGTGTCCTATTAAAAAACTCAGCAGTTACAGTATTGTGTAGCTGCTGACTTATTTTGTTTCAGACTGAAGAACCGCTTTAAAGCGACACTAAACTATATTCTTATTCTCCAAAAATATTCCACACACATCCTCCACTTAACAGCCCTGTAATCAATTTTTTATACAATTGTTACCCAATATGTATTTCTATCTCCTTTTAAACGTCCTTTGAACTCGAGAACCTCTTCTTTCCCCCCCTCACTTCTGTTTGCTTGTAATAAACAGTGAATTTTCGTTGCGGTCATGAGCACTGTTCTATGCACACTAAAAATCCCAAAGTACATCTCAGGAGCTAGCAAGAGGGTGGCTATGTTCTGTATACAGTGGAGAATGAATGTAGCACCCTTTAAAAGAATACAAATCACCGTATCGCAAAATAAACCAAATATTTGGAGATTTGTAGGAGGCAGAGAGCAATGAAACATAGTTTGAGTAAATTATAGATACTTGAATAGTTTTTTTTCCCCATAAAACCAGAGTTTGGTGTCACTTTAAAAAAAAACTAGCATTTCAATGCAACAGCCTGACCTCCTGGAGACTGCAGGGAGGTTTTAGCTGAAGAATGTTTGTCTTGCCATCTGCTGCACCCCTTTAATTATCTTGTGTAACCTTCAAAACTAAGCTACCTGGAAAGTGGGGTGTTAGAAGAAGGTATGCAAACCTCTGACTTTGTATTTAATAAAATATTTACTACACAAAGCACACTTCAGGTTTTAGGGCCCTCTACAAGAAGCTGTAGATTCCTGGCACCAGGCACCGGAGTGTGCATGCTACTGTACTGAACCCTCTTGCTGCCAGGGCCTTTTTTTGCACACATGATAAAATTGACATTTTAGGCCTGGAGAATAAAATAGTTGTAGTTCCAATTTTGTAGGTCACATATTAGCATAACAGTTTATCAGATGTATATTTTTTGGTAAACAATACACTAAAATTAATTTTTGGTTCACACAATTGTCACATATTAGCCAATTTTTCAATAAATAAAGGAGGGAGATTACGCCAAGCAAACAGATACCCAATATGTCACACCTTAAAATGCTTGTGGCCATGAAATAGAGTCAAACTTTGGAACACAATACCGTCCATAGGCGACTGCCCCCCACTACACTCTCTATTGCCATCATGTAGAGGACCAGACTGCTTCCATCTGAAAGCCGGTTTGTAATGTTAACATACATGGGAGTATGGGTATACACCCCCCCCCCCCCGACATAAGCCTTGTGTCTGTGGCAGCCAAAGGGAAAAAAACAAACACACACACACACACACACACACACACACACACACACACACACACACACACACGGGTGTCAAGGTGTCTTAATACAAGAGTGGTGAAGACAATAAAATCCACAATATTTTCACTCTCTTATAGAAACAAAAAGCACAAACTAAGAAAATCACTACAAAAGGAGGGAGTAAACATAATTACATTTTAAATGCACTCTAAACCTGGCACATAAGTTACATCCCTACGGCTCTTTTCACACGTGGCAGTCCGCTGATCCTTGCTGAGAAGGCAGATCGCTTATGCAGAACAGACACAGCCTGCTCTCCTCTATGGGCGGCTGTATGAAAACGGGCCGCCTGTCCTTTAACACCTGACTGCCATCCAATCCAGGCAGATGGGGGGGGGGGGGGGGGGGGGAGGATCCCTATCCGTCTGTTCTTAGCAGACAGGATCAGATCGGTTGTCAACGGGCACATGCTGGTTGACACCCGCTGCTCCATAGGAGACTGGAGGGTCCAATCCACTTGAAAAAAAACAAAAAACTGACAGGCGGACCCGTTCAGTCCGCCCCCTCCCCCCAAACCCATGTGAAAGGGTCCTAAAACAACATATTTCAAAAGCAGATGCTCATGTAGATAAGACTGGTTCTATTTAAGGCTTATTTCAAAACATACCTGACCCAATCGCTTCTGTCCTGCCCAAACAGAGGTGTGAATAATCTTCAAGAAAAGCTGTCCAGTCCTGGGGTTAAAGATGAAAATAGCCCCATTTATGGGCTTAGTTGTTAAGTTACCTTCAAATGTCTAAAAATAAAGAAGAAAAAATAAAATAAAAAAAGGAATGTCAATGGTCTGATGTATAAAAAATGTTGTATTACCATTTGTGACATGCACATATGAGCTGTACCTTGTGGATGGTTACTCTGTACACATTGGTGTCATCCACAAACCAAATGATCTGATTGGAGAAGAGCTCGCCATAGTTCTGAGAAGACAGATAAGGCTCAGTGGGCTCTGAGGAGTACAGCTGTAATCCCTTACGGATGCGCTCACGCAGCACATAAAGAGCAGGATTAGCCTTCATTATCTTGGCCATTGCTTGCTGAATAAGAGGTTTCCCACCAGGAAACCAATTCCCATAAGCACTGAAAAAGAAAGAAAATGGTTGCTCACACAAAGTATAATTTACTAATTCCAGCCAATAACTTCTGTGATGTGTGAATATCCATGAAGGCGACATTGGCTCACCTGTGGAGGTTATAGGCCAGGTCTATGGCAATCAGCACACCAGTAGGTGATGGGTAGATACTCATGTTATCAGTGGTGTAGTCCAGAAACTTTGCACGGGCATATCGTTCAATGTCATGAGAGTCATAGTCTCCCCATCTCAACTGGATATCAATCCAGTACTTCTGTGTTGTGGTGCTGTCCATCACATCCCTATATGGAGAACATATATTAAAACCACTAGTTGACATTCGGCAGTCGTTTGCTAAAACAGTATCTTACAAAAAAAACACGAACAAAAAAAAAAAAAGCACACAAGTAAAACAAAACTATGCAAAAAAAAAAACAAACAAAAAAAAAAAAACGTACTTGGAGTCCGCCAGTAGAGAAGGACGAGACACATTCCACTTATAGGAAGCGAATAGCAAGATATCAGCACAAGATGAATTCATCTTATAAGACTTTCTGGGGTGGATGGTCTCCTTCTGGACAGTCTCAATCTCCAGTGCATCCAGCTCTTGGTCAAACACCTGAACCACAAAAATAAAAGCAATTACTTTGTCCGAACTATACAATATTAATAAAAAATAAATAAATAAAAATAATCAGGGCACACACAAAATTAAAATGACTCACCTGGCACAGATCCATTACAATGCTCTCATGGATCTTTTGCCACAAGTGAGCCCTGAAAATCTGAATCAAAGAGATCTTCAATGTGGGAATTTTGCCGTGCATGAAAATGCCAGTCAAGTCCAGCTGCACCTGGAAACCAACATACACCTACAAAACACAAAATCTGGGGTGGTTAAACAAAGATAAATAAAAAACAAAAAAAAACAAACAACCACACACAACAGCAACTTTTACATCTCTAATGATAAACATACATTGGCTCTGTTGATTGTAGGGGACCACCAGAGAGTGAACCTTCTGTTGGGGATCTGATTCAAACCAGACCTCTGAGCATTGGTTAGTTTCTTCCATTTCATCGATTCCTCAAAGCCGCTGGCTTTTTCCCTGGTGAAAAAAAAAAAGAGATTGACAATGACCGAGCATAAAATATATGCAACAAACAATATATGGATGGCACATGAAAAGGTCTTAACATCTGAAATCCTCACCTCGTAAAACAACCCATTCAGTTTAAAATAGAAATGAAAAGGCAAAACACTTGAATATAGAGATATATCTCTCTAACCGCAGCAAACTGATCTTTTCAGTAAAATACCCGTTTATTAGCTTGTCAAATGTGCAATTTTTCTAATTAAAAATCTACCACTGTCCCAAGACTTGCTGCTAAAGCTGGCCATAAACTGTTAATTTCCTTTAGCCACACAAACATGGATAGAGGAACCCTTCCTCCCCCACCAGGACATTCTGATAGTTGCATTAACAGCTGTCAGAATGCACAACTAATAAGCAGCTGCAGTGGAGACAGCCACACACGGATCAAAATTTTGACCAGTGTACAACCAACCAGCTCATTTGTTTACCACTTCAGCCCCAGAAGGATTTGCCCCCTTAATGACCAGGCCATTTTTTTCAATACGGCACTGGGTCGCTTTAGCTGACTATTGTGGTCATGCGACGCTCTACCCAAACAAAATTAACGTCCTTTTATTCCCACAAAGAGAGCTTTCTTTTGGTGGCATTTGATCACCTCTGCGGTTTTTTTTTGCGCTATAAACAAAGAACGACAATAAAAAGTATTCATCAGTTTAGGCTGATATATATTCTACATATTTTTGGTAAAAAAAAAAAAAAAAAAAAAGTGATAGATATATATATAGCGAGAGATAGAGATCACTCAATAGGCGTAAATATTGATTGGTTTGCGCAAAAATTATAGCGTCTGCAAATAGGGGATAGATTTGTGGTGGGACTGCGACATTGCGGCAGACAGAGCGGACCCTTTTTTGGGACCATTGACCTTTATACAGCAATCAGTGCTATAACTAGCCACTGATTATTGTATAAAGGTCACTGGCAGGGAAGGGGTTAACACTAGGGGGCGATCAAGGGGTTAAGTGTGTTCCCTCATCAGCGTGTTCTAACTGTAGCGGGGGTGGGGGGAATGGGATGGCAGGGACATTACAGAGATCACTGTCCTCGATCACTGGGAACAGTAGATCTCTCATGTCTCTTGTCAGAATGGGGATCAGCCTTGTTTACAAAGGCAGATCCCCATTCTACCTCTCCATAGCACGATCGCGGGCAGACAGAGTCCGCCCAACACTCAAGCACACTCCCGTGGGTCGGGCGTACAGCTATGGCGATTTGCATAGGAGAGCCGACCTGCCATCATAACCACGGCAGCTGGTCGGCAGGTGGTTAAACAGCCAATGGGATAAATATTTAAAAACAGCTTTGATAGATACTGTTAACCACTTCAGCCCCGGAAGAATTTACCCCCTTCCTGACCAGAGCACTTTTCGCGATTCGGCACTGCGTCGCTTTAACTGACAATTGCGCGGTCGTGCGACGTGGCTCCCAAACAAAATTGACGTACTTTTTTTCCCACAAATAGAGCTTTCTTTTGGCGGTATATGATCACCCCTAAGCTTTTTATTTTTTGCGCTAACAAAAAAAAAGCGACACTTTTGAAAAAAAAAAAAAAAAAAAAAACGCATTATTTTTTACTTTTTGCTATAATAAATATCCCCCAAAAATATATAAAAAAACAGTTTAGGCCGAAACGTATTCTTCTACATATTTTTGGTAAAAAAAAAAAAAAAATTACAATAAGCGATTATTGATCGGTTTGCGCAAAAGTTATAGTGTTTACAAAATAGGGGATAGTTTTATGGCATTTTTATTAATTTTTTTTTTTAAATGGCGGCGATCAGCGATTTTTATTGTGACTGCGAGATTATGGCGGACACATCGGACATTTCTGACACATTTTTGGGACTACTGTCATTTATACAGCAATCAGTGCTATACAAATGCACCGATTCCTGTGTAAATGACACTGGCAGTGAAGGGGTTAACCACTAGGTTGCAGTGTAGGGGTTACGTGTGTCCTATGGGCGTGTTTCTAACTGTGAGGGGCATGGCTGTGTGTGACACGTGACCGATCTCTGCTTCACTGACAGGGAGCAGAGATCAGTGACACTGTCACTAGGCAGAACGGGGAGATGCTTGTTTACATTAGCATCTCCCCGTTCTTCCTTCCCATGAGGCGATCGCGGGTATCCCCACCCGCTGGCCTCCTCTTAAAAGGGGAGCGTACAGGTACGCGATTCTGCCTGTACGAACCCTTCTGCCGCAGTATATCTGCGTGAGGCGGTCGGCAAGCGGTTAAGGAACAAAAAAAAAAAAAGGTAGACCACCTTACCAGAAGAGACCTTCCCATGTGGGGAAGTATGTGCCTTTGAACAATGTGTGCTCCAGAATCCCCTCCACGCCTCCAAGTGCCTGGATCATATCTGTACGGTAGTTATTCAAATTCCAAAGCTTTCCATCATGACGCTGATGTGTCCACCAGAATGGATTCTGTTTCAGTACCTGAGGGGAAACAAAAAAAAAAAAAAAGTGTAATTCACAGAAGCATGAAGCATATGGAGAATCATGTAATCAAAACTAAAACTAATGACTTTTAGTACCTGATACTGTTTGAAGTCTGTACGGACTCTCCATCCCTTGTCATAGGCCAGGGTGTGCCTGTCCTTCTGGAACAGGGTGTTAATTCGTGGAATGCCTCTATCCCATGAATCCTCCAAGTCTTCCAATGTAAGACGTCTGAAACAAAGCATACATAAAAATGTAAAAAAAATGAAGTGTTCTATGTCAAACAACTTGGGCATCAAAAGGGACAAGCTTTAGGATATTCACCTGTTCTGAGCGATGGCCTCTTGCCTTTTCAGAGCGTATTCAGCCCAGACTCGCTGAGAGTCAATGAACTCACTCTCCCAGGGCTGAATGTAGCGATACAAGTTAGGGATCAGCTGATCCTCCTCATGACTCATACCTGAGCGGAAATGGGTGATGCCAACATCTGTCTGCTTTGACCACCTGTTAAATGAGGTTACGAAGAAACAAAACAATGAACAGTATTATACATATTCCTTTAAGAGTATGAACAACCTGGAGTTTATTAAACAAGCTACACAAATCAATGAAATATAATTTACACTGATTAAAAAAGACGTTACCTGAGGTCAGACTGTGGGATAAGCACGTGTCCCATAGACAACATTCCTAAACCACCAAGCTCTTTGGGAGTGTAGAAGACCACAGGAGGGAAACGACTGGGCATCTTAGAGTTCAGACCAATCTTAATTCTGGTTTGGATTTTGTTTTCACATTTCACCAACAGATCAAGCAACTCCTGTGTGTTTACCACAGCCTCACGGAAATAAGTCATCAGGCCTATCAAGGCAGTATTCCACTTGTTCACAATCTGAGAAAACAAACAAAATTAGTACCTTTGATGCAAACATTGATAAAATAACCAATAAAATCTTGCGTGTGCATGAGCAATCTAGCTCAGCCAAATCCTATAAAGTTGAGTCAGCCTGGGTTCACACATATGCCATGTCAGACATTGTATGCGATTCGCACCCGCATTGCTGTGCAGCTCACATGCGATGTCTGTGAACTCATTGGATTTGCATGAAAATAGTGAAGGAACCTCCCCCCACACTGGAATCCGATCACATGGGTGTTTCACACCCATGCAATCCGATTCCTGTTCGAATTCACAGTTGGCACTTTGATCTGCAAACCGATCTGTAGGTGTCATTACTTTGTATTGACAACCGCAGCGGTTCGCAGAGGGCAGTGTCAACAGTTTGCAGGGGAGATAATGCGGGAACCGTGCTAGTTCCCGCATAGCATATGTGTGAACCAGGGCTTAGCAGATAAACATTAAAAACTGACTAAACACTGGCTGAAAATATTTGCTATACTATAAATTACAACCTACCTTAGTAAATGTAGTGGATCCTGAAGCCATCAGAATTTGACGAACTCTGTTGTGGAATCTCTGCATGGACTCATCATCCACTCGCAGGAAACACTGAGCTGTACGTTCTTTGGTCACCTACAAAAGCAAGATATTAGCCTATACCCCAAGTCAAGTGCAGCAGGCAGCCAAAGCAAAGAGCCATGAAAGCAATTACTTCTTGCACCAACCACAGTTGTAAAATAAAATACAATACAAACTGAACTCCAGTTTTGCAGCTAGCAGTTTATTCCCAGGAATACCTCCCAAAAGGTCATATCACAAAGACTTCCACAAGCCTACAGTTACTATTTTAATTTCAATAAATCTTTGTTTTACAGTGTTAACTAGATAAATAAATAATGCAAGGCCAAATGTTTTAGAACAAGGACATAACAAGTGAGATGCAAACAGCTGAGTAGAATAGACATGAAGCAAGTGAGTTATCACTCAAAAAACATATTTGCAAACACTCAAGGTTATAAGTGGCAGGACAGCATGGTATAATAGTAACCTCGCTATAATTGGCCCTCTTATGAAAAGACAGAAGAGAGATGGAAGAAGATAGGGAGGGGCAGGGGATAGTGGGGGTTTGTTTGGGTATCCTGTAGTCTGCTTGGGGTATTTCACACCATTATCCAACTAAATCGCAAGTTAAATATAAGTCTATAAATAGTAGGTGGGAGAAAAGGTTTGACCCAAGGGGTCCAGATTTCAAGTTATCAAACATGCTTGAAATAGAGCAAACTGTAGTTGAACATAGGAGAAAGCATGAGACTGGCTTCTCAATATCATGCTACAAGCCATGCATCATTTCCACTGAAGGTGTAAACTGTACTATTGGTCTGGCCTACTGCTACAAACCTTGTACACAGGCATATCCGACAACTGATTACTACGCTAAGAATACTCAGAACGTACATCGACAGTACAATAAGTCTCTCCAGACATGCCACAGATTCCCTCACACTGTACTAAGGTCACCCATAAATTAATTTAGTATAGTTAAAGACATTTTTTTTTGTTTCGGATAGAGTGGAAAGAGATTAGAAAACCTGTCTTTTATTGCTGTCTGCACCCCCATTAGAGACATTTACTCTCTTTGTCCAGTTTACCGTTCTCAAGGAGAGTGAAAGTGAAGGAAAATCCCAAACGCTGGTTTTTCACCAGAATAAAAACAGAGGGGAAATCTTCCAACATGAAGACTCCGGTGAAAAACAGGGATTCCTTCACTTTGAAAGAAGCTAGAATGCATTAAAAAGGTAAAAAACCTTGAGGTCATTTGAACAGAAATCTTTAAAAGCTTTTGGTTTTGTATGTTTTTGTTAGCGCACACACACAAAAAACACTATTTAAAATCACTCATAGTTTTAAGTATATAGACACCTCTGGGAATACATCCATGTGTAATAAATGCATATTCTATGGTTCCTATATAGAAAACTCAACTACACAGTTGTCCAAACATCTCTACTGTATGAACATGTCTGAACGTTTCCAAGTCCATATAATTTAGTAACAAAGACATGGCTGCAGTCACTAGGTGGATCATGTCTGCTACAGACTGTAATTTTAATGTATGCCATCTGTTGGTTAGAACAGTCCTGAACAAGTTCCATAAAAAGCTGACAACCAAAAGAATTGGGCAATACAATTCAAACTATTATATAAATAATAAATTATTAGATAAATAATCTGTTAGGGCTGTATTGGCTAGCTGCCAAAACTGGAATGTGATTGATGTTAGGTCTTCATTCCCTTTTAATGCGCATACACACGAGAATGGATTGTTTTCTTGTGAGGGACAGTACTCTGTTATGGCATTGTGGGCAGTGTCTTGTGAGTTACAAATGCAGGCCATTGCCTTTTTATTACTAGCTTATTGACATGTCAATAAAAAAATTGATATATAATGCATTTTTCTGCACCACACTCGAGGGCTTTTTTTTAGTTTGAAAAAGGGAAATGAAAAATGATTTTCTGTGCATCATTGAAAAGACCTGCATCTTTCTAGTGCAGAAAAATGAATTGTCTGTGCATATAGTGTGAATGAGCTCTAAAACAAAATGACTAGAGAGAAGCAAGATCTTAACACTGGCCCTGATTACATTCACCATGTATAGCAAACCTCATTCTGCAGGTTCCAGACTCCGTCTTTATGAGTGAATTCCTCATAGCTTGTACGGCACTTGGGAAGAATTCGGCACTCAAAGCCGCACATGTTGAAGAGCAAGTTGGGGTTGTCTTTACTGTACACAGACACAAAGCTGTTCTCCCATTGTACAGTAGTGACAGAACGAGGAAGACGGTTTTTAATGTCCCAGAACACAGCGCGGCCACTAAGAAGAGATTACAAAATAGTTAGCCTGGTATAGACTTTAAACGATTTTCAATATAATAGGTTTAGGAAAATGAACAGCCCCATTAGAAAAAAAAAACACTTTTTTTTTTTATGTATACACGCAAGATTGTAAAAGGCTCTTGTATATGCGTTTTCCTGCATCTGGAGAACACTTTAAAAACACAATTCTGCAGACTTTTGATGTGTGGAGAAGTTGCATTTGTCCTGCTTTGTGTTTCTTTGGCTGCAGAAGGTATGTTAGTGGTGCAGGCAAAGTGGGTCAAGTGCAACCTTTTGTATTAAAATGCTTTGGAATAGGGATGTTTTGGAATGCAAAATAAAGCATTTGTCAACATTGCATATCTACACGATGAAATGGTACACAGCTAATGAAAAATGGGGAAATATTTTTTTATGTTGCAGAACTCACATCACAACAATGGCTTTACTGGTAAGCAAGATCTAGACTACTTACAGATTAACATCATGCTTCATAAGTCTCATTCTGGCATCTCTTGGCCAACACTTTTTATTGTTGTACCCTACAATGTTCTCATTATTGGGATCTGGATGCTCTGTAAGGTACCTCTGAATAAGATCTCGAGCATCATCTGCTGAAAATCTACAACAAAATTAACATAACAGCAATTAACTGCATGCATGGAGTGTTCAGAAAATGCGATTGTTAAAGTGCTTAGTTGCAACATACCTGAAAAAAATGTGGATGCGATCGATGTATCTGCAATACAGGCGAATAGGGTGAGCAGCTTCTGTGGCCACATCTTGGAAACTCAAGAAATCATTTGGCATTTGAGGTGGGCCAGCCATCTCACTGGCCCTGTGCAAACCTAGGACTAACAGATCCATCACCAGACCATAATACTGAACAATGAAAGAAGCAAACTGGAGTCCTCGAATAATGCCATAGGAGTTTGTGTGATTCATGTCCTACAAGAGGGGTAAACATTTGAAAAATGAGAATAAGCTTGCAATATAGGTTACCTTTAACAATTTGTTTTTAATAGGGTCGCAACACTAAAGGCACTTAGATACATTGCCAATGTGTGTTCCTGGATGTGAGATTACATGCAATTCCTATTCCTGCTCACAGCTCATACACTGTGCACCAACTCAACTATATAATCTATTCAAATTTTGCCTTCACATACTTACTTTGTAATTGATCACAACGTTGTTTTTGGCTGTCATGTAATCAGCAATGTTGTGATCGACAATTAGACGCAGAAGACGATTCAGCAGAGTCAAATCGATCTTTTCATACATCTTCTCAAACCGAGACTCCAGCATTACATTGCATTCTCCTTCAGTAGTGTCCCACACATCCTGTAAATTGTTGATGCCTGCAATATACAAAATTTGAGGTCAGCTTTCTAGCACAGGACATTTCAATTATGAATGGACTGGCAGGTTAAACACCTGGTTTCTTTTGTGCCGCTACAGCAAGAGGTCTACGTTGGAATCTCCAATTTTACCCATGTATCATTCTGAGGACTAAAGAATCTTGGACTGCATGTCTATCATGGCATGGTCCTCCATCCCCAGATTCCCCTCTCCTCCCTTATTCAAGGCCAATTTGGTGGATACTTCTGCACACAATAGGAGGAAACTCATGAAGAGTCAAGCAGATGCTAAAATGTCACCTACAAATGCTATAAAAGTCCACAAAAGCTCCTACTACTAATAATGGGACTTGTGGCTTACCAAATGATCATGACCACATCCAACTTTGCAACTGAATGGCAGCAATTTCAGTTGCAAATCATTTTACTGCACTTGCAAGTCTCATGCTAAAGTGTGCCGAAGCCATATCATCAGACTGTAATGCCCCGTACACACGGTCGGACATTGATCAGACATTCCGACAACAATATCCTAGGATTTTTTCCGACGGATGTTGGCTCAAACTTGTCTTGCATACACATGGTCACACAAAGTTGTCGGAAAATCCGATCATTCTGAACGCGGTGACGTAAAACACGTACGTCGGGACTATAAACGGGGCAGTAGCCAATAGCTTTCATCTCTTTATTTATTCTGAGCATGCGTGGCACTTTGTGCGTCGGATTTGTGTACACACGATCGGAAATTTCGACAACGGGTTTTGTTGTCAGAAAATTTTATAGCCTGCTCTCAAACTTTGTGTGTCGGAAAATCCGATGGAAAAGGTGTTATGGAGCCCACACACGGTCGGAATTTCCGACAAAAAGGTCCTATCACACATTTTCCATCGGAAAATCCGACCATGTGTACGGGGCAATACAGAGAGCCAAAAGCAGCACTGAAGTATAAACTGGGGCAGTGCAACAAGGAATTCAGTCTGTGACTGAAAGGCACGTTTCAAAGATGCAATATCGTAAAGAAAAGCATTTGCATTGATAAATGTCCTCTCAGTATTATACAATCCTACAAGAAAATAATACAGTTTTAACCTATAATAATTAATAACTAGATTATACTCAATACAATACCAATTTATCAAGATCAGCCAGACTCTGGATCAGCGTCCATCTTCAGCTTGTTCAGTTAAAAACTGAACTTTATCCATAACAACTTGATAAAAAAATAATGTTCTTTAGCAAGGAACATACACCCTAATTTTGGTTGCATAATTATTAATGTGCTGGAAATTGCCTACAGCAATGTTCCTGTTTCTTCTTGCCAGAGGCTGCCTATTTGCTGAAGCCCAGAGCCAGCAGTAAATCATAAAGTGGAACTTAATCCATAGATTTATTGGTTTCAAAAAACAGCTGCATTCCTGAAATGCCAAGATTGCTGTCATATTTGTATTGATCCTTAACCAAACTGTCAAATCATCTAATGGCTGGATTCATAACTGATCACATGTGCAGCACCATGGCGGGTGCAGATCAAACAAAAGCAGCTTCCTTGGCTGTAAGCCCCGGTTCACACCTAAACGCACATCTAATTCGCATAGCAGGAGAATGTGACTGGCTCCCTATGGAGCCGGGTCACATATCTCCGGGGCGGCTGCTGTGCGTCTTTGGCTCAGTTTCAGGGCCGAATTCAGGCATAGAATCGGCCCTGATTCGTCCCTGAAACGGGGAACAGGGACGCACAGCGCTCCTGTACGATCCGCAGCCCATTGTAGTGTGAACCCGGGCTAAAGGATAGGAGGTGTTAATTCCGCACTAGGACTGTCATATCGGCCACTACAAACTCAGCAGTGCCTAAAATGGAGAGCAACTGATCATGTGCAGAGCAGGTGAATTGGTGTATTACTGGATTTTAAACCATATAGACATTTTTTAATGATTTTGCTATAACTGCAAAAGGACCAGCCTAAAGTGATCTAGCAGGACTTAAATTTTATGACTTAAAGTGGAGTTCCACCCACTTTTACAACTCTTCAGCATCCCTCACTAAACTGTGCACTGTAAACAAATTGGATATTTTTTTTCTCAGCACCTACTGTATATCTGCTGTATTCATTTTTCACTTCCTCCTCCCTGGCCGCGGCCCATCGCATCATTTCCCGTTTGCAATGCCTTCTGGGAAGGGGCGGCAACTTCCTCTGAAACTGTCGTTGCTATGGAAACCTGACCTGAAACCTATTACACTGCTTGTGCTGCACTGAGCATGTGCGAGATCTGCAAGGATGAGATCCAGGAAGAAACAGTCTGGCTTCAGATGCCCACACTTAAGATGGCCACGGCCTGCTGTAAGTTTATAAAATAACAAACTACTGCTATAAACTAACAAAACAGACCTTAGTTTACAGACTAACTTTACTAGAATACATTAAGCTTGTGTATTATAGGGGTATTTTTATTTAAAAAGTATAATTTTGGCCGGAACACCACTTTAAGTTCCACTTTAAGCTTTGAAAATGAAAGATTGATTGGTTGCCATGCACATCTGCTTGAGACCCTGGCCGCCCGTTTTGATAAATTCCTCCCACTATAGCTTTCCTTTAATTGCTCAGATTGGAGGATAATACGGTTGTGTTTACTGCTATTGCCCAGTTAAGAGTTTATTATTAGATTTAGGGTGAGATTAAATGTAACTTAACATGATGAAGTTTAGGTGTTAGGGTAGAGATAACAGTAAAATTCACAGTTAGGATATTGTTAAGATATGGCTGCACATATTTGCAATTACATCTGGAAGTTTTGTACAGATGTAGCGATATAGCTTAAAGCTCCCTACATCTGCCAACAGCATTTTCTTTTAAACGTAATAAGCTTTCAGAAAACGTTAAAAATGTAACCCAACACAAAAATGACCAACAAAAGACACTCACATGAGTGTAGACAAATGGGCTGCACACCCCATAAAATGCATAAAAATACTACGAGAACCCCCTACTGGGGCTTTAAAGCAGCCAATGAGATACAGTGAAGATAGTCAAAAAATTCATTTTATTGGTACAAAAAATATAAAATATTATAAAATAAATGGATTCTGACTATTGAAGTCAGGACATGAACTGAGTACGGCATAAAAATTGCAACGGACAATACAGTGTGTTTTAAGACAAGAATTTTGAGTATTGAATCCTTAGAAATTACAACGGACGGTGCCCGTAATTGGGAACAATATACAATATAGTGTATGTAGGACAACAAGAATTATGGGTATTAAATCCTGACGCGTTTCGACCCTCACTGGGTCTTCTTCAGAGGACAGTTGTCAACTGTAGAGATGTAAGCATATATCAAACATAGCATAAAACTCAACAATAGTAAACCTATGTATATACAATGTAACATATCAGCATAAATTATATAGTTACCTATCAGAGTTCCCGACAGTTGAAAATATTTAAAATAGTATGGTTCCTCCTATGTCCTTTGTCTCCCCCGTGTCGGGCCAACTCCCCAGAGTGCGGGTGATAGACCAGATATGCCTTGCGAGGGATCACGCTGGCATTGCCCCCCACGGGGGGGGGGGGGGGGGGGGAGGAAAGGGACAGCGGGTGGCCCGAGCTGCACCCAGGTAAAGTAGCGGTGGTACTAAAAACAAAATTAGAAGCAAGGAGTCAATTAGTTCCTCCAAAGGACTGGCAATTCCCCTATTTGGGGGCAGTATACTCATATTGGGATATAGGTCCATGGGTATGCAGGGAACAAAAAGTGCAAGGGGCAGAAGAAAGGGGGGGGGGGGAAGAAGGGAAGGGGAAAAAAAAAAAGAAGGGGGGGGTGGTGAAGGAAAGCTGGGAAGGGAGGAAGGGACGTGTGGGGGAGAAAGAAGGGAAATGGATGGGTACAAACGCAGGAGGAAACAGTGAACCCCACAGTGTGAAAGGGAGTGACTAGCAGGAACAAACTAGCAAGGCTTGCTTGTTTGTTCTTGCTAGTCACTCCCTTTCACACTGTGGGGTTCACTGTTTCCTCCTGCGTTTGTACCCATCCATTTCACTTCTTTCTCCCCCACACGTCCCTTCCTCCCTTCCCAGCTTTCCCCCGCCCCCTTTTTTTTCCCCCCTCCCCCTTTTTCCCTTCCCTCCCCCCCCCCCCTTTCTTCTGCCCCTTGCACTTTTTGTTCCCTGCATACCCATGGACCTATATCCCAATATGAGTATACTGCCCCCAAATAGGGGAATTGCCAGTCCTTTGGAGGAACTAATTGACTCCTTGCTTCTAATTTTGTTTTTAGTACCACCGCTACTTTACCTGGGTGCAGCTCGGGCCACCCGCTGTCCCTTTCCTTCCCCCCCTTTGGGGGGCAATGCAGGCGTGATCCCTCGCAAGGCATATCTGGTCTATCACCCGCACTCTGGGGAGTTGGCCCGACACGGGGGAGACAAAGGACATAGGAGGAACCATACTATTTTAAATAAATATTTTGAACTGTCGGGAACTCTGTGATAGGTAACTATATAATTTATGTAGATATGTTACATTGTATATACATAGGTTTACTATTGTTGAGTTTTATGCTATGTTTGATATATGCTTACATCTCTACAGTTGACAACTATCCTCTGAAGAAGACCCAGTGAGGGTCGAAACGCGTCAGGATTTTAATACCCATAATTCTTGTTGTCCTACATACACTGTATTGTATATTGTTCCCAATTACAGGCACCGTCCGTTGTAATTTCTAAGGATTCAATACTCAAAATTCTTGTTGTCTTAAAACACACTGTATTGTGCATTGTTCGTTGCAATTTTTATGCCGTACTCAGTTCATGTCCTGACTTCAATAGTCAGAATCCATTTTATATTTTTTGTACCAATAAAATGAATTTTTTGACTATCTTCACTGTATCTCATTGGCTGCTTTAAAGCCCCAATAGGGGGCTCTCGTAGTATTTTTATGTAACCCAACACATTTTTGAAATTTCACTCTGTGACACCTAGTTAATAGCAATCAATCGAAATCTTATACATTTTTACAATACAAGTTTTGAAAAATTTCAGTAGGTTTCTTAAAGTGGTGTTATTGCAGAAAGTAGTGTCTATAGTTTACCTTGGCACCACTTGTACACAAGTAAAGGAGGGGGTTCTGTGTCTGCAGGTTTGATCCAAGGAGGGAAGAGTCGCCTCTTGTCTGCTTCATACCACAGATATTGATCCAGGTAAGCATCAGTGATCTTCTCGAGAGGCTCAACATCATAGACAGGGACTAGGTGACTGTAAAGATCCATGAACTCTATTCCCACCTTAAAATTGGTTAAAAAAAAAAAAAAGTCAAAAATATGAAAATCTTGCAATTTACAAATCTTAAAAATAAATAAAATCATCTAAAAACTACAGGAGAGATCAAATTGCCCATTACCTCCTTGAAAGCTCTTTGAGTGAGCAAGTGACGCTTGATTCTGGACAAAGCTTCGTGGGGATTGTCATACGCTTGTTCAATCAATCCCAACTCTTCTCTTTGAGACTGATTTAAACGGGACTTCACACTAAATCAAGAAGAATCGAGTTTCAATGGACATAGAAATAAAAAAATGGTACAATCATCTGCAACTGTTCAGCTTAAACATAACAGAGTATTTTATCTGCAAAAGTGAAGTATGGAACTTCCAATAAACACTTTAGAATTAAGCATACAACACTGTAATGGACTACTGCAACCGATTGCTAATAAAACCACTTGGGTTAATGTAGAGGGCCACATAATTACCTGTATGCTTCCTTCAGTCTCTCAAGAGCCAGGATGAGCAGTTTAGTATCATGTTTGTAGGAAAGAGGAGGGAATGGTATAGGAGAGAACCTTCTGCTTTCCAGCCAGTGCACTGTGGTGGTGTATACTGCTACAGCCTCTTCAGCAGTGATGTAGGGCCCATCCTAAAATCGATCAGAAGCAGTTAAACAAATAGCAAAATACATTCAGCTTTTAGTATAAGGATGTGATTTTTTTTTTTACATCAGAAATTCTAGCACTCTAGTGCTCACCTTTAGGTAGTTGTGCTGTCTTTCTTGCTCAGCCTTCAGGTACAGACGAGTCAAGCGGCCCAGGTTCTTCTTACACACGGTTTTGTCCACAGTTGCACCACGGCGAATACGCTCTCTGTTGTAATGGGCAGTGTTTGTCCACCAATCAGCCTTTGCTTTTACATACCGGAGAATCATGTTCTCAATAGGTGTAGGAAGACCTGGTACCTAAAAAAAATAAAAATGTTTAAGCAGTTAAAACTTTTAAATAATGCAAGGACCCAGTAATGTTTTTAAACCTAAAAACACTGACGTTAGCACTGTTTTGCCCAAACAGCTTTTTTTTTTTTTCCAGACTTCTCTAGTGAGAATAAAAAGATAATGGGGGCTATTTACGAAAGGCAAATCCACTTTGCACTACAAGTGCAAACTAGACTTGAAATTGCACTGAAAGTGCAGTCGCTGAAAATCTGAAATGGAGGGGAAGCTCTGCTGATTTTATTATCCATTCATGTGCAAGCTTAAATGCTGTTTAATTTCCTTGCATGTCCCCCTCGGATCTACAGCGGCTGCACTTCCAAGTGCACTTTCAAGTGCAGTTTGCACTTGTAGTGCAAAGTGGATTTGCCTTTAGTAAATAACCCCCAAAGTGTATCTTCTCCTCCTCCCATTGTACAGGGGCAGGCTCTCACAGTGCTGATCACTGTGACAGGCTCATCGCAGTGATCACATGGTCAAGAGATAGTCCTTGTGCACAAAGCTACACATATATGCAGTGCCCAGTAAGAAAGTCAATCGTAAAGGGGTTAAAAGACAATATAAGTATTACTTTGTTAAATAAAGTAAAGACAAAGTTATTGCCGAATTATCAGGTTAACAGTCCAAAAGGGAGAGTACAGATGTGAGAGCCCAAGTGTTAACCAATTACACTGGAGATATTATTGTGATTATCGGATTTGAATACAAAAAAAACAAATTAAAAAAAACAGAAGAAAACAAAAAACACCTTTGAGCCAGCAACATTTTTAAAGTGCTAAAATATTTCAAAAGCAAAATTATCTAGGACATTTTCTGCATTCACCTTCCAGGGAATGTTTGCCTTCCAGCATCTCCAGGCTTCACTCAAGTGTTGCAGGATAGTCCTTGCTTTATTCTGCTTGATACCCTCTGGCATCATGTCCAAAATGTCATGCATGACGGCTGCTCTCAGCTCAAGATCAAAGTGAGATTCCACTCTCTGCTTCGTCACTGTTTTTGCTACCCCCTTGGAATGACGACCTGAGAAAGGAGAAGAGCATGTATAAGCACAGAGAACAAATACAATTCCTAGAAGTCACAGAGCTGCAGTTAAAGAAAACTTATTACTAACCTTCAAACTGTCTAGCCAGAAGATTTCCAAGCCACCTCTCCAGCA
This sequence comes from Aquarana catesbeiana, assembly GCF_042186555.1. Lineage (NCBI taxonomy): Eukaryota > Metazoa > Chordata > Amphibia > Anura > Ranidae > Aquarana > Aquarana catesbeiana. The sequence continues at coordinate 666,695,697 of NC_133325.1, read as the reverse complement.
ACGGGGTGATGCCACGCATAAAGAAAAGCCAAACTCTCCACCCAGCTGCCCAAAAGCCACAACCTGGTCCTTTTCCCACTGGACCCTAATTCAGAATTAGGGGGGGAGAAAAAATTAGCATACAGTCCTTGACACGAGTCAAAATAAATCCAAGCGTAAAGTGCACTTACTGTGTTAAACCTGTAATAGATTAAGTGTTTCAAGTCTTTGCACATTCGGATCTGTCTCATAAGTTTGTACTTGTATCTGTACATGCCAGTCAGCTGGCCCACGTGGGCAAAGATGTACTGAAGTCCATCTGATAACTTAAAATACACAATAGTTACTCTAGACTGCCATACTACTTTTTTTTCATTTTTTACTACATGCATATAGATTTTGGCAAATGCTGTCAGAGGAAAAAAAAAAAAAAAAAAAAAAAAAAAACAACACACACACACACGGGGGTGGGGTATGTAAACTGCTTAAGTGCACCATTGATCTACCTGGAAGGCATCCACGTTACCAAGCCTATACTGCACATGACTATCCACCACCAGTTTGGTCAGACGAAGAACCTCTCGGCACAAATGAAAGGCATTGCCAAATCGAGACTTCTTACGCTCCTGCATGAAGATATACGAGAATGGTTAAATAAAGTAGTCACTCAGTAGATCAGAAATACACACTGTTTTATAGGGAAAAAAAAGGCAATCAAGTAAAACAGGAAACCAGTGCTAAACTAAAACACAGAAACTGCTATTGCTGATTTTTCTAAAAATGCTAGCTGCCTGGCAGCAATTATACTTTAACAGCATCGCATTCTGAGGTTCAAGGGGTATACCCTTCTTCCTCAGAACTTGTATCTGATGTGGATTGGTGTCCAGGTCCTCTTACTTAAAACTTTTGTTCCTGTCCTGTGAGCTTTAACCACTTCAATACCAGGCACTTACCCCCCTTCCTGCCCAAGCCAATTTTCAATGATGTCACTTTTTAAGTGACAATTGCGCGGTCATGCTACACTGCAGCCAAACAAAAATTTTTATCATTTTGTTCCTACAGAAGAGCTTTCTTTTGGTGATATTTGAACACCTCTGGGGGTTTTATTTTTTGCTAAACACATAAAAAAAAAGACTGAAAATTTTGAAAAAAAAATAAATAAAATTTTAGTTTGTTATAAAATGTTGTAAAAAAAGTATGTTTTCTCCTTCACTGATGAGGAAAAGCCGATAAACTGCTCTTCCTGTTTACATCATGATCAGCCATGATTGGACACGGCTGATCACGTGGTAAAGAGCCTCCCTCAGAGCCTCATTACTGAGATCGGTGTAGCGGTGTGTCAGACTGACACGCTGCACCACCGATCGCCGTGCCCCCCCCACGGGGACACGCCAGCAGTTGTCCTGAAGGACGTCATATGACGTTCAGTCAGGATAACTGAACCACCACCTGGCCATCATTTTTCTATAGGCCAGGCGGGAAGTTGTTAAAGGCCTGAGGCTTGACTCATTTGAGTGTAAGTTTTATTTACTTTGGACATTAATAAATGGTGCATTAGGTAATGCACAAGGGCTGATGTGCCCTTCTTTTTCTATCTTTCTATGCAGAACTCTTTTTGGCGACCCAGTGTTTATTTTTTGTGGCCATTTACTTTTTACATAGTTGGTTATATTCTTATAAAATTAATAAATGATGAAAGAGTTCTTTAAAGTGTTTGTAAAGGCAGAAGGTTTTTTTCTCTTAATACATTAAGATAAAAAGCCTTCTGAGTGCAGCAGCCTCCCTAATACTTACCCAAGGACCATCTAGATCAAGCGATGTTGCATGAGAGACTCGGCTGTCCGGGACTCTCCCTCCTCATTGACTGAGACAGCAGCGCAGCGCCATTGGCTCCCCCTGAGTCCCAGTTTGTCTGGTTTATTCTTTGCCAGACAAAGCAATTCATATATGTGTATATAAAATGAGTACTTTGCTACTTGCCTTCAGCTTAAAAAAAAAATATATGTCTGCAAAGCATAAGAATTCTTAAATCTTCAGGATGTAAAGATAGCCTTAATCTATAACTTGTGATTGTTTAAAGTTGCCTTGCAAAGCCCACATTTTTTATGTACTGATACTCATATGTATGTAGTTATACCTTGGTGGTGAGTGTTTTTACAGGTTTCAAATTGAAATTGTAGTCCAAGTGAAGGTAATTCAAGTTCTTTCTGTGGATCAGCAAGTTCAGCATGTTGTAGCCTTGGCGACAAACCTGAAGTCCAACCTCCACCCAGTCCAGCTTAGTGGATTGGAAAAACTTTGTAGCTTTGAATGAGCGGAATAGATACCTGAACAAACAGATAAACTGTTAAGATACCAGAAAAATACAATACAAAAAAAAAAAAAAAGCCACTTAGCCACTCAGGGCAACTCACCTTTTTTTCTGGGCCTTAGGTGGTCTATGTTTAAGAGCATTAAGGACATAGTACTTCAGCAGTTTCTGGTAGGAGACGCGAACTTTAACAGGCTGACCAGCTGGACAATGCTCCCGGTACCTTTAACAAATCAGATATGACTACTTGAGAAACACAAACACAAATTTAGTATTAACATGTCTGAATGCCATGACAGCACTTACCAGTTCTTCACCAGAGGTATGTCAACAGCCCTTCGTGTTCTACCAGACCTCAGGTTGAACGGGCGAGGCGCCCAAAGCAGGGCTATGCCATTGGCTGTGTTGTCTGTATAAAGAGGAGTTTCCTTGAGGAATGGCTCCACATATTCTGGTAACTCAAACTCTTCATCATCATCTGGTAAAGGCTCCTGACTCTAAAGGAGGATAGAATTACATTATGTTACAATAAAGGATACTTAACACAAGTCCATTCAGTAAGAATACACAATCAAGGGTCTAAAAGACCTTTCTCTATGGATACAGCTACAGTGTAGGTATGTAAACTAGTGAAATTTGATGGCGATGTAACTAGGTACATTTTTTTTTAAGTTCCGACTCATTTGTTTCAAAAAATAAAACTGAGAAAGTTTTACATAAGATTTATTGTATTTGGATGGGATAACAGTCTGTCATTTATTACAAAGTGACTAAAATCAAATTGCATTTTAAGTGGCATTATCACAAACTTGAGAAAATTTAAGGGTTCACAAACTCTCACAATTGTGCTCAAATAAGACATGTCCCATTAACAGGAATCGTGAATTGCATCAAGACAGATTGCAGAAATCAGAACTAAAATTTGAATAGCAGTTCCCCATTTCAAATCAAGGTTTGTAAACTTTCATTTAAAATTTAACATAATATAGCACTCACCTTTACAGAATGTCTATGTGATATGGGGTTGATAAGAGGATCAAAATAAAAAGCTGGAAGATCAGGATCCTCTGTTTTAATGAAAACCACATTTGGAGTATGGTACCTGTAAGATGATGTAATGTTGTGGTGAACTGGCAATCACTGTATATAATGATGTGTCAAAATATCTGGCTCTATTCCTTACCATGTCAGATGCACATGATGAGGGAGATTGTTGTACAGATACGGAAATGCGATTTTGTACTCTGTGCGAATTGGCTGGCGAATAATGATTTTGTTAATATCATTGAACTCATTCCAATCCTCATCCCTAAGAAAAAAAAAAAAAAAAAGGTTACTGGTGAAATCAAAAGGATAAACGTTGGATATTAAACCTAAGTTGAGAGTATGTTTCAGACTTACTGCAAATTTATATCGCGAACCAATGGCTCAAATTTTGGCCCACCTGGAATTGCCATGTTTAAAGCCTTAGATGTGAAAAAAGCTTTCAAATCAAACAGGTAAAAGTAGTTGTCATCAACAAGATCTGTGAGCAGCTGATTGGCCAGTCGGTACAGAGTCGACATCATAGGAAGCGTGAATTGCCAACGTTGGTATGTTGTCCCATTCACATACCTAGAAGGTAATTGCATAATTGGAAGTTATATTTTTTTTACTTGAAATACTTTATACAACAAATCGCAAAGGAGAACGCTAAAGATTTAATGAATGTTGATATCACAGAGTGTGAGAAGTCTTACTTTCTGTTGTCTCTTAGGGGCTGGTGATCATAGAACCAGTCCATGACTGGAGCATCCTCTTCGTTGTCCAGCTCCAGCTGGATAGCCTCCAGGGGCTCCACATCAAGAATGTTATCAGCATAATCCAGAGGTGGCTCTTCATCATCAAAGGGGGGAAATCTCATCCTCTTGAAATGACGTCTGTCTCGCTTTTCTCTCCTCATCATGATCCACATTGACCTGTTTGAAGAGTTGTATGGGACACAGTGACAAACAGGCTAAAGCAGGAAGACTTCATCCAGCCAAACATCATAAAATAATCTAGCAAGTGTGCCAAATGTGGCTAGAGCAACCTTACTCATAGCAATTAGAAATCTACTCTACTTAATAACCTACTGCTAATTCTTGGGAACGAAAGCAGAGGGAGAGATGCTACATAGTTAGAGGAAACATTCCAAAATGAGGGAAACTCATTAGAAACTCTTTCCGCACACCACCCGAAAAAAAATTGATACTAACAAAATAAATTAGAAATCTGCTGACAGCTTTGAAGTGCAGCAGCTTTCAGTAAACCCTGCCACACTTGTCCAAGCTCCAACACTGCCAGAAAGTGACAACGCTTTGCCTGACATTTGGTCAAATACAGATATGTCCAGGAACCTCTGAGTGCCTGCACCTCGTATCCTTCAGTGGCTTTTTTCCCCCCCAGAGACATTATTATAAACATACCACTAAAACATAATAAAATGCTGAACAATGCATATTAATAACACAAAAACATACATTGGGAGTACAGCTTTTCTTACCCCCATTGTGCTATGTAAACAGGTTCTATAACCCAAGGGATCTCATTGACAAAAGAAATAGCTCCAGTAATATGATACAACACTGGCACATCTCTAATCTGCTCCCAAGGCATGGGCATGTTTTCTAGTAATTTCAGCACTGCATGTGGCATGTACTTCAGAGCTCTGAAAAACAAATGCACAACAATCTATATAACACAACTGCAATGGAATTTGGCAACAGATACATAGGTAACTATAGGACTAAAAAATATCTCATAACCAAATGTGACCTTACCCAAGGTAGACCCTCTTATCATGACGGAACTTCCTGTTTGTCATGTCACCATGGTCACGAATGATTTTGCGCACGTGCTCTGGGGGCATGTCTTCTTTCTGAGCATCCACAAAGCCAAATTTCCTTTTCTCTGCATAACGTTTGGCCTGCAGTTGTTGCCATTTGCGAGCTAATGCAAAAAAAAAAAAAAAAATCATATTAGCAAACACTTGCTGTTATAAACAGTTTAAAAAAATTATACTCAGAAAATATGCAACCTGCCATTAAAGCGGTTTTAAAGCCTCCCCTCTCAAAATAAACATGTTTTACTTACCTGCTCCGTGCAATCGTTTTGCAGATGAGCCCCATGAACCTCCTTTCCTGGGGTTCCCTGCAGACAATCTTGGCTCCTCCTCTTCTGAGTGCCTCCGTAGCAAGCTGCTTGCTATGGGGGCCACTCACGCAGGCTCAATCTCGAGCCGGGCTTTGTCTATAGACACACACAGCCTGGTTTGGCCTCACTCCTGCTTCCTCCTCACAGGATTTCACAAATAGCAGCAGAGCCAATGGCTTGTGCTGCCGTCGAGTCTCCTGTGATAAGAGTTGCTGCAGATGGGCATAGCGCTAGATCGATCAAGTGTTTAAAAGGGGATTGGGGGAGCAACTTTTGAAAACATTTTTGCCTTAATGAAGAAAATGCATTAAGGTAAAAACCCTTTTGCCTCAATAACCACTTTAATGCCCTTGTATACTGAAAATGCAACTTCATGCACTGAGCTAGAAAAAGTACGCAAAACATGATCTCACATTTTACTAAAACCTCTCACTAGCTGCATGCTTGCTCAGCAGATGTTTCCTTTAGGTTTAGAAGCATTGACAGTTTAAACATTTAATTGACCTGTAGTTTGAGATACGCAAAGTATAATATTGGTCAACTTAAAATAATTCACCTTTCTCCTGTAACTTTTCTTCAGACATGTAATCTGGCGCTATTGGTGGTGGGCCAGGCATGGGGGGAACCCCAGGTCTGTATGGAAACACCCCAGCCATGGTGTTTCAGGCTGAAAAACAAAAAATACAGAAATTTAACACAAGCATCACAAACACAGCCAAATGACAGACATTATATTGTACGCCGTAATCTTTGTGGTGAACCAGGTTATTTACTGGCATTTAAAGTGGCAGTAAAGACCTTATTGATTTATACCTATCATAAACGTACTTTAGTAGCAGCCAGTGTCATCACTGGCGCATGCTCACTGTGCTCTGAATGCGTGGTGCCAGCCATTTAAACAGCCAAAGCCTGCGAACCTGGAAGGAAGACTAGGTGAAGATGGAAGCCACAGCAGCAGTGACAGTGCACTGCTGGAGCTTTTAGTTTTAGACCCCTTTCACGCTGTACCGCCACTGGTGTCAGCGGTAAAGCAGCGATATTTGGCCGCTAGCGGGGGGGGGGGGGGGGGGGGGGCGGAGTGAATGGAGCAGCTGTTTTAGGGCGGTTTGCAGGTGCTATTTTTAACGCTATAGCGCCTGCAAAATGCTCCAGTGTGAAAGGGGTCTTAAGGCAAGTCTGTCATAATGTGCTAGTATGTCATGCGTAGCGCCACATTATGACATCCTGCAGGAGCCCAATTTATTTTTATTTTTTCAGCTTTAAAACATTTTTTCATTGCAGATGGACTCTTTCCTACTATAACGTCACACTAATAATGTCTGCAATGCTGAATAAATATATACAGCCACATAAATTAATAGATGTCTATGGTAAAAGAAAATGATAAAAAAAAAAAAAAAAAAAAAAAAAAGTCTGTCATTTAACATTTCTACATAGATATTTTTTTTGTACACTGCAGCACATTTTAACATACAATTTGCGCTTTATGGTCGAGTTCAAAAACAAGAAATAACACACATCAAAAAGAGCGCAATGCAAGTACTAGAAAGACGACAAGAGGCCTTCCAAGAATCAAAACTATGCATGGACCCACAAGAGATACAAAAACAGGTATATTAATATGTCGTTCACACACTATTATTCATGAGGTTCAGGCTACTTTGACACAAAGCGCCCGGCGTCAGCGGTACCTATGTATTGTCTCTACCACTGTGACTCACAAGCACACAATACTTTTGGTCGATGCTGCTCATCTAAAAAGTGTTTTTGAATAGTTAGAACATGAAGAGTTGAATCAGGCAAAAATTGCATTGTGGGTGGCCCTACCAGCACTCAACAGCTTACTTTTTCACTGGCTCCAGGTAAAAAAAAAAATAGCATGTGAACAGTGACTACCTCAACAGTGACTGATGTGGCTGCTGAATGCATCCAAGCTATCCAAATTCAATAACGTGAAGCGGCAATTCCTACATTTAGGCCTGATTCACACCTATGCATTTTTAGTGCTTTTTTGCGGATTTGCAGACAGAACGTGTTCCATAGGAAACCATGTTAAATGGGCTGTAGTGCAAAATTTCAACATAAAAAGCACTAAAGATGCATAAGGTGTGAGTCAAGCCTTATACTTATTAGTAACATGATACACCAATACTTAGAGTGTATCATGTTACGAAAGGTGAACTTATCCTTTAACCCTTTCATGACTAAGCCTATTTTTGAAATTTGGTGTTTACAAGTTAAAATCCGTATTTTTTGCTAGAAAATTACTTAGAGTTCCCAAACATTATATATATTTTTTTTAGCAGAGAATCTAGAGAATAAAATGGCGATTGTTGCAATATTTTTTATCACACGGTATTTGTGCAGCGGTGTTTTAATGCAAATTTTTTGAAAAGGGACACTTTCATGAATTTAAAAAAATCCAAACAGTAAAGTTACCCCAATTTTTTTGTATAATGTGAAAGATGATGTTACGCTGAGTAAATAGATACCAAACATGTCACCCTTTATAATTGCATGCACTCGTGGAATGGCGACAAACTACGGTACCTATGAATTTCCATAGGTGACGCTTTAAAAATTTTTTACGGTTACCAGGTTTGAGTTCCAGAGGAGGTCTAGGGCTAGAATTATTGCTCTCGCTCTGACGATCGCGGCGATACCTCAAATGTGTGATTTGAACACCGTTTACATATGCGGGCGCGACTTCCGTATGCGTTTTCTTCGCTGCGCGAGCTCGCGGGGACAGGGGCACTTAAAAAAAAATTTTTTTTTTTTTTTATTTATTTTTTTACTTTATAAATTGTGTTTTAAAAAAAAAATTTTTTTTTTCCTTTTATTGCTGTCACAAAGAATGTAAACATCCCTTGTGATAGTAATAGGTGGTGACAGGTACTCTTTATGGAGGGATCAGGGGTCTAAAAAGACCCCCCATCCCTCCTTTACACTTCAAAGTATTCAGATCGCCGAAAACGGCGATTCTGAATACTGTGTACTTTTTTAAATTCGGCACCATTGGCAGCCGAGTAAACGGGAAGTGACGTCATGACGTCGCTTCTGCGTTTACAACGAGAAGGCTGGAACGAAGCCGCCCACAGCTTCGTTTCAGCCCGCCCCCAGCCGCCGAAAGGCACAGGATCAGACACCGGGCCTCCCGATCGCACAGGAGGCCCGGTAACAGCGGCGGGAGGGGGGGATGTCCCCTCCCGCTCCTCCGGTATAACAACCGAGCGGCTTTTAGCCGCATCGGTTGTTATACTGGGGTAGCCGATCACCCGCTGTAAACAACGGTACCGGGATGATGCCTGCAGCTGCAGGCATCATCCCGGTATAACCCCTGAAAGCTGAGTACGCATATCTGCGTACGGTCGGCGGTAAGGGGTTAAACCCAAAAATATACTGCAGCATACTAATCATTAGATGTAGTGGTTGCATTAGTTTTCTTTTTTTTTAGGCTTTTTTTCCCTTGGTGATCTGGCCAGTAACACACACCCCGTATTAGAGTGCCCCCACTCTGGATGAAGGAGAACAGGGGCCACCTTTAAACAGCAGAATTGTTAAAAGAGAAGTATGGCATTTTTCTTTTTTTAATCGTACTTACCTAGGTGGATGCAGCATTGATGTAATGCTACATCTGTCCCCCGCCGCCTCTAAGGCTGAGCGATCAAACACTGCTGAACGTTCATTACTTTCTGTTGCTCTGAGCAGAGTCGTGACTGTCAGTCAGTGGCACTCAGCTCTCCAAATGTGGCATATTGAGGGGAGGAGTGCTTTAAGTGAAACTTTAAAAAAGAGAACTATGGGATTTTTTTCTATCCCATAATCATACTTACCTGAGTGGATGTAGCATCGGTCCGATGCTTCATCTGTTCCCCACCACCTCTTCACTGAGAACCGAGGCACCTAACACCACCGATGGTTTGGTTCTCTCACCTCCCCAAGCAGAGAGCTGCTGCCTGTCAATCAGCAGCTTATCTGCTCAGCCCCTCCACGTTCATTGGAGCACTGAGCTGTGGAGGGGTGGGGAGAGGCCTTCTCAGCGGTTCACTTAGAGGCTGAGACGCCCATCATTCCAGGCAGCTGGCAGATCCAGACTTCCAGAGTCAGGATAACGCGGTGCCTGGACTGATTCTGGTGACATCAGCAAAGAGCGGACTTCAGACTGCTCTCTGCTGAAAACGGTTCACAGGAGTGCAAAACATATTGCACTCCTGTGACCCATAAGAGAAGCCCAGCCAAATGAGCTCAGACTGGACTTCTCCTTAAAGTGGAGCTTTAAAGACTAAGCCTTTTTCTGACACTTGTTGCTTACAAGCTAAAATATTTTTTTTTTTGCTAGAAAATTACTTAGAACCCCCAAACATCATACATATTTTTTTAGCAGAGACCCTAGAGAATAAAATGAAGGCTGTTAAGATATTTGTCACACTGTATTTGCGCAGCACTCTTTCAAATGCAATTTTTTGGGGAAAAAAAATATACACTTCAATGAGTAAAAAAACAGTAAAGTTAGCCCAATTTTTTGTATAGTGTGAAAGATGATGTTACGCTGAGAACAGTGATCTTTATTCTAAGCAAAAAAAAATAGTGATTCTCATTTTACCCAGAATCGTGCAGCTCTACCCTATATTGTTTTTTTCATGAAAGTGGAGTTATCCTTTGAGGCCGGGTTCACATATATGCGGCTCACAGCATGGGGTATGGTGCGCTTCTGTTCACCATTTCAGGTGAAAGTCAGGCTTTAATTTTTGCCTGAACTCACACCTGAACCGGACCCAAACACGCACAGGACCCTTTTGGAATGTGGACCGCAGCTGCCCCAGACCTGTGTGAACCAGCTCCACTGAAAGCCAGTGACACTTATATGTCCTGTGAAGAAACACGCATCCAATTCACACATATGTAAACCCAGCCTAACGAGAGATCTTTGCGTGTATGGTCAGCTTCACAAAACGCAACTTCAGCAACTATTTGCTGGTCAACCTGGTCTCAAGTAATTATTGGAGCATTATATAAATAAAAGCATGCGATAAAAAATGTAGATTGATATATACACAGCTAATAACCGCATACAGTTAGCAGAACACAATACTGATCCCCCCCCCCCCCCAATCCATGCGCCTGTCCCCTTTCAGGATGACTGGGTTCCTATGGCAGGGGTGGTACTTTTTGAAGCACCTGATTAGAGCCAAAGGCTCCAATAGGCTTCAAAATAGGGTTGGCTCAGAGAGCGTGCCCTGATCCCACCCAATTGTGTGACGATAGCAAATTAATTTTCGCTATTTTCACACAAACCTTCATCCCCGCCAATCAGGAGGCAGGGCGTCAGACCTGTTTCCTGATTGGCCAATGCGCCAGGCCACCCAACTGGATGCCTGGCACTTAGGAAAAGGAGCGGAGGACTTGGAGACACACGCTGGAGGTCGTAGTAAGTGCCACAAAGTCAGAGCCGTGAGCCCCCGGGGTTGGTGGGCACAACAGTGGCCGCACTCGATGAGCCGCCACTGGATCACTGTAATGGGAAGAGAAGTAAGGTAAAGTTCCAGCACTTTCATTTGAAAAGGAAATCAAAGTAATGGAGATAACTGAACACCAACTGTCCACCTAGGAGGAGGACAAGGTGGCCATTGAATGGTTCTCACAATGGAAAGTCGGCTGGGCTCAGAACATCCACAGAGCCAACGTTCTGCTCGCTCCCTCTACCTGGGTTCAGATAACACATGAAGATCCGGCCTCACAGCGAGCACACGGCGGACCCTTTATAGAGCTCAGGCCTAGCAGACAACCACCATCTCCTCCCCTCCCTCAGGGCTCCATATTACACACCCACTCCGTACAATAACATAGGACGTGCTACACTCATGCTGGGCAGCTTTCATTTTGTCCCGCACTTTAGGCCTCAGGCCTGAGCCCGCTCCGTGCAAATCCCTTCAGCGGCCCCCAAGCCACCCACCAGCCTGCTTCCGCTACGGAGATCACACACCTGGCTCTCCGGCCTCGTCCCGTCTCTCCCGCTTACCAGACCCAGCTTCCGCCCAGAACACAGCGACGGCGGAGGAACGCACCACACACGACCAACCTATGACCCGGAAGTGCAAGGCAGCGACTGGCCTCTCGTTACACCAATGAAATCACGGCACTCACCAAATGTGGAAGTGACGAAGGGCACTCAGGGCGTGGCCAGTGTATTATAGAGTTAGGGTGTTTATGAGGTGTGCTGTGGCAAGTAAATGCAAGCAAACATGATGTTTCGTTATAGTTAATGTAACAGGATCAGTAATGCTGAAAGTAGCAACACACAAGGGGTTTTTAAAACCTAACTGGACCTTAAGTTCGATGCAGAATGAAAAGCAAAACTTTATTTTTATTTTGGATGAAGTAAAAGGAGGGTTATGACCCAGTCAGTATTTTTGCCATCTGTGTCTCTGGAGATTTCCCTTCACTTCCTGTCTCATAGCCAAAACAGGAAGTGAAAGGAGATTCCCCCCCCCTTCACTTTTGATAATAACAGCAAACAGGAAAAACGGCACAGAGAGCAGGGCCTGACTGGCAACTTTTGGTCCAGGGAGAAAGTACCACTCAGAGGCCCATGGTGCAGTAACTCAGCCCCCTTTCCACTCTTCGCTCCCTCCTCCCAACCCCAGGCTGAAGCTCCACTCTAGGTACTCTCTGCTCACCGGGCAGGTCAGGCTGGACAGCGCCTGCTACACCGACTGCGGGTTCCCTTTTTACTCCTCTTTACCAGGAACCCTAGGCATGTCGGTGGCAGAAGCAGTGTAGCAGAGGCATAGCTAGAAATGTCAGTGCAAAAAACCATTAAGGGGCCTCCCACCCAAACTTGGGGCCCATTATTACAGTCCTGCAGTGGGACCCTTGCGCATGTTCTGCAGCAGGCCCCCTTCCTGTCCTTACATTAGACTCCCCCCTTACATCCAAGTTTCCGTCTTTGCCTTACAATGCAAAGGAGAACTCTGCAGACCCTGATCTAAAGGGGAACTCTGTAGACCCTGATCTAAAGGGGAACTCTGCGGACACTGATCTAAAGGGGAACTCTGCGGACCCTGATTTAAAGGGGAACTCTGCGGACCCTGATGTATTGGGAAACTCTGATGTAAGAGGTTCTCTGGTCACTAGTAGTTTTGGGCAAATGGTTCTGGTCGAGCATAAGTTTAGCCCGAACATTAGTTGTTCGCCCGTCTAGCGAACTCCCAAATTGTCAGGGCGTTCCACTGTTTCTTCGGCCCCCCAAAAGCCCCACAAAACATTTTAAGCCCTGATTGGCTGAAGCAATGAAGGCTTTGCCTAATCAGGGCACAGAACATTGTCAGAGCCATGATTGGAGAATGTCATGATGACAATCATGAGGCTAATCATTGCTCATAGACCCACCCCACACTATAAAAGGAGAGAGAGAGAGAGGGAGAGAGAGGAAGAGAGAGGGAGAGAGAGGAAGAGAGAGGGAGAGAGAGGGAGAGAGAGGGAGAGAGAGGGAGAGAGAGGGAGAGAGAGGGAGAGAGAGGGAGAGAGAGGGAGAGAGAGAGAGGGAGAGAGAGGGAGAGAGAGAGAGAGAGAGAGAGAGAGAGAGAACAGGGCTCTGTTCATTGCTACTAGCGCTACTTTCACACTGAGGCACTTTACAGGCGCTACAGCGGTAAAAATAGCGCCTGTAAATCGCCTCTCCTGTGTCAGAGTGGTGCGGTTGCAGGATGGACAAAAAAGTCCTGCAAGCTGCATCTTTGCAGCACTATAGGAGCAGTGAATTCACCACTCCTAAAGCGCCCCTTCCCATTGAAAACAATGGGGCAGCACCGCAAACCCGCTGGCCCTTTGCGGGTGGTTTTAACCCTTTTTTGGTCGCTAGCGGGGGTTAAAACCGCCCCACTAGCGGCCGAATAGCATCGCTAAAACGACGGTAAAGCGGCACTAAATATAGCACCGCTTTACCACCGACGCCCACAACGCCCCAGTCTGAAAATAGCCTTAGTGTGCTATTGTGATTTTATTGTGAGTGTAGTGTGAATATAGTGATAGTGCAGCGTCAGTGTAGTGCGTCTTTACAGTTTTACTGCAGTATATTGAAGTGCATCTGTGCAGTATACTGAAGTGTGTCAGTGTAGTGCATCTGTGCAGTTTTACTGCAGTATATTGTGGTGCGCCAGTGCATTTTTACTGCAGTATATTGAAGTGTGTCAGTGTAGTGCATCTGTGCAGTTTTACTGCAGTATATTGTAGTGCGCCGGTGCATTTTTACTGCAGTATATTGAAGTGTGTCAGTGCATTTTTACTGCAGTATATTGTAGTTCACAGTGCATTTTTGTTGCAGTATACTGTATTGAAGTGCATCAGTGCCGTTTTACTGCAGTATATTAAAGTTTGTCAGTGCATTGTTACTGCAATATATTGTAGTGCATTAGTGCATTGTTTGTGCAGTATATTGTAGTGCATCCGTGCAGTTTTACTGCAGTATATTGAAGTGTGTCAGTGCATTTTTACTGCAGTATATTGAAGTGCATCTGTAAAATTTTACTACAGTAAATTGTAGTGCGTCAGTGCAGTTTTTCTGCAGTATATTGTAGTGCGCCAGTGCATTTTTACTGCAGTATATTGAAGTGCGTCAGTGCATTTTTACTGCAGTAATTTGTAGTGCACAGTGCATTTTTGCTGCAGTATACTGTATTGAAGTGCATCAGTGCCATTTTACTGCAGTATATTGTAGCGCGTCAGTGCAGTGTTACTGAAGTATATTGTAGTGTCCAGTGTATTTGTGCTGCAGTATATTGAAGTGTGTCAGTGCATTGTTACTGCAGTATATTGTAGTGCATCAGTGCAGTTTTACTGCAGTATATTCAAGTGTGTCAGTGCAGTTTCATTGCAGTATATTGTAGTGTGTCCGTGCAGTTTTACTGCAGTACATTGTAGTGCGTCAGTGCATTTTTACTGCAGTATATTGTAGTGCGCCCGTGCAGTTTTACTGCAGTATATTGAAGTGCATCCGTGCAGTTTTACTGCAGTATATTGTAGTGCGTCCGTGCAGTTTTACTGCAGTATATTAAAGTGCTTCAGTGCATTTATACTGCAGTTTATTGAAGTGCATCAGTGCATTTTTACTGCAGTATATTGAAGTACATCAGTGCAGTTTTACTGCAGTATATTGTAGTGTATCAGTGTATTGTTACTGCAGTATATTGTAGTACATCCGTGTAGTTTTACTGCAGTATATTGAAGTGTGTCAGTGCATTGTTACTGTAGTATATTGTAGTGCGTCAGTGCATTGTTACTGTAGTATATTGTAGTGCGCCAGTGCAGTGTTACTGCAGTATATTGTAGTACGTCCATGCAGTTTTACTGCAGTATATTGAAGTGCATCTGTACAGTTTTACTGCAGTATATTGTAGTGCGTCTGTGCAGTTTTACTGCAGTATATTGAAGTGTGTCAGTGTATTTTTACTGCAGTATATTGTAGTGCATCAGTGCATTTTTGCTGCAGTATATTGAAGTACATCAGTGCAGTTTTACTGCAGTATATTGAAGTGTGTTAGTGCATTGTTACTGTAGTATATTGTAGTGCGTCAGTGCATTGTTACTGTAGTATATTGTAGTGCGTCAGTGCAGTGTTACTGCAGTATATTGTAGTGCATCCGTGCAATTTTACTGCAGTATATTGTAGTGCGTCAGTGCATTTTTGCTGCAGTATATTGAAGTGCATCAGTGCAGTTTTACTGCAGTACACTGAAGTGTGTCAGTGCATTGTTATTTTAGTGCGTCAGTGCATTGTTACTGTAGTAAATTGTAGTGGGTCAGTGCATTGTTACTGCAGTATATTGTAGTGTATCAGTGCATTTTTGCTGCAGTATATTGTAGTGCATCAGTGCATTTTTACTGCAGCATATTAAAGTGCATCTGTACAGTTTTACTGCAGTACATTGTAGTGCGTCAGTGCAGTTTTACTGCAGTATATTGAAGTGCATAAGTGCATTTTTACTGCAGTATATTGTAGTGCGTCAGTACAGTTTTACTGCAGTATATTGAAGTGCAGTTTTACCGCAGTATATTAACCACTTGACAACTGGGCACTTAAACCCCCTTCCTAACCAGTCCAATTTTCAGCTTTCGGTGCTCTCACATTTTGAATGACAATTACTCAGTCATGCAACACTGTACCCATATGAAATTTTTGTCCTTTTTTCACACAAATAGAGCTTTCTTTTGGTGGTATTTAATCACAGTTGGGTTTTTTATTTTTTGCGCTATAAAAGAAAAAACACTGAAAATTCTGTAAAAAAAAATGAAATTTTCTTTGTTTCTGTTATAAAATTTAGCAAATTAGTAATTTTTCTTCGTAAATTTTGGCCACAATTTATACTGCTACATATCTTTGGTGAAAATAAGTACAAATCGGTGGATATTATTTGGTCTTTGTGAAAGTTATAGAGTCCAAAAGCTATGGTGCCAATATCTGAAAATTGATCACACCTGAATTAGTGACGGCCTATCTATATTCTTGAGACCCTAACATGCCAGAAAAGTACAAATACCCCCCAAATGACCCATTTTTAGAAAGAAGACATTCCAAGGTATTTAGTAAGAGGCATGGTGAGTTTTTTGAAGTTGTCATTTTTTCCCACAATTCTTTGCAAAATCAAGATATTTTTTTTCACAAAATTGTCATATTAGCAGGTTATTTCTCACACACCGCTATGCATACCACAAATTACACCCCAAAACACATTCTGCTATTACTCCTGAGTATGGTGATACCACGTGTGTGAGACTTTTACACAGCATGGTACATACATGGCCATTATCTTGCACGGTATTTGCGCAGCAATTTTTTGAACGCTTTTTTGGGGGAAAAAAACAGTTTTGTGCTTTAAAAAAAAACAAAACAGTAAAGTTGCCCCAATGTTTTTGCATAATGTGAAAGATGAAGTTACGCCGAGTAAATAGATACCTAACATGTCACCCTTCAAAATTGCACACGCTCGTGGAATGGCTCCAAACTTCGCTACTTAAAAATCCCCATAGGCGACGCTTTAAATTTTTTTACTGGTTACATGTTTTGAGTTACAGAGGAGGTCTAGGGCCAAAATTATTGCTCTTGCTCTACTGATCGCACCGATATCTCACATGTGTGGTTTGAACACCGTTTTCATATGTGGGCGGGACTTAGGTGTGCATTCGCTTCTGCATGCGAGCACACGGACAGGGGCGCATTAAAAAAAAAAATTTCTTTTATTGTTCATTTTACTTTATTTATTTTAGTTTAACACTTTTTTTGCAAAAAAAAAAAAAATTTTGATCACTTTTATTCCTATTACAAGGAATGTAAACATCCCTTGTAATAGGAATATGGCATGACAGGTCCTCTTTACAGTGAGATATGGGGTCAATAAGACCCCACATCTCACCTCTAGGCTGGGAAGCCTGAAATTAAAAAAAAAAAAAAAAAAAAAAAAAACGATTCTGGCTTAGATCGTAGAGGTGAGTCGGTAGAAGCATCGCAGGGTGGCGGGAAGGGGGGGATGTCCCCTTTCGCCTCCCATAAGAATGATCAAGCAGTGGAACAGCTGCTATGATTGTTCTTATGGTGTAGAGAATCGCCGGCTGAAAAAGCTGATATCTGAATGATGCCTGTAGCTGCAGGCATCATTCAGATATCCCCGCACAAAGTCAATGACTTCCTATGACGGGGGGCGGGAAGTGGTTAAAACACATTTTTTTTTTTTTTAATACAAAGTTGTCCATTTATACAATATTTCTAACATATAGCATATACATACCAAAAATGACACCCCAAAATAGATTCTCCTACTCCTCCTGAGTACGGTGATACCACATGTGTGAGACTTCCACATCCTGGCCACATACAGAGGCCGAGTACAGCCGAGTATGGCTGAGCATGGCAGAGTATGGCTGAGTATGGCTGAGTATGGCTGAGTATGGCTGAGCATGGCTGGGCATGGCTGAGCATGGCTGAGTATGGCTGGGTATTGCAGAGTATGGCTGGGTATTGCAGAGTATGACTGGGTATTGCAGAGTAGTGCAGGGTATTGCGGAATATTGCAGGGTGTTGCGGAGTATTGCGGGGTGTTGCAGAGTATTGCGGGGTGTTTTGGGGTATTGCAGAGTATTTTGGGGTGTTGCAGAGTATTTCGAGGTGTTGCAGAGTATTTCGGGGTGTTGCAGAGTATTTTGGGGTGTTGCAGAGTATTGCGGGGTGTTGCAGAGTAGTGCAGAGTATTGCGGGGTGTTGCGGAGTAGTGCAGGGTATTGCAGGGTATTGCAGAGTATTGCGGGGTGTTGCGGAGCAGTGCAGGGTATTGCGGGGTATTGCAGAGTATTGCGGGGTGTTGCGGAGTAGTGCAGAGTTTTGCAGGGTAGTGCAGAGTATTGCGGGGTGTTTCGGAGTAGTGCAGAGTATTGCGGGGTGTTTCGGAGTAGTGCAGAGTATTGCGGGGTGTTTCGGAGTAGTGCAGGGTATTGCGGGGTATTGTAGAGCATTGCGGGGTATTGTAGAGCATTGCGGGGTATTGTAGAGTATTGCGGGGTATTGCAGGGTATTGCGGGGTATTGCAGAGTATTTCAGGGTATTTCTGGGTATTGCATCGCATTATAGTATGGAGGGATGGCTGCATGTGACTGTATTTGTCACTGAGCAGCGTTGTGGGCACTACAGATGCAGCCCACAACGCTGCTACAATCTGATCCCTCCCCCTCTCCTCCCCCTCTGTAATGATCGGTACACAGAGGGGAGGGAGTAACAGAGGGGAGGGAGGTTTGTTTACATGTGACCGCTCCATCATTTGACGGAGCGATCACATGGTAAACGGCGGCGATCAGCGGCCGTTTACCGTGATCCATGATGCGGACCCGGCGGTCACGGATGTTCTCGGGTGCGCGCCCCAGGGGGCGCGCGAGAGCAGGATTCTGGGAGGACGTCCCACGGACGTCCACCCAGGAAAACCCAACTGCGCTGTAGCCGTCTTTCGGCTATGGCCCGGTCGGCATGTGGTTAAAGTGCGTCAGTGCAGTTTTACCGCAGTATATTAAAGTGCGTCAGTGAAGTTTAACCGCAGTATATTAAAGTGCGTCAGTGCAGTTTTACCGCAGTATATTGTAGTTACGTCAGTGCAGTTTTACTGCAGTATATTGTAGTGACATTTCTGTCACCGGCAGTCCCCAAGTTAAAGTGCACCAAACACCACTTTCCATTGAATAAAGTGCATCCAATTACACATTTTCTCATCTCCGTTACATTTCGGTAACAAGCCTGGGAGGTCAACAAGGAGAGGAAGACATTCCCATGCCACTGTGAAGGGGCCAGCAGTGACTCTGTCCACAGGCAAAGATGGATGTGGTTAGGACAGGGCACCACGTTCTCTATTTAGTGATGTTGCCACTGCCATCCACCCACAGCATGCAGAGGAGGTGGTGGACTGGCTTACTAAACCATCCTCATCCTCTATCAAGCAGTGACTAGTGCTCAGTCTACCGCAGCTGCCAGAGTGGCTTACTCTGCTTCCTTGTCCACAGTTACTCCTGCCATAGCCCCCAGCATCCTGCATGGAGGATTCAGCAGAGTTGTTTGAACACAGCGCCAGCCACTTGCTCCTTAATGATTCACCAAACATGAGTCTACAGAGAGGGGAGAACACTGATAAACAACAAATTGGCAGTTATGTTCCCCCAGCCGCAGCGTATTGCCAAGTTGGCTCTAGTGATGATGAGGAGCTCACTGATGCGACTTGGGTGGAGGATAGAGCAGATGAGGAAAGTGAGAGTGAGGCACAACCCCAATGAGGCAGGATGTCTTCCAGAGGCAGCAATCATGGAAGAGTAGAGAGCAGCCACCCTATTCCATCAGATTGTGGAGCTGTTATCTCCCGGTCTACTTCCCACAGCTCAGCTGTCTGGATTTTTTTTTAGCACATGTGCAGCCGATCGCACTGTTGCAATTTGAAAACTTTGCCTCAAGCAGATAAAGTATGGCAAAAACACCAACCATTTGGGTACCACATGCTTGACAAGGCATTTAACCTCCCACCACTATGTTGATTGGCAAGAGTACCTGAAAGCCACACAAAAGGCACACAATTATTCTCCACCTCACTCCTCACCTTTCAGGCCTACCCCTGATATATCTCATGACCTCTCAGCAGCCTCCACTGACAGGGATGATGGTATAGTGAAGGGTGTCACAGGTCCCTGCAGCGTGTCTGCCAGCAGCACACCGCCAGCTTTAGAGTATAGAACGCAAATTTCTCTGCCCCAGCTGCTGCAGCGAAAAAAAAAATATACAGTCACTGCCACCCACATGCCCAGCACCTAAATTCCAGCTTGTCCAAGCTGCTGGCTTTACAACTCCTGTCTTTCCGTCTGGTGGATTCTGTCCCCTTCCATGAATTTGCAGAATGTACTGTACACAATGGCAGGTTCCCAGTCGCTATTTCTTTGTACTTAAGGCCATTCCCGTTTTGTACCATCGTGTGTCCAGCAAGCATAGTCAGGGATGATATATTTCATTCAAAGCACACTGGGTAACTCTGCTTGCAACTAAGAAGAATGCAGGACAGGGCTCAGTGCTGGAGCTTGTTTTGCCACCACGTCATCATACAGCTGGTGGTGATGACGTGAGTTTTGTCAGCTCCATCCCCTCCTCTGCTGAATTGTCCTTTGAACCACCAGTACCCCCAAGCATTCAAGGGGCTATACAAAGAGTTAGGCTAAAAGATGCCATGCAGTGCTTCAACTGGTCTGTGTAGGGGACAGGAGCCACACCGGAGCAGAGATTCTTTCAGCTTTGCAGGGGTAGGCCCAGAGGTGGTTCACCCCACAGAAGTTTAAGCCAGGAACAGTGGTGTGTGTGAGGATGGCACTAACCTCCTGTCCACCCTTCGACAGGGAAAGTTGACACGTGTCATGCCTGGCACATGTCCTCAATTTGTTGGTGCAACCTTTCTTAAACAGGTACCCAGAGTTGCAGGAGTTTCTAAGGTAGGCCAGAAGAGTCTGTAGCCATTTCAGGTGGTCATACACAGCCAGTGTTCGGCTGGCGGAAATTCAGCGGGAATTCCACCTGCCCATAAACCGCCTGATTTGTGACATGCCCACCAAGTGGAACTCAACTTTGGCAATGCTGCAGATGTTGCACATGCAGCAGAGGGCCTTCAAAGAGCTGATAAAGGATGCATGCACTGTAGTGTCACCATTTGAGGAGGCGACAAGGATAGTTAGCCGTGACAATGCATGCACCAGTGACGAAATCCCTGTTGTGCTCCTGCTGGAGCAGACTGCATGGCATTATGGACAGGGCACTCGAGGCAGAGCAGCGGGAGGAAGAGGAGGACTTCCTTTCCTCTCAAGGCCTGCTTTATGCAGACAACATTTTTGTGATGTCACAGTACACACAAGAGGAGAGGGGGGAAGAGGAGGAGGATTATGGCTGTTTTGGAGGCATTGAATCAGAGGAAGACATACACTATATTACCAAAAGTATTGGGACACCTGCCTTTACACACACATGAACTTTAACAGCATCCCAGTTTTATGCCCCGTACACACGGTCGGACTTTGTTCGGACATTCCGACAACAAAATCCTAGGATTTTTTCCGACGGATGTTGGCTCAAACTTGTCTTGCATACACACGGTCACACAAAGTTGTCGGAAAATCCGATCGTTCTGAACGCGGTGACGTAAAACATGTACGTCGGGACTATAAACGGGGCAGTGGCCAATAACTTTCATCTTTTTATTTATTCTGAGCATGCGTTGCACTTTGTCCGTCGGATTTGTGTACACACGATCGGAATTTCCGACAACGGATTTTGTTGTCGGAAAATTTTATCTCCTGCTCTCCAACTTTGTGTGTCGGAAAATCCGATGGAAAATGTCCGATGGAGCCCACACACGGTCGGAATTTCCGACAACACGCTCCGATCGGACATGCTTCAACTCTTCTGGGAAGACTGTCCACAAGGTTTAGGAGTGTGTCTATGGGAATGTTTTATCATTCTTCCTGAACCGCATTTGTGAGGCAGGCACTGATGTGGACAAGAAGGCCTGGCTCGCAGTCTCAGCTCTAAATCATTCCAAAGGTGTTCTATCGGGTTGAGGTCAGGACCCTGTGCAGGCCAGTCAAGTTCCTCCACCCCAAACTCACTCATCCTTGTCTTTATGGACTTTGTGCACTGGTGCATAGTCATGTTGGAACAGGAAGGGGCCATTCCCAAGCCGTTCCCACAAAGTTGGGAGCATGAAATCATCCAAAATGTCTTGGTATGCTGACACCTTAAGTGTTTCCTTAAGTGGAACTTGATTATAGCTGCAAAGGGTGGGCCAACTCCATATTGAACCCTATGGACTAAGACTGGTGTGCCATTAAAGCTCATGTGCGTGTAAAGGCAGGTGTCACAATACATTTGGTAATATAGTGTACGTCAAACCTTAAGAGATGGTTTTCCGTCCCCAGAACCCCTTGGGAGTAGTACGTGGCTGGGAGGAGGCAGTAATCCTCAGTGACCACGTGGACTCTGCTTCTCATGCCTCTGCAAACTTGCAGTGCATGGGCTCCCTTATTCTTCAAAGCCTGCAAAAGGCCCTGCAAATTTGTGGCATCAAGGAAAAAGGATCATTATTGGTTGGCAACCCTCTTTGGCCATTGTTACAAGGGGAAAGTCTCAAAACTCATCCCGTCCCCACAGAGGGAGCAGAGGATGAAATATCTTGAGGACACCTTAAAGAGGAGTTTATGTAATGCCTTTCCAGACTCTGGTAGGTTACATTCTCATGGAAAAGCTAGTTTTGAGGCCTCTGTTTGTCAAAGGAAGAGCAGTGAAGAAGGGGGGGCGCCTCAGTGATGCATTTCAAAGGTTTTTTAGTCCTTGGCGCCCAGGGCTGTCAGCTTCCACAACCCATCGGTAGCATCTGCATCATATGGTGGGAGCTTATTTAGGGGCGAAAACAAACATGGAGAGCTTTCCAGTTGACAATTCACTGGGTTACTGGATCATGTGAATAGACCACTGGCCAAAACGTGCCCAGTATGCAAATGAGCTGCTGGGCTGCCCTGCATGCAGCGTGCTTTCTGAATGGGCATTCAGTGCTGCCGGAGGTTTTGTGACAGATAAAAATGCGCGTCCACAGGCTCCCTTGACCGGCTGACATTTATCAAAATGAATCTTTGCTGGATTAGCAGCCGCTATCAAGGCCCCTGATGCCGATTTGAGGGGATCATGCTCTGCTTCAGTATGTCACAGTACATGTTGGCATTCATGGTTCCCTCAATGAACTGTAGCTCCCCAGTGCAACACTCATGCAGCCCCAGACCATGACACTCCCACCACCATGCTTGACTGTAGGCAAGACACACTTGTCTTTGTACTTCTCACCTGGTTGCCACCACATGCGATTGACACCATCTGAACCAAATAAGTTTATCTTGGTCTCATCAGACCACAGGATGTGGTACCAGTAATCCATGTCCTTAGTCTGCTTGTCTTCAGCAAGCTATTTGCAGGCTTTCTTGTGCATCATCTTTAGAAGAGTCTTCCTTCTGGGATGGCAGCCATGCAGACCAATTTGATGCAGTGTGCGTGTATAGTCTAAGCACTGACAGGCTGACCCCCCACCCCTTCAACCTCTGCAGCAATGCAGGCAGCACTCATACGTCTATTTCCCAAATACAACCTCTGAATATGATGCTGAGTATGTGCACTCAACTTCTTTGGTCGAACATGGCGAGGCCTGTTCTGAGTGGAACCTGTCCTGTTAAACCACTGTATGGTTTAACCGTGCTGCAGCTCAGTTTCAGGGTCTTGGCAATCTTATTACAGGCTAAGTAATCTTTATGTAGAGCAACAATTCTTTTTTCAGATCCTCAGAGAGTTCTTTGCCATGAGGTGTCATGTTGAACATCCAGTGACCAGTATGAGAGAGTGAGAGTGATAACACCAAATTTAACACACCTGCTCCCAATTTACACCTGGGATCTTGTAACATTAAACGAGTCACATGACACCGGGGAGGGAAAATGGCTAATTGGGCCTAATTTGGAAATTTTCACTTAAAGTGTACTCACTTTTGTTGCCAACAGTTTAGACATTAATGGCTGTGTGTTGAGTTATTTTGAGGGGAAAGCAAATTTACACTGTTATACAAGATGTACACTCACTACATTACATTATAGCACAGTGTAATTTCTTCAGTGTACTCACTTCTGTGAGATACTGTCATTTGCTGTAACGAGCAGGGCACTCTGATTCCTACTGTATTAAAGTGTATTTGTACTGTCTACCCTCAAGTTGTAAAGCTCTGCATAAACTGTCAGCACTATATAAATCCTGTATAATAATAATAATTTAATTTTTTTTACAGCAATGCCAATTCTTGCTTTCATCAAGAGTACCTCAACAGTGTTACAGTTTGAAGGCTCCACCAACACCCAAAGCCCAATTTTTCAGCCGTTGTTTGACAGAGCCATATCACTTAAATTTTTTACAGCAAGGCCAATTCTTGCTTTGATCAAGAGTACCTCTATAGGGTTACGGTTTGAAGGCTCCGCAACACCCAAAGCCCAATTTTTATGCACCTGTTACTCTATCCAAAGTCTGTGAAACAGACACCAGAATTTATCCAAAAAATCTCTAATCTTGTTCCAAGTGTACTGAATTGTGGCCTCATCAGACAGACTAGTCGTTGTTTACAAAATAAAGAAAGCTTGCAGGGAAAATGTCATTTTTTTTTCTTTATAAATGTTCTTTGCTGCAGCAGGTTCTATACATGGTACAGATGTGCCACTTTTCAGACAGACTATAGGGGAACCCTAGGCACCATATTTGAAGGAATTTTTCATTTTTCTAGTTTCACTTTAAATCACTGCTCATTTAAAAATGATCTTTTTTAAAAACTATTTTTTCAAACCCTTTGTATGCCCAATAACTTGCAATGGGCACTTTTGATTTTTCCAGTTCGGATCCCATAGCCTGCAATTGGGGGTTCTTTGTTTTTGGCTCCAAATGTTTATAATGTTCGAACGTTCTGGCGAAAACCGAAGCGAGGGAGGGTGTTTGGCCCATCTCTAGTCACCAGAGCTTCCCCCCTTACAATAGAGTTTACAGAATTCCTCCTTACCTCAGACTATGCAAAGTTTTCTCTTGCACTGTAATGCCCTGTACACATGATCGGACATTGATCGGACATTCCGACAACAAAATCCATGGATTTTTTCCGACGGTTTTTGGGCCAAACTTGTCTTGTATACACACGGTTGCACAAAGTTGTCAGAAAAGCCGACCATTCTGAACGCGGTGACGTAAAACACGTACGTCGGGACTATAAACGGGGCAGTAGCCAATAGCTTTCGTCTCTTAATTTATTCTGAGCATGCGTGGCACTTTGTGCGTCGGATTTGTGTACACACGATCAGAATTTAACCGATCGGATTTTGTTGTCGGGAAGTTTTATAGCCTGCTCTCAAACTTTGTGTGTCGGAAATTCCGACGGAAAAAGTCAGATGGAGCCCACACACGATCAGAATTTCTGACAACACAATCCAATCACACTTTTTCCGTTGGAAAATCTGACCGTGTGTACAGGACATAAGTGTGAACTCTGCTGACTCTGAGGTAAGGGGGAATGCTGGGTAAGGGGGTGCTCTTACACCAGAGCTCCCCTTTGTACCAGAATCTGCAGAGTGAATACACTAAGGTAAAGGAGTTCACTGATGTAAGAGGGGAGTCAGGACACTAATATAATGGGGACCTTTATATCAGTATCCCCCTTTACCTTAGGGTTTCCACAGTATAACTAAATGAACTACAGGCAATTTTTTTCTTTAGTTTTGTATAGAGTGAAGAGCACTTGTCAGTTTTTATTGCTGTCTGTGTGCCGTTAGGGAGATTCACTCTCTCCATTTGTCCTGTTTACCATTATCATTGAAAGTAAAAGAAAATCCCAAATTTTGGGTTGTCCCCAGAAAAGTAATAAAGGGGGAATCTTCTAATGAGGACACTAGTTCTGGTGTCTTGGTGGTCCCCAAGGAATTCCTTTAATTTGTAAGGATGTGGAAAAAATGGACCAACATGAGTTATATCCCTCCCTTACTCTATTCAAAATGTAAAAAAAAAAAGTTTTGCCTAAAGCAAACAAAATTTTGAAGTAATTTTGAATGCCACCTGTCAAGTCATTGAATGTACTGAGAATTTTCATATGAATGTTCATACTAATGTTCATTCAGAAATCTACTAGTGTATGGCCAGCTGCCTGCACCAGACATTTTTTGTTACAAAAGTGAAATTTGCTAGGCTGAAATAATGCAACTGTGTAGAAGTCACAAAACTACAGCTAAGGCATGATGCATCCATTTCTCTCTTTATAAAGCCGTGATATGTGCTGCTTATAAAAAATAACTATACCACCTCCACCTGCATGTTTTCTTTATATTATATATTGCATGTTTTATGCCCATCTTCACTGGTGATTAGTATACCACCCATTTACATTTAATTTCAATACTTCTTTATTAGTTTTTATCGTGTTACTGATACAGAATCAATAGACATATGAACACATGGCATAGCTTTAACTTTGTACATCATATAAAGGGTTGCAACACCGTTATTTATCACTTTATATTCACATATCTTTTAGAAACTTGTTCAGTCCATACAATGTATCAGCATACAGCTCCAATTAATCCCCTTGTTTGCACAAGGGATTGGGGATGTATAGAGAAGAAAACAATGGGAAAAATATACAACTTTTGGAACAAATGCGCGTTCTGGAATTTTACACGAACAAACATATAACAAACTATTCATCACATTTATGGTAGACATATTAATTTTTTCCTTATTAGTTGATGGAGTAGTATCAACTCCTAGTGAATAACTCATACCAATCTGACCATGGTTTCCAGCTTTGGCTAGCCTCACGGAACTTGCCTTGCGTGGAAGCAAACAGCAACTCAAATGTGGCATGCCTGTAGGTAGTCTTCTGCACTACTTCTTGGATAGAAGGAGCTGCTGGATCTTTCCAGTGCCATGCTAGCACCAGTCTTGCACTTAGTAGAACATGGGTGGTTACTATTCTAACCACCCATTTACATTTAAAGTGAAGAAATATTCCCTCAAATTGGTGGTTATTGGGAAGAATGATTGTTACATTGGTGGTCATTGGGAAGCATAATACTTACATTAGTGGTCATTGGGAAGAATGATCTTTATATTGGTGGTCAGTGGGAAGAATGGTGCTTACATTGGTGGTCTTTGGGAAGAATGCTCTTTTTATTGAAGGTCAGTGGGAAGAATGATTGTTATATTGGTTGACAGTGGGAAGAATGATTGTTACATTGGTTGCAGTGTGGGAAGAATGATTGTTACATTGTTTGACAGTGGGAAGAATGCTCCTTACGTTGGTGATTATTGGGAAGAATGCTCCTTAGTATGGTGGTGGTTGGAAAGAATGCTCTCTACATTAGTGGCCATTGGGAAGAATGCCCTCTACATTAGTGGCCATTGGGAAGAATGCTCTTTACATTGTTGCTCAGTGGGAAGAATGTTCTTTACATTGTTGGTCAGTGGGAAAAATGTTCTTTACATCAGTGGTCATTGGGAAGAATGTACATTATATTAGAGGAAGGCTTCTTACATTGGTGGTCAGTTGGAAGACTCCTCCTTTCATTGGTGGTCATTGGAAAAAAATATTCTTACAATGGTGGATATTGGAAAAAAATATTCTTTATACAGTATTAGTCATCAGTAGGTAGAATGCTTCTTACACTGGTAATCATTGGGAAAAATGCCCCTTCCATAAGTGGTCATAGAGAAGAATGCTCCCTAAATTAGTGGACATTGGGAAGAGAGCTCTTTACATTGGTGGTCATTGGGAAAAATGCTTCTTATATTGGTGGTCATTGCGAAAAATGCTTCTTACATTGGTGGTCATTGGGAAGAATGTTCCTTACATTGGTGGTCATTGGAAAGAATACTCACTACATCAGTGGTCATTGGAAGAAGAAGCATTCTTTCGAATAACCACCAATGTAAGGAGCATTATTCTTATTGACCACTAATGTACGGTGCGTTCTTTCCAGTGGTCACTAATGAAAGGGGGATTTTTGCCACTGACCACCAGTAAAAGAAGACTTCTTCCCACTGATCACCAATGTAAAGGAAATTCTTACATTGGTGCACAGGGTGGGCATCAGTACCAGGTTAAGGATGCACAACTGCTGATAACAGAAGTAACAATGCATGAATATGCACACAGAAAGATGGTAATATAGCTTTAAATTGTATGTAAAGCTGGATTTTAGTTTTTTTTAGTACAAAAGGGTTATGACCTGAGGCTTTTTGCTATCAATGCAAACCCTTTAATAGCTATAATGGAACTTTTTTGGTTTAAATCATTGACTCTTCGTGTATGTCTGTGGAGAGTCCAGCAGGGGGCAGATGACACCAGTATTGCTGTTACAGTATAGTAGAAAATCAGGGCAGAGTTATATGTAATTTTGCTGTAGATCAACATCATTTTTCTAAACAGCCATGCTATCAAAATGAAAAGTATAAAAAACATGGCAACATATAAAGAGTGCTATTATCTATCTGTATCTCGACTTTTGCTAAAGGACTTTGTTGAGTCCATATTTAACATTTCTTACAGCGCAGTGATGACTTTTACAGGTATTAATATAAACCAGCTAAGCTCCAGAGACATTTCTCTATTTCAGCTGTAGGTCAATTAATTTTTTTGGAATTGTTATATAATTTTATTGCTATATTGAAGACAAAGAGAAAGAAAACAATTGCACAAAATACTCTTTTTTTCCAGTTTGACCAGTGACAATTATAAGTTAACTAGCATTTTTGGTACAAAGTATACTTCTAAATAAATCAAGACTTTTTTTAAAAATTTGCATATGCTATTAAAAAAAAAAGTAAAAAAGTGTTAAAATGTCAAAAAATAGCTAAGGACAGCAAAAAGATCAAGGAATTAAATATGTTTTAGTTAGGAATAACAAGGGGTCAATAAAGGTTAAACAGGAAAAATATTTATTTAAAAAAAAAAAAAATACTTTTTTTTCTACTTTTAGGTCAGCGTCAGCAATTTCTGTAATAAAAGTGAAGTATAGCCAAAGCTTTTTTTTGGCTATACTTTTTCTAAGGATTACAGGAGTTTAGTTTGTTCTGCGCCCCTGTGACCTGTTTTCAGCCAATAGCGGGCTAAAGCCCGCTGTTGGCGGACGTCACTGGTCCAGGCTTGGGAAAGATTCCGGCTTTAGGCTGGGTTCATACTATCTTCGCATGCGGCTCACAGCAGGGGTCCGGTGCATCCCCATTCACTGTTTCAGGCCCAATTTCAGTCCGAATTTTGGCTGAATTCGGACTAGAAATGGACCAAAAGATGCACAGGACAAATTTGCACCAGAGTAGCAGCGGAGATATGTGAACTAGCTCCACAGAGAGCCAGTCAAAATCTCCTGCTATTGCGAATTGGATGCGGGTATTGCGAATTGGATGCTGGTATTGCGAATTGGATGCGGTGAACCCACATCCAATTTGCAATAGTGTGAACCCAGCCTTACAGTCGGGATCCACCCAGATGCCTAGACCAGCAGCTGGTTGAGCTTCTCGGCATGCCACTGAGAGACTGAGCCAGCCCCTCCACAGCCCAGCGCTCCAATGAGCGCTGAAGGGGCAGAGCAGAGAGCAGAAGACTGACAGTCACGGTTCTCTGCTCAGAGCAGAGGGGAGAACTGAATGATCACCGGTGTTTAATGCTCAGTTCATCTAGGTGAGTATGATTTTTTATTTTTCTGCATTCCTGAACTTCTCTTTTAAAAAAGAATAAGGGAAAAATATGCATAATAATTATGTGCTCCTGACAGCTGCAGTTAAAGTATATCTAAAGCCAAAACCTCTATTTTTTAGTTTTGGGTAGAGTGGGAAAATATTTAAACCCCTGCCAGGCTTTTACTGCCGTGTCCTCACTGGGAAATCCACTCATACTTGTCCAGAAGACCATTACAGTGCATGCTGAAAGTATTCACAGCGCTTCACTTTTTCCACATTTTGTTATGTTACAGCCTTATTTCAAAGTGGATTAAATTAATTATTTTCCTCAAAATTCTACAAACAATACCCCATAATGATAACGTGAAAGAAGTTTGTTTCTTATTTTTAATAAACTTGCAAAGATTTCAAACAAAACAAAATCACATATACATAAGTATTCATAGCCCTTGCTCAATACTTTGTTGAAGCACCTTTGGCACCAATTACAGTGTGAAGTCTTTTTGAGTATGATGCTACAAGCTTGGCACATCTATTTTTGGGCAGTTTCTCCCATTCTTCTTTGCAGGACCTCTCAAGCTCCATCAGGTTGGAAGGGTAGCGTCGGTGCACAGCCATTTTCAGATCTCTCCAGAGATGTTCAATCGGGTTCAAGTCTGGGCCCTGGCAGGACCACTCAAGGACATTCAGGGAGTTGTCCCTTAGCCACTCCTTTTTTATCTTGGAAGTGTGCTTAGGGTCATTGTCTTGTTGGAAGATGAACCTCCTCCCCAGTGTGAAGTCCAAAGCGCTCTGAAGCAGGTTTTCATCAAGGATGTCTTTGTACATTGCTGTATTCATCTTTTCCTTGATCCTGACTAATCTCCCAGTTCCTGCCGCTGAAATCATCCCCACAGCATGATGCTGCCACCACCATGGTTCACTGTAGGGATGGTATTGGCCAGGTGATGAGCGGTGCCTGGTTTCCTCCAGACATGATGCTTGCCATTCAGGCCAAAGAGTTCAATGTTTGTTTCATCAGACCAGAGAATTTTGTTTCTCGTGGTCTAAGAGTCCTTCAGGTGCCTTTTGGCAAACTCCAGGTGGGTGGTCATGTGACTTCTATTGAGGAGTGGCTTCCATCTGGCCACTCTATCATACAGGCCTGATTGGTGGAGTGCTGCAGAGATGGTTGTTCTTCTGGAAGGTTCTCCTCTCTCCACAGAGAAATGCTGGAGCTCTGTCAGAGTGAACATCGGGTTTTTGGGCACCTCCCTGACCAAGGCCCTTCTCCCCCAATTGCTCAGTTTGGCCATGTGGCCTGTTCTAGGAAGAGTCCAATTTCCAATAACTTCTTCCATTTATGGATGATGGAAGCCACTAAGCTCATTGGGACCTTCAATGCTGCAGAAATTCTACAGGCAATTCCTTGGACTTCATGGCTAGGTTTGTGCTTTGACATGCACTGTTAACTGTGGGACCTTATATAGACAGGTGTGTGCCTTTCCAAATCATGACCAATCAACTGAATTTATCACAAGTGGAGTCCAATCAAGTTGTAGAAACATGAGGATGATCAGTGGAAACAGGATGCACCTGAGATCAATTTTGAGCGTCATGGCAATAATAATACTGTATCTCTGGTACAGTAAGCGATGGGAAATCCAAAATTTTACATGGCTAAATAAGTTGTCTCAGGAACAAGAGGTTAGGGGGAAGCTTCCAAAAGGGATATCTGTTCTGCTAACAACTTTCTAAAAGGAGAATTGCCTTTACATTGTACCGATTTCCCCACTTTCTGTTGTGCCTATGGGACAAAAAGTGAAGGGAAATCTACCTGATTGGACAGCAAAAAAAAAAAAAAAAACCTGACATGGGTCTTAATTATTCATGAATAAAAGGAAAAATCTTGCGAGCCACAATAATCCAATGCCTAATGAAGAACCAACTTGAATTAAAATACCCAGCTGCAAACGCAGATCACATATTCATGGCCGTGCACTAAATATAAATAAAAAATTGCGCTGCGCTTAGGTGTGCTTCATATGTGTCCATTCACCATAGTGATACCATAAATAATAAAAAATATATACAAATACATATAAATAATAATTATATTATCTTTTAAAGTGTGATGAGCAAATACTCCAAATCTATAATGAGCCCTGCATATATAAATAAATATATAGATATATCAAAAAAGTGCAAGAAAATATCTCTCCATGAGATTAATCTATAATAAATAGAAAAAAACGTGCACTAAAAACAGCATACAGCATAAAGTAATACATGCAATAGACTCAAATATATCCATATATGTGATAAGTGATAATTAAATCCACATGATCCTTGTTTGTGAAAAATCCTTCATGTGCAAGTGTTCAAAAAAATTCCAAAAAAAAGTTCCAAAAAAAGGTCTTTATGTGCAAAAAGTGTTCACAAAATAAACAAACATCCAGTGGCTAAATCAAAGTGCCATAAACATGCCGTGATGTGCCTCGGTGACCCCCAAAGTGGTTGCGCTCACCTTAGAGCGTGTGACACAGTGTTCAGCTGCGTCAAAACACGCTATGGAGCCACCCCTGGGCTCAGTATGGTTAGTAATAAAACGACCTCCAATCAGGCTCTCTGTGGCTCCATAGGCATCATCCCAAAAAAAAATAAAGAGGACTATATAGTGTGATATCACCAAATGATTTTATTAAAAAATATATATACCCAATCCCCACACTGGGGTACTCACATTTCTCAGGTGCTACTGTGCACCACACAATACAAGTTCAATCAGCGCTAATCGTCGTGCTGCGGGGTGTTAGATTCTCACAATCCAGCTCTGTGCTGTTCGCTCCATCCTGGCCCCTCCCCTACGCGTCTTCGACACAGTACTGTACTGCAGTTCTGCTCTGGCTAATTTCAGTCACGTTATCCAACTGAATGTACCACGTAGTGTTAATGTCTGTGAAGGCACTGTAAGTCACGGTCTAATTACTGGTATTTCCAGTGTTGTCACCCCGGGATCATGGATGTATCCTGAGAACTTCCTGTCACATGTTCCAGAAGTAAAAACGGCCGCTGTGATACGACTTCTCTTTGATCCAGTTATTGATCGCAGCCACCGGACAAAGAGGCAGCTCCAGGTTAGGAATTGCTGCAGCCTTTCAATGGCTTTCTTGTTCTGCACCGAGGTGAACCTTTTAAACTCCTTGGGGAGAGAGCAGCGCATAACAAATCTTTTGCAGCAAAAGGTTTGTTATGCGCTGCTCTCTCCCCAAGGAGTTTTTTTTTTAGAAAGGCAGGTACATTTTTTTTATCTTAGGTCTCCCATTATAATTCTATAAAGAGCTACTCCTGGTAGACCTCCCCTTACCCTTTACGTCTATTCTTTGTTTTGTTTTTTTTGTTTTTTAATGCAGGGCCTTTTAGGTAGGGTTCTCATTCACAGTATTTAATGTAATTTTCTATGTTATTGCTATATTCATGCTATTCTTATAGCTCTTGTATAGCTTATTTTCCATGGCTGCATGAAACAGTATAAAAGAATAATTATCAGATCCATGTGTTTTGGTAGATTGTGGCCATGAAAACACTTAAGACGCATCTCTCCACAGCCAGGGTTCATGCATATTACTGGCAGCGGCAAAAAAAAAGATAAGGCCCTAAAGGGTAAGTTCATCTTTACAGAAAAATCTGTAAGGTGAACTTATACTGGACCCCCTTCCCTATTGCACCGTGTCCCGCTATACCTGAAGCTGGCGTTCTACCACACTGACACATCGTAAAGCGGCTTCACGAGTCCGGGGATCAGAAATCCCCCGCAGCTTAATCTTCTAAAGGTATGTATAGGAGGCATTCTGATTGGTCGGCGCCGTCACATGGGAACCCGCGTAGCCCGTCCTCTCAGCGGGGGAGATTTGGAGAGAAAGCCGCAGGAATTTCAAATCCCCGGACCGGTAAAGTGGCGATACAATGTGTCAGTGCGGGAGATTGCTGGCCTCAGATACAGCGAGACCGGGTGCGATGAGGAGGTTCCAGTTTAGGTTCACAGATTTTCTGTAAAGGTGAACTTACACTTTAAGGTGAGTAATTACAGATACTTAAAAATCTGAATCCTACATGAACTTTGTTAATTGTATCACAGCCTTCTGGGCCCTGTGATGTGTCCCAGAAGACTTCAGGCAAAAAGTGGAGGCACCTAGCAAACCAATGTACCCAAAGTGATGGGGGGAGGGGAGAGGTGGACAAGTGGAACTTCTGCTTCTGGAAGTTATGCTTTAATGCTCCTGATCCTGTTTCTAAACAGAGCAGCTCCCACACAAGTATGCCAGAAACTCCACTGGAATGTACAATGTGAGCTTGATCTGTATATGGTATCAGTTATGTGACAATGCAGAGGATGGGATGGAGTAAGAACACAAACATCATGCATTGTTTAGCTCCTAACTAGAGGACAAAGTATGCTCTTAACTGGAAAACTGTGATGCAATGGTATGAAAAAAAACCAAGGCATTGTGCCCACATAATGGTCTTGTAGTGTCATGGCCAGAAAGAATTAACAAAAACACTATTATTCAAACAGCTATCAGAAGGAACAGTATAGAAAAGGGAAACAAAATATTTTATAAAGTTGAATTGAAACACAACACCATTTATAACTTTGAAATTCATGTTTTTGTTTTGTTTGATAAATGCCTAATTGATGTCAGAAACGCGCCCGTAGCTTTCACTCAAAAGGCGTTTGTGTCATTTCATGTAGGGACAGTCATAAACCTGCAAATTGCACATTGACCAGTGAATCTTTTTGCACATTTATAATTACCGAAACTCTTCCATGAGCAGAGGTAATTGAAGCCTACATACCCAGGCTAAAAATAGGAGCCTGGGTATGTCAACATGCATCAGTTTATTGACAATATCTTCATAAACAGTTTGCATACCTAAATATTTGAGACATATAAGACTTTTATTTTGTGCACAGTTTCTGATCATAAACTAGACATGTGCAGGATGAAAAAATTTGTTTAGTTTAGTTTCGTTTCGATTCATTATTTAACTTAATTCGTTTAGTTAAATTCGTTGCATTCATTACATTCGTTTTCGGAATTCGTTTCGTATTCGAATTCGAAAAAATTCGACCGCATTAGAAAAAATTCGACCGCATTCGAAAAAATTCTAACACATTCGAAAAAAACTGTCAAATTCGAAAAAATTCTACCACATTCGAAAAAAACTATCAAATTCGAAAAAATTCTACCACATTCGAAAAAAACTATCAAATTCGAAAAAATTCTACCACATTCGAAAAAAACTGTCAAATTCGAAAAAATTCTACCACATTCGAAAAAAACTATCAAATTCGAAAAAAATTATACCACATTCGAAAAAAACTGTCAAATTCGAAAAAATTATACCACATTCGAAAAAAACTGTCAAATTCGAAAAAATTCTACCACATTTGAAAAAAACTATAAAATTCGAAAAAAACAATAACTGAATTTGAAAAAGTAAACTATATATAACCATTTTGCGAAATTTGAAATTCGTATAGAATGAAATCAAATTCCAATAGAAAAGATTAGGATAGAATAGAAAGTATAAAAGAATAGCATAGAAAAACAATAGATCAGAATAGAAAAAAATATAATATATTGTATTCTAAGCTTTTCTATTTGAATTCGAATTCATTCTGTACCAAATTCCAATTTTGGAAGATGGTTAAATATATATATTATATTTTTTTTCTATTCTGTTCCATTGTTTTTCTATGCTATTCTTTTCTATTCTATTCTAAACTTTTCTATTCGAATTTGAATTAATTCTATGCGAAATTCGAATTTCGGAAGATGGCTTCTAAAATTAGAATTTCGTATAGAATGAATTCGAATTTGAATAGAAAAGATTAGAATAGAAATAGAATAGACTAGAAAAACAATAGAACAGAAGAGAATAAAATATAATATATATATTTTTTTCTATCTGTTTCATTGTTTTTCTATGCTATTCTTTTTTATTCTATTCTAAACATTTCGATTCGAATTTGAATTCATTCTATACGAAATTCGAATTTCGGAAGATGGCTTCTGAAATTCGAATTTCGTATAGAATGAATTTGAATTTGAATAGAAAAGAATAGACTAGAAAAACAATAGAACAGAACAGAATAAAATATAATATATATATTATATCTTATTCTATTCTGTTCTATTGTTTTTCTAGTCTATTCTTTCTACTCTATTTTAATCTTTTCTATTCAAATTAATTTTATACGAAATTCGAATTTTGGAAGATGGTTTTATATATATATATATATATATAAATTTTTTCTATTCTGTTCTATTGTTTTTCTATTATTTTCTATTATATTCTGATCTTTTCTATTTGAATTCAAATTCATTCTATACAAAATTCGAATTTCAGAAAATAGTTATATAGAAATAGAATGAAATCAAATTCTAATAGAAAAGAATAGAATAGAAAAACAATAGAACAGAATAGAAAGAAATATTTTATATATATATATAAAAATAAATAAAACCATCTTCCGAAATTGGAATTTGGTACAGAATGAATTCGAATAGAAAAGATTAGAATAGAATAGAATATTTTATATTTTTTTCTATTCTGTTCTATTGTTTTTCTATGCTATTCTTTTATATTATTTTCTGTTCTATTCTAATCTTTTCTATTTGAATTTATTCTGTACCAAATTCCAATTTTGGAAGATATGTGTGTATATATATATATATATATATATATATATATATATATATATATATATATATATATATATTTTTTTTTTTTTTTTTTCTATCCTGTTCTATTGTTTTTCTGTTCTAGTCTTTTCTATTAGAATTCAATTTCATTCTATTTCATTCTGTTTCTGTATAACCATTTTCGGAAATTCAAATTTCGTATAGAATGATTTCGCATTCAAATAGAAAAGATTAGAATAAAATAGAAAAGAATAGAAAAGAATAGAAAAACAATAGACCAGCATAGAAAAAAAAAAAAAAAATATATATATATATAAATATATATACCGTATTTATCAGCATATAACATGCACTTTTTTCCCCTTAAAATCAGGGGAAAATCATGGGTGCGTGTTATACGCCGATCCCTTGCGATCCTGAGCTGACAGATCTTCAAAATCGCTGACCGCGATTTGAAAATGGCGCCGAAATACACAGAGCCGGTCCTCGGCTCTTCTCGGCCACTTTCGGCTTCACTCGAGTGCCGCCCGAACCTAACCGAGTGTACTCGGCTAGGTTCGGATAGCTCCGCTCACAGTCACGCCCATCCCGGGCGGGACTACGAGTGGAGCCGAAAGTGAACGAGAGCCGCCGAGAAGAGCCGAGGACCGGCTCTGTGTATTTTGGCGCCGGCGGCACCATTTTCAAATCGCGGTTGGCGATTTTGAAGCTCAGGATCGCAGGGGATCACAGGATTTTCAAACTGCGAGCTGCAAGGCTGCACTGGGGCAAGGCTGCACTGGGATAAGGCTGCAATGGACACTGGGAAGGCTGCACTGACAAGGCTGCACTGACAAGGCTGCACTAACAAGGCTGCACTGGGGCAAGGCTGCACTGAGAAGGCTGCAATGATGGGCATTTAAATGTAAGTTTTTTTCCCTTAAACTTCCCTCCTAAAAGTTTTTTTTTTCCTTAAAATTCCCTCCTAAACTTGGGGTGCGTGTTATACGCCAGTGCGTGTTATACGCTGATAAATACGGTAATTTTTTTGTATTATTCTCTTCTATTGTTTTTTTATGCTTTTCTTTTCTATTATTTTATATTCTATAATAGTCTTTTCAATTCAAATTCATTCTATACGAAATTCGAATTTCGGACATGGCTTCTGAAGTTTGAATTTCTTATAGAATGAATTCGAATTAGAACAGAAAATAATAGAAAAGAATAGACTAGAAAAATAATAGAACAGAATAGAAGAAAATATAATATATATATATATATATTATATATTATATTTTCTTCTATTCTGTTCTATTGTTTTTCTAGTCTATTCTTTTCTATTATTTTCTATTCTATTCTAATCTTTTATATTCAAATTTGATTTCGGTCTATATGAAATTCGAATTTTGGAAGATGTTTTATATATATATATATAAAATTTTCTATTCTGTTTCATTGTTTTTCTATGCTATTCTTTTCTATTCTATTCTAAACTTTTCTATTCGAATTTGAATTCATTCTATACGAAATTCGAATTTCGGAAGATGGCTTCTGAAAGTGGAATTTCGTATAGAATGAATTCGAATTTGAATAGAAAAGATTAGAATAGAAAATAATAGACTAGACAAACAATAGAACAGAATAAAATATAATATATATAATTTTTTGTATTCTGTTCTATTGTTTTTCTAGTCTTTTCTCTTCTACTCTGTTCTAATCTTTTCTATTCAAATTCGAATTCATTTTATAAGAAATTCAAATTTCGGAAGATGGTTTTTTATATATATATATATATACACATATATATATATATTATACATATACACACACACACACACATATATATATATATATATAAAACCATCTTCCGAAATTTGAATTTCTTATAATATGAATTCGAATTTGAATAGAAAAGATTAGAATAGAGTAGAAGAGAAAAGACTAGAAAAACAATAGAACAGAATAGAATAAATTATATATATTATATTTTATTCTGTTCTGTTCTATTGTTTGTCTAGTCTATTATTTTCTATTCTAATCTTTTCTATTCAAATTCGAATTCATTCTATACGAAATTCCACTTTCAGAAGCCATCTTCCGAAATTCGAATTTCATATAGAATGAATTCAAATTCGAATAGAAAAGTTTAGAATAGAATAGAAAAGAATAGCATAGAAAAACAATGAAACAGAATAGAAAATTATATATATATATATATATATATATATATATATATATATAT
This sequence comes from Aquarana catesbeiana, assembly GCF_042186555.1. NCBI lineage: Eukaryota > Metazoa > Chordata > Amphibia > Anura > Ranidae > Aquarana > Aquarana catesbeiana. The sequence goes on along the minus strand of NC_133325.1, from coordinate 666,657,532 downwards.
ATATATATATATATATATATATATATATAACATCTTCCAAAATTCGAATTTCATATAGACCGAAATCAAATTTGAATGTAAAAGATTAAAAGATTAGAATAGAATAGAAAATAATAGAAAAGAATAGACTAGAAAAAGAATAGAACAGAATAGAAGAAAATATAATATATATATTATATTTTCTTCTATTCTGTTCTATTGTTTTTATAGTCTATACTTTTCTATTATTTTCTGTTCTAATCTTTTCTATTCAAATTCGAATTCATTCTATACGAAATTCAAACTTCAGAAGCCATGTTCCGAAATTCGAATTTCGTATAGAATGAATTTGAATTTGAATTGAAAATACTATTGAATTGAAGAAAAGCATAAAAAAACACACACACATTATATATATATATATATATATATATATATATATATATATATATATATATATATATATATATGTGTGTGTGTTTTTTTATGCTTTTCTTCAATTCAATAGTATTTTCAATTCAAATTCAAATTCATTCTATACGAAATTCGAATTTCGGAACATGGCTTCTGAAGTTTGAATTTCGTATAGAATGAATTCGAATTTGAATAGAAAAGATTAGAACAGAAAATAATAGAAAAGTATAGACTATAAAAACAATAAAACAGAATAGAAGAAAATATAATATATATATTATATTTTCTTCTATTCTGTTCTATTCTTTTTCTAGTCTATTCTTTTCTATTATTTTCTATTCTATTCTAATCTTTTAATCTTTTACATTCAAATTTGATTTCGGTCTATATGAAATTCGAATTTTGGAAGATGTTATATATATATATATATACATATTCTATTGCTTTATTATTTTATATTCTACCTTATTGTTTTTTTTAGAAAAACGTTTTCTATTTTTTTTTAATTTGATTATGTTTTCGAATATGTTTTCGAATTCGATTCGAATTCGTTCGTTTTTTATGTTTTCGAATTCGATTTGAATATGTTTTCGAATTCGATTCGAAATCGTTCGTTTTTTTTCGGATTTACTTTTGTCATTCGGAAATTCGGATGCATCCGAATTTCCGAATAATGAAAAATTCGTCCGAATTTCGATTCGGAACGAAACGAAATGCACATGCCTATCATAAACAGCTCTGATTGGTTCCCAATTGGCAATGGGGTCCGAAACTGTCAGTCACAGCAGGAACTGAGAACCAGTAGCAGATAAAAGCGTCAGCTGGTAGCTTTTTAAAAGGATGTTTATTAAGGTATGTTCCGCACATTGCATCTTCAATCAGTTGTTGCATCTTAAAAAAACTATCCTCCTAGCCCTCTTGGGTTGATTTACAAAAGGGCTTGACCATCTTCAATTATCCAATCATGTGAAAACTCAAAATAAATCATAACTTACATTTGGACTTTACAGGTACCACTTGGGCATGGATACATACAAAAATATCTTGTTTTTTATTATAAGAAGGGGCGGGTTAACTTGAGCTACTCCAAACAATAATGCCCAGTAACACCTGTGATGATGGGAGGACTATCTCGGTACCCAGTGATTGGAGAAGAATTGAATTATGTTAAAAAAATATACATTTATTAGAAAAAATATATAAAAAAAAAAAAAAACTGTCACAACAGAACATATTAAGGAATTGTTGTAAAAAATGACATAGGGTTAACAATTATGTGCTCTAAAACCCATATGGTGGATGGGAACAAATTGATGCGGGTAGAGACAATTCCTCAACTAGTTTTGCAACGTGTGTCGCTTCTTCAGGAGGTGTCAACCAGAGCATCTAAAAGTAGACAGATACAGTCTCATAGTTACACAAAAAATACACAATTTTTACAACTTAATTATGGCTAAGCTACCAGATAAAACGGAGTTGATGGAGATTGATAGACAACAGTGTAACTCATTAATGGAAACCCAATGAGGGCATCAAACGGCTATTGAGACACCCTGAGCGGGTGTCCCACCCCGGGCGGACACAGGAGGCAGTGAACGTGGAACCAGCTGGAATAGTATAGAAAGAGGATCTATATGTAACGGTATGGTGGGGCCCACACTCGTGCACACACAAGGAGGTTTAGGACCAAGAGGTAAAAAGTAAAAGGGGAAAGGTAGGGGAGCAAGAAGGCCAGGGGGGGGGGGAGGGAAGGAGGAAGGAAAGGAGGGAAAAAGGAAGGAAAGGAGGGAAAAAGGAAGAAAAGGAGGGAAAAAGGAACGAAAGGAGGGAGGGGGGGGGGGGGGGGAGTGTGAGGAAGGGGGGGGAAGGGGAGGTGGGGGAATGGGAGGGGGTTCGGGAAGTGCAAGGTAGGGGGGAAAAAGGAAAGAGAAGGAAGGAATGAAAAAGAGAAAGAAAAGAGGAAGAGCAGAAAATGAAATCAAGATTAGCTAGAAAGAGCAGTAATAATAAGACATAGATAGAAGAATAAAGTGGAAGGGGACAAACCAGAGTGGTGTGCAAGGGGTTAAACTGGATGGTACCCACCCTATGGTATCCTTGGTTAAATCTGACACCTGGAAATGACAGCTCACTGTAGTAGCTTGTAAAGCTGGGTTAATCAAGCCCAGATAAAAGGGGAGCAGGGTAGCAGCAGTACAGTTGACTTGAGAATTAAACAGTGCCGATTTGATCTAAAAGAAAATGATAGAAATAGAGAGGTGGATATTCAATCAAAATAGTCCGCATGCATGAAAGAGCCCAGCTGCAGCGTCCTATAAGCCAAGGACTAGGGCCCTCGATTCCCCCACAGAAGGCTTACCTTAGATTGTGTTTGACAGAGCAAGCATTCCCGGGTGTGAGCCGTTCCACTAAAGGCCGCCGAGGCCGCCTTATATGCCTCCAACCCGGCAGAATGTCAAAAGCCGGCGTCCCTTTTATCCCCAGAAGTTGGTGTACACTGTTCCCTATGGTTTGGTGGCTAGAGGAGTGGAATTATGCAATTGTACGTTTCCAACTTTGTTCATTCAAGCAATTAAGTGATACTGGGGTATAGGCCAATAGTCATATCTCTTCTGTGGGGAATCTTCAGTTACTCCATGTGCACTCAGTAAATGGTTTTTGAAGCAGTTCTGGATATGATACAAACACACATTGCTCTACAAAACTGTTACGGACTTCATCATTCTATCCCAATGAAACGTACAATTGCAGAACTTTACTCATAACAACTTGATACAAATAATGTTCTTTAGCCATGAACATACATTTCACATGAATAATTATGTTACCAAAATTAGTGTGTGCTGTAAATTGCCTCCAGCATTGCTCCTGTTTCTTCTTGCCAGAGGCTGCCATTTTGCTGAAGCCCACAGCCCCTGAACAGCAGTAAACCATGAAGCGGAACTAAACGCATAGATTTAATGGTTTCAAAAAACAGTTAGCAATCCCGGCATTTTAGGAACTGTCACATTTGCCTGTGTCCTCAACCAAACTGTGAAACCATCAAATGGCTGATGTCATAACCGATCACATGTGCAGCACCATGGCAGTTGCAGATCAAACAGAAGCAGCTTTGCTTTCTTGGCTGTAAAGGATAGGAGAGTTTAATTCCACTTTAAAGCTGTCAGCAGATCAGCCTTTACAAACTGGGCAGTGCCTTAAAATGGAGATCAACCGAGCATGTGCAAAACAGGGTGAGACAGTGCATTATTGGATTTTCAACAGTAGAGACAATGTTTCTTTATCAAACATCAAGGGACACAGAGCCACAGTAATTACTGTATGGGTTATATAGGCACCTTTAGGTGATGGACAATGGCACACCCTAGACAGGAAGTTTAGCTCCCTATATAACCCCTCCCCTTACTGGGAGTACCTCAGTTTTTTCGCCAGTGTCTTAGGTGTTGGTCACAGGTAAAGATGTGCTAGGCTGAACTCTACCAGAATATTCCTTTGCTGGGTCAAGCTATGCAACCGGATCCATTCAAAGTGTCTTTATTGGCCGAATTGATGATACCCGGGCCTCGTGTCGGAAGAAACAAGGTTTTGCCTGTAACGCTTCTCTTTTTAGAGAGCTGGACCCAGGGATCCAGTGCTTGGTTTTTTAGCCATATTTCCTGGCGGTGTGGAACCCCGATAAAAAGGGGCCCCGGTCCTTGAAGGTTTTTTAAACTGAGCCCACCGTGAGTGGTGAAGATTGGGTCTGTCTGGTTTACCACAGAACCCTGCAGCTGGATAAGGCAAGTAGAGATTCCTAAGGAATTTTTCTAATTCATATGGGTTTTCTCCTTTAAGTAAAATGTTGTCATGCCTAAAGTCGCCCCCGGGGGCTGTCAAGAGCATGTACCTGTTCCATGCTTGTCAGTCTCGCTCTATGTCATTACAAGCTGCATGCTTCCTCCAGCCCCAAGCCTCAGGTAAGATGTTGGAAGGGGAGCTTTTCTTTTAGACATCCCCCACCTGCACTGTAGTGTTTCTTTCTCTCCAGGAGGCCGAGGGAGCACAGACCAGCCAGCGGTATGCCGCACCGCTCCCGCTGCCATAGTACAGCGGTTTTCTTCCAGCAGCTCTCCTCCATCCCAGCCCTCCCCTACATGCCAATCCGGTCAGATCGGAGCCCCGCTGGGGCGGGAAAGCAGTCCTTTTTTAAAAAAGTGAGGGGGGCGTGGTTGGAAGTCACAGGGGGCGGGGCTTAGCATGGCGTTGACGTGCTTCAACGCTCACAACGCAGGGGCTGTGTAGGCTATAAGTACACCTTTTGGAGTTGCATTCAGCTGATGGAGGGACACAGAGCAGATGGGAGCATGTGAGTGTTGGTGACACAGGCATTGCCAGGGCATGTTTACTTAAGCATCAGACTGAGACTTGATAGCACCGGCAGTTGCTGGACTATTTGCTCAGCAGTGGGTGCATTTTCTGGTAATACCTCTGTATTTGTGCTTAGCACTATGGGCAGAAGGGGAGGTACAAATACCCCAAAAAAACAGGGGCTCAAAGGGATCTCCCTCAGGCTCTGAGGACCCTCCCTCTGCAGCGCCACCCCCCCTGAAAGGCCTAGGGAGGCTGGTCAGAGCGAGCCATCGGGGTTGAAACTACTTCCGGCATTTCAGCCCCTGTATATATTACTGAGGAGGTTCTCTCAGCCATGATTGGATTGGAGGAGAGATTAGCAGCTTTAATCACATCTTCACAGAGTGGAAGAAAACGCATTAGATCCCCTTCTACCACCCAGGACCCTCAAACAGAGGAACAGTGGGAGAGGGAGGATGATTCCCCCTCAGGGGACCGTGAAGAGACTGATGACTCCTCTTCCAAGGGATCAAGTAGGTAAGGACCTTATTCAGCTTCACAGGCTGAGAAATTGCTAGTGCAATCTCTTACTGAAATGGTCCGCATATTTAAGCTACCCTTAACTGAGTCGGTTAAAAAGCCCACTTCTTGTTTGGGTTCACTGAAGCCTCCTCAAGCTTTGTGTGCCTTTCCTGTCCATTCATTGCTGGCAAAGCTTATGTATTCTGAGTGGGATCACCCAGAAAATTTTTCCCTCCTAAAAAGTTTTCAGCACTTTATCCTATGGAGGAAAAATTTACAAGGATGTGGAGTATACTAGCAATTTACGCTGCTATATCCTCTGTGAATAAAAGTTTGACTTGTCCTGTTGACAAAGTTCAAAAGCTTAGGGATCCAATCGATAAAAAAATGGAATTCCTGTTAAAAAACATTTTTCTTTGGCAGGTTCAGTAGCTCAACTTGCAGTGGCGGCAATTCACCACAGTCAACTACCTGGAATACCTAGGTTGGGTCCTCAACCTAGAGACATCTTCTTTAAAGCCAGTAAGAAGACTAGAGTACTTGGGTCTGGTTATAGATACAGCCCAGAAGAGGGCGTTTTTACCCCAGGCAAAGATCAGCGCCATGAAGGAGCTGGTTCAGGTGGTCAGGGCAAAAAAGGGTCCTTCTAATCGCTTTTGCATGAGGTTGTTGGGAAAGATCATTCTGCACTGTGCTGTGATGTTCTTGAGGCATTGGTATAATGGGGGATTGAACAAGAAGTTTGCTGGGAGTAAGGGGGGGATTGAGAGCACATAGGCATAGGTATAATGGATTGGGGGGGAGGGGGGGTTGATTGGAGGCATAGGTCTGAATCATACTCCCCAGTCCACTATACATATGCCTCCAATTCCACCCCTCCTCCCCTATTTTATCATACCTATGCCTCCAATTCCACCCCCCCACCCCAAATCTATCATACCATATGATAGATGGGGGGGGGGGGGGAATTGGAGGCATAGGTCTGAATCAACCCCCCAATCTATCATACCTATGCCTCCAATTCCACCCCCCCTCCCCCCAATCTATCTCATACCATATGACAGATTGGGGGGAGGGGGGTGGAATTGGAGGCAAAGGTATGATAGATGGGGAGTATGATTCAGACCTATGCCTCCAATTAACCTCCCCTCCCCAATCCATTATACCTATGATAGATTGGTGGGAGGGGGGTGGAATTGGAGGTATAGGTATGATAGATGGGGGGGAGGGGTGGAATTAGAGGCATAGGTATGATAGATTTGGGGGTGTGGAACTGGATGAATAGGTAGGGTGGATTGGGGGAATATTGAAAGCATAGATACGCTGGATTGGAGGGGAGGAGGGTATCGGAGACATAGGTATTATTTAAAAGCACAGGTTGAGGAGGGGGGCATTGGAGGCAGAGCTATGCTAGGAAGAGGAATTAGAGGTAGATGTGTGCTAGGGGGAGGGAGGACTGGGGACATAGGTGTGCTGGAGAGAGGGGGCATTGGAGGACTAGAGGAGGCATTGGAGGACTGGAGGAGGAGTTGGGAGGTAGAGGTGTACTGGAGGAGGCGCTGGAGGTGGAGAAGGACTGTGATGTAAAAGGGGGGATTGTGATACAGGAGGGACAGAGGACACTGATGTAAGAAGAACACCCCAACACCAGGAGGATTTGTAGTCCTCTATAGCTGGTGCTATTCTGCATTGCTGGGATATGTAGTCCTGGTGGTATTCTGTATTGCTTCTTGTTCTCTGCAGAGATAATTCACGAGCAGGGTAGGGTTTGGGTGGGGCAACTGGTGGCGAGTAACGCTTAAGGCCTGGCTAGTAGCTCAGGACTTTAAATTTTGAGCCCTGTATATATGTTTATGTGTATATATATATATATATATATATATATATATATATACATATATATATATACACATAAATATACACACACACACACACACACACACACACACAGTGTCTCACAAAAGTGAGTACACCCCTCACATATCCAGAGGTTGTCTCTGGGAAATAGACGTATAGTGCTGCCAGCATTGCTGCAGAGGTTGAAGGAGTGGGGGGGGGGGGGTCAGTCTGTCAGTGCTCAGAGTATATGCCGCACACTGCATCAAATTGGTCTGCATGGCTGTCGTCCTAGAAGTAAGCCTCTTCTAAAGATGATGCACAAGAAAGCCCACAAAAAGTTTGCTGACGACAAGCAGACTAAGGACAAGGATTACTGGAACCATGTCCTGTTGTCTGATGAGACCAATATAAACTTATTTGGTTCAGATGGTGTCAAGCGTGTGTGGTGGCAACTAGGTGAGGAGTACAAAGACAAGTGTGTCTTGTCTACAGTCAAGCATGGTGGTGGGAGTGTCATGGTCTGGGGCTGTATGAGTGCTGCCGGCACTGGGGAACTATAGTATATTGAGGGAACCGTGAAAGCCAACATGTCCTGTAAAATACTGAAGCAGAGCATGATCCCCTCCCTTCGGAGACTGGGCCGCAGGGCAGTATTCCAACACAATAACAACCCCAAACACACCTCCAAGACAACCACTGCCTTGCTAAAGAAGCTGAGGGTAAAGGTGATGGACTGGCCAAGCATGTCTCCAGACCTAAACCCTATTGAGCATCTGTGGGGCATCCTCAAATGGAAGGTGGAGGAGCGCAAGGTCTCTAACATCCACCAGCTCACCAGCTCCATGATGTCATCATGGAGAAGTGGAAGAGGACTCCAGTGGCAACCTGTGAAGCTCTGGTGAACTCCATGCCCAAGAGGGTTAAGGCAGTGTTAGAAAATAATGGTGGCCACACAAAATATTGACACTTTGGGCCCAATTTGGACATTTTCACTTAGGGGTGTACTCACTTTTGTTGCCAGCGGTTTAGATATGAAAGCGGTTGTTAACCCTAAAAAAAAAAAAAAACACAGATTCTGTTCCTGTAAAGCATGTTATACAGCACAGTGCCTGTGCTGTGTAATTGGGCACCCTGTAACACCTGTAATACCTGGCTGATCCTGCCTGGCTATTAGGGGTGCGCATCTTCACTGGCCTCACGATTCGATTCGATTCCGATTATCAAGTCAACGATTCGATTCGATTCGATTCCGCGATGCATCACGATGCATCACGATTACAGCGCAAGTCCGCAGGTGCTCATGGTTTTCATAAAAAAAAAAAGTAGTCAGGAGAACTCCATTTTTTTTATTCTATCTGTTCTTAAGAAAAAAAGAGACAGCAGAGGAGCTCCAGGCTCTCTTCCTAAATACTAAAGGAGATGATCAGAGACTGCGGACATGCTACAGGAGATGATCAGAGACTGAGGACATGCTACAGGAGATGATCAGAGACTGCGGACATGCTACAGGAGATGATCAGAGACTGCGGACATGCTACAGGAGATGATCAGAGACTGCGGACATGCTACAGGAGATGGTCAGAGACTGCGGACATGGCACAGGAGATGGTCAGAGACTGCGGACATGGCACAGGAGATGGTCAGAGACTGCGGACATGGCACAGGAGATGGTCAGAGACTGCGGACATGGCACAGGAGATGGTCAGAGACTGCGGACATGGCACAGGAGATGGTCAGACACTGGGGACATGGCACAGGAGATGGTCAGACACTGGGGACATGGCACAGGAGATGGTCAGACACTGGGGACATGGCACAGGAGATGGTCAGACACTGGGGACATGGCACAGGAGATGGTCAGACACTGGGGACATGGCACAGGAGATGGTCAGACACTGGGGACATGGCACAGGAGATGGTCAGACACTGGGGACATGGCACAGGAGATGGTCAGACACTGGGGACATGGCACAGGAGATGGTCAGACACTGGGGACATGGCACAGGAGATGGTCAGACACTGCGGACATGGCACAGGAGATGGTCAGACACTGGGGACATGGCACAGGAGATGGTCAGACACTGGGGACATGGCACAGGGGATGGTCAGAAACTGCGGACATGGCACAGGAGATGGTCAGACACTGCGGACATGGCACAGGAGATGGTCAGACACTGGGGACATGGCACAGGAGATGGTCAGACACTGCGGACATGGCACAGGAGATGGTCAGACACTGCGGACATGGCACAGGAGATGGTCAGACACTGCGGACATGGCACAGGAGATGGTCAGACACTGGGGACATGGCACAGGAGATGGTCAGACACTGGGGACATGGCACAGGAGATGGTCAGACACTGCGGACATGGCACAGGAGATGGTCAGACACTGCGGACATGGCACAGGAGATGGTCAGACACTGGGGACATGGCACAGGAGATGGTCAGACACAGCGCCCTCCCCCCCCTCCCTACTTACATGCTGCTCTGGCCGGTGTTCCGCCGGTTGTCACATCTCAGGATCTGCAGTGAATTCTCCCGGGAGAGCACTCCGTGCATAAAGCTGTTTTTAGTGTGTGTATATTCCGGTCATGTGACTCTCGGCCGCGCCTCCCTCCTCTCACGTCTCTCCTGATGTCAGCCCCGCCCGCCTCTCTTCCGACCTGATAGCTCCAGTCAGTGGGCGGAGCTGACACCAGGTGAGACTGAGAGGAGGGAGGCGCGGCTGAGAATCACATGACCGGATTATACACACACTAAAAACAGCTTTATGCACGAAGCGCTCTCCCGGGAGGGGGCGGGGCCAGACATCGATTTTTCGGGTCGCATGCATCGATGCCGCATCGGGGACACCCGAATCGCGATGCATCGATGCTGCGATTAATTTCAGCAGCCCTACTGGCTATACCCTCCCCTCTGCAAACAGACCACAATAATCATGGCTGCTGAGCCCCTGACATTGTGGTCTGTTTACATGCCTCCGTCATCCGCAGCCTGCTCTTCTGTGTCTGTGTCTCCTCTGTCCTCCCCCACCCCCCCCCTCTCTGCGTGTCAGCGCCCGCCCCCCCTGCTCCTCTCATATATCATTAAAAAACCATCCCATCTGCACTCTAATTTACCAATAATTACCTGTGTTAGAAATACGCTTATCTGTATCTATAACAGCGCGGCTCCCTGGCGCTCAGCTGACGCGGCTCTCACTCTCTCCTCCCGGGCTGACATCACCGATGCGAGCGCTCAGCCCCGCCCACTGGAACTGCAAGTCAAAAAGAGAGGAGACCCGAAGAGGCAGCTGAGCGCTGGGAACCGCGCTGTTATAGATACAGATAAGCATATTTTTTTACCTAACACAGGCACAGGGACATTTATTGGTATATTAATGGCTGTGTGTTGAGTTATTTTGAGGGGACAGCAAGTTTACACTGTTATAAGCTGTACACTCACTACTTTACATTGTAGCAAAGTGTCATTTCTTCAGTGTTGTCACATGAAAAGATATAATAAAATATTTACAAAAATGTGAAGGGTGTACTCACTTTGTGAGATACTGTGTGTATATATATATATATATATATATATATATATATATATATATATATATAATCTTCTTCTTTTTTTTTTTTCTTTTAAAGGCCCCTTGCAAACGGGTATCATAATTTACTGATGTTTACTCAGGAGCTTGTGACGCCCCTGTACAGGGGGCCAAAAACTGTGTGTAAAGAGTAATGTTGAGTATAGGCAAGTAAAATTCTTTTTCATTGCCAGTATTGTAATATACTCACGTGAACCAGTGGCGGCCTGTCCATAGGGGGCGCATGGGCGCTGCCCCCCCCCCCCCAAAAAAGGGTCCTTAAGTGCAGACACAGTGCACTTATAGGAAGCGCCACGTCTATGCAATCACGAGATTGCAGATGCGGCACTTCATTTGCAGGCTTTTATCCCACCTTGCAGCGTTTTCCGAAGCGCTGAGTAGCTTCCGCCCGGCGCTTGTAGTATCTATTACTACGGCCGGGAAGGTTGATTGACATCTGAGTTTGATGTCACTTCCTGTTTTCTCTCTTCCATTGCGCCCGGGAGAGAGGAAACAGGAAGTATGAGGAGCGGACCCCTCCATTGCTGCTGTGGAAGGAGACACCGCAGGAGAGGACAACACACAGCAAGGTAAGTACTGCTATGCTCCCGCGGAGAATGGGGGGAAGGGGGTTTGATGTGACACAGGCATTTGGTGGGACACCGGCTGCATTTGGGGGGACACAGGCTGCATGTAAGAAGGGACTCCGCTGGGGCACCTGATGTAAAGATGGACTCCGCTGGAGACACCTGATGGCCGGCGACGTGGCTAGTGACATGCTCAGGGCTCCCACTAATTCTGCATTATGGTGAGATGAATGATTTCATTTTATATTACAATGTAATAATAGAAATAAAGTGTGCCCCCCCATCCTAAAACTTTACCAGCCGCCACTGACGTGAACATGCTTATAGACAAGTAAACACATATATGCAAGTAAATTACTCAATTGAAAAAAATGGCTATTTTTGTTTTACTGCTCTGTACTCAACGCTGCATTACTGATCTTTAACTCAGCATTTTTTACTCCTGCGTGCAAGACGCCTTAAATTTGATATATTATCTAAATTTCACACCACACCTTTGAGCTTTTTCATCCTATTAATCGAAACAATAAATTGGCCAACTAATTGATTATGAAAATAATCAACAGTTGCAGTCCTGGTCTCAACTATTCAACCTATTTTTTAGATCCTGGTCTCAACTGTTTGATCTTTTTTTTAGATCCTGGATCTAACAGTTGAAACCAGGATTTAAAAATAGATCAATTTTTAGATCCTGGTCTCAACTGTTTGATCTAATTTTAGATCCTGGGTCTATTTCTATAGTACTCATTTTTTGCCTGCTCATTCTTGAGCTTGCCCACTTTCTTGCTTTCTGGAACTTAGACAAAGTGGAAATTTGAATACATGGCGAGTTAAAAACCAGAGTTTAACCACTTTAACCCCCAGAAGAATTCACCCCCTTCCTGACCAGGCCATTATTTGCGATACGCCACTGCGTCGCTTTAACTGACAATTGCACAGTCTTGCGACGTTGTACTCAACCAAAATTTATGTCCTTTTTTCCCCAAAAATAGAGCTTTCTTTTGGTGGTATTTGATCACCTCTGCGGATTTTATTTTTTGCGATATAAACACAAAAAGAGCGACAATTTTGAAAAAAAAAACAATGTTTTGTACTTTTTGCTATATTGAAAATCCCCCAAAAAACAAAGAAAAAACTAATTTCTTCATCAGTTTAGGCCGATATGTATTCTTCTACATATTTTTGGTAAGAAAAAAAAAAAAAAAAAAAGTTATAGCGTCTACAAAATAGGGGATAGATTTATGGCATTTTTATTATTATTATTATTTTTTTTTTACTAGTAATGGTGGTGATTTGCGTTTTTTATCAGGACTGCAACATTGAGGACACAACATCGGACACTTGTTTTGGGACCAGTGACATTTATACTGCGATCAGAGCTAAAAATAGCCACTGATTACTGTATAAATGTCACTGACAGGGAAGGGGTTAACACTAGGGGGCGATCAAGGGGTTAAATGTGTTCCCTAGATGTATTCTAACTGTGGGGGAATGTGGCTGATTAGAGGAGGAGAGAGATTGTTGTTCCTATTTAGTAGGAACACATAATCTGTCTCCTCTCCCCTGACAGAACCGGAATTTGTGTGCTTACAAACACAGATCCCGGTTCTCGCTCTGCCACGAGTGATCACGCCCGCTGGGCATGCACATCGGCTGCGGGGACACGCTGCGGGCACACGCATGCCTGCTAGAGCGTCTTAAAGAGCCGATGTACAGCTACGACGGTTTGCGCAGGGGAGGCATCCTGCCGCAATATAACTGCAGCGGCTGGTCGGGAAGGGGTTAAAACAGGAGATTACAACAGGAGTCTTCTGGCCTGTAAATAACATCTGAAATTTCCTGTTAGTAATATTACATTTGTAACTGGGATAATGTATGCTAGCAAGATTGAAGGTTTTGTGCAGTGCACAGTATGCTGCATGTATACAACAATGGAGCAACAGCTCCAGGATGGATACTGCTGCAACAGATGTGAGCAGGTTGCTCTTCTGGAAGCTCACAATAGAGATCTGGAGGAGCATGTTGCAACACTGGGCAGAACTGACAACCTTGAAAGGGGTTCTCTGCTCACTGAGCAGGTGGTTAGTAGGGTTGATGTGGAGGGGTAAGTTAAGATTATCAGGTAGGAAGATGGGTTAATGTAGTCAGAGGGAGTGGTAGGGGCTCACAGAAAAGGAAGGCCAGCCCTGGGTTTGAACACCCTAACAGATTTGCCAAGTTGGGTGAAGAAGTGGGCGGGGGGTGTCAAGCTCAGAGGTGGTAGCTCTAGATGTCACTGCTACCCCTAACAGCATGGAGAGCAGACCATCTAGTAGGGGTGGTGAGGGTAGTGCAGGTAGGCCTAGCCAGTTGGTGGTAATTCTATAATCAGCAGGACTGATAGAATAATTTGTTGCCAGGATCACCTCAACCGAATGGTTTGCTGTCTCCCTGGTGCCAGGGTCCGGCGTGTGGTGGACCAGGTTGATAAATTACTGAGAGGGGCTGGGCACGATACAGCTGTCTTGGTCCATATTGGAACCAATGACAGAATATATGGAAGGTGGAGGCTCCTCAAGAATCAATTTAAAGAACAAGGCTGCAAGTTAAAGGGAAGGACCTTCAAGGTGATATTCTCTGAAATATTGCCTGTGCCATGTGTAATACAGGAAAGACAGAAAGACAGTGGGAGATTAGAGGGCTGAATGCATGACTAAAGACCTAGTGTAAGAAGGAGGGATTTGGGTTTCTAGAGCGATGGGCTGACTTTTCATTGAGGTACAACCTATATGCTAAACATGGTTTGCACTTACATGGAAGGGGTCTGTTGCACTGGGAGAGATGTTTATGTGAAGCATGGAGTATTTAAACCAGAATTGAGGGGGGAGGGTGAATTAGATTTTAATGGAGCAGACAGGTTAGACAGGGGTCAGCCCCTATTGGTGGATGGAAAGGGGAAAGATAAGGGGGGAGCTATGGCAGAGGATAAGGTTCCCATGTTACAAACAACCACTGGAAATGAGACTATTTGTACAACAATAAAAAATTAAAAAATAAGCAAAATATGTGTGCAAAATGTTACAATGGATTAAAGTGTTTGTTCACCATCGCCAGAAGTCTGCCAAGCAAAATAGGTGAATTGGAAGCTTTGGTGCACAAAGAGAACTATTGTTTAATTGGTATTGCTGAATCTTGGCTTCATTGTTTACATTATTGGGCTATTAATATTCCTGGCTATGCTCTCTTTCGGAAAGACAGGGTAAAACAGAGGGGTGGTGGTGTAGTCTCAAAGAGAGTGTGAAAGAGGACCTAGTCGATGGAGAGTGTGGTGAGGCTGAAGTATTATGGGTGGAACTGCACATGGGTGTGCGTACTACAAAAGTAAGTATTGACGTTTGTTATAGACCTCTCAATGTTAATTAGGATGTGGAGACTCAGCTCCTTTTACAGATAGAAAGGGCTGCAAGGGCTGGAACAGTGATAATAATGGGCGATTTTAGCTACACAGAGATTGCCTGGAGAAATGGCACTGCTGGAACAGTTAAAGGGCAAACATTTATAAACCTATTACAAGACAATTTTATGGTACAGTTCATAGAGGCCCAGACTAGGAATGATGCTCTGTTGGATATGGTAATATCCAACCATGCAGAGCTTATTACTAATGTTTATATAAAACAACATTTGTGTAATGTGGCTAATGGCCAAAGTTAAAAAACTATAAAAAATAAGAAAAGAGCTTTTAAAAAAAATATATAAAAATGAAGGAACGCTATCATCGTTTAAATGTTACAAAGAATATAACAATTTGTAAAAAGGAAATCAAGGATGCAAAAGATAGGACAAACCCCCAAAAATTCTTCAAATATATTAATAGTAAAAAGGTCAGGTCTGAGCATGTAGGCCCTTTACAAAATAAGCTGAGTGGGTGACTGGGGACAAAGAAGGCAAATTTAGATCAAACTGTTGAGACCAAGATCTAAAAATAGATCGAACTGTTGAGACCAAGATCTAAAAATATATCCAGGATATAAAAATAGATCAAACTGTTGAGAGCAACATCTAAAAATGAATCGAACTGTTGAGACTAAAATCTAAAAATAGATTAAACTGTTGAGACAAGGATCTAAAAATAGATTGATCTATTTTTAGATCTTGCTCTCAACAGTTTGATCTATTTTTAATTCAATCTTATTTTATTGAGATAGAAAAATTAGAATAGAATAGAATTGTACAGTATACATATATGTCATTCAATATCACTGGTGTCGAACTGTCTCATGGTTTAGGTAGTTTGTGAGCTTTGGTTGATTTGGTGTGGTATATAAGCCTGTATACCTACAGCGTCTAACCTGGATTATTAAGGTTAGGTGAGCACCACTATCTATGCAACGAGCAGTGCCCACTCATTACAAGTAGGCTAGGGCTTTTGTTGCTGTGCTGAGTATCTCTGAGGGGGAAGCTCTGAGTGTGCCACTGTTCCGGTCTGATGAGACTAGAGATTATGATTTAGGTGATCGTGTAACACTAACATTTAAAGGGAAAGGAGAAAAAAGAAAGAGTGGGGATAGAGGGGTCAAGGCAGTAAGGAATGTAGAAATTAAGAGAGAGACAATCCACTCTGGCTACACAGGTGCATCTGTGGAGTCCTCTGAGGCCCATGGAATAAATCCTGTGGAGTAGCGAAACATAGACCATGAGGTCCAAGTCTTGGAGAATTGCTCCTCTTTACCTGTTTCCTGCGACAACATTTGTTCCAATCTATTAATGTGGTCGACTTCAATTGCCCAATCCCCCAGGGAAGGCATGCTCGTCGACTTCCAATGTCTGGGCAGAACCGTTCTAGTAGCCGCCAGAAAGTGACGCAAAACATCTTTTTTGACCAATTTAAGCGGTCCAGGGAGCAAAGATAGCAGAACTACCTCAGGAGAGGGTGTGATTGAGGTCATCATGAGTCTGCAGTACAAGTCGAGGATCTTCTGCCAGAAACTCCGTACAGGGGGGGCATTCCCACCAAATGTGGAGTAAGGTTCCCTTGGATGACAGGCAACACCAGCAAGTATCCGGGAGCGCTGGGTTTATCCAGTGCAAAGTCGAGGGGCATCTGTACCAACGGGTCAACAACTTGAATCCTTTTTCTTGGGCTTTGGAGGCTAAGGATATTTTGTGAGTCAGAATGAAGCTCTTTTGCCAGTTTACAGGTGAAATGGAGTGCCCCAAATCTTCCTGCCAGGCCTGTGTGTATGGGGCGAGGTCACGATTATAAACCATATGTATGAGAGAGTATAGTTGAGAGACCACATGTGTAGGGGGGGCGGTCTGGAGCAGCATGCTCTCCAAGTCTGTTAAATCGGTAAGTATATCAGGCAGGGATGGGAAGGTGCGAATGAAGGATATCACCTGTTACCTCTGCAGCCAATGTGTCGAGGTATAGGAAGATGAGCCGGAGGGGATATCATGAATCAGTGAAGAGTCTGATCGCAGGACTTGGACAAGTCATCTGTGGTCCTCCTTACACCAAGGTCCAAAACTCGCTCCCTGTAGGGCCGGTGGAAAAGCCGGGGTCCCAAACAGTGGAGTCATGGGTCCTTTCAGAGGAGATAGGGTCTTGGAGGAATTCATTCGGGTCCAAAATTTGTATGGTTTGTCGTGTGAGGTTGCTCAGGGGTATCCCTCCTTTCAGGAATTCAGTAGGCATCCACGGTAAGGCGCAGAGATCTATCGAATTGATATGGCTCTCTATTTGTACCCATAATTTGTTGGAGGAATGATGGAACCAGTTAAGTATACGTGCGAGTTCTGCTGCCCTATAGTATATAGAGGCATCTGGAGCTCCAGCTCTGCCACGAATCTTGGGGAGTGAGAGAGTCTCATAGCGTATCCGAGGACAAGCCTCTCCCCAGATAAAAGAGGAGAATAGTTGGCGGAGCTTCTTAAAGAACCAGAAGGATATGGAAATGGGAATTGTCTGAAATAAATAGAAAAACCGAGGGAGGACGTCCGTTTTTAGGACATTCACCCTGCCTAGCCACGATAGGTGTTTCTTTGTGTAATTTGAGAGATCCGTCTTGGTTCTAAGCAGAAGGGGAGCATAGTTCAGAGAGAATAAGTGGGAGCCTTCTGTGGGTATTTGAATTCCGAGGTAACAGATGGAAGTGGAACCCGTTATAAAAGGATACTTAGTGGAGATTTGGCGAAGGCCTCCTGGGACAGTGAGATGTTCAGGATTTCTGACTTAGTATGGTTCACTTTGAAATTGCTCAGCTTCCCAAACCTCATGAATTCCCGCCTTATATGTGGTAAGGATAGATGGGGTTGGGTTACAAACGTTAACAGGTCATCCGGAAAGAGAGCCAGTTTGGAATGAGTAGGGCCTATCGATACACCTGAGATGTTAGGGTTATTGTGCAAGGCAATTGCCAGGTGTTCCATGACCAGGACATAGAGAAGGGGAGATAGAGGACAGCCTTGTCGTGTCCCGTTATGGATGGAAAATGTAGGTGACAATGAACCATTCACCCGAATTCTAGCAGAGGGAGAGGAGTAAAGGGACATAATTCGGGATAGCATTTTGGGGCCCAGAACTATCTGCTTCAGGGACATCTGGAGGAATTGCCAGTCGACCCGGTCAAATGCTTTTTCGGCATCGACCGTCAAAAGGCATAGAGGGACATCATGGGTGCGGACAGAGTCGGTAAGAAGCAGGGTTTTCAGGGTGTTGTCCCTTGCCTCGCGACCACTTACAAAACCCACCTGGTCCAGGTGTATGAGGCGGGGGGAGCAGAGGCTGCAGTCTAGTGGCTAAGATTTTGGCATATATTTTAAAGTCCACTCCAATTAACGATATGGGCCTATAATTAGCGCACATAGTAGGGTCCTTATCTGGTTTTGGAATAATGGCAATGTGGGCTTCGAGTGTTTGTGGAGGAAACACAGAGCCTTCCGATAGAGAGTTGAACACCTTTGCCAAGAAGGGGGTCAGTAGGGGAGCAAATGTTTTGTAAAATTTTGGGGTGAAACAGTCGGGACCCGGGCTTTTACCGGACGGGGTGGCCGCTATCGCTCCTATTACCTCATTCGCTGTAAATACTTGCTCCAGCTCTTCTATATTATCGCCATCAAAATGGATCTATTTTTAGATATGGGTCTCAACAGTCCAATCTATTTTTAGATCCTGGATATATTTTTAGATCCTGGTCTCAACAGTTCGATCTCTTTTTAGATCCTGGATCTATTTTTAGATCTTGGTCTCAATAGTTCGATCTAATTTTAGAATTTGGTCTCAACAGTTCAATCTATTTATGGATCTTGAATAGGAAATCCCTCAGGGGGGTTTTTAGCAGCAAGATGATATTTAAGGCAAGTGACAATGGTTTCTTAAAAAATAGCAGTTCTTTATTTATATCATAGTATCAAAAAGAAGCTATAAGGCATGAATACATGGGAGTTGTAAAAAGCAATTCTGGTCTTGACATAAAAAGCATATCTCGTCAACATGGGAAAACCACACATGAACTCAATTTATATTTAGAAATATAAAACTTGTGTAGGGTTTCACCTGATATCCCTACGTGTTTCGACCTGTATAGGTAAAGGTCTAAGTTATACTGTCTATAAATAAATTATAAATAAATCAATTATTTTTACATGATCATTTTGTACTATTATGGTAGATTTGAATATGTATATTTACCACTTCTTGACAAGAGAACTACATTCCATAATCAGATGAATTGCTGTTCTTCTAAAAACACTTCCAGCCTAGGCGATCCCGATGTGTCCTCACAGTATTCTCCTGTCCTCGACAGAGGCAAGAACCCCCCACCTCCACACAACTTGCAAGGAGTCACCCCTTAATGAGACTAGGGGAAAAGCGGTCACCAGTTCCCGCACCTCTTCGTCCTCTTCTGGGGGTAGGTATTACTCACTCCCCCTTCTTCCCGGCACACGGAGGAAACACTGTTACTCAGCAGTTCCCCTCTTCAAAGCTCTGTGCGGTGCAATATATTTTTTCACCGCTAGATGGAGCCTGTATGTGCCGGTGTTCTGCCGAGAAAGTTCCCCTCGGCGGATAAGGACACCCCTCTACTGCGCAGGCGCAGCGCTTGCGCAGTAGGAGCCGGCGGAAATAGCCGGATAGTTGTAAATCAGCTGTACACTGCGCCTGTAAGAGGGCCCCTCGCGGGCTCGCCACGCTTCGGGCACGGCTTTGCTTCGCTCGCCACTCTTTTATTCTCCCTCTAGGTCCACTTGAACGGTGGGGCTTGAACCTGGACCCAGGGCACAGGCGCCGTGTACAGCTGATTGAAGGTTTTCAGCTTCGAATATTTTCGGCAGCTCCTTAGTCGTTCGTAATGCGCAAGCGCTGCGCCGTACAGGGGGTCCTTATCCGCCGGGGGAACACCGGCATCCTGTGACCATCGCTGGACTTGTCCGCCACCGCGCGTGCGATGACATTGCATTGCGTGCACCCGCTGTGCCTCCCTCGTGTGCGCTACGTTGGATCGTCTCGCTGTTGCCACAGCGATGACGGCAGTTGTCGGGGTTCCAAATACCCTCCGGGATGCCAAGGGAGCCACAACATAGCGGCTGGCACAGCTGCTGGGACATGGGGGGGGGTTAATGGGGAAAGGGGAGGGGATGAGTGCTGTGGCAGCTGATGCCAATTGCCTCATTATAAATTGAATAGATATACCACCCAGCCTCCAGCTGATCCTTCAGAGATCCCTGGATAGCTGTTCAACACATGGACACATTGACAACCTTTTTTTAAAGGTAAGCAGCACAGATGGACCATTTTTATAGATTTTATTTGTTGGTTTTTATAACTCATTTACAAACAGACTAATTAAAACTTTTATGTACTCTTAGTTTTAGAGTTACAGAAGCTGGTGTAAGGCTCTTATGGCTGCAGTACCACACATTACTCACTTTGGAGATTAATTACTTCCTGAATAACTGTTTTTTTACCTAATACATCACTATTGCCTCACTGTTTTTTTCACATATTCAATTATATTTTTTATCATTTCACATGTCCTTCAATAATAATTGATTATTTTATGCACTTCACACAGTGTTTTTTTCTCACTTCAATTCAATTAGTTCCAATTCACTTTGCACTGTCTGTTTTTTATTTTTATTTTTCTGCTCACATAGCTACTTAGGTTGACCTCAGTCATTATTCCATTTTCATCACTTATTTTCACTTCTTTATTGGATACTCACTTCTTAGCACTTCACATCTCACACATTTTTCATCACTCCATTTTGATCCCAACATCATCACACTACTTACATGCCCACACAAACTTATATAATTTTGTTACATTTAATAGGTCCTTTGTGTATGTATATATTATATATATATATATATATATATATATATATATTATATATTATATATTATATATTATATATTTTTAAAAAAAAAAAAAAAACTTTATTTACATATTTTGTTTACCGATTAATCTACCACTACTAATAGCCAATTATGTGGATTTATATGCGCACAACTTGGCGTTAAGCCGATCAACAGATTATGCCTAAATGAAAAGATGATTATTTATTTTTAACATATTTATATATATTATCATTTGACCATATGGGTGTGCGCACATACACTTTTTGGCTAAATAATTATTAAATAACTCAAGCTAATTAGACATGACATTGCCATTCCCAGCACGACTTAGTAGGCCAGAAATGATCTGTCTGTGACACTTCTTGAGTTTACTGTAGTTGAAATAAAATCTTTTTTAATCTTGTGATATAGAAAATTGAGGGTGCCGCTGTGCCGCCCCCCCCCCCCCCCCCCCCCCCGTTCAAGACCCCACTTTTCCCCTAGTCCCATTAAGGGGTGACTCCTTGCAAGTTGTGTGGAGGTGGGGGGTTCTTGCCTCTGTCGAGGACAGGAGAATACTGTGAGGACTCGGGATCGCCTAGGCTGGAAGCATTTTTAGAAGGACAGCAATTCATCTGATTATTGAATGTAGTTCTCTCGTCAAGAAGTGGGTAAATATACATATTCAACTATCATAATAGTACAAAATGATCATGTAAAATAATTGATTTATAGAAAATATAACTCTCTTTTTCACATAGAATAAATTACCCTGAAAAAGACCTTTACCTATACAGGTCGAAATGCATAGGGATATCATGTGAAGCACTACACAATTGATAACATCAATAATAAAAATAGTTGTAAACAATTTTCATTATCGGTTAGTTGGTCAGCTGATTAGTTGGCCTTCCTAAAGAATGCAATGTTTGTTTACATGTCAGTATGAATAGTGTACTGAGCTGTATGTGTTCTGCACTGTGTATACTGACATATATGAACAGTGTAGTGAGCTCTGTGTGTGCTGCGCTGTGTGTACATGTCAGTATACACAATGCAACAGACATACTGATATGTATGAATAGTGTACTGAGCTGTAAATGCCTGAGAACTTGTGAATGTGTGAGGAGCAATTCCTCATGGGACATGTAGTCCTGGGAAGGAGAAGGAAGTGATTAAGAACCCTTTCACACTGAGGCAGTTTTCAGGTGTTTTAGTGCTAGAAATAGCCTCTAAAAAGTGCCTGAAAACTGCCTCGCATTCAGTGCAATAGGTGCTTTAAACACTTAGGCGGTGCGCTTGTGGGACGTTCGAAAAAGTCCTGCAAGCAGCATCTTTGGGGCGGCTTTGGAGCGCTATAAATAGCACTCCCAAAAAGCCCCTGCCTATTGGAATGAATGGGCAGCGCTTTCAAAGCACTTTTAAGAAAGCGCTGCCAAAAACTGGACTTTTTTCCTTTTATTTTATTTTTAAGGGCACGTTGTCACAGGACCTTAAAAAAACGCCCCGCTAGCACCCGAAAAGCGCAGCAAGAAAAAACGACCAATGCTTTAGCGCTGTTTTACCGGGGCTGCAGTGTGAAAGGGGTTTTTAAGTCAATCTAAAGGCAGGTGTTTTGTTTTTTCTACCTTAATGCAATGTATGTATTATGGTAAAAAACCTTCTGTGACCAGCTGCCCTCCAGCCTCCCCTGTATAATCTGATTCTGATGTCAAGCCAGCGCTGTGCCCGGGAGCAGCAGCGCTGCTCTCTCCCCCTCACAGGACTCAGATGCTGTTGATCACAGCCTGCAAGGAGGGAGCGGGGGGGGGCGGGGCCAAGCACAGTGCAGATGAGGATCAAGCCCGCAGAGGTGCCCCCATAGCAAGTGGCTTGCTATGGAGGCACTCTGAAAGCAGGAGTAGCCAGGAGCAACAGCAGGGGACCCCAGAAGGAGGTGGATGGGTGCTACTCTGTGCAAAACTTTTGCACAGGAGCAGGTAAGTATGATATGTTTTTTATTTAAAAAAAAAAAAAAAAGACATTTACAATCGTTTTAAGGGATCTGTGTAGGGAAAATCAGGAGCTGAACCCAGAGAAGCTGAGGGCTAATAGACTGGAGGTAATTTAAGGCATTACAATATTTAAAGTTTACCAGTAATAAGCATTATATATACTAGTGCTTTAATATAAAAAGATTTATCCCCCCCCCCCCCCAATGTAGCTTCATGGCAGACTCCCAGTTAAAATATCCTGTATTGGCGACTTCTGGGCATATATATATATATATATACACATACATACATACACATATATATATATATATACACATACATACATACACACACACACACACACACATACATATATATATATATATATATATACATACATACATACATACATACATACACACATATATATACATACATACATCTATACACACACACACACTATATTACAGACCAGTCCCTGCAAAGCAGTGTATTAGGTCTTTTTTAAATGTTTTTCTTTCTTTCCGTATAGCTGATTATTTATATTTACCACTGCATATAGATACTCAAAAAAAATTCTTTTTTTTTTTTAAACTTTTCCTATTAAATAAAATTGTACACCACACCTTTTTGAGGTTTTTATCCAAATAATGGAAACAATAAAATTGCCCAACTAATTGATTATGAAAATAACCGTTAGTTGCAGCCCTAATTGGGTTTAAGGTGTCTTAAAGTGGAGCTCCACCCAAAACCAGGTACCTGCCTCCTACTTCCCATAAAATCACAGCAATCGTTGTACGATTATCTATGCAATTTTTACTCTCCCCCCGCTGTCTTATGGGAGACACACATGTCCCAGAAGACAGTGGGACCATTCAGAAAGCGCAACGAGACTCGTGCATGTGCAGTAGGAAATAGGCAGTGAAGCCGCAAGTCTGTTTACCTTAGTAAGGATGCCGACGCCTGCACCCGGAGCCGATGAACGGATCGGCTTGGGGTGCCAACGTCGCAGGATTCCATGACAGGCAAGTGTCTCTATAATAAAAGTCAGCAGCTACAGTATTTGTAGCTGCTGACTTAATTTTTTTCCCCCCAGGCTGGAACTCTGCTTTGAGGTGTGAATATAAAGACACAGGTATCTTCCGGACACTCATTGGGACAGAAGAAGTAACTTGGTAAGCTACGAAACATCTTCAACATAACATAATAAATTCAATTGAATTTGGCTAACTACTATTAGCTATTCCATGACCTGGACTAATGAGAACCTTCACAGATATCTTCAGAGAGGAACTGGCAATGTGAGCCCCCATTTGCCTCTCAGAAATGTTTTCTATTTTATACCAACGGAAACCATTATATCAGAAAAAAAAAAACAAAAAAAAACATTTCAGTGTAAGCATTTTATATTTAACAATCATACAATTAAAGTGACTAACATATAACATTGCACAAGAAGAAAAAGCAAATAAAAAAAAAACAGGGCATCTCAATCATATTTAATATGCACAAAATTAAAAAAAGTAACATGATATTCAAATATTTTATAACACATTGCCAAAATTACTTATTAAAATTACAGTACAATTAATATACATTTGATCCATATTTAGAACACTGTTCGCAAACTCATGGAGTTTTTTTTACTTTTTTAAAACAGACAAATAACAATGTAGCTGCCTGCATAGGGTAAATGATGATGACTGGTAGTGAGTCTCCATAGTAAAAGAACAGAGCAAGAATTAAACACTTGTCACTGAAGATTTTAAATTAAATAAAATAAAATAAAAAAAGAAGAAGAGCAAGGGGACTATCTCATCTAGAGCCTGAGCATGCTGTCACATTTATTATAATCCTATAGTGCAAAAGCAAGGGGAAAAAAAAGTATGTAAAATGTGATTTTCCAGAGATTTCTTTTTTTTTTGTGGTAACAATATTTAAAATTATTATATTAAAAATGTACAATGTGTAAATACCTGAGTGGCAATTATATCCTGAATTTTCTGTAATATCTATCAGGAGTAAAAACCCTGACAAAGGGTTCTCAGTGTTCTGAAAGCTTGCGCAGTCACATTTTCAGAAGACAATTAAGGGCCTCCCAAATGAAGTGTCAAACTAAAGGCTCCAAGTTATATATTTTTGAAAACACTTTTACATTTTTTTGACATCCATAAGATATGGATCATTACAGGTTTGCAAAAACAATGCACAGAATAAGGCATCAGCCTTCAAAATATGCATTTGTTAAAGAATATTGAGAGCCGAAATGGTTTTATTATTTTAGATAATGGAAGATTTAACTTTTCCTGTTTGGTGGCCACTCCAGATTGACCCTCACTTCCTCTCCCTGTGACTTTGGTGACCAGGAGAAATGTTTTATCAAAGTATAAGAAAAGGCAAAACTGGAAAGATGTTTTATCAAAGTATAAGAAAAGGCAAAACCTCTTTCAGGTTTTGCCTTTTCTTATACTTTGATAAAACATCTTTCAGGCTTCATTAATAACAAACAAACCCCTTTTCAGACTCCTTAAAGTGGGGTTCCACCCAAAAAAACAAAAAAACAAACATACCTGAAAAATTCTAAAAACAAAAAAAAAAAAAAAAAAAAAAACATTTGGATATATATATATATATTTTTTTACTTCCCTCTAAATGCCTGTTGCTAGATGGTCCCTCGTAGACTGCCTCTTCCTTTGCCTGGGCTGGTGACATCACTTCCCCCTCGGCACAGGAAGGGCTCCGCTCTGTTCCCTCCCTCCTGTCAATCATCTGGGACCCATTACAGGTCCCAGGTGATTGAGCGGCCAATCACGGCGCGCGGTACCGCTCACGCATGCGCAGTGGGTGCCAGGCTGTGAAGCCACAGCCCGGCGCCCAGTTGAAATGCTGGCGCCGACGAGTGGGGGGGGGGCGCACGAGCGGGGCTTCGATCCCCCGCATCGCTGGACCCAGGAACAGGTAAGTGTCCAATTAAAAGTCAGCAGCTGCAGTATTTGTAGCTGCTGACTTTTAATTTTTTTTTAATGGACCCCCTGGGTGGAACCCCACTAAGTTTCACCACACACCTACACTGCTCTTCTCATTGCCAATGGCAGGACCCATTCCCACTATTTGTCAACAGAGGGCACTCTCACACCTACTTTTATGCTAGCTCGACAATGCTACATGTGTGGCAGAATCTGAGTCTCTCATTGACACTGGGGCCTTTTATTAGGTAGAATTTTTTTTTTATGCATTGCACTGCCGTTGCTAAAGAAATGAAGTTCTGATGTGTGCACTTATAGCAGTGCTGAAAGCGGCAAGGAGTGCTACAGCATAATTTGAAATGTCTGTGTGCACCTACCCTAAGAAATTTCTCCAAATTGTATTGTTCTTAAGCTTAGTGTTCATGATGTCCACAAAAGATGGATTCTAGTGGAGTCAATGTATGTTCCCCATCGGAGGCTCTGAAATCCTGAGAAGCAAGCTGTTATTTGTACAAGTCCTGAAATATGCAAAGCATATACAGTGGGGAAAATTATTATTTATTCCCCTGCAGATTCTGTAAGTTTGCCCCCTTACAAAGAAATGAAGGGTAAGACTTTTACTGTAGTTGGTTACCAGGTTTGCACCCACCTCAGGAGGGATTTTGGTCCATTCTTTTTTACAGATCTTCTCTAAATTCTTTAGAGGTTTCTTGGCTTTCACTTGGCAACTCTAAGCTTCAGCTCCCTCCATAAATTTTCTATAGGATTAAGGTCTAGAGACTGGCTAGACCAATCCATGACCTTAATGTGCTTCTTCTTGATCCACTCCTTTGTTGCCTTAGGTCATTGTCATGCTGAAAGACCCATCCATGACACATCTTCAGTGTTCTGGCTGAGGGAAGAAGGTTCTCATCCAAGATTTTACAATACATGGCCCCATTCATTGGCCCCTCAATGCAGCAAAGTTGGTCTGTACCTTTAGCAGAGAAACAGACCCAAAGCATAATGTTTCCACCTCCGTGCTTGACTGTAGGGATGGTGTTCTTAGGGTCATAGTCAGCATTTTTCTTCCTCCAAACACGGCGAATCCCCCTCCTCAGGAAGGCACATGTACAGTCATGCCAATGAACATCTAAATGATTCAGAGAAGGATTTGGAGAAAGTGCTGTAGTCAGATGAGACCAAAATTAAGCTCTTTGGCATTAACTTGCCGTGTTTGGAGGAGGAAAAATGCTGGACTATGACTCTAAGAACACCATCCTTACAGTCAAGCATGGAAACATGATGCTTTGGGGCTTTTTCTCTGCTAAAAAGGTACAGGCTGACTTTGCTGCATTGAGAGACCAATAGATGGGGCCATGTATTGTAAAATCTTGGAAGAGAACCTTCTTCCCTCAGCCTGAACACTGAATATGGGTCGTTGATGGGTCTTGCAGCATGACAATGACTCAAAACATACTGCCAAGGCAACAAGGATGGAGTGGTCTAGTCAGTCTCCAGACTTTTATCCTATAGAAAATTTAGGGAGGGAGCTGAAACTTCGAGTTGCCAATCGACAGCCAAGAAACCTTATGGATTTAGAGAAGATCTGTAAAGAAGAGTGGACCAAAATTCCTCCTGAAACGTGTCCAAACCTGGTCACCAACTACAATTAACATCTTACCTCTGTGCTTGCCAACAAGGGTTTCTCCACCAAGTACTAAGTCATGTTTTGCTTAGGGATCAAATACTTATTTTACTCACTGAACTGCAACTTAACTTATAGCATTTGTTTTAGGTGCTTTTTTTCTGGATTTTTGGTTGATATTCGGTCTCTATCATTTAAAATACACCTATGATAAAAATTATAGAACCTTAATTTGTAAATGGGCAAACTTACAAAATCTGCAGGGGATCAAATAATTAATTATTTTCCCCACTGTAGCTCTTCATTTAGAAAACATAAGGCTAAGTGGAATTTTTTGTTGTTGCAAGTTTTGTGCATTTATTTTTGGCACTTAATCATACAAATAAATTAAATATACAGAAATGAAATGTAATGTAAAAGGTTGAACTAAGTAGCAATTCTGTACTGGAGAGTTAACTAATTTGCTCTGGGTGTATTACTGACTTGTCAGTCTTGTGGTTCCCATACATTTCCTGTATACTTTTTTTCTTTTTTTACACTGTACATCATAATGCAGGCTAAAATATAGTGCTAGTAATGGACAGAGTGCTTATCAGAAGTAAACAGTGCACACCTAGATGGCCTACTAATAAATAGTAAAAGCTGGGAGTTGCTTAGATACATACTGTTGCTATGTGACAACAGTGAATTGTAGCAGAGCTTTGACATCAAAGCATTTACCAGAAAACAAAAACAAGTGCAAGTAACACAAATCATTGGAGCATTTGTATCCCTGTAAGCACTTCATTTGTATTTTTGTACGCACTTTATTTGGGAATGGTTTAGGCCCCTTTCGTGATGCGGTCCGCTAAAAACAGAAGGATGGGGATATATTCACCATTTGTCCAGCGGACTGGTTGAAAACAGACAGGAAGTCCTGTCCGTTTCTATCCGACCACCCCATAGAGAACAGCGGGCTGTGTCCATGTCCGCTGTGCATAGTGGAGCACAGTTAAGCGCTGTGGTAGTTCATGGAGTCTTCCTGTCAGCGTGAAACTGCTTGTCTGTACAATGTACGGGCAAGACAGCGCACACTAATGCCCCGTACACACGGTCGGACTTTGTTCGGACATTCCGACAACAAAATCCTAGGATTTTTTCCGACGGATGTTGGCTCAAACTTGTCTTGCATACACATGGTCACACAAAGTTGTCGGAAAATCCGATCGTTCTAAACGCGGTGACGTAAAACACGTACGTCGGGACTATAAACGGGGCAGTGGCCAATAGCTTTCATCTCTTTATTTATTCTGAGCATGCGTGGCACTTTGTCTGTCGGATTTGTGTACACACGATCGGAATTTCCGACAACGGATTTTGTTGTCGGAAAATTTTATATCCTGCTCTCAAACTTTGTGTGTCGGAAAATCCGATGGAAAATGTGTGATGGAGCCTACACACGGTCAAAATTTCCGAAAACAAGGTCCTATCACACATTTTCCGTCGGAAAATCCGACCGTGTGTATGGGGCATAACAGTCTGCAGGAGACTGCTAGTGCAATGCTTTACACACTCAAAAATAAAATAAAAATATATATTAGTAAAAGCATATTTTTTAACCTGCAAGAAAATGTGCATTCATTTTAATATATATATATATATATATATATATATATATATATATATATATATATATATATATATTTTTTTTTTTTCTTTTACAGGTGAACTTCTCCATTAACACACTAAATATTACTACCTGCAGGGATTTGAAAAAGTTATTTAAATTTAGGGAATTAAAATGAGCATTTTTATAGAAATACATATAGAGGCATATGTATAGCAGTTAATCTGACATTTACCAAACATTCACTGCAGGCAAATCTCCCTGGTGCCAGTCTTAAATGGAAGTGAATGATTCACCTCTATTGAATGTGTAATGTAAGTCACATTCACTACTTTGTAAATATACCCCAAGTAGATGCTAGTATTTAATAACCAATTTCTTCCACTGGTAATATCGGTGTGTTCCCAGGTTATCTACTACAGCTATTATGAAGACCCTCCTACTAGATATTAGCTTATTTTATACTATGCAGAATTCAACAGAAGAGTAGGAATAGCCTTGTAACTGTAGGGGTAAGAGTCCAAGGTAGGCTAGATCAAAGCCAGGAGTTATGGAGGGGAGATCTAAATTAACAATTTAACTGTATAAAGTGGGCCCTACACCATTTTGATGGATAACTGCTTTTTATTTTAACTGTTATATACATCTTTTTGCACTTATTTTGTGGAGCAAGTCACCATTTCTATTGCTCCATTCGGACATATCAGATTTTAAGCAAAGACCTTCACAAATCTTTTGGTTGCCTTCTAGAGGATCAGCCGCTATCAAATTCAGTTCTTTCACAGAAAACACATCCTCTGTACCACTCAGCAGTATTAAGTTATGCGAGCCATTCAGAGAAGCAAAAAACATTTAAGCTCCATTCTCACAGGCCACCAGGTGGCATTAAAAACAGGTGATTGGTCTGTGTTTTTATCTCCAACCTACAAGCAGACATGGTGCCCCTCAGAGCAGTACACACTGCCGCAGCTGCTATGCTTTGCAATTTAACCACTTCAGCCCTGGAAGGATTTTCTCCCTTCCTGACCAGGTTATTTTTTGCGATACGGCACTGCATCGCTTTAACTGACAATTGCGCGGTCATGCGATGCTGTACCCAAACAAAATTGATGTCCTTTTTTTCCCACAAATAGAGCTTTCTTTTGGTGGTATTTGATCACCTCTGCGGTTTCTATTTTTTGCGCTATAAACAAAAAAAGAGCAACAATTTTGAAAAAAAAACAAACAATTATTTTTTAGTATTTGCTATAATAAATATCCCCACATTTTTTTGTTTAAAACATAATTTTTTCCATCAGTTTAGGACAATAAATATTCTTCTATATAAAAAAAAAAAAAAAAAACAAAAAAAACAAAAAACGCAATAAGCGTATCTTGATTGGTTTGCGCAAAAGTTATAGCATCTACAAAATAGGGGATAGATTTATGGCATTTTATTTTTTTATTATTTTACTAGCAATGGCGGCGATCAGTGATTTTTATCGGGATTGCGGCGGACAGATCGGACACTTTTTTGGGACCATTGACATTTATACAGCGATCAGAGCTAAAAATAGCCACTGAGTGATTACTGTATAAATGTCACTGGCAGGGAAGGGGTTAACACTAGGGTGCGATCAAGGGGTTAAATGTGTTCCCTCAGTGTGTGTTCTAACTGTGGGATGATGGGAGTGACTGGGAGGAGGAGGCATATCGCTGTTCCTAACTAATAGGAACATCCGACCTGTCTCTCCTCTCCTGACAGAACCGGGATTTGTGCGTTTACACACACAGATCCCCATTCTGTCTCTCATACCCGCCAGCTACGTGCATTGGGTCCCCCGCCGTGCAGCGGGCGCGTGCCTGCTAAGGCTCTTAAAGGAGCCAATGTACCTGTACGTCATTATGCGCAGGGCTGCCAACGTATATGTACGTGAGCTGGTCGGGAAGTGGTTAAGCAATACATGCAGAGTTCGACGGGTGGCACCCGCGGTCTAACTCTTCCATGTAAGTGTAGCAGAGAGACATCCAGGCTATTACTTCAGTTCCAAAATCTGATCACATATGAGAGCAATTGTTAGAAGTCTAGAGAGGAAGAAAGAAGACTAGAAATGAGATGACGGTCTGATTTTTTTTCTTTCCACTGGAATAAACATTTCAGTAAAATGCAAAGCACCAGAGATTATTATTATTATACAGGATTTATATAGCGCCGACAGTTTACGCAGCGCTTTACAACATTCGCTTCCTCAGGACCTCTGAGAAGAGCTTGTGAGGTAGTGTTGTGAGGAAAGTAGCATACCGTTGGCATGTAGAAAAATTGCTAGTTTCATACCCTCTCAGCTGGCCAGTTAACAAGAGGAAGCTAAAATTCCTAGCACCATAACAAAGAGGTAGGATCTAAGTCAACTTTTCTGAAATCTGCATAAGTGCTTCATATGGTAAACCTATATGTAAAAGATGTGTGTTTAACAGTAGCCATATACCCTGGAATACAACGCTACAAAAAAAATAAATAAAAAACAATCAATGCATAGCAGCCTTACCTGCCTTCGTACTGAACATCCTAGAAGAAAATGTAATATATTGTTTCAGTTCTTGACATCACTAAGCAATCTAAATCTGTACAAAAGGGATTCCCACTTTCACTAAAAAGGTAACATTTCAGACCTCTTTCTGTGCAGTAAACAGGAGCAAAGGGGTCCAGCCCTCATTAGTGCCTCATAAGCAATAGCCATCCTTTTAAAAGCCATTTTTTTTTTATGGTAGCGCTCATGGAATATCATTATATTTGATGATCTGCAGTACCAGTTTTGTCCTGCAAACAAAATCTAGAATTGATAGACCTCCGTGTGAGGGGGTGGGACTGTTCATTTTACTCCACAAAAAAAGGCAGGAGTCCACTGTATTTGAAAGTCATAAACCCTTTAGTGTCAAATTTTTTCTAAACATTTATTCACAGGAGAGGCAGCCATTTTGTTTATGTACTTTCTATATCTATTCATTAGGATGCAATCTTGTCAACTAATTAAAGTGGATGTAAACCCTTTTTTTTTTTTTTTTTTTTTTTTAAATAAGGCTTGGACAGTATAGGATTTCAGGTCATCTGTGCCTAGTCTTGCCACGAAGAGTTAATCCAGCTCTGAGCAGTCCTCTTATATTTTTTCAGAAAGATAAAAAACTGACACACAGAGAAATAGGAGTCAGTAACCCCAACCCCCCCCCCTGTGAGTGACAGGTGACTTACATATGCACAAGCCTGAGAGAGGCATTCTGTGTACTTCAGATCCCCTCCTCCTTTCTTCTCCAGTTCTCCCAGGATTGGCTGCTTCACACCTCAGCATGATTGGGCATGCTGAGGTCATGTAGTGATTTTTCTGGGTTTTGACTGGATGTTAGTGATCATAGCAGAAGTTCAGTGTAAGAAATACACAGGAAAAAAATGCATGTTGACAAGGGGAGTGTAGAGGTGGGCGGGGAGTCTACTGACATCACAACTCCACCCACTGAGCTCCGGACAACAGACCCACCCACAGAATCTCCAGGTCTCGGTTCTCATAACAGACAGAGGGGAGACATTTGACAGGTAAAAATACATGCAGGAGGCATGTCTATCGTTATAGATAACCACTATGGCAGTAGTTTAGAAAGGATGAGAGTGGGTTTACATCCACTTTAAGTCCACAAAATTGATGCCTGTAGTATAGATAAAAAAAGGACCTACAACGTGTGTGTGTGTGTGTGTGTGTGTGTGTGTGTGTGTGTGTGTGTGTGTGTGTCTATATGCAAATTATTTCATTTTACAGAGCAATAAAAAGCACATGCTGCAGGGGATCTGTCCTTACTTCCACAGCAGAGTATCATTACCATCACAAGCATTTAAATATGTATTACTAAAAGGATTTGGCTGGTCATATTTCCCATCCACAAAATTAAATTTTCATAAGCCTTGAACAAATGAGGAAGACGGATGAGGTCATTGTTGTTACATTATTAGCATTACTGCCAAAAAAATACTGGTGGCTGAGCAATTTTGCATAAAAGCATTGGGAGCATTATAAATACAGATTCTGGAACACAACTTTCAAAGGCCCCAATAAGTGCTTAACTACAAAATGAATAACAATTTAACTGGAGAGCTTTTCTCAGGGGCTAGAGTGCAGTGGAGTTGTATGAATACTGGAGGAAACTCCAGTACTGAAAATATGTATGCTTCCATCACAAGAAGTGTCATCTTGCAGGAGGTTGAATTGGTCAAAAAGCCCCCCTGAAGTTTGATAATTAGGCTTAAACAGATAAAATTATTATTTATCCTTATCACTTGGCAAGTCACGGGTTGACTTCAGGAAATCACTTCGAAGGAGTCGGTAGAAAAGTACAATGTTCATCAGAGTCATGATGGCCATTCCAACACTACCAATAGTATAGATGAGAAGTGGAATGTTCTCTCGGTTTAGAACCAACCACCTCGTCATCCACGCCAGAGTGATGATTCTAAAGATGACATATGTGCCCAGGTTCAGTAAACTGTTAAGCCGGTAGAGAGTGGTTTTCAGCTGGTTGGCCATGAGAAGGATCTGTCTCAGATGCAGAAAAATGGAGTTAATTTCCACTAGCAAGGCCACCACAGAAAAACCTACATAGCGATGTAGGAGTAAGGATATCCCAAAACAAATGATAACCTAGAAGAGAGTAAAAGAAGATTTAATGAGCAAACCAATCATGAAAACACACATGCATTGCAACTACACATTTTTCCACAGACAAGGCAAAAAAAAAAAAAAAAAAAAAAAAAACCATCCCCTTGCCTCAGTAAACCCTAAAATAACCCATATTCATAATATTACCCTTCAAGAAGGTTTAGCTGTGTAACTTTCTATTTTTTTGTACAAAATAATTCTCAGGCTGTGGACAACAGCCCAGCAAATATGTGAGACAAACATGGAATCTGCCTCAGAAAACAGCAGTCAACATTTTGATATAAAACGGGCTGCAATTATTCTCCAGTGCAGGTGCTGTTTTGAATTCCCTGCTTCAGATCTTACACAAAATTAATTTCAGCCTGCTGCAGCAACTTTTTTTTTCTCCATAAAATATAGATCTGGATGGGGTATTTATACTTGGACATAGGCTTTTCTGTTTGACAAGTTTATATGCAGTTACACATTAAAATGGTACTAAAGGCAAAAATCAAAATGACCTGATGCAGTCTTTTTACCCAATGATCCTGCTGTTAATTTTTTAACTTCCTTTGAGCGCTGGTTCACATTGGTGCGATTTGACATGGCAAATCAGCAGCAATGGCACTGTCCTAATCGGTGCGACGCTGCATTTGCGGCGCCACACCGATTTCAAAAAGTAGTTTCTGTACTACTTTTTGCGGTTTCGGGCTGCGATCTACATTGACATCTGTGCAGAAACCTGCACAGATGTCTCTGAAATCGTGGCCGAAATCGGGACTGACATGCCGGAGTGAAATCGTGCGAGTTCAGCTGAACTCGCACGGCTTAATTCCTGCAGCTCAGTGTGAACCTAGGTTTACAGATCAAGATGTGCATCAAAAGTGGAGGTCAGAGGGTTTGAACAAACCATGTAACACGGACAGGCGTGCTTACAATGGTCAGTTTTTATTCATTTAGGGCCGGTTCACTCTAGTGCGATGCTAGACACGGCATGTGACTCGCAATGCGATGTCTCTGCGATGCAAATTCAGCCATACAAACTGTAATGGCTGAATTTGCATCGCATTTGGACCAGAACCCTTTTTTGTCCGCACTGGAATCGGATCGCATAGGTGTTCACACCCATGTGATCTGATTCTGCAATTCGTGCTGCGTTTTGCAAACTGATTGCGGTGTCGTTAACATACACTCCGCAATCAGTTCACATGACCAGGTTGCAATTTAGATGCGGTGCAGATTTGCAGCAAATTCGCACCATATCTAGTGTAGACCTGCCCATAGTTAAAAATGTTTTCCGAAAAGAAAGCTAGAGTTAGGCTTAATTTGTTAGTCACTACCATATGCAGATAGTGCGACTCCAGTGCTCCTCCATAGAGGAGCCAAACTATGACAGGAAGTGTGTTGTTGGCTGGATCACCAGGTGAAAACAAGAAAAAAGACTTAGGCCTCATGCACAAGAGACTCTGGTGCAAACTCTGCTGAACACGTTTTTAAAAGCTGAAACTGGCGTTTAAAATGCCCGTTTTGCCGCGTTTGCATGCCACGTTTTACCGTGTTTGCGACTAGAAGCATCTGCAGAGCAGAGAATGACATTTTGCGACCCAACTTTGGGGCCCCATATCTCGGGGCCACTTGGTGCTAGGAACCAAATTTGGTTTGCAAACACAGTGGACCTAGCACTAAAACATATCCAATTTTGGGGTTCCTAGCACCAAGTGGCCCCGAGATATGGGGCCCCAAAGTTAGGTCGGAAAATGTCATTCTCTGCTGCAGAAAAGTGCTTGACATTTTGCGACCCGATTTGGGGCCCCATATCTCGGGGCCACTTGGTGCTAGGAACCCTAAATTTGGTATGCTAACACAGTTGGACTAGCACTATAACATATCTAAATTTGGGGTTCCTAGCACCAAGTGGCTTCGAGATATGGGACCCCAAAATTAGGTCGGAAAATGTCAAGCACTTTTCTGCAGCAGAGAATGACATTTTCCGACCTGATTTTGGGGCCCCATATCTCGGGGCCACTTGGTGTTAGGAAACCCCAAATCGGATATGTTGTAGTGCTAGGTCCACTGTGTTAGCACTCTAAAATTTGGGGTTCCTAGCATCAAGTGACCCCGAGATATGGGGCCCCAAAGTCGGGTTGTAAAAACACTTATAAACGCAAACGCGGCTAAACGCGGTACCGCCGTTTAGCCGCGCTTGGCGTCTGAAACGTGGAAAACGTTTGCATCTGAACCCATTTTTTTGCTTCTGGAAAAACGAGGTTAAACACAACTGTCTAAAAACGCCAACAAACGAGACTGTGTAGACTGTGTACATGGACACATAGGATAACATTGAATGGGTTCGGGGCAGTTGAAAAAAGTGTCCAACTGCCTCTGAACATGAGTTTAACAGTGTCTCGTGTGCATGAGGCCTTAAAGCAGAGTTCCACACAAAAATGGAACTTTCGCTTTTCGGAACCCTCCCCCCCTCCAGTGTCACATTTGGCACCTTTCAGGGGGGTGCAGATACCTGTCTAAGACAGGTATTTGCACCCACTTCCGGCATAGACTCCTATGGGAGTCTACGCCTCTTCCCGTCCCCACCGCACTGTCTCCTGGGAAACACACAGCTCCCAGGAGAGAGCGGGGACCACTTGGGACGCACAGCGCGACTCGCGCATGCGCAGTAGGGAACCTGGAAGTGAAGCCGCAACGCTTCACTTCCTGATCCCCTCACCTAGGATGGCGGCGGCAGCTGCCGAGAACCGAGCGGGTTCTCGGCGTCGCCTGCCGACATCGCTGGACCCTGGGACAGGTAAGTGGCCATGTATTAAAAGTCAGCAGCTGCAGTATTTGTAGCTGCTGGCTTTTAATATATTTTTTTTTTTTTGCCGGTGTGGGTGGACCCCCGCTTTAAATAGATGAGAAACACGGCCTATTCCCAAAACAAACAAGCGCTTTTGAAGAAATGAAATAGATTGTATCAATCAGCCAAAATAATGGCAACAGCTGCTGCCTAAAACCGACTCTTTTTTGAAAAAAAGAGAATCAAAATTCAATTAGAACAAAAAAAGTCCGATAGACTTGGGCAGCGGTTATACATATGATTATTCACATAACATGAGCAATCTATTCAATATATGTCCATTCTATGTAGTCCGTACAAAAATATACATATAAAAAAAAAAAAAAAAAAAAGGAGTTTGTCATCAATTGCTGCAGAGAAAAAGCCAGTCCTTTAAAATCACTTAAGATGAAATCACTTAAGATGAAATCACTTAAGATGAAGTATTTCTGTCACCGAAAGAATGCACCTTCACACGTGCACAGAGAGAAGAGAGGGGGGTGTGCAAAGGGACCCCCTCTTGAAAAAACTCTTACCAGATAAGAGCTCAATCTTTGGATGTATATCTCAAAGTAGTGGAACGTCTCTACAGGTGTCTTCTTTCCCTGTTCAATCCGTGACAGCCCCTCTGATCTCTCAGTTAATCAAGTGAAGAAAAGAGGGATCGGACATAGCATAATCTCGTTTTAAACAACCTTTAATACCATTAAAAAACAAACCCCCCCTTCATGATGTACACTTACAAGAAATCCCATATCTTACAGCAATGTTCACAAAATGACATCAGTTAACATCAGGCATCGTACAGCGTCTCCTACTGCTCTCGGCGTGTGTAACCTGCAGGGTCTGTGCTGTGTTCCTGGGCTTACTGACATGACTACGTTTGTCGTATGGCTCCACCCTGACACGTTTCGGCATTCACGACATCATCTGAGGGTCAGATGATGTTGTGAATGATATCTAATGTTTTTTTTTTTTTTTCCTCGTGATAATACTACTATAACTGGAAGCGAGTGAATGTAAGTCCAGGGTGAGGCAGAGAATCTGATGTCAAGTCTTCTGTTGCCAAGTTGCGGATAACAAACACTGAAATGGCGGCAACTGGTGTGCTATCATGTTTAAAGCGGAGTTCCATCCAAAAATGGAACTTCTGCTTTAAGTGATGGTGACCCCCTGACATGCCACATTTGGCATGTCATTTTTTTTTGGGGGGGGGGGGGGGGGGGAGCGGATACCCTCTTTTTAGATGCCGGAAGTTCACCTCTCCCCCCTCTCCCAGAAGATTGCCCAGACATTCACAACGCAGTTTGCGCATGCACAGTGTGTGCTCAGCTGTGAAGCCACAGCCGGGCGCCCACAGTTACAATGCCGGCACCGCAGAGAGGAGCTGGGCTTCGTTCGCTCACATCACTGGACCATGGGACAGGAGAGTCTCCGATTATTAAAAGTCAGCAGCTACACTTTTTGTACCCCACAATAGGGATAAAACTTTTTTGCAGAAGGGGTTTTAACAAGACTCGTGGCCACTCATTCAAATTAAAAGAAAAGAGGTTTAACCTTTAACTACGTAAGTGTCTTTGCAGTGACTTTTTTTTAACTTTTTTCAGCTTTTTTCAGCGTTTTTGCAATAGCGTTTTATTTGTTTTGCTTTTTTTTCCGCTTTTGGCTTTTTTCTATTGCAATTGTTTTTTTGAAGTGAACAAGCAAAGGAAAAGTAATAGAACAAAAGAAAGGGAAAGGGAAAGAACACATTGAAATAAAATGGAATGAAAAGTGAAAGTAAATGAAGGCGAAAGAGCTGAAAAAGTTGAATCAAGTGAGCTAAGAAAAACAATAAAAACAGGGGGGGGGGGGACAGGGGAGAAGAGAAGGAGAAGGTGAAAGAGAGACAAGCCAACGGAAGAGTTGTCTCCCAGCCCCCACCTGCTTGCTGCTGCAGTATCTCCCTTTCTTGGGATTTTTTTTTTTTGCAAATGGTACTAACTATAGGCTTGATAGTACAAAACTATAGAATAAGAAGAAATTTCATAGTAACAAAAATGTGGAACATATAAGCTCATACTGGAACTATACTGCTGAATATATAAATCATCTTGCTGAATACTTGAATTAGATTGCATTATATCGCTAAAACATTTGAATTATTTTGCTGAGCACCTGGGCCCTCATGCACACGGGCTGTTGGAAAAGCGCTGTGAAGACGCCGGTGTCTTTGCAGTGACTTTTTTTCAGCTTTTTGCAGCGTTTTTGTAATAGTGTTTTTGAGCTTTTTTTTTTTTTTTTCTCTTCAATGGATCAAAAACGCTGGAGGACGTTGGAGAATGATGTTTTTGGGCGTTTTTTAAAGTTTTTTAGCGTTGGAGCGTTTTTGCAGCTGAAAAACGTCTCTCAGAACCCATTGGGCCTGGGGTTTTTTTTTTTTTTTGCAGCTTAGGAACGCCTATGCCACTTGCAGCTCAGAGACGCCTAGGGGGGCATGAAGCCATAGACTAACATAGACAGGCCTTTTTGAGCTGCAGAAAGGGCTCAGAAAAGCAGCTGTAGAGATGTCCGTGTGCATGGGGACTTAATACCATGGTCTAAACAATTGAACAGCACCAAGGAATGCTTAATGTACTTAAGGTAGTAACATAACTTCTGGGAAACGGAGACTACTCATATCTCATTAATTATCTCTATTATTGGATTGTGAGGAGGATGGTGGGTATGAGAACGGAACAAAAGAAATATTAGTAAAAATAAGTCAATTTAAGAAGGCTGGGAGATTTTTTCATTATTAAGAGACCCCAACCAAGGGGTATTCTGGAAGGCAGCTTCGAAGATCTTATAAATCCAGCCATAGAAACAAACATGAAGGGGAAAACAACAAGAAGTGCGGGAGAAATACTGAAATCACCTAGGACCAGCCTAGGCCCAAGTCCAGGCCCTATGAACAGGTATATACAGCAAGGAATCGGAGAAGGAGAGAAACAAGTGGGTTCAAAGGGCAGACAAATAGATACAAAAGAGAAGGACAACAAGGATAAAAAAGGCCAGTATAAAGTACAAACAGAAACCAGCCACCTCTCAGAACCCAGAATGGAGCCAGAAATGGGAGAGGAAGACAGAGGAAAGGAGGAAGGACAACAAGGGCCACAGTTGCCAACAAAACAGGATATGGAAAAAATGTTCGCGGCACTAGAGAATTCCCTAAAAGCAGAGATATCAACACTCCATAAAGACATGGGATATATGTTAAACAGAGTGGAAGAAGTAGAGATCAAAGTAGACCTACATCAAAAAAACATAAAGGAACTGGAAGAGGAAATAAAGAAACTAAAACGGGAACAACAGGAACAATCATATAAAATAGAAGAGCAAGAAAATAGAGATAAAAAGAAAAACTTGAGAATACGCGGGTTACCGGAAACAGAACAAGCAGAAAACCTAATAGAAAAAATGAACAATCTCTTCAACCAAATCTTGGGAAAGGATGCAACCAACATAATAGGAATAGAAAGTGTCTTTCGAGTAAAAAAACCTCAAAGGTTCTCAAGGGAAACACCTAGTGATGTAATAGTACGCTTCGAAAAATGGGAAGAAAAAAAACAGATCTGGATAAACCTAAAGAGGAAAACACAAATAGAGTTTGCGGAAGGTAAATTACAAATATTTCAAGATTTGTCTCAAGAAACGTTGAAAAGACGACGGACATTAAAACCACTATTAGGAATCCTCCGGGAGCAAGAAATTCAATACAACTGGGGTTTTCCAGCATGTCTAATAGCAAGGAAAAACGGAATAAGTGCGAGGCTAAGATATGTGGAGGAGATTCCGGACTTTTGCAACAAACTAGAAATCCCCTCCCCAGAACTGGAAAAATATGCAAATAGACAGGAGCGAATAACGGCAGGAGATGACCTGCAATGGCAATTAAATTCAAGGAACAGACATCAAGATGTGGAATCTCTAGGAAATTAATAACTGAGAAAATACCACACATTAGTGCAAGGGGGGGGCTGGGGTTGATGGGATGGGAAAAAAGGAAAGTGAAAGGATTGGTAAAACACAACAAAAATGCAGGGAGAGGAAGACAGGGACTCACGGAGTGGACAGGGGGTCGCCCTATTAGTGCTTAGGCGAGGGGGGAATAGTGTGTCTCACAGAGCTCCGCCTCACAATAAATAGAGCAGAGGGGGCAGGGTGTGCCCCACAAAACAAAGTAAAATGCTCTCAGCTCTAGAGAATATGGGGGTAAAAAACCCATATCAGAAAAAAGGGAGGGGGAGGGAAGGAGGGAAAGGTCTGATCCACATGAGTGGTTACATAGGCGCACCTATTTTGAGACAAGAGATGAGGAGACCCCGTGCGTCCGCTGGGTGTCCCCTCCACCCGGCCTTCTAAGAGGACCGGGTGGGGGGGAGGGCCGGAGGACGGGCGGGGAAGAAAAGGCACAAGAATGGAAAACGTAAACAGCATAAAAATAATCTCCTATAATGTCCGAGGACTAAATTCCCCAGGGAAGAGAAACATCATTCTCCGAGAACTAGAAAAAAAGTAAAGCAGAAATAATTTTCCTACAGGAGACGCATATAACCCAAAACTCAAATACCAAAATTTATTCAAGAAACATACCAACATGGTATCAAGGAGATTCGCCAATAAGAAGGGCCAAAGGAGTAGCCATCGGTTTAGGGAAAAATGTACGTTTTCTAATAGATCAAAGGAAAATAGATCCGGAGGGTCGATATCTTTTTATTACAGGAACTATACAAGGGGTAAAATATACATTGGCTAATGTCTATTGTCCTAATATAAACCCTAATAATATTTGATAGATATCATTAAAATACTAATGGAATTCAAACAAGGAAAATTAATACTAGCCGGAGACTTCAACTTCAGCATGGATAACAAAATGGACAGCACCTCAATAGTAAGGGACAAAGAGGTAAAACAACTAAAGAAATTCAAAAGAACACTATATGAACAGCAACTAATCGATCCTTGGAGAATTCAGCACCCCAGCACAAAGGACTACACATTCTACTCAACAGTACACAAAAGTTACTCCAGATTGGATTACATCATGGTCGAACATAGAAACTTGGAAGAAATAGAAGAAACAAAAATAGGTATAATAACCGCCTCAGATCACAGCCCAGTAACGTTGAGAATGAAAATAAAAGGAGAAGTCTTTGAAAGGGGTCCATGGAGAATCAACGAAACTTTATTAGAAGACAGCGAGACCGAAAAAAGTATCATAGAAGAAATTAAAAGATATTTTGAGGAAAACGATACACCAGAGTTATCGAAAGCAACTATATGGGAGGCGCATAAATCTGTTATTAGGGGCAAATTAATAGCCATAGGGGCAAGAAAAAAACAGGAAAGGAAAACAAACATGCAACAAATAATTAAAGAAATTTATGAATTGGAACGAAAACACAAAAATCAAGTAAACAACAAAATCTTCGGCCTATTATCTCAAAAGAGAGAGCAATTAAAAGACTGGATGGAACAAGAAGAAAGGAAGGAGTACAACAGAGTAGTACAAGAAAAATACAAATGGGATAACAAACCAGGAAAATACCTAGCAAATTTGGTAAAAAAAAAGAAGTCTTTGAATTACATTGAGAAGATCAAAAATGAAAAAGGAGAAGTGGTAAATAAAAC
The DNA here is from genome assembly GCF_042186555.1 of Aquarana catesbeiana. Classification (NCBI taxonomy): domain Eukaryota; kingdom Metazoa; phylum Chordata; class Amphibia; order Anura; family Ranidae; genus Aquarana; species Aquarana catesbeiana. The sequence continues at coordinate 666,615,649 of NC_133325.1, read as the reverse complement.
CACAGATATAGCGATAACATTTCAAAAATACTTCAGCTCCCTATATGCAATAAAAGGACAGGAAAGTTGGAAAGAAGTGAATACAAGAACAAAGAGGATACAAGAATATCTAAAAAAAGCAAATTTACCAAAAATAAAAATAGACCAACTAGAAGAATTGAAAAAAAATATTACGCAAGAAGAGGTAAAACTGGCATTAAAGGAAACTCCCGTAGGAAAAAGTCCAGGACCAGACGGGTTCACGGTCAAATACTATAAAAAATTTGAAGAACAGCTGACTCCAAAACTATTAGAATATATGAATTCCTTAGGGGAAGATGAAGAAATAAGAAGTGAATCGCTACTAGCTCATATTACAATACTACCAAAAGAAGGGAAAGACAAAGTTAACTGCTCAAGCTACAGGCCAATAGCCCTATTGAACGCTGATACGAAGCTGTACTCCAAGATCCTGGCCACTAGGATAAAAAAACTAATCCCACAGTGGATCAACCCGGACCAGACTGGTTTTGTCCCGGGGAGAGAGGGGCGGGACAACAGCCTAAAATCATTACTGTTGTTGCACAAGAAGGTGCAGAATGAGACCACAGTTCTATTCCTGTCATTGGATGCAGAAAAAGCATTCGACAGGGTAGACTGGGGTTTCATGATGAATACATTGCGGCACTTGGGTATCGGGACAAAAATGATGAAGTGGATAACAAATTTGTATAATGGCCCGACAGCAGTCGTAAAAGTAAACGGTAGACTCTCTCCAAAAATTAAGATGCAGAACGGAACACGGCAAGGCTGTCCACTGTCTCCACTATTATACGTATTGGCTTTAGAACCATTATTAGCAACACTCCGCAATAACAAAGAGGTAGAAGGAGCGAGACTAGGAGGAAAAGAGCATAAGATCGCAGCTTACGTGGACGACATCTTGATGTACGTATCCAACCCAAGAGTGTCACTCCCAAACATATTGAAAGAAATAAAAAAATACGGAGAACTGTCAAACTTCAAAATTAATCCAATAAAAACGGAAATATTAAACATAGGACTAGAGAAAAAGGAAGTTCAGTTTTTACAAAAAGAATTCCCATTTACGTGGGTAAAAGAACTAAATTACCTTGGAATTAAAATAACTCCTAGAGTCGAAAAAATTTACCAGGCAAATTTTATCCCATTGATCAATGAGGTCAAAGAAGAAATGAAAAAGTTAAGAATACAGCCACTTTCATGGATTGGAAGAATAAATATGTTCAAGATGACGATACTACCCAAAATAAATTACAGATTACAGATGTTACCAGTAAAGATCCCGCAGAGCTTTTTTAAAATAATTAAAACAATTTTGTTAAAATACATATGGTTTAATAAAAAACCAAGAATCAAATACACGCTGATTACAAGGAAAAAGGAGCACGGAGGTCTGGCCGCTCCAGATATAAGTAGGTACTATAAAGCCATAGTTTTAACACGAATGTTAGAGTGGACAAATGAGAAAAATGAAAAAAAATGGGTGGAAATGGAAAACATAATAAGCGGAGTCACATTACATAAGAATATTTGGATTCCACGGAAATATAGAACATTGGTCACTGACACACACGAAATAACAAAAAATGTAATTAAAATTTGGGACACTATTCACTTAAAGAATGAATGGAAATATAATTCACCACTATTAGCACTCACAGGATCGAATTTCTTCACCCCTGGGAAGGAAATATTTGGAATTCAAGGAATACGTAACCCACAATTGAAAGATATCACTAGAAATGGCAAAATAAGAACACGCGTAGAAATAGAGGAAAGGAATGGATGGAAGATGAATGAATGGAATTATAATCAACTAAGGCACTTAGTAAGCACAATACCACACCCACTGAGAGACGAAACAAAATTAACCGCACTGGAAAAGCTATGTAGCAATGAAATACCATTGAAAAACGGAACATCAAAAATTTATAGTACACTGACAGATTTGGAAGCACAAGAAAGACCAGAATATATAAATCAATGGGAAAAAGAAATGAATATAAAAATAGATAACCAAAAAGTGGAAAAAATGATAGAAATGGGATATAATAAGGCCTGGGACATGAAGACTATTGAAATGAATTATAAACTAGTATCAAGATGGTATATGACCCCAGTAAGAATACACAGATTTCATCAAGACAAAACCTCTTTGTGTTGGAGAAAATGTGGCCAAATAGCAACGATCATACACATATGGTGGGAATGCCCAATAATAATGGAGTACTGGAAGGAAGTGTTAAATAACATAAAAGAGATAACTGAAGAAGAAATAGAACAAAACATCTGGACTTGCCTCTTCCATATCTATAATAAACCTAAGAAACAATATAGAAAATCAATAGTACCTAACCTCCTGAATGCAGCCAAGGCCTTAATTTCCAAGAATTGGCTAAAAAGTGGAAAACCAGACATTAGAAACTGGCTAAAGGAAATAGATTATCACTACAAAATGGAAGGAGGAGAGAAAAGGGATAATAGTAGATGGGAAAGTTGGATAAAATACAAAGTCTCAGACATTTATTTAGATAAGATAAAAGAAAGAATAGGTGCAGAGCCAAGTGGATAAATAAATAAGATAAAGGAACCGGCCAAACACAGGGGAGGGGGAGGGGGGGTGGGGGGAAATAAGAGGGACTGAGAGAGAAGATAATAGTCGGTTCATATTTATAGGAGGCGTTTTGTCGTCGATTTTTAAAATTATTAAATAATATCCTAGAAGGGGAAAACAATAAAGATGTGACGGAAACAATCCACAATGATGTGAAAAATGAGAAGAGATAAAGTTTGACATATAAAGTTGAAATAATGTCTCTCAGAAAAATTTTCGCTGAAGTGGAAAGAAAGAAAAAAAAGAAAAAAAAAAAAAAAAAAACCTTTAACTACGTAGAGGGTTCTTTACTGTAAGAACGACAAGGATGTGGAATTCCCTTCCACAGGTGGTGGTCTCAGCGGGGGGCATTGATAGTTTCAAAAAACTATTAGATAAGCACCTGAAGGACTGCAACATACAGGGATATGCAATGTAATACTGACATATAATCACACATAGGTTGGACTTGATGGACTTGTGTCTTTTTTCAACCTCACCTACTATGCAACAATGAGTCATGCTTGTAACTGTTCAGCCTTGCAATGCCACGTGGGACTTAGGTCCCATGTCCTAAAGTGTCTGTAAATCTAATAAAACTTCTCGTTTGCTATCTTTTGGTCCGTTACATATAAAAAAACGAGTGCTTTATTATATCTGATTTAACAAGTGCACACAAAAAAAAAAAAACATTTTTTAAAATGTGTTCTTTTTGGAAACTTAGAGCTGTCCAGTATTTAGCAATTCAACAAAAACTACTTGGACATGGCTGACATTTATTTCATTTAAAAAAAAAAATCCTGTGTTGCCATCCTGTGCTGCTAAAAAAAAGGCTTTTACCGCTTGCCGACTGCGCACTCTATATATACTGTAACAGTGCAGGCTGGCTGTGCAGAAGTCTGGGTAGGGTGCGCATGCGCGCCCACCCCGTGCTGTGATTTGTCACAGCACATGCCAAACACAGAGTTCCGGCCAGTGAATGACCACCGGCACCCCGCGATCGTCTCTGAGTATCACAGAACACAGCTCTGTGATTGTAAACAGCTCAGAGCTGTGTTCAGTGACAGGGGATCTAGTTGGTTTTTCATTCCCTGCTAAGCAGGGAGTGAAAACTAGATCCCCAGTAGAAGCTATACACACACACAAACACTTGTTAGGCATATATTTAACCCCTTGATCGCCCTAGGTGTTAACCCCTTCCTGCCCAGTGTCATTAGTACAGTGAGTGCATATTATTAGCACTGATCACTGTAATAATGGCACTGGTGAGGTCAGTGGCAGTTAGTTCCCACAAAGTGTCAGTTCAAGTCAGATTGCGTGCGGTCGCACTATAAGTTGCTGATCACCGCCATTACTAGTATATATTACAAAAAATAATTTAAAAAAATTCCAATCAATATACACTTACTGGGATTTTTTTTACCAAAGATATATAGCAGAATATATTTTGGCCAAAATATATTAAGAGATTAGATTTTTTTACATTTTTTTATTTATAGCGCAAAAAATAAAAAACCCAATGATGATCAAATACCGCCAAAAGAAAGCTCTATTTGTGGGGAAAAAAAAAGGATATAAATTTAATTTGTGCACAGAGATGCATGACTGCGCAATTGTCAGTTAAAGTAACAGTGCCTAAAAGCAGAAAATGGCCTGGTCATGAAGGGGGGTAAATCTTCCAGAGGTCAAGCAGCTAAAGTAGAAGTAGGGCCAAAGCTTGCTCTAGGGATCACAGGAGTACACTTTGTTCTGCACTCATGTGACCCATTCTCAGCCGATCCAGACTCTGAAGAGATCCCGACTTTAATGTTGGGATCCACCCAGATGCCTGGATCGGCAGCTGGCTCAGCCTCTCAGCGAGCCAGAGCCTGAACCAGCGGCTCCCGCCCCTCCATAGCCCGGCGCTCCAGTAAGTGCTGAAAGGGCAGAGCAGGAAGCCAGCGACTGACTGTCACTATCGATTTCAGAAAACAAATAAATATGTGAAAAGTGTGGCCTATATTTGTATTGAGCCCCCCTGAGTCAGTACTTTGCAGAACCAGCTTTTGCTGCAAGTCTTTATGGGTATGTCTCTACCAGCTTTGCACATGTAGGAGTGAAATTTTTGCCCATTCTTCTTTGCAAAGTAGCTCAAGCTCTGTCATGGATGGAGAGCGTTGTCAAACAGCAATTTTTAAGTCTTGCCACAAATTCTCAATTGGATTTAGGTCTGGACTTTGACTGGGCCATTTTAACACATGAATATGCTTTGATCTAAACCATTCCATTGTAGTTTTGGTTGTAGGTTTAGGGTCGTTGCCCTGCTGGAAAGTGAACCTCCACCCCAGTCTCAAGTCTTTTGCAGACTAACAGGTTTTCTTCTAAGATTGCACTGTATTTGGCTCCATCCACCTTCCCATCCACTTTGACCAGCTTCCCTGTCCCCGCTGAAGAGGAGAATACTGACAACATGATGCTGCCACCTCGTTTCACAGTGGGGATGGTGTGTTCAGGGTGATGTGCAGTGTTAGTTTTCCGTCACACATAAGTTCAATTTTGGTTTCATCTGACCAGAGCACCTTCTTCCACATGTTTGCTGTGTCCCAGACATGGCTTCTCACAAACTGCAAACGGGACTTATTATGGCTTTCTTTTTGCCACTCTTCCATAAAGCTCAGATTTGTAGTGTGCACAAGATTCTCCCACCCGAGCTGTGAATCTCTGCAGCTCCTCCAGAGTTACCATGGGCCTCTTGGCTGCTTCTCTAATTAATGCTCTCCTTTCCTGGCCTGTCAGTTTAGGTGGACGACCATATCTTAGTAGGTTTGCAGTTGTGCCATACTGTCTCCCATTTTAGATGATAAATTGAACAGTGCTTCGTGAGATGTTTAAAGCTTGGGATTTTTTTTTTAATAACCTAAACCTGCTTTAAACTTCTCAACAACTTTATCCCCTACCTGTCTGGTGTATTCCTTGGCCTTCATGATGCTGTTTGTTCACTAAGGTTCCCTAACAAATCTCTGAGGGCTTTACAGAACAGCTGTATTTATACAGAGATTAAATTACACACAGGTGGACTTATTTACTAATTAGATGACTTCTTAAGGCAATTGGTACAACTAGATTTTAGACAGGGGTATCAGAGTCAAAGGGGCTGAATACACATCACACTTTTCAGATATTTGTAAAAAAAAATTGAAGACCATTTATCATTTTCCTTCCACTTACGTTTTTGGTTGTAACATGACAAAATGTAGAAAATTTCCAGGGATATGAATACGTTTTTCAAGGCACTGTAAAAACAGTTCATAAATGTAATATTACCCTAAACTATAATAAAATTTACATTTGAATGGCTGGCTCAACAGGCTTGAATATCGGTGTAGTTCAGAGGCACTCTATAAAGGATAACCTTATACAATTACAGATCTTCTATATTTCAAGCATTCAAGGCTCCCTTGTACTGGCCTCAGTGTTTAGATAAGCAGTTTGCACACTACAAAACCCTGGCAGAGTTGATAATCTACACATTATCATCTTTCATAACATCTCCCTATAGATAACAGGGGAGGTGGAGTAGGTCCCCGAAGGTTACAGCTCCCGGAATCCAGCACATGATAAAGGGCATTTACACAACAGGGTTGGGCTATTTCATAAGCTGACTTTAAAAGCAAACTTCTAGTTTACAGGATCATAACTATATTATCTACAGTCTAAACATCTTATATTTCATGGGTCACAAGAAGCTTGCCATAAAAGCTGCATGTTTCTTTCCCCTCCAAGTACTTTTTACCATGCAGGTTCTATATGAGGAATGTGCAACAGGAAAAACAGAGGGGAAGCGATACGTCAAGAATGAGGTGGAGTACTGTTAATGTATACTTGAACCTTTTAATCAAAATGGATTACTAAAAATAAATGATTTTGCATGGAAATATGAGCTACACTAGTGCTGCATGAATTGCACAAGAGTGACTTCATTGCATTGTTCTTAAATAATTGATTACATAAGACAATTCTGCTGTACCCACAGCAATCAGCCCTTATAAAGTGCAGCTTGGCTAGCAACAGTCAAAAACTGACTGAAATCACAAGATCACAAATACAGTGGCTCTTCCAAATTAAACTGGTTGTAAACCTCAGACATAAAATATAATCAAAGCATATCCCTTTTTTAGTGTGTACTTGTCTCAATCCAGAGCACTAATGCCCCGTAAACACGTTCGGACTTTGTTCGGAGATTCCGACAACAAAATCCTAGGATTTTTTCTGACGGATGTTGGCTCAAACTTGTCTTGCATACACACGGTCACACAAAGTTGTCGGAAAATCCGATCGTTCTAAACGCGGTGACGTAAAACACGTACGCCAGGACTATAAACGGGACAGTGGCCAATAGCTTTCATCCCTTTATTTATTCTGAGCATGCGTGGCACTTTGTCCGTCGGATTTGTGTACACACGATCGGAATTTCCGACAACGGATTTTGTTATTGGAAAATTTTATATCCTGTTCTCAAACTTTGTGTGTCGGAAAATCCGATGGAAAACGTGTGATGGAGCCCACACACGGTCGGAATTTCCGACAACAAGGTCCTATCACACATTTTCCGTCGGAAAATCCGATCGTGTGTACGGGGCATAAAAGTGTCATTTCTGTCTGCTGCTTCGTCCCTCTGCTATCAGCCTAAATAACTTCTGACAAGTTTTCCCGACACCAAGAGAAAAATGGTGACAGAAAAGGGAACTCCAGCAAATTGACAGCCTCAGCTTTGTTCCTGGAAACCAGGGGGTATTTGGCGTACTCAGGTGAGTCAAGTGTGGGTTGTGTCAAAACCGTATTATTAAAAAAGGGCAATATTAAAAAATGGTCCCCAAAGTCCAAATGACAGTCCTTAACCACTTGCCGACCAGGCCATAGCCGAATGACGGCTACAGCGCAGTCGGCTTATTCTGGGAGTGCGTACAAGGACGTCTTCCCAGAATCAAAAAACCGATGCATGTCCAGTTCAGCACTCTCCTCACACGCTATACACACCGATCTGTACAGCGTGCTAGGAGAGGAGGGAGACTGCAGCAGCACTCACCCGTGCCTCATCCATGCCTGATTTGTGCCTCATTTGTGCCTCATTTATGCCCATACCCAGATAGCAAGCAATTGTGCTGCAAGTTTGAAAATGACTTGCTAAGCTATTTCTAGACTTGCCAGGCTTCACAAGTCTGTTGCATAATTGCAGCAAGTCTGCATTACGTGACTCCAGATCAACTTCCTTTGCAAACATTTTGCAAATCTGCTTGCAAGTTCTGCTTCAGTTATGTTGTGGAATAGTCATCCCACCACAGGTGTCACTGTGGCTGAACTTTCATGCCGTAGACTTGCAGTGCTCTTGCTGTAGACTCACCACTGCAACTTTGCTCTTGCTAGAGACCTGCCATGCAAATTTGAACAAATTGGAAAGCGTCAACTAGAACTTGTGCTTCAAGTGTACAACTTACCAATGAAAATGTGCAGCAAGTTAACAGATTTACAATTCAACACTGCCACAAATTTGTGGCAAGTTATCCTTGCTATCTGGGTATATGCCTCATTCATGCCCATCTGTGCCCCATCCATGCCACTACAGTGCTTCACAAAAAAGTGTAGATAGTCAGGAAATTACATTTATAATTTTATGCCCCTAAAGCACCTGACAGTGCTCCCTGAATGTTGGGCCTCTGTATGTGGCCAGGCTTAAAAGTCTCACATATGTGGTATCACCATACTCAGGTGGAGTAGCAGAATGTATTTTGGGGTGTAATTTTTGCTACGTACATGCTATGTGTTAGAAATATCTTAACTATAGACAAAAAAAAAAAAAAAAAAAAGAGTTTTCATTTTTTTTTCTACATTTTCTAAAAACTTGTGGGAAAAAAAAAAAATGACATGTTCAAGAGACTCATTATGCCCCATAGAATATACGTTGGGGTGTTTGCTTTCCAAAATGGGGTCAGTTTGTGGGCGTTCATTGTCCTGGTGCTCCAGGGCCTTCAAAAGTGTGATAGGTTGTCAGGAAATTATATGTGTAATTTATGCTCCTAGAACACCTGGAGGTGCTGCTTGTATGTTGTGCCTCTGTATGTGGCCAGGCTTTGTAAAAGTCTCACACGTGTGGCACCGTACTCAGGAGGAGTAGCAGAATGTGCTTTGGGGTGTAGTTGCAAGTATGCATATGTTGTGTGTGAGAAATGTTAATATGACAATTTTGTGAAAAAAAAAAAAAAATCTTAAATTTTGCAAATAATTTTGGAAAACAATTACAACTTCAAAAAAAACTCACCATGCCTCTTACTAAATACCTTGCAATATCTACTTTCCACAAAGGGGTCATTTGGGGGGTATTTGTACTTTCCTGGCTTGTTAGGGTCTCAAGAAATTAGCTGTCAGTAAATCAGGTGTGATGAATTTTCAATGGATTACCACCATAGCTTGTAGACACTAGAACTTTCACATAGTCCAAATAATATCTATTTGGGTTATTTTTACCAAACATATGCAGCAGTATATGCAGCAAAATAAAATTACTAATTTGCAAAATGTTATAACCGAAAACGAAGAAAAACACATTTTTTTATTCATTTATAGCACAAAAAATAAACCCAGTTGTAATTAAATACCACCAAAAGAAAGCTCTATTTGTGTGAAAAAAGGACAAAAATTTCATATGGGTACAGTGTTGCATGACTAATTGTTATTCACAATGTGAGAGAGTGCTGAAAGCTGAAAATTGGCCTGGTTAGAAAGGGAGTATAAGTGCCCAGTGGGCAAGTGGTTAAAATCCAAAGGGCGATTGACTCTGTAGTGGCCATCTCATAACGCGCTAGAAGGAACTCTGGAGAAGATACAGGAAGAAAGGAGCAGCGCCACCTATTGTAATCCATTTATTGTGGATAATAAATAAGCAACTCACAAGAAAGCAGTGACACTGCTGTTCAACTTGGGTACACCAGGAGAGCGGGAAGGAGGTAACTTCGGATACAGGAGTATCGGGCGAGGCCTCAAATGAGAACCTTATTCAAAGTGCTGAATCACTGCTTTTTTGCGAGTTACTTAAATTTTGTATCCAGAATAAATGGTTTATATATCGCTGCACTTAGATAGCGCTGCTCCTTAATCCTTGTATCAGCTCTGTTCCTGTGTGAGGGAGGGTGTGTCTCTTCCCTCCAAATCAGCTCTCAGGGTTCTCCTCACGGAGCTGTGCAGAGTGTAACTTTAGCTCTCCACCCCGTTTTTGAACTCTCAGAAAAGCTTTTAAATTCAGCACTTTGAACAGGTGTAGAGTAGAGAAGACTGCAGATAAAAACTTATGTTGGAGGATTTGTTTAATCTCTTAGTATCACCTGAGGCCAGTCACTTCACTAGGTATATATGTTATGCCGTGTACACACAGTCGGACTTTTCGTCTACAAAAGTCCAACGGACGCCGACGGACCAAAGCTGGCTGACAATCCGATCGTGTGTGGGCTTCCCCGGACTTTCAGCTGACTTTTTCAGCCGCAAATCTGACGGACTTTAGATTTGAAACATGCTTCAAATCTTTACGTCGTAACTACGCTGGACCCAGAAATCCGCTCGTCTGTATGCTAGTCCGACGGACGAAAACCCACGCTAGGGCAGCTATTGGCTACTGGCTATCAACTTCCTTATTTTAGTCCGGTGTACGTCATCAGGTACGAATCCGTCGGACTTTTGTGTGATCGTATGTAGGCAAGTCCGTTCGTTAGAAAGTCTGCCGCAAGTCCGCCAAAAGTCCGTCAAAAGTCTGTCGGACGGGCTGTCGGACTTTTGTAGCCGAAAAGTCTGACCGTGTGTACGCGGCATAAGGGTTTACAACCACTTTAAAACTGCCAGACTTTCCTTGCAGAGTGCACCTGCCAACAACTAACATGAAAGAAAAAAAAAAAAAAAAAAAAAGGAGGACACCGCACAACAGAGCTGAAAATTAACCTATAACATGCATACTGAGAACAGAGCATACCTGCACGTGGCTTCTAATATTTATACTCCCATGCACCAGGCTTTCCCCGTGCATAAAATTCACCTTGCTGCCAAGTTTGGGCCCCTGCCCTGCAGCACATGTCAAAGTGACATAACACGGGAACTGTAATCTTGGTTTTCTACGAAAGCAGATATGGGTAGCCTGCCATTCCAAAAAAATAAAAATAAATACGTTAATAGTTTAAAGTTCACAACCACCTACATCGCAACACCACAACATCTTCCACATGCATATCCCACCATCACCCCATGTATTAGAATGCAAGCATCTGGGGTGTTTGTGGGGTAGTGTGGTTGGTTTGTAGAGTCGTGGTGAGTGGACGCGATATTGTGGTTTTGCTTCATATTAGTTTTATGTCAGGTTATGAAGGAGCATCATCATGTGCATTGGGAATGAATGTGTATACATGGAGATATATGTAATCGAGATGGATGGGGGGGGGGTTATAGGTCTATGTGGTTGTGATGTTTATAATGATTGTAAGTCTTTTATGGTGGGGTAGGGATTGGAGGAATTCAGATGGCGAGTTTCTCTACCATATTGTATCCTTTTCCAGATGGACTTGAAATGTAAATTAGGTTATATTCTGATTGAAAAATTAGAGTAAACTTCCTTGCGCAATGAAGAGTGTGTATATGTCTTGATTACATTGGTGGGTAAGATTTGTTTATATGGAAGCATTTTGTGTGATAGTTTGGTAACAAATCACGCAAGAAACTTTCTACAATCTTGTCATTAAGAGTTTATACTGAACTTGACTACCGACTGCTAAACAACTGGCCCCATGTGTATGGACACCATATATGACCCCTAACATGGGTATGGATTCCACTAGTATTGGTATATTGAGAAAGCAGATGTATATGGGAGTTGAAATTTGAGGATTATAACATTGTATCCTCCTGCCATTCTCCTTTCTCTCAGCTGTTGAGGGTCTCTGTGCTTGGCCCCTGCTACAATCTGCTACTCTAGCAAATAAAGCCTGATTTGTATGTTGAGGTTTTTGACTGTACATATACTGTATTGTATGGACTATGCATATTTTGCTGTATACTTACATGTGAAATTCATTTTTTTTAGAGAATTGAAGCTTGGAGTCCTCCTGAAGAAGTGGGCTTTGTACTAGCGAAATGCGTAGGAGGCAGTCACAAGGTTAATCAGGGGCCCCTGATACAACCTGCATGTTTACGCAATTGGTGGAATTTTCTCGCAGGAAACAATTTTTTTTTTAGTATTTTAACTGCGATACATGTATGCATTTTAAACTGAGGTTTGTTAATAAAAAATGGTAACAAAATATTTTAGTCTGTCCGCTTTTCTCTTTCACCCTCTGTTTTCAGGGGTGAGATATTGGTTTGCTTTGATACAAGTTAGATATGGTGCATTGTAACCAATCCCCTCTTCATTTAAAACCAGTGACTACTACCCCTGCTATTACCTCCGCCACTGATGCCTGTAATTGTCAGACTGGGTAAATTATTACCCGGTATCACTGTTTGATTTGTATATCACAACATACCCACCCATTCTAAACTACAATTCCCATTAATGCTGGGAATTGTAGTTTCTCATAGTGGTAGCAGACAGAGAATGAATGCGATGTATCTGCTTCAATATTACCTCCCTGGGTGCCCGGTCGTAGCTGAATTATATCAATGGGAGCCCCAGGACATGATTTTCTATGGTAAAATTTCTGCTAAACAGGATTGTTTATTGTAAATAGTTAGAAGTTGTAAAATATTCATCTAAGTTGGCACTTGGGGAGAATGTTTTCTTTCATCCTAGCATTCAGCTTTAATGGCCATAGTCCAGGCACATGCCTACATTGGTCCAGCTTTGACAAATATAAGTATGTATGTGTCATACCTAGCCGATCCCTGTGGAAGGTGGAACGCACTGTAACAGGCACCACTACTACAACCCCAGTTCCAAAAAAAGCGATCTAAAAGCTACATAAAAACAGAATGCAATGATTTGCAAATCTTAAACGCATATTGTATTCACAATAGAAAACATAAAAATGTTTAAAACTGAGAAAAATGTCCAATGTACCATAATCCGGAAGACACGCCGAGGCAACATGACAGCTCCCTCGTTCTAAGGTAAGTATTTCATAATGAGCTAGTATGCGGTGCATACTAGCTCATTATACCTTTTGCTTTACAGGGGTAAAAAAAAAAAATTTCAGCGGGTATACAACCGCTTTAAGCTTTGGATCCTTTGTATATTCAGAACCTAACAACATCTGTTCATTAAGGAGATAGATAGATAGATAGATAGATAGATAGATAGATAGATAGATAGATAATCTATCATGTATTAGCAGTAAAAATCATGCAATAAATATATATAGTGTGAGGGGATGTTACATTTTATCTAAATTTCCCTTATCATTATCTCTTAATTAGACTGGCAAACGTGAGTGCCGACTGCCAAAATGTAGCTCAAATCTCTGCAGCGTTTACCATCCAGGATTGTGGCTCCTAGGTATACGATGCAAATTAAATTTGCTATGTAAGCATATTTTTTTCTTTTTCACCTTATAGTAAAAGCTTCTAATATAAAGTAGTATATCTTGAGGATTTAAAAATTATATCAATTTATTCATTATTTACAGATAACTAATTTCAGAAAAGACAATAGTAAGATCAATATCCCCCACTCTGGAGACCCCAGCTGGTTTGGAGGTGAATTTCTCTGGGGGTAAGCAGTTTGTGCCCGAAGATCTGCTCTGACGTCACCTTTTTTTGAACACACTCTGACCATTCTACAAGTGAATTCAGAGCTACACATTCTAAGGTTTCCGTAATTATTCAGGTATTGTCATACGTTACTTAGTAAAACATATTTTCTAAAAATGTTTTGCTCTAAAAGCATTAAAATATTTATCTTTAATCTTTGTATATTTATTCATTTGACAAGAATATCCACACTTGTTCCTGAAGAAGCCATAAGGCAAAACATGTAGAACAAAAGATGTGTTTTTTTGTATGGAAGAAATGTATCTTTGTATACCTTTTTTTCTTTCATGTATATGTGCAATAATAAAACATCTTTTTTAATCATAATTGTTGTTGATGAGTATATGAATAGCACCCAGAAAGTCCCATACATTCCCCCGTAAGGGGCTCTCTTCATTATAAAGGGACGTTGGTGTTGACTTATAACTTTGGGAACTGATCACTTTAAATTCTCTATTCACATTTACCACAGTGTACAACCCCAATTCCAAAAAAGTTTGGCTGCTGTATAAAATCTATATAAAAAACAGAATGCAAGGATTTGCAATTCTCAAAAACGCAGATTTTATTCACACTAGAAAAATAGAAAACAAACACATATCAAATGTTTAAACTGAGAAAATGTATCATGTCAAAAAAATAACGAAATTTTGAAATGGATGGCAGCAAACATCTCAAAAAAAGTTGGGACAGGGCCATGCTTACCACGGTGTAGCATCACCTCTTCCGTTCAGTTTTGACGGCGGACCTGAACGGGCACTCCATGTTAGTCTATGGAGCGTCGGATGTCAGCGGAGACATGTCCGCTGACGTCCGATCCACTAAAAGCAGATGGATGGCTCTACGTCCAGGTCCGTCGCTGGCGGATCGGATCGGGTGAGATCTGATGAAAACGGACATGTTGTCCGTTTTCATCCGATCACTCCATATGCGTCAGCGGCGCCTGACAAGCCCCTCCCCACTCAGTGAGCAGAGAGGGACCTGTCATCCGCCGGCTCAGCGGAGATCAACGGACAGATCTCCCGCTGAGCCGGCGGACCGAGGCGGGCTCTGTAGAAACGGAGTCCGCCTCGTGTGAAAGGGGCCTAATAAACACAGGCCGTCACTTGCTCAGCAAGGGCATTACAGAACAATTTGCATTTTCTCAATGAACAAGATAGAGAGGCAGGGCAGTGACATTATGCACTCTACCTCATCCAAATCAGACAACATTTTAACCCTAGACATGTTACACATGTTCCACCATTGGAGGTACATTCCAAAAATGCTGATTGGAGGAAAAAAAAAATTTTTTAAAAATCCGCCTCCTAACCACTTAAGCCTCGGACCATTTGGCTGGTAAAAGACCAGAGCACTTTTTGCGATTCGGCACTGCGTTGCTTTAACTGACAATTGCGTGGTCGTGCGACGTGGCTCCCAAACAAAATTGACGTCCTTTTTCCCACAAATAGAGCTTTCTTTTGGTGGTATTTGATCACCTTTGCGGTTTTTATTTTTTGCGCTATAAACAAAAAAAGCGACAGTTTTGAAAAAAAAAACGCATTATTTTTTACTTTCCCCAAAAAATATATAAAAAAAACATTTTTTTTCCTTAGTTTAGGCCGATACGTATTCTTCTACATATTTTTGGTTAAAAAAAAAAAATAATCGCAATAAGCGTTTATCGATTGGTTCTAGCGTCTACAAAATAGGGGATAGTTTTATGGCATTTTTATGAATAACTTTTTTTCTTTTACTAGTAATGGCAGCGATCTGCGATTTTTATCGCGACTGCGACATTATGGCGGACACATCGGACAATTTTGACAAATTTTTGGGACCATCGTCATTTTTACAGCGATCAGTGCGATTAAATTGCACTGATTACTGTAAAAATGACACTGGCATTGAAGGGGTTAACCACTAGGGGGCTAGGGAAGGGTTAAGTGTGCCCTAGGGAGTGATTCTAACTGTAGGGGGAGGGGCTGTGCATGACACATCACTGATCATAGCTTCCGATCACAGGGAGCTATTATCAGTGACAGTGTCACTAGGCAGAACAGGGAGATGCTTGTTTACATTAGCATCTCCCCGTTCCTCCTCTCCGTGAGACGATCGTGGGTATCCCCACGGATATCGAGTCCGCGGGACCCGTGGTTGGACTCACGGAGCTCGACGGCAAATTCAAAGGGACATACAGGTACGCCCATTTGCCTATCCGTGCCATTCTGCCAACGTACATCGGCGTGCGCCGGTCGTTATGTGGTTAAGAAAATGACAATTGTGAAGCACATCCTGCAGAGGTTGCTTCTTTGCATGGGGAAACCCCAGGGAAGGAGCAGCCGGGCAGTACAGGTTCTCCTCAAGCATAGAGGAGAGAAGGCATCCCTGGCGAGTAGGTATCAGGAAGGTTAAACACCTCACAAGATCGTACAGAATGCCAGAACTGTTCCCCTGGATGTCCCCCCCCCCCCCCATGCTGGCGCTCTTCGGAGTCTAAGGGGACCCTTCTTCACCTTTATGACTGTCTGAAATTTAAGGAGTTCTGGAGGTTGGTGACTCAAACCATCAAAAACTATCACAGGTGTGTCTGAGGGAAACCAGGCAGCATTTTTGCTACACGATACCCCACTCTCTATTAAATAAAATATATAAAAATTCACTCTTGAAACACCTTTTAATCTTCTGCAAGAGCGTGTATTGCGGCGTTATGGAAAAGTTCCACCCCACCAACCAGATCTCATTTGTTATTTAGGATAACTGAGGTCCAGGAAATTGAGAATCCTACTATGGCGCTGCAAGTTTCAGATGAGAAATATTGGAAAATTTGGACTCCTTACTCTTATTTACAAAGACTAGACCCCTCTTGCCTCCCAATGGTAGAATTCCCATGATTTTGGATCTACAGAGCTTCCTCTGTTCACCAACAGGGGGGCGACCGGGATCATTACATATTCCTCCCCCACCCCCCTTTTTTTTTCTTGCTTTTTCTCCTTTATGTATCTACCCATCTTATCTCTGCTTTCTACTGTTTGGACCAGGTTAGGCCCTTGAGTTTAATACTGGTATAAAAAAACGTGAGTAATGGGGCTGCCCGCTGAAAAAAGTGGCTTGACTCCATCAGAATGTCCTGTATGCGGATTGTACTTAAAGCTGAATTTCACCCAAAAGGGGAAGTTTCGCTTGTTTGCACCCCCCTTTTTTTTCGGGGGGGAGCGGGTACCTGGAGTACCACCGGGCTTGAACCTGGAGCATTGGGGGCCAGCCTGAAGCACACTGAATAAAGTAAGGGAGTCACACTCCTCCAGGACAGGACCTGAAAGATCACAGCTCCCACATGGTTCCTGAAAACACTACAAACAGTATATGTAAAGAGGTGCCTCTTTTTTAAAAGATGGCTGTAGCATGGTTTCCTAGAAATTGTAGGAGGAACTATGTTTTCTCAGATACTGTCCTGAAAGACAATTAGACAAAAATAAGGAAGCAAATCTTGTGACAATTCCTGTTTTGCTTTTGAAAAATTAAGACAGCAGTTCGAGTCCAGCTGAAAGATTTTCTACCTGAAGGAGTTCAAACCATTCATAAATATAGGGTGCAAGCGTATTCTTCCTTTGATGTGCAAAGCACTAAACTGCCAGGTGAAAAAACTGAAAACTGCAAAAGCAATGGGATTGCAATGAGATTAGAGTTCATTTATGTCCACTGAGAAGCTTATCTTATCTCTCTTTTAATAGTGTATCTACACCACTTCAGTTTTTTTATAGCAGGTACACAAAACAACTAGTATGCAACAACAGCAGTATTATCCATAAAAAAAAAAAAGAATTTATGAACCAAAAGGACAACCATGTTTCATATGCTGATTATACAAGACCTGAACTAAAAATAAATATGAAGGATGCCATTGCTTGCATCCTGCTGAAAAGGTTTGCCTGGTCATAGATTTTGAATGTTGAAGCTACTGGACCAACATGATAGCCGGGCAACTACCAGAATCAGGTCAGCAATGGCAGCCAACATATTTCCTATAGGGATGCACCAATATATTGGTCGCCGAAAATTATCAGCCGAAAATAGGGTTATTGGCATAGAAGAAAGAAGAGAAAAGGTACAGATAATGGCCACCAAAAAACATGTGATTTTCATAGGTCATGTGACTTAAAAACACACCACAATGCATTTCAATAGGAAGGTGCTTCAATTTCCTCTCATAACCATACTGGTAACTTAATCATCACCCACCCTAGTATATTTGTATTGAAGAATGGAAGCTCCTTGGGAAATTATGCAAATGGATCAGTACTCGCTCAAGTGGACCTCCCAGCAAGTCTGGCCATACATGCACAGATTTTATTATTCAGCTTCCATCCATGCTATACAAAACAACTATTGTATTCTGACTACTGCATTCTGATGACTGACGCATGTCAAAATACCTAAACAGCGGCTGCATCTGATTGGATGCAGCTGCTGTTCGACCAAAAATGTTCTGCGTGGATCCTTTGATATTTCAATCAAAAGATATTGGCTGGAGGGGGACAACAGGGCCACCCACTAATCAAATTTCAGCCAGTTCATCAAGAACTGGGCAAAGTTTGAACAGAGTATGGTCAGCTTAACTTTACAAGTCTACATTAATAAATTCCTGACCAGCAAAGTATATTTCATCAAAACCCCTTTATCATTTAACCCCTTTGCGCAATAGCTGAAAGACGGCTACAGCGCGGGCCTAAATTGCCAGCAGGGCGTCCATGTACGTCCTTCCAAGCATCCGCTGCCTGCGCGCCCCCTGCAGGGCATGGGGGCGCGCTCTGTGATCAGCGAGTCAATGAGACTCGGCTGATTACAGATCCCGACCCCTTACCACGTGATCAGCTGTCAGCCAATGTAAACAAGCTGGTAAGCGGCTTTTTTTCCCTCCAATTACTGGCTTGTGTAAACGGGACATCGGTCCCACACACAAAGAGCCACTGCCGCCTCATCAGTGCCCACCAGTGCCACCTATCAGTGCTCATCAGTGCCACCAATCTAGGGCTGCAACTAATGGATTTTCATAATCGATTAGTTGGCTGATTATTGTTTTCATTAATAACCTTAAAGTGTGGTGTATAATTTAGTAAATATGGAAAGTTAAAAAAAAAAAAAAAAAAAAAAGCAATTTATTCTTAAATATCTCTATGCAGTGGTAAATATAAATAACAAACTATATGGTTAGGGAACAAAATATCTAATCCACTCTGAGAAAAACAGACAGAAGAGATAAACTTTATATATTATTAGAAGAGATATACTGTATATACTATTAGAGGAGAGATATACTGTATATACTATTAAAGGGTGAATCTGGTAAATATCATCAGACTCAAAGATTAAATTTTTTTTAATTAAAAAAACAATGTCTTCCTTCAAAAAAAAATGTAGTTTTAAGAACGTTCGCTCGATTTTCTAATCGTTAGTGGGGTCAAATCGACGTTCATTTTCAACTACGACAGGAAAATTTGGAAATGAAAAACTTCTTGGTCAAAGAAATTTTCAGACAGTGTATGTGGTTTTCGTTCAGAAATTACATTCATGTTAACCACTTCAGTCCCGGAAGATTTGGCTGCTGAATGATCAGGCCATTTTTTGCGATTCAGCACTGCGTCGCTTTAAAACGGACAATTGTGTGGTCGTGCGACGCTGTACCCAAACAAAATTGACGTCCTTTTTTTCCCACAAATAGAGCTTTCTTTTGGTGGCATTTGATCGCCTCTGTGGTTTTTATTTTTTGCACATTAAAACAAAAAAAGAGTGACAATTTTGAAGAAAAAAAAAAAACACCACACAATATTGTGTACTTTTTGTTATAACTATCCCCATTTTTTTTTTTAAAAAAGCAATTTTTTTCTCAGTTTAGGCCGATAGGTATTATACATATTTTTGGTAAACAAAACAAAAAAGAAAAAAACAAAAAAAAAAAAAACAAAAAACCACAATAAGCGTATATTGATTTGTTTGCACAAAAGTTATAGCGTCTACAAAATAGGGGATAGATTTATAGCATTTATTATTATTATTTTTTACTAGTAACGGCGGCGATCTGCGAATTTTATCATGACTTTATGGCAGACACATCGGACAATTTTTACACATTTTTGGGACCATTGGCATTTATACAGCGATCAGTGCTATAAAAATGCATTGATTACTGTAAAAATGTCACTGGCAGTGAAGGGGTTAACACTGGGGGGCGATCAAGGGGTTAACTGAAGGGGGAGGGGACTGACTGGAGGAAGTGACGGATCATGGTCCCTAGCTCATAGGAACACACGATCTGTCACTGCTCTCAGAACAGAACACAGATTTTTGTGTTTACACACACACTTCTGATTTCTGTCACTCCTGGCCGGTGGTCATCGCAACCGTCGGCCACGAGTTTTGGCACTCCCGCTGTGCAGCGGCACGCGCGCCCGCTATCCCAATCCCACGAGCCGATATATAGCTACGACGGTTCGCGGGATCGTGCCAACCTGTCGCAGTATAATGAAGGCGGCTGGTCGGC
Organism: Aquarana catesbeiana; assembly: GCF_042186555.1. NCBI lineage: Eukaryota > Metazoa > Chordata > Amphibia > Anura > Ranidae > Aquarana > Aquarana catesbeiana. Next base: position 666,595,760 of record NC_133325.1, on the reverse strand, counting down.
AAGCGGTTAAAACAAGTGAAAATTTCAAACAACATTCTTTCATTCAAATGTATAAAGATTTTTCGTCTGAATATTCTCGTCTAAAAATTGATCCGTGGTGGCCAGCATAAGGCTCGGTACACACCGATTGCAGTTTGCTTTTGATCTGTTTCTGCAGTGCATTTTGATCTTTGCGCATGTGATTTTGCTGTGATTTGCGTTTTTTGGCTAATTCGTCGTTGGGCAGATTAAAAAACACAAATTGCTGCAAAAACGCATTTCATGCTTTTCTGCAGCTTCTCTATTTGAAGTATATTGAACCAAAAAAAGCACAGTTTTGTGTTAAAAAAAGCCCCTGACCCTTTCCAAATACGCAGCGGCTGAAAAAAGCATAGATGTGAACGTGTCCCGTAGGAAACCATGTAAATGAACTGTAGTGCGTTTCTGCAAAAAGCACCAAAAAACACAGATGTGAACCAGGTCTAAGGCGTTTAGTAACATAATGGGGTTTAAAAAAAAAAAAACCACACGAAAAATTAGCCCTTTATAGTACAAAAAAAAAGCAGATAATCACTACTGTAAGGGGTTCATTTTTTTACTGTAGAACTGTGAAAGTAATATTTACAGTAGCAATTATTTGCACTATAAAGGGCTCATTTTAGATTTTTTCAACCCCATTATGTTAATGGCTGATTAATCAATTATAGTAGTAATCGATCGATTAGTTGTTTCAGCCCTACACCAATCAGTGCCTCATCATCAGTGCCACCTATCAGTACTGCCCATCAGTGTCACCTACCAGTGCCAATCAGTGCCGCCTCATCAATGCCACCTTTCCGTACAGCCTCATCAGTGCCTCCTGATCAGTGCCGCCTCATCGGTGCACATCAATGAAGGAGAAAAATTACCTGTTTGCAAAATTTTATAACAAACGATGAAAACAATTTTTTATTTTTTTTTCGGCCTTTTTTGTTTGTTTAGCAAAAAATAAAAACCCAAGTAGTGATTAAATACCACCAAAAGAAGGCTCTATTTGTGTGAAAAAAAATGATAAAAACTTCATTTGGGTACAGTGTAGCATGACCGCGCAATTGACATTCAAAGAGTGACAGCAATGAAAGCTGAGAATTGGCCTGGGCAGGAAGGGGATTTAAGTGCCCAGTAAGCAAGTGGTTAACACTTTCATTGTCAGACGTTTTTGTAGGTTTTTTTTGTATACATTTACAAAAATAATTTTTAGGCCTGAAGATTTTATAAAACATGATATATTTTCTGAAAGCAGACACCTATAGAAAAAAAACTGTGGTAGTTTGTGTTGACAAACACAGGGCTCTGTACAGAGGGAACAATCGTTTTGTTTTTTCTCCCTGCAAAGTAGGGAGAAGGAACAAATAGATTTTTAGTAAAAAAAGTAGCACATAATACACACGAACATTTGTTAGGCACACACTTAACCCCTTGATTACCCCGAGATGTTAACCTCTATCCAGCCATTGTCATTAGTACCGTGACAGTATCGTATATCACCGTATTAAGCCGGGTACACACTAACAATTTTTTTTTTGTGCAAGCTGCTGGGTTGCATGAAAAAATAACAAAAACAAAAAACAAAAAAACAAAAAACCCCAGACATCTGTGGTCGGAGCTGCTGTACTAACTATGCAAAGTTAGTTCAGCGATCTACCCCGCTGAGCTGTTATGTTCTGACAGGGCGGCCCCCCGCCAGAACTCTCTGATCAGAGCTCTCTGCCATTGGCTGAGAGCAGATTGGGAGTCGGTCAGCTGCTGGTTTTCCAGCATGCACGGCCGGATTCTGTGGGACAGACTGACATACACAGAGGCCGAATGTTGGCCGTTTTTTTTTTTTTTTTTTTTTTTTTAACCGGCTGTTGTCCTGACATTAGGCCCATGTGGACAGGGCTTTAGTGTCACTGGTGATGTCAGTGTCAGTTAGTCAATTCTTACCCAGTGTAAGTTAGTGTCAGATTACCTGCCGTACTATCACAGTCCCACAATAAGTCACTGATCACCGCCATTACTACTATAAATAAGAACTCCAGTATACAGTGGGGAAAATTTGATCCCCTGCAGATTTTGAAAGTTTGCCCATTTACAAAAAAATTAAGGGTCTACAATTTTTTATTATAGGTGTATTTTAAATCATAGAGGCAGAATAAGTGTAAAGAGATATCCGTGCTTAGTACATAAAATAGCCAGCAGCTAAGCACTATAACCCAGATATCAGGTACGGAAATTTTTTTTAAATAAAAGTGCAATTAATAGGAAATCACACAACACATGTGATGTGCATATATCCAAATATGGTATAATAAAGTGCAATTGTGCAATCATTAATACAATGTGAAATTAAATAAATCATAACATATGTGCAATATAATGACACAAGTGCAAAATCGTGCAAACAAAGGAATAAGAAGGGAAACGTTCATTTGCAGCTGATTTTCATCAGAAGTCCCATGAAGAGGGGGTATGTTGGAAATAATGATCAAATGCTTGGCAGCATGATATCCATTACCACAGATAAAATAAGGCATACCAGAAAGCCAGTGACGCCCCTTATTCAGGGAGGTCACAAAGCGCTTTGTTGGATCGGTGATCCACATAAAAGGTGTCCTGACGTCTCTCTCCCCAGTAGCCTCAGAAGATATACACCAGGAATTTCACAGCTGATCAAGGCATGGCGTTTTAGAAAAGCCTCAGAGCCAAAGTATATAGGAGAGATGCTGGCTTTCTGGTAAGCCTTTTATCTGTGGGGATGGGTATCACGTTGCCAAGCATTTGATCATCATTTCCAACATACCCCCCTCTTCATGGGACTTCTTCAGGAGAAAATCAGTTGCATATGAACTTTTCCCTTTTTATTCCTTTGTTTGCACGATTTTGCACTTGTGTCATTATATTGCACATATGTTATGATTTATTTCATTATACATTGTATTATTGCACAATTGCACTTTATTATACCATATTTGGATATATGCACATCACGTGTTGTGCGATTCGTATGAATTGCACTTTTTGCCCTAGCGCTGCACTTTTAACACAGACAGAATAGCAACCAAAAATCCAGAAAAAATGCATGATACAAATGTAATAAATTGAGTTGCAGTTCAGTGAGTAAAATAAGTATTTTATCCCCAAGCAAAACACGACTTAGTACTTGGTGGAGAAACCCTTGTTGGCAAGCACAGAGGCAAGATGTTTCTTGTAGTTAGTGACCAGGTTTGCACACATCTCGGGAGCGATTTTGGTCCACTCTTCTTTACAGATCTTCTCTAAATCTTTAAGGTTTCCTGGCAACTCGAAGTTTCAGCTCCCTCTATAAATTTTCTATAGGATTAAGGTCTGGAGATTGGCTAGGCCACTCCATGACCTCAATGTGCTTCTTCTTGAGCCACTCGTTTGTTGCCTCCGTGGTATGTTTTGGGTCATTGTCATGCTGGAAGAACCATCTTCAGTGTTCTGGCTGAGGGAAGAAGGTTCTCATCCAAGATTTTACAATACATGGCCCCATCCATTGGCCCCTCAATGCAGCAAAGTTGGCCTGTACCTTTAGCAGAGAAACAGCCCTAAAGCATTGCGTTTCCACCTCCATGTTTGACTGTAGGGATGGTGTTCTTAAGGTCCTAATCAGCATTTTTCTTACTCCAAACACGGCGAATCGTGTTAATGCCAAAGAGCTTAATTTTGGTCTCATCTGACCACAGCACTTTCTCCCAATCCTTCTCTGAATCATTTAGATGTTCATTGGCATGACTGCATATGTGCCTCGCAGTGTTTGGAGTAAGAAAATGCTGACTATGACCCAAAGAACACCATTTCTACAGTCAAGCATGGAGGTGGAAACATTATGTTTTAAGGGCAGTTTCTCTGCTAAAAGGTACAGACTGACTTTGCGCATTGAGGGGCCAAATGATGGGGCCATGTACTGTATTGTAAAATCTTGGATGAGAACCTTCTTCTCTCAGCCAGAACACTGAATATGGGTCATAGATGGGTCTTTCAGCATGACAATGACCCAAAACATACTGCCCAGGGCAACAAAGGAGTAGCTCAAGAAGAAGCACATTAAGGCCATGAAGTGGCCTAGCCAGTCTCCAGACCTTAGTCCTATCGAAAATTTATAGAGGGAGCTGAAGCTTCAAGTTGACAAGCAACAGCCAAGAAACCTTAAAAAATGGATTGTAAAGCTTTGTGGTTTTTTTCTTTAACCACTTCATATCCTTAGGCCGTCATATGATGGCCTCGACTTTCCGGGGTTATATCTGAATGACGCCTAAGGCTACAGACATCATTCAGATACCGGCATTTTCAGCCAGCGATTCCGTACACCATAAGAATGATCATAGCGGCTGTTTCGCCGCTTGATCGTTCTACCGACTCACCTCAGCGATCGTTGAGTCGGAGAGCGGATCAGCCGGCGCCGGATGTAGATCATAGAGATTTCCGGCGGACCAGATGGTCGCCGGAGTCTCTATGACCATTCGGAGGCCGGCGCGATGTTATGGCGTCACGCCCGGCCTCTGCATTAAAAAAAATGGCGCCGCCTCGGCTGGGAAGCGGTGATCGTTTTTGTTTTTTTTTTTATTTTAGGCTTCCCAGCCTAGAGGTGAGATGTGCGGTCATATTGACCCCATATCTCACTGTAAAGAGGACCGATCATGTCATATTCCTATTACAAGGGATGTTTACATTCCTTGTAATAGGAATAAAAGTGATCAAAAAAATTTTTTTTTTTTTTTTAAAAGTATCAAAATAAAAAATTTTAAGTAAAATTAACAAAAAAAAAAAAATTTTTAAAGCGCCCCTGTCCCCGTGAGCTCTCACGCAGAAGCGAACGCATACGTAAGTCCCGCCCACATATGAAAACAGTGTTCAAAACAACCAATGTGAGGTATCGCCGCGAACGTTATAGCAAGAGCAATAATTTTGGCCCTAGACCTCCTCTGTAACTCAAAACATGTAACCAGTAAAAAATTTTTAAGCGTCGCCTATGGGGATTTTTAAGTACCAAAGTATGGCACCATTCCACGAGCGTGTGCAATTTTGAAGCGTGACATGTTAGGTATCTATTTACTCAGCGTAACTTCATCTTTCACACTATGCAAAAAATTTGGCTAACTTTGCTGTTTTGTTTTTTTTTTTAAAGCATGAAACTGTTTTCTTTAAAAAAAAAAAAAAAAAACGCATTTGAAAAATTGCTGCGCAAATACCGTGCAAGATAAAAAGTTGCAATGACCGCCATTGTATTCTCTAGGGTCTCTGCTTAAAAAATATATATATAATGTTTGGGGGTTCTATGTAATTTTACAGCAAAGAAATTATGATTTTTGACATGTAGGAGCGAATTGTCAGAATTGGCCTGGATGCGAAGTTGTTAATAACAAACATGTCATACTCACTGTGCAGTTTGTTGTTTTGAACATCCTCTTCTGGGGTCCCTCAGCGGTGCTCCTGGCTCCTCCCCGCATCGAGTGTCCACGTTGCAGAAGCTCTCTCCTACGGTGGACACTCCAGCGGGCGCACTCCCGAGTCCTGCATCTGTGTCCATTCACAGAATGCAGGACTCGGCCCCGCTCTCCGGCGCCGTGTCATTGGATTTGATTGACTTCAGCGGGAGCCAATAGCTACGCTGTTATCAATCTATCCAATCAGGACACGAGGGATCGAGCTGGTGTGCGCGATCCCGGACGGCGAAGGATCGTAGTCAGGTTAGTAAAAAAACGGGGGCTTGGGGGGGAGCTGCAGCACCACAGGAGGTTTTTCACCTTAATGCATAGAATGCATTAGGGGAAAAACCATGAGGGTTTACAACCCCTTTAAGGATTGGAGAATATCTGCAAAAAAAGAGAGTGGACCAAAATCCCTCCTGAGATGTGAGCAAACCTGGCCACCAACAACAAGAAACGTCTTACCACTGTACTTGCCAACAAGGGTTTCTCCACCAATGTTTTGCTTGGGGATCAAATTCTTTTTTTACTCACTGAACTGGAACTCAATTTATAACATTTGTATGTTTTTTTTGGTTGATCTTCTGTCTCTGTCATTTAAAAAAATACACCTATGATAAAAATGATAGACCCTTCACTTCTTTGTAAGTGGGCAAACTTACAGAATCTGCAGGGGATCAAATAATGATCCCCTGCAGACAGATCAAGCACAGAACCGCCTTCACTAATGTTCACAGATGACAGTGAAAACAGGTACAGGACCTTGCCAATGTATTGTGGAGTCATTGGGAGGAGTACCTTTGCACCTTACCTCAGCGGCTCGCTGAGAGGCTGAGCCATCCGCCAATCCCAGCATCTGGGCGGATCTCGACTGTCAAGTCAGGATCAATCCAGCGTCGACTGGCTGAGTTATGTCAGCCAACAGTGGACTTTAGCTCGCTGTCGGCTGAAAATAGTCACAGGTGTGCAGAACTAACTGCGCTCCTGTGATCCATAGGAGAAGTAAGGTCAAAATAGCTTTGGCCATACTTCTCCTTTATGGTTTGCATTATTCTTCCATGTTCTCCCCCTTTCTTATTTTTCAGGTGTTTCAGGAATATTTTTCTCTTGCAATGTATGGGCTTGATACTTAATCGTTTAATATTTGAAATAACAGATTTCAACAGGGAGCATCATGGTAAACATGCATTGTGGTTTGTTTGTCTTTAAATACATTTTGTCCCTTCCTCACTCTGTAACTAGTCCCTGTAGTCACTCTGTATAGCTAGTCCTATGCTCTTTTCAGTGCATCTGTAATTGCTGGAGCTACACCTATGAATTTTTTGTCTTGTTCATCTTTTTGGTGTTCATCTGTGAAGAGCTGCACAAGTTTGATTAAATATTTCTATGATCTGCAAGATATCATTTGGATAGAGTCAGTCACCATCTGCAAATGCTACGGAGATTGTAAGTTACAGCTATCTCACCACAACTGGACCAGTTCTAAAGATCACAATTTCGAGGCTTAGAATGGGGGAAGCAGCACATTGGTGGTTTCTGACAATGTGGCTATTTTTGGCAAGGACAGTGTGAGATTCAGCTTTAAAAAGAGAGTTTTCAAAGAATTCAGTCCACTCAACAGAATGTGTTTTAGGGCTTTTTGAAAACTTTTATTCATCCAAATCTGAAAGTAACAAGTGTTCTGCCTATGCAGGGGTTGCAAGCGTAAGCATCTTTCAGCCTCCTGACTGTTTTGCACAGATCTGTCTATTCCTCCTTAGGACAAAGCTCCCCATATTTCAGTCTTTTGTCTAACTGGCTGCATAAGTCACCAGACTGGACTTGTCTGCTCACCTACATACTGCTAATTGATTTAGCTCAGGCACACTGTTTTTTCTGGACCCAGACTACCTCTGTGTCTTCACTCTGAAAATCAGTCAGTCATATGCATTTGTCAGGCTTCAAGCTGCTCTCGCAGCACAAAGGAGCAATGATTGACTAGCGAATAGTCTGTTTTCTGGGCAACATACACCTTACGCCTAACATTTCACATATTTTCATGGACCCTTTCCCCTGCTGAAACAGGCACGATCTTAAAGCCTGCCATACAGTTTGAATTACAGTCAATTCCTGAACAGGGTGGATAAAAATCAATGATTTGATTTTTATCAAATTTATTTTAATAAAATGCTTTGTGTAAAAATATAGCTAAAGATTGTTTTCTATTTAGGATTCATTAATTATTTTGTTTATTCAACATGAAATGGATCATGAGGCTGTATATTCTGCAACAGCAAACACTCTTGCACATTAGTGTGATGACCAGGTAGTCTATGACTCAAGGGATAGGGTCTCCGGCCTTGCTGCCCGCCAGGATAGGGGATATCCAAAGAGTCATAAAGAAGATAAAAAGAAAAGGGCGCACCAGCCTCGTGCATTATCCCAAGGCAATTAATAAAAACAATTTACTACTCACAAACATGTGGATAATTATTGCTTGTAAAAGCCATCTATTTGTGGCTATCAGTCCTGGCACCAACAGTCTCCAGATAGCAAAAGGGTGGACATCAGGACTGCTGCTGGCCGATGCATTTCAAAGAAGTACCTTCTTCCTCAGAGCCTGGCAGTAATGGCTCCTTCAGCTTATTATATACACATATACATTCATTAGACACATCCCATGAGAGCCTCAGGCCACCACCCACTAAAGGGGTGGTCCTATGAAGGGGTAGGAATATAGTGACACTTTACCACACTACATAGTATAACCATGATTGAAACATTTAAAACACTGAGTACTAAGCATATTGCGCGTGGATACTACATACATAGACATACAATGATAGAGTATAGTGTAATAGCCAATAGTCCATACCAATCTATATCTACGTATGCTACTGTTGTACATGGCTGGCAACGTAAAAGGGACATCCGTCTTGTTGCTATGTGCTTTGATCACGGCTATCATGCTGGTGCCTGGAACGCACACTGTACTGTTTGTGTTCCCAGGAGGTGCAACTGGAAATGGGCTCCAGATGTCACTTCCTGCTTGTCCATCACAGTGTAAAGAGGATGTCATCCTCAGAGCTGAACAGCCGCTATCTTTGTGTAGACATCCACTAGAGACCAAAGTCAATCAGATGTTATTTGTAAACGTGAACAGTGCTGAATGGGCAATGATGCAGGTCTTTCATATCGCTGTGCATAAACTAATTTGCTCAAAGATATAATAAGGGAGGGGCCTAGAAGCTCTCGTAGGATGTTCACACACACACGAGATGGTATATCTACTCAGCCTTAATCTAGTTTAGTGTACAACAGAAAAATTGCAACAAATGTCAAGTGGCGCACACACACACACACACACACACACACACACACACACACACACACACCAAGAAACACCTATGGGATAGGTAAACCTATGTTCTCTGGTGCATTCAGGGTGCCATTATAGATAGCTGCATATAAAAAAAAAAAAAAGCATAAATTTATAAAATATTTCTACTACATTGGCACATATATTAAAAAAAACAAAAAAAAAAAAACAAACAAACAAACACCTCATACAACTGAATGCTTACTTGTTGTAGTGCTAATGGTATATATTTTTATTATTATTATTATATTCTGCAATATTTACATTTTTGGTAAACTCATGCAATGAATCCAAGCTCTGCAAGCCGAGATTACATGCACTGCATTGATGCATTCACACAATTTCACAGTAACCATGAGATAAAACAAAGTTCAGGAAAATTCCTTTATCCCATGGTTTTGCAAATCTATGTACACTACAAACTGTATGATTGAATCGGTTTTGATATCACCGTTTTACTAACCTGACAGATAATTATTCTAAATCGGAGACCTTCATTTTGTTTGCAAATATTAAATATGATAACAACCATCAAGAATAAAGTCTTACATTTAAAGAGCACCTGTCATTTCAGATTCATCATGGCAGCAGCTGTTAGCGGGCATCCACTCACCTGCTGCCGCCACATCCCTCACCTTGTTGTGTCACTGCCGCATCACCAGCCGTCCCATTAAAGTGAATGAGACTGTCGGTGAGTCAACAGCGGGTCAGAGGATGAGCCGCTGAGGGACAGAGATGACAGTTGCTCTTTAAAAATTATCCCTTTCATGACTAAGCCTATTTTTGAAATTTGGTGTTTACAAGTTAAAATCCGTATTTTTTGCTAGGAAATGACTTAGAACCCCCAAACATTATATATATATTTTTAGCAGAGAATCTAGAGAATAAAATGGCGATTGTTGCAATATTTTTTATCACACGGTATTTGTGCAGCGGTGTTTTAAACGCAAATTTTTGGAAAAGTGACACCTTTCATGAAATTTTAAAAAATCCAAACAGTAAAGTTACCCCAAATTTTTTGTATAATGTGAAAGATGATGTTATGCCGAGTAAATAGATACCAAACATGTCACCCTTTATAATTGCACGCACTCGTGGAATGGCGACGAACTACGGTACCTTTGAATTTCCATAGGCGACGATTTAAAATTTTTTTACGGTTACCAGGTTTGAGCTACAGAGGAGGACTAGGGCTAGAATTATTGCTCTCACTCTGACGATCGCGGCGATACCTCACATGTGTGGTTTGAACACCGTTTACATATGCGGGCGTGACTTCCGTATGCGTTTTCTTCGCTGCGCGAGCTCGCGGGGACAGGGGCACTTTAAAAATTTGTTTGGTTTTTTTTTATTTAATTTATTTATTTTTGTACTTTATAAATTGTGTTTAAATTTTTTTTTTTTTTTTTTACTTTTATTGCTGTCACAAGCAATGTAAACATCCCTTGTGACAGTAATATGTGGTGACAGGTACTCTTTATGGAGGGATGGCGGGTCTAAAAGACCCCCCATCCCTCCTTTACACTTCAAAGTATTCAGATCGCCGAAAACGGCGATTCTGAATACTGTGTACTTTTTTAAATTCGGCGCCATTGGCAGCCGAGTAAACGGGAAGTGACGTCATGACGTCGCTTCCGCATTTACAACAAGAAGGCTGGAACGAAGCCGCTCGGAGCTTCGTTCCAGCCCGCCCCCAGCCGCCGAAGGCAGCCGAACGGACACCGGGCCTGCCGATCGCACGGGAGGCCCGGTAACAGCGGCGGGAGGGGGGGATGTCCCCTCCCGCTCCTCCGGTATAACAGCCGAGCGGCTTTTAGCCACATCGGTTGTTATACACGGGTAGCCGATCGCCCGCTGTAAACAACGGTACCGGGATGATGCCTGCAGCTGCGGGCATCATCCCGGTATAACCCCGGAAAGCCGAGTACGCATATGTGCGTTCGGTCGGCGGGAAGGGGTTAAGATTTAAATAGAGTGGATTTAAATCAAGCCGTTTTACGAGTGATTTAAAAGGGACTTAATTTAAAGCAAATCCACTCTGCTGCCAAATCCGCTAAAATTAGTGCCATGGGTGGCTCTGTCAGCCAAGTTCAACAAAAGTAAAATGTTCAATCTACTTTTGTTGAAGGAGACAGGTGGAAAATTGTCAGCCAAATGAGGATTGCATCCAACTAGATGCAGTTGCTGTTTGGGTAGCCAGCAGGGAAGCTTCATTCATCTACACTGTTTAGCAGGGATGGAGGAATTTATATATGTATGGCTAGCCTTACACAGTAAAAGACCACTCAGCTACAACAGATAGATGTGTCACAACCTGCTGCTATAAGACATATCCCTGGTCTACATCAAACAAAGACCCACAATAATTTAGTTAAAAAACAACTGCACAGGATAGGTTGCTTACCCGGAAAGGTTTGCACAGGATGTTCTGCATTTTATAATGGGCAGAAGAGGAAGCTCCAAATCAGTATTTTACATAGGATTATACAAATATGCTAAGATTTTGCAGTCACATAAATTATTGTAAAACTACCTTCAAATATCAAATTTCACTGAAAATACACAATCATTCACCTTTAAATTATCTGAAAATGTTATAAAATCGCTCATCAGGTATTATAACATCAGGTATTTTGTACGTAATTATATTAAACAACATCTAATACCAGCGTACTGTTTGGCTCATCTTTATTAGTCACTTTTATCTTTCTAGGAAGTAGAATAGCTGCCAAAAATAAGGCAATTTTACGTAGCCTTTACATGCCTGTAAAGGGGTGTGGGAATGCCAAAGAATATTGGTAAAGTGCCCAGCAAATCCTGGTTAAGACTCTAGAAGAAGCTTTTGGAGAATAAACATGTGTAATTCTCAAAGAGATGTAACAGATTCAGCAAGAAATAAAAAAATAAAAAGAAACACACCAGAATAAATGTCATCTCTGGTTTTCAACAACTTCTCTTCAGCACTGTGAAGTCTGAAAGGAAGCCAATGGCAAACAGAATGCAGAGTATAATCAGATAGTCACCTAGATGTGATGTCAAATGGCTAGAGATTGTTTCAAAAAAATAGCTGAGGGAGTGTCACTTATACATGACACGTTACTGGGCTACAATGAAACAAAATACCTGAAATGAAGACAATGCAGACACTCCCCAACAGGTTTCCCTTAGCTATGTAAAAGACAGGATAAACACGAAATGCTTGATAGAATTAGATTTCTAGTAAAGGTCTGCTGTCAGTCACTGCTAAATGTTGAAACAAAAGCTAGTTTGACAACCTTGAAAAGGATAAATATTAATAGAAAGGGGGAAAAAAAAAAAAAAAAAAAAAAACAACATTAAATGAAATGCCCTCTTCAGGCTCTCTCCTCTGCTGGTCACTACAGTATTCCGAGAGCTATATGTGGCTATTGCATGCAATTATGGTATTCCGTATATTCGTTTTCCGCTCATAGCACAAATTTTCTATTTTTCTCTGGCAGCCTGGGTGAAAGAGCCCCAATTAATCAATTGTGGTGTTGCCCCAAGCTTTGGAGCTATTGGGAGGGTGACATTTTGACTCCCAATGGAACCCATGGTGCAAAACTGGTAGCTGATGCCCAAACATGTATCTTGGGATATTTAGACTTTTTTCCCTGATTGCACATCACTTGCCATACTAAGATCCCCATTTGCAGCCTGCAAAATGATAGCCTTAAGCCTCGTAACACACACACACACACACACACAAGATTATTGGACAAATGGTCGATCGATTATTTTGCATGCTTGTCTCATATCGAAAATCCATAGGTTACTAAAGTTACAAAAATTCTCATTAGAAAGAATACAACTTCGGAACACACAGGGACATGAAGGAATTACTCAATACATCTGGAATACAGCTCTTCCAAGGCTAGACCAGGGTGCTGCTGATTTATTGAGTTCTCCTTTCACTATAGAGGAAATCAAACCATGAAGGCACTCCCGTCAGGCAAGAGTCCAGGCCCTGGCGGTTTTACAACCGTTTTCTACAAACAACTTTAAAAGGGATGGTCTAGCCCTATTCTAGACATAGAACTAGATTTCTGATTCATGCCGCTTCCCTGGTCCATCCCAGGAAGCCTACATTACCCTTATCCATAAAGACCAGAAAGATCCCACTGAATGTTCAAGCTATCATCCAATCTCTTTAATTAATGTCGATCTTAAAATTTATGCAAAAATAATAGCAGTTAGACTTCAGTTAGTTATCCCCTCTATCATTAGTTTAGATCAGGTGGGCTTTGTCCCTATCCGGGAAACAAGGGGCAGAACTATTAAAATATTATTTCTTATCTCATACTGTCAGTCACAGAAGGTCCCACTTGGTCTTCTTTTATTAGACGCAGAAAAAGTGTTTGATCGACTGGACTTTCCTGAAAGCAACATTGGAACAAATAGGCTTACCCCTGGTATTAAAGTGATTGTAAAGGATCCTTTTTTTTTTTTTTTTTTTTTTTAAATAAACATGTCATACTTACCTCCGCTGTGCAGCTTGTTTTGCACAGAGTGGCCCCGAACCTCCTTTTCTGGGGTCCCTGGCGGCTCTCTCGGCTCCTCCCCATATCAGATAACCCCCTAGAAGTGCTCTCCCGAGGGGGTTACCTTGCAGGCGCGCTCACGAGTCCAGCATTTGCGTCCATAGACACGAATGCCGGACTTGACCTGTCCCCCGGCGATCGCATCATTGCATTTGATTGACAGCAGTGGGAGCCAATGGCTGTGCTGCCATCAATCTAGCCAATCAAAACACAAGACACCGGCTAGAGCTGGTGTTCTCATCCATGGCGCCTGAAAGAGGGTTCAGGTAAGTAAAACGGGGGCACTGGGGGGCTGCTGCACTGCATAGAATGCATTGAGGCGAAAAACCACGAGGGTTTACAACCCTTTAATTCAAAATATTATGGCCCCGTATTTCTGCCCATCAGCTCGTGTTAGGGTGAATGGCCTACTTTCAGGTCTGGTACCTATATCGAAACGGGACCCGCCAAGGGTGTCCACTCTAGGTGGGGTGGATATTGCTGGGAAGCAATATAAAATTATGCTGTTCGCAGATGATCTTTTGCTTCATATACCATATATACTTGTGTATAAGCCAAGTTTTTCAGCACATTTTTTATGCTGAAAAAGCCCACCTCAGCTTATACTCGAGTGAGGCAGAATCATTCTCCTCACATTTAAAATAACTCTAGCCTCTTACTCGCAGGAACGTAATTACAAGATTTTAACAAGATGGTACCGTTGCCCAGTCCTACTAAACAAGATTAATCCTGCTGTATCAAACCAATGCTGGAGATGTGGCAAATCGAGAGGCACACTTTTACACCTATGATGGTCCTGTCCAGTAAGAACACCATATTGGTCAACTATATTTAAGCTTAGTCATTTGGTCATGGGCAAAAAATGGCCAGAGACCCCAGAGATAGCACTTTTTTCTATGATCCCTGAATCATTTAAATCCATTAAAAGGGGCTTATTCAGCTTCCTGCTGAAGGCAGAGCATTAATTCCAAGACATTGGAAATCTCACATATCGCCAACTCTACAGGAGTGGGTAGCCGAGATGAACCACACTATGTGGATGGAGGAGTTCATTTCTACAGCAAACATAAAACGAATTCAAGTTTAGGGAAATGTGGACCCCTTGGTGGAGTTTCTTGAATTTGATGGCAGGCTTATATAGTGGTCCCCTCTGCTGGATGCTTTTCTACCTGTTCCCCCCCCCCCCCCCTTTCTTTCTCCCTTCTCTATTTTTTTATTTATCTTGACTTAGTTTTTCTCTGAAAAAGTTGGCATTGATAGTACGTTTTTCTTTACTGCATATTACTATATACCACATAGATGGCTATACAACTGTCATTAGTGTTGTTATTCTTATTACAATGCCATTTCTTTCTTTCAATAAAGATATATTAAAAAGGACAAAATACAACTTTGGAAGCGATGTATTGTATTGTATCATATCCTTTCATTTCCAAGCATTCGTGGTCTTGGTCACATGATTTTTTCCGTACAAATAGTAAGAGAAAAATTTTCATACTTGTCCCTTCGGATATTTTCTCATGAACTTTCATGATCAGCTCTCAAAAGCTGTGTACTAATAATTAGATTATCAGAAGATCACTCCAAATCGCAGTACTTTTCATCCGTTTTTTTTATTGCGTGTACCAGCCATTGAAATGAGTCTCAACACTCCTATTGGTGGACAAGTGGATATGTGAAGTGAATACAAGCATTGCCTTTGAGAGACATACTTATCTTTGCAATACCATGTGAAATATTGGCAATATATGGTCTTGTTGGTCTTTTGGTGCAATAAACTGCCCTGTTTTCCTTGTAATTTCTTGATCTATGAAGTCTATGATATTTGTGAAAACCTGCTGTCATATCTAATCAGTTATAGAGATGTACCTTTACTTTCTTGTTAACGCTACCTTAATTTCTCTCGGGACATGCCCTGAGAGATTGTTTCTAGGTTTTGTTTTTTGTGGATAAAATACCTTGAAAACAAAACGTTTTCTGGTTTACTTACAACAGTGTGATGGAACAGCAGCTCCCATGACTGGTGCATCTTTTGGTTCTGCAGCATATCCACAAAATCATGAATAAAATATCCTGGAACAAAAATGCATAGGGTTACTCATAAAGTACTAAGGGAAACAAATAAGAATGTAACTTAAAGGTTTGCCTTTGCACACTTTAGCGATCTTAAATAAGCTTACCATTATTTTCAGCATTTTGTACAATCTTAAGCATAGATCCAGTTGGGAAGAAAGGAGGGCATTGGATCTAGGACTCCTATTGGGCACTCATGAACTAGAACTGTGCTTACTATAAACTGTACACTTATGTAGCAGGTGCCACCCTGCCATCCACAGCCCTGCACCTCCCGCCAGCCGTTACAGGAATGTATACTGGCAGGCTCTGAGGGATACAGAGCCTGTCAGCTCCTGCGGGGGATTTCTCCTTCCTCTTTTTCCACTGTGTAGCGAGCGGCGCTTGCAGAAATCCGTACACCCTTTATGCTCCCTCCCCTGCTTCCTGATTGGCAGGTGGGGGGAAATCAATCGAGAGAGGTGCAGAAAAGGATCCTGGGACATTGTTAGAATATTGTTCCAAATTCATAATTCGGCACTTATAGGTGTTATATTATATTCATGGCAAGTTTGCAAAACATATTTGGTTTTATGATTAGTCATAATAAATATAGTATGTGTGAATGACCTTGATCAATTGATTTGATATGATTCTTCATCTAAAGCTGAGTATTGCTAGAAGTTTCTGGTGTATGAATGACATATAAGGTATCTTGGTATAGAATGTCATGAGAAGACAAAAATAGATACCTATTTATGTAGTTAGATGAATAATACATTATTTGTTCATAGCCTGTTAAGTTAGTTTAGTGTAGTCTCAGTTATATTACTAAGTATTAGGATATAGTTTATACTTAATGTAGTTAAAGTTGGTAATATGTGTTCATATTAGTAGATGTATAGAATGTTACATGTGGGCTTGTCAATCAAACTCCATATGACTCTCTGAGTTAGTATCTCCTTTGGGGGGGGGGGTATAAAAATAAGGGGGCGCCAGTAATAAGATAATAGATTAACAGTGATCAATAATCCATAATCATAGTGAACAATACTGAACAGATAACAACATGAAGTAAATATAATATAATGTGCATCAGTAAACAGCGAGTGTTAGGATCATAGCAGATGTGTTAAACACAGCTGCCTGCAATTAGGTTAGTAGTGTGAAACTAACTGGTCTGTTACCCCATCATATGCATCAACATAGGTGAACACTTAAATATAAAGTGCAATGTGCATCTCCTTTTGTATAGCATATTTCTGAAGTTAGCAGATATGAATGTGTGCCATTCAAGGTTCTACATTTTTGTGGTTATGACGTTCACATGTAACATAAAGCCAACGCTTCCATATTGAAGGGCAGACAGACAGACACACACAGCCACTAGGAGAGATGACGCAGACATATTCACACGAAGACACTGACAAGCTGGAATAGCTGAATTCTCCCAGAAGTCTAAGAACGTCATTTCCTGCTTCCTTTTGGTTACACAAGACAGCAGGCAGCAGCCATAAAGCACACATGCTTTTATAAGCTTATTACAGCTTTATAACTATTTATTCTATTTCATATATTTTTACCTACACTGAACTATTATACTTTTTACATTGTATTTATGATGCCAACTGTGTGACAATAAACTCACACTTTGTTTTAAGTCAGTCTGACTATCAATGCTATTCATTAGGGGTGCAACGGATCGTCACCGATCCGTGATCCGAATGGGTCAACCTGTTCGGATCAGCACACCACGCGATCTGCGGAGCGCTCCGCTGCTTTGGCCTTAGGAAAGGCCGCGGCTTCGGCCTAGCTCTGGAGCGGCCATCCTGGTACACCCGGCGGCAGCCTAGGTGAGCGGCGCGCTGACTTCATCATCACCAGCCTCAGCTGCAAGCAAGCAGACAATCGTAGGGGAGATGTGGATATTACAGTGTGGGGAGATGTGGATTTTACAGTGGGCGAGATGTGAATTTTACAGTGGGGGAGACCTGAAGAACCACCTTACCAAGACATCTTCCTTTGGGCCTCATTCGCAGGACTGGTGAGCGGGCACTTGCCAATCTTAAAGACACACTTGCCCACCCTAGAGACACTGTAGACAGACAACGTTGCCTTACTTGTGCCTACACCTGTAGATATATTTACACGCTGCTGAGCGGTCCTAGTATCGGTCTTACTTGCCAGGGTAGACCAAGTAGAAAAAAATAGCTGCACACCAACATCTGTCCAACAATTTTATTGAAAGAATGCCACCAGGGCTATGACAACAGACCAAGGGGTGACAAAGTTACATACATTGTGCTTCTTAAAACCGGGTTTAAAGGAGCACAATGTATGTGTGAAACGTTGTCACCCCTTGGTCCGTTGTCATAGTCCTGTTGGCAGTCTTTCAATAAACCTGTTTGATGGATGTTGGTGTGCAGCTATTTTTTCTACATGTTCACGGTTGCGAGCCAGAGCTAGCACCCAGCCCTTTCTCTTTGGTGGATTATCATACTCACCTGGAGCAGTGATCAGTTTCATTGTTCCTTACTTGCCAGGGTACTGCCAGCATACTGCACATCACTTTTGCCTGCCAGGATATTTTAACATACAAACAGGATGCCAAGTGCACCAACGCCAAGTGCGCCAACGCCATTTTGAGGATCTTGCTGTTTCTCCTTTGATAGCAGTGATTTGGTGGTCCTAGAAATTGTCACTAAAGAGGAACTCGAACGATACTTCTAAAGTTGAAAATTTACATTGTGGCCTATTACCTTACATGTTTATTGCCTGGGTCTGTGATTTCAGGATTTGAGGGAGACTGACCATTATCAAGCAGACCTGTTTCCCTTCATGCCTGAGTGCATAGGCTATTTTAGAGCCATTTAAGTTGTTTAACTGTACTGTTTTGAAGTCTGCGTTTGATTTATACCAGGGATATGCAATTAGCGGACCTCCAGCTGTTGCAGAACTACAAGTCCCATGAGGCATAGCAAGACTGACAGCCACAAGCATGACACCCAGAGGCAGAGGCATGATGGAACTTGTAGTTTTGCAACAGATGGGGGTCCGCTAATTGCATATCCCTGATTTATACCATTATAGATCAGAGTTTGTGTCATTCTTAACTATTGAGTCTCCCATTGAACAAACTTCCTGGTTAACTACAGGTTGTGGGTTTCTACTTTTGCTTACACTTACACCATTTGCTAGTAGTGCCAGAGGGGCTGAGACTGTTCTTGGGGTTGAGAGGCAGAGTACCTTTAAAATAATTACTAGTGATTTTATAATAAGATGGCTTCTGTAAGTAACCTGTACTTTTACTTCTCTTTAGGTTTAATGCACAACATGCAATTGCGACCGAGTGTTGAAACCCGTAATCGCAAATGATCATTGCCCCCTAATAGGTATGTAGTACCCTTCTGGGTTTAGGAAAGGCTGCTAGGTAAATTTAGTCTGGCGCCACTGTAATCAGTGAAGCAGGGATTGGACTAGTTAAGGGCTGCTCAGGTTTTCACAGGCTGCTATTCTGCTACACCCCCCCTGTATGCTAAAGATTTCTAGAACATAGTGGGAGGATGGGCAAAGGCTACAGTCTGATTATTTATGAAACTTCGGCAAATCCCAGGGAATGTGTGTCCAGAAGGTGGGAGAGGGGTCCATAAATCTGCTTAAACCCCTTTTTTTAAAGAAGTAAATATGATATACTTTCCCATCTACTAATGCTAGCAGCATAAGGATTACAAATAATCAATGTTGATTGAGAGAGCGAAGTTCCACTTTAAGTGGCAAGGGGGGATTGCAGCATGCTGGTGAGAGACAGCATTTCAGGATCCAGCCTTTAAGAGACCCCTGTTGAAGGGCCTTGCCCTCCTGGGCAGAAGCCAGGGAAGGAGTCTGTTGAAGACTTCAAGGTCCCAGCTAGGCTTAGCTGGAGGAACTAAATGAAAAGTATCCCAGGAATCCAAAGGGGTCAGGAGAAATCTCAGGGGAGGCGAGCCGAGAAGGAAGCTGTGGGAGAGAACCCAAGTTGTCCAGAGGCTGAGTGAGACTTCAACTCCCTCACAGGGAAAGAGCCTGGTGATTATCTGCAGGAGGCAACTGATGATCCTGTGGCCAAGTGAGTACAAGACCCCAGTGCTGCAAGAATGACTGTGTAGTGCCTGAGTCTCTTGGAAGAGGACAAGTCACAGGCATCAGAGAGTCTGTGGAACCATTTGCTGGGGGAAGGGGGTGGAGAACATCCAGAAGTGTGCCAGTGCAACCAAGCAGGGTGCAATACTGTTAGGTGTCATAAAGGTGCAGCGGAAGGTGTCAAAGAGTTGGACAAGTGCAGCCAGAAAGTTAGAAGTCCTCGAGTTCTGTTTCAGTTCAAGTTCTGTGGTAACCCATGCTCCTTTTCCCCAGGGGAGGAAATAGGCCCAAACCACCAGCAGCTTTTTGGGGGTGTGCTACAGGTACTACAATGTGCCCCACTGCTCCAGCAACTACACCCATTACTGAGGCTGGGTTCACACTAAAGCGAATTGAATGCGGGACCCCCGCATCAAATTCACAATAGCAGGAGAATGTGACCGGCTCTCTACGGAGCCAGTTTACATATCTCCGATGCGAATTTGCACAGGAGCCCTGTGCATCTTTTGGTCCGTTTCAGGTCCGAATTCAGCCCAAAATTCTGGCTGAAATCGGACCTGAAACGGTGAACCAGGACGCACAGGACTCCTGCTGGGAGCAGCATCGGAATCCCGTGTGAACCGAACCTTAGATGGCACCACCCTTCCCTGTCAGCAAAGGGGAAGCACAGAGTCTACATCCTCTTCTGCCCAGATTCAAGGGTCAGAGGAAAGTGAGGAAGGAGCAAAGGAAAAACAAATAAAGTGATAATTATGAGCCATCCCTAAGGATATCTAGGAAGGGCAGAGGCAAGAAAAAAAAAAATTTATATATATCAATATTTTTTTATTCCCCCCCCTCCATATCTAAACAGTCTAGATGCAATTTAACTTATGACTTTACCCATAAAGCGCTGCTTTTTTTGGTTTTTGTCTCTAGTCTTCCATTCTCTGGTGGTTAGGCATCTGCACTGGGTTATCGTCCTTTTTATCCGGGTACTATATTTACACATTGGGCTGACAGCTTTTAGCGCTTGAGAACTTGGTGTGTACCATGGAGATCACGATAAGTCTAGTAATCACACCAATTGCGGTTCTTGTAAAATGGCACATTTACAACTTAGAGCTGGGGTTAGCTGCACCGTACTGGATTCACTTCTGACACTGCTGTGTGCTTTTGAAAAAAAAAAAAAAAACGGATATAGAAGACATCCCATTTTCATTTCTGCCATGGACATCATTTGTCCAAGCATTCGATAACACCACAACATGTGCACCGTGCGCAGCCACACACACACACCCCTTACTCCTTGGAACATTGAAAAGTCTACAGCACGACAGAGGTGCTAAACTTGTGCTGGGCCTGCTGTTTTCTTTTGCACTGACACACATTATCGTAAAATGCCTCGTAATAAAAAAAAATAAATAACATTTATTATTAATAATAATAATAATAATAATAATAATAATAATAATAATAATACGGCTTGCTCTATTTTTTTTCCACGACAAACATATCAATGCACCAATGTGAACTGCTCCCACACCTTTTTACAGGTCCTTGCGTGGGCACGTTGTGTTGAAAATGTATCAACACATCTGGTGTGAATGGACGCCAAGAGCAGCACTGAATTCATTAGATAGCTTCATAAGCTTATGCACGGTGGCCAAGTGGTTAGCACTTCTGCCTAGCAGCACTAGGGTCATCAATTTGAATCCCAACCACGGCACCAACTTGAAGTTTGCATGTTCTCCCTGTGCTTGCGTAAATTTCCTCCTACACTCCAAAAGACATGCCAATAGGTTATTGGCTTCTGTCAAAATTGGTCCTAGTACGAGTATGTATGAATGAGAGTCAGGGGACCTTATATTGTAGGCTCCTTGAGGGCAGGGACTGATGCAAATGTACAATATATATGTAAAGAGCTGTGCAAGTTGTCGGTACTATATACAAGTACCTAAAATTAAGAAAAATAATGCTGCCGCTTAAGAATATAAAACACACTACCACTGTGTGGTGGTGCTTTTTTTTATTCCTCACACCAAGTTTCAGGGTCACCAGTTGCTCCAACAAGCATCTAAAAGGCATTTATGACATTTTATTTAGCCAGAATACTATTTTGTACTGTTATCAGAAATTTGTAAATGAGAAGACATTCAAAAGTTTAGAAATAAGAATAGTCTTTTGACTTTAAACAAAGGACCCTTTGATGAAATGTGAATCTCGTGAAGGAGATGTCACTAGGAAGAACAGACACTCAAGAGGATACTAAAAGACTGCTATTGAAAAACAATATAGTGTTCGATATTAATTAAATTGTGTTCAGTATAAATATTGTATGTTGTGAAAAGCAAAATTAACAGGAGCATTGTACAGAATATAAAACTCGCAGCCATCTTCATTTTTAAACCTTAAAGTGTTACTAAACCTAAAAACGTTTAATACCTTAATGCATTGCTTGCATTAAGGTAACATTTTTTTTTTTTTTTTTTTTATCTATTGTCCCTGTGCCCCCCCTCCCTGTGTGAAGGGGAAAGAGGCGAGAAGAAATCACTGCATCTTTTCTCCCCTTACACTGCAGTCGAGCAGCAGCAGGAGCCATTGGTTCTTGCTGCTGTCATTGGAGGAGGAAGGAGGAATGAGGAATGAGGAAGGATCGGGGCCACTCTGAGCAATACCACTGCTCACAGCAGGTGAGCATAACATGTTTGTTATTTTAATAATTTTTTTTTTTTATTGAGTTTAGTAACACTTTAACAACTAAACACTACTCCATACCTTAAGACCATGGCTTTTTCTGACACTTTGTTAACATGTAAAAATCTGTATTTTTTGCTAGAAAATTAATTAGAAAGCCCAAACATTCTATTCTATTTTTTTTTTTTTAAAGCAGAGGCCCTAAAAACCAAAATGGTGGGTGTTGCAATTTATGTCACACGGTATTGCGGTTTCTCAAATGCAATTTTTTTTCCTGGAAAAAAAAAAGTTTTGCATTTTAATGCCCAAAACCACAATAAATATAATACCCAATCGTTTTGTTAAATGTAAAAGTTGATGTTACGGCAAGTAAATAGATAGCAAACATGTCACACTTAAACTCTGAAGGATGTCCCCTCTTGCTGCTCGTAAAAGCAATTCAGCAGCTAATTAGCCACTAGGATTGCTTTTACAAGCCAGCTTCCGGCTGAAAAACACAATAGCAGAACGATGCCTACAGCTGCAGGCATCATCCTGGTATAACCACTCAAAATCCAGCAATGTAGCGGTCAAGTGGTTAATACAGCTAAATATGTGCCTACCTTTTCTTGTTAAATAAAGTGGTAGTAAAGTATTATTAACTCGTACCTACAGGTAAGCTTATAATTAGCTAAACCAGCCATTGGCAAAAATCGCATGAAAAATCTTACATGCTGGTTGTACCCAATTTGTTTGATGGATTGACTTGGGTACAATCAGCCTTCCCATAGTTTGAATCTCAGCGGGTCTCTGCTGAACCAGCCGAAATTTTGTACCTTCCATGGCAAGCTTAACTACTTACGGACCGCCCGCCGCAGTTTTACGTTGGCTGTTTGAAGGAGGATATCGTTGTTATGGCAGCAGCTAGCTGCCATAACCCCGGTATCCTCATCTTCAGCGAACTGTCCGCTACAAGATAACAGTGGTCTCTGCGGCGGATTCGCCGCAGAGACTCCCACCACAATCCGGTGCCCTCCACAGCTTACCGGAGTCGACGGCGGAGGCGATCGCGTCCTGTCTCCTGTCAGGTATGGAGATGAGTGAGGGGAAGATGGCCCCACCCGTCTCCATACAATTGCTGGGCGGAAGCGACGTCAAAACTTCACTTCCGCCCACAGCTCTTAAAAGGGCCATTTTTTTTTTGAAATGACAAATTAATTTTTTTATTGCATTTTAATCTAAATATGAGATCTGAGGTCTTTTTGACCCCATATCTCATATTTATGAGGTCCTGTCAGGCTTCTTTCTATTACAAGGGATGTTTACATTCCTTGTAAAAAGAATAAAAGTGACAATTTTTTATTTATTATTTTTTTATTTTTTATTTTTTTTTAAAAACAGTGCAAAAAATAAAAGGTAAAAGATAACAATTTTTTTTTTTAAATGCGCCCTGTCCCGACGAGCTCGCGTGCAGAAGCGAACGCATACGTGAGTAGCTCCCGCATATGAAAAAGGTGTTCAAACCACACTGTGATCGGTAGAGAGAGAGCAATAATTCTAGGCCTAGAACTCCTCTTTAACTCAAAACATGCAACCTGTAGAATTTTTTAAATGTCGCCTATGGAGATTTTTAAGGGTAAAAGTTTGTTGCCATTCCACGAGCAGGCGCAATTTTGAAGCGTGACTTGTTGGGTATCAATTTACTCAGCGTAACATTATCTTTCACTGTATAAAAAAAATTGGGCTAACTTTACGGTTTTATTTTTTAATTAAAAAAAAAGTGTATTTTTTCCAAAAAAAGTGCGCTTGTAAGACCGCTGCGCAAATACAGTGTGACAGAAAGTATTGCAACAACCGCCATTTTATTCTCTAGGGCGTTAGAAAAAAAAAAAGTATAATGTTTGGAGGTTCTAAGTAATTTTCTATCATAAAAAACTGTTTTTAACTTGTAAACAACAAATCTAAAAAAAGAGGCTCGGTCCTT
This sequence comes from Aquarana catesbeiana, assembly GCF_042186555.1. Taxonomy (NCBI): domain Eukaryota; kingdom Metazoa; phylum Chordata; class Amphibia; order Anura; family Ranidae; genus Aquarana; species Aquarana catesbeiana. The sequence continues at coordinate 666,571,583 of NC_133325.1, read as the reverse complement.
AAGTGGTTAAACAAGCATTTAAGGCCCCTTTTACACGGGCACCGTCAGTGTAGCCACGTTAAAAACGTATCAGTTCTTATCCGTTGCTTCATCCGTCATCTGTTCCGTTTTCATCCGTTAATATACACGTTTACATCTGTTTTTTCATCCGTTTTTGTATCCGTTTACAGCAGTTTCTTTGCATTTAAGGAAATTACCCAGAAAACCTTGCTCCACCCATCCTACATTGCCATGCATGAACAATTTGCCGACTACTTTCTATCTCCATCAGAAGTTTCATTGCAGTACCAAAAAATTATAATTAATTATTATATATATATATATATATATATATATATATATATATATATATATATATATATATATATATATACATATATACACACACATACATACATACATACATACATACATACATACACACACACTGAAAATTTTAAATTATTAATTCATTAATTTGGATATTTCATTGTGTTTTGATAGCATAAAAAGACACAAAAGCACATGATATGTTTGAAACAGTTTTAGTTACCCTTTTAAAATAAAGGTTTTTTCACTTTGTTTTTTTGTCAAAGTATGAACTTTGAATTATTTATTCAAAATGGATCTTAACTGATCGGACGTTGACGGACATTGTCAGTTAATATCCGTTTTGACGGATCTGGACGTAGCTTTGTACGTTAAAAAAAAGGATAAAAACGGAAGCGGAGGTTAACTGATGGTAACGGATGGTCATCCGTTTGCCCATAGGAATGCATTGTCGTCCGTCGACGGATGGAAGAAAAACAGATAGACGGTCCGTCTGTGTGAAAGGGGCCTAAAGAAATGTGGGTGGCCCCACTGCACGGCTGGATTTTTTCTTTCCTGTAGTTGGGCTTTAAAGGGATTGTAAAGGCTTGTTTTTTTTTTCTATAAAAACAACAACCATGTTACACTTGCCTGCTCTGTACAGTGGATCTGCACAGAGCAGCCCAGATCCTCCTCTTCTCGGGTCCCTCTTCGGCTCTCCTGGCCCCCCCCCCCCTCCTGTTCAGTGCCCCCCACAGCAAGCAGCTTGCTATGAGGGCACCCAAGCTGAATCACAGCTCCCTGTGTCCATTTAGACATAGAGCCCCGACCCAGCGATGGCCCACCTCTCCCCTGATTGGCTAGCTGACTGATTGACAGCAGCGGGAGCCAATAGCACTTCTATTTTACGCTGGCAATTTGTTGGGGCAATGGCTGCTGTTGGTGCATTATTTCTATTATTACATTGTAATATAAAAGAAAATAGTTCAACTCAACATAAAGCAGAATCAGTGGGAGCCCTGAGCTTGTCACGTCGCCCACCATCAGATGTGGAATCAAATACTTAATTTATAATACATTTGTATCATGTGATATTTGGTTGATATTCTGTCTCCATCATGTAAAATACACCTATGATAAAAATTATAGACCCTTCATTTCTTCGTAAGTGGGCAAACTTAGAAAATCTCCAGGGGATCCAATAATTAATTGTCCCCACTGTGAATCAGGCCCCTACAAGGCGATAGATGGATTTCTTGCAGTGCAGTATTGCAGGAAAATTTTCCAACATTCCTGTTCGATAGCAGCCGATCATTAGAATAACTTTTATTGTGCGGAAACAGCCACAGATGGATCGAAATGCAGATGCTCCCTCTATGGCCAGCTTATGGCGTTTGGCACACTTTGCGGATACAAAGGAAGTCATGCAAACCAGTGGTTCTCAACCCTGTCCTCAAGTACCCCCCCCCCCAACAGGCCATGTTTGCAGGTTTTCCTTTATCTTGCATAAGGATGAGCTCCGGCGTGTTCGCACACTTCACGTGCAGAGCCCGCCAGGAAGTCGGCGCTGCGCTAATCACAGGCAGTGAGACATTCCCTGATCTCTGCAGCCGCACATCGGGACAATGTCTCACTGCCTGTGATTAGCGCAGCGCCGTGGCGACTTTCTGGCGGGCTCTGCGTCTGGAATGTGCGAACACGCCCGAGCTCATCCTTAATCTTGCACAGGTGATTTAAATCGGAGTCAATGGCTTGGTATTTTGGACAGCTATTTTATCCAAGCGAATATTCCCAAAACATGACCTGTCGTGGGTACTTGAGGACTGAGGTGGAGAACCACGGATGTAAAGGAAACTTTCCAAGCTTTAAAAAGAGAGGATGATAAGTACGGCTCACCTATAGACACAGCGACCAGCCAATGGGAGAAGCGGGAATGTGTGGAGATCAGGTCCTCGGCCATCTCTGGGTGCAGGTAGAATCTAAAACACAGGAAAGGTATATGATTACACACACACACACACACAATACCACCACCGATAGGAAGGATGATAAACAAAGGCAGATCTATGCGGTCCATGTTTGCACGCACACATTGCAGTACATCAGCCTAATCATTTGAAGAAAGAAAAGCAAGGAAAAGTCTCTGCCTCTTTTTAGAAAAAAAATAAAAAATTGGCAAAACTCGCCACATAAATAAAAAGCAGCGCGTTTTGCCTACGGGTCAGGAACACATGTGATTTTGTGGACCCAGGCTAAGTCATGACCACAGACACTATGTCGGGGCTCGGTGACCCCAGGAAGTTGTGTGCTCAGGGGACACCCCTTGGCATGTGACATTATTCTCACCCGAGCAGCGCCCAGATCCCGGTGAGCAGGCTGTGTGTGAATGAAGTCCAGATGTTCCTCCATTTCCAGGGGTTCCGGAGAGCGGAGCCGGGAGTGGGAATCAGCGTGCCCAGCCGCCTATTCAACAAGCGGAATGAGAAGAACGAGGCTCCGGTGATGAGGAGTCCGGGCTCCATGGAGCGGCGTGTATGTCACTCTGTAAACAATGTTATACAAGGATAAGTGATGGGCGCGGACTGTCTATAGGACTCCCGCCTATTCCATCTCCATGGTGACGGACGGGAACCCCCTGTCCTGTCCTCTCCGCTGCTCTGCTTCCAAACTGGGAGCGCCCCTGTCACCGGACTCTTCTCCCCCTCAGTAGCGCACTTCTCTCATGGACTGCAGGGGGCGCTGTGCTCGACAACCGAGCATCTTGTGTAACTCACTGTGTTGCGTTATACAACTCACGTGTCACGTGGTGTACACACACTCTTAATCCCACCTACCCTTTATTTAACACTATACATGCCGGGAAACTCCCAGCCCTGCCTGAGGAGGAGCAGCAACTGGTGCCAAGATTATAGGAGAAGAATGACCAAAGCTCTTCTGTCCATACTTTTCTTGTGGGTCACAGAAGCACACTTACTTTTGCCCTCCTGTGACCCAGAGTCAGCTGACAGCGGATTATTGCCCTCTGTCAGCTGACATCACAGAGACGCTCCAGGTTCTGAAGGGATCCCGACCATATTGTAGGGTTCCACCCAGCATGACAGGCAGCTCCACCTCTCAGCATGCGACTGAAAGGCAGAGCCAGCTGTGCCCAGCCCACTTGTAAGTAAGGATGACCTCAGGCGTGTTCGCACAGCCCACGTACAGAGCCCACCATGAAGTTGGCACTGAGCTGAGCTAATCACAGGCAGTGAGACATTTCCCAATGCGCGGCTGCAGAGATCGGGAAAGGTCTCATTGCCTGTGATTAGCGCAGTGCAGTGCCGACTTCCTGGCGGGTTCTGCATGTAGGCTGTGCAAACACGCCGGAGCTCATACTTACTTGTAAGCAGGTGGATGTTGCTGCAATGGTTCTCCCTGGGAGGGAAGGGTTAATGCTGCTGGTCAAGATTTCCCAGGCTTTTTGGGGACGTAACACATAAAAATGGAGTGAATAGCATCTCGGGACAAGGTCATCTAGAGCCCAGGGCAAATATGCTAAATTGCAAGCCCCCCCCCCCCCACTATGTATGAGCATTACGTGTCAGCAAAAATCCCCCCCAAAAAATTGAGCGCTAATATACATGCCCCCCCCCCGAAAAAATTCCCCCTCCTAGCACAAATCCTCTACCTCTCAAATATCCCCTCCAAGCACAGCCCCCCCCCCCCACTCCAAATCCCCCCTCCCATCACAAATTCCCCTCCCCAATCCCGCATCCTAGCACAAACCCCCCCCAAATTTTCCCCTCTCCTAGCACAAAAGCCCCCCCCCCAATCATCCCTATTAGCACAAATCACCCTCCCAAAAACAGTTTCCCCTCCAACACAACCCCCCCCCTCCCCCCACATTACCTTTATTTGCAAAACAATGTCTGGAACAATTCTTACCTCCTGCTGCCCCCCTAAATTCTCCCTCCCAACACAAATCCCCTACTCCCAATTTACTTGTCCTGCCCCCGCACCTCACATGATACCACAGTGCCCACAGTATCCCTTGTCCCAGCCCTGCTATCGCCCCAAATTTCCCCTCCTAGCACAAAAGCCCCACAATCATTCCTACTAGCACAAATCCCCCTTCCCAAAAAACAATTTCCCCTCCTAGCACAAATCCTCCCCCCTCACCATATTACCTTTTCTAGCACAAACCCCCTAAACCCCACCTCATAGCACAAGTCCTCTTCCTCCATTCCCTTCTCAAAACAAATAGCTCCAAAATCATCAGTCCTAGCACACCTCCCTAAATTTCCCCTCCTGGAACAATCCTTACCTCTTGCTGCCCCCTAAATTCCCCCTCCCAACACAAATCCCCCCCCCATCTCCTTGTGGTGCCCCCACACCTCACATGATACCACAGTACTCAGGGCAGCCATCCCTCCTGACCACCCCTTGTCTCAGCTGACTGCAGCGAGGGAGGGGGAGAGGAGAATTTCCGCCTGTACCTGTGAAAACTAGACTCCCCCAAAAGCGGAGCTTCACCAAAAGGGGAAAGTTCTGCTTTAAAGTGATACTAACGTTTCAGGTTTTTTTTCATTTGAAAATAACAAACTTGTTATACTCCCCTCCTCTCCAGCAGAGCAGCCTCGATCCTCCTCTTCTGGGGTACCTCTTTGGTGCTTCTGGCCCCTCCCCCTGCCGAGTGCCCCCACAGCAAGGAGCTTGTTATGGGGGCACCTGAGCCGAGTCACAGCTCTCTGTGTCCATTCAGACACAGAGCCACAGCCGGCCCCGCCCCCCTCTTTCTTCATTGGCCCCCTGGGGTGTACATTGTGCACGCTTTGTGTCCACTGTGTCCTTTGGACATAGCTGATCACAGATTTTGGTAAAGAGCCAATAACAGTGGCCCTTTACCATGTAATCAACTGCGTCCAATCCCAGCTGATCACATGTAAACAGACTTGTCGGTTATCGGCAGTCCTTTCCTCATGAGCTGTGTCTGTGTGAGGAAAAGAGAGCTGATAACCAACAAGGCTCTTAGTATATTCTTTACACTGATAATCAGGGCACTGATTATCAGTGCAGCCACATCATTGCTAATCAGGGCAGCTTATCAGTGCCCATCAGTGCAGCCTCATCAGTGCTGTCTCATCAGTGCAGCTTATCAGTGCCCATTAGGGATAAGCTTCAAGTTTGAGTCGAACATAAGTTCAACTTGAACATCGGGTGTTCGCCAAACAGCTAACTTTATGGGGCGTTTGCGGCAACACAGAGCCCGTATAGTGTGTTATAGTGGATGGAGATAGAGAGATTGAGCTAGATCAGGCAGGCAGGCAGGTTAGTTAGTGGCAGTATATTTCAGCGTAGCCTATGTATACAGTGTAAACTCTCTCTCTCTCTCTCTCTCTCTCTCTCTCTCTCTCTCTCTCTCTCTCTCTCTCTCTCTATATATCTATATCTATATATATATATATATCTATCTATATATATATATATAGATAGATATATATATATATATATATATATATATATATACTATGCATTCAGCGTAGCCTATATATACTGTGCATTTGGCAGTGTACAGTTTCTAATACAGTCTAGGCGGTGTACACAGTATATAATACAGTGTGTACAGTTTCAAATACACTTCAGGCGGTGTACGCAGTATATAATACAGTGTAGTGCGGTGTTAAAAAAAAAAAATACCATCATGTCCGGAAGGCCTCCAAGGAGAGGTAGACGCTCACGGGCCACTAAAAATGGGCAAGCAGCCTCTGAAATAATATTTAACAGCAGGGACCATTCCTGCACCCAACAAGAGTAACCATGAGGGATTACCGTGTTCTGCCACCACCAACACCTAAGGCCCAATTTTTCAGCAGAGTATATAGTGCAGTCTGTATAGTATATATACTGCAGTTCAGAGTGTATAGTGCAGTCCGTATAATATATATACTGCAGTTCAGAATATATAGTGCACTCAGTGTAGTATAAATAATACAATGCAGGGTATATAGTGCAGTCAGTGTACAATATATAATATAGTGTATTGAAATGATTAAGGGGAGCCCTATGACAGAATTAAGGAAAAAACAGCATGGGTTCCCCCCATCCATACCAGGCCCCTGACTGGGCCATAGCCGAAAGAAGGCTACAGCGCGATCGGCTTATTCTGAGAGGGCGTCCATGGATGTCCTCCCAGAATCCTGCTCTCGCGCGCCCCCTGGGGCACGCACCCGAGAACATCCGTGACCGCCACGGATCACAGTGAACGGCCGCTGGTCGCGGCCGTTTACCATGTGATCGCTCCGTCAAATGACGGAGCGATCACATGTAAACAAACCGGCGTCATGTCATAACGCCGGTTCCTCCCTCCCCTCTGTGTACCGATCGGTACAGAGGGGGAGGGATCGGTGGTAGCAGTGCTGTGGGCTGCATCTGTAGTGCCCACAGCGCTGCTCAGTGACAAATACAGTCACATCCATCCATCCATCCATGCTCAGACATCCCTTCATACTCTAATGCCCTGCAATACCCAGCACTACCCTGCAATACTCTGCACTACTCTGCAATACCCCGCAATACTCCGCAATACCCCGCAATACTCCGCAATACCCCGCAATACTCTGCAATACCCTGCAATACACTGCACTACCCTGCACTACTCTGCAATACCCAGTCATACTCTGCAATACCCAGCCATACTCTGCAATACCCAGCCATACCCAGTCATACTCAGCGATACCCTGTAATACCCAGCCATACCCAGCCATGCGCAGCCATACTCAGCCATACTCGGCTGTACTCGGCCTCTGTATGTGGCCAGGCTGTGGAAGTCTCACACATGTGATATCGTCAAACTCAGGAGGAGTAGGAGAATCTATTTTGGGGTGTCATTTTTGGTATGTACATGCTATGTGTTAGAAATATTGTATAAATGGACAACTTTGTGTTAAAAAAAAATGTGTTTTAACCACTTCCCGCCCGCCGTCATATGACGTCCTTGACTTTGTGCGGGGATATCTGAATGATGCCTGCAGCTACAGACATCATTTAGATATCAGCTTTTTCAGCCAGCGATTCCCTACACCATAAAAATGATCATAGCGACCCCATATCTCACTGTAAAGAGGACCTGTCATGCCATATTCCTATTACAAGGGATGTTTACATAATAAGGCTTACCTGTAGGTAAAAAAAATATCTCATAAACCTATACGGTTTAGGAGATATTCCCCTTGCTATGAGCCGCTGACTGCAGCGGCGCATGCGCACAGGGGATTCTTGGCTGAAGGCCCGGCAACTGCCGGACCTTGCCGGGTAAGAAATGTCCCGCGCCCATGCGCGGGAGTGATGACATCGCGGCTCCAGCCATTCACAGCGCAACATGACAGCTCCCTCGGCGTGGACCAGGTAAGATACCGACGCCTCGTTCTAAGGTAAGTATTTCATAATGAGCTAGTATGCGGTGCATACTAGCTCATTATGCCTTCTGCTTTACAGGGGTAAAAAAAAAAAAAATTAGCGGGTATACAACCGCTTTAAGTGCCCAGTTGTCAAGTGGTTAAAGAAAAAAATTGGCGTGGAGTTCACCTTCCTATCAATATCAGACCCGAAGGGCCTGGTATTGACTGGGGGTGGTGGGGTGGGTAAACCCACACTGTTTTTTCTAATGTTTTTTTTGTATATTGCTGGGATCTGGCAATACATTACAGCCGTGAGCAATTTTAGATTACATTTTTTCCTCTAGAAATGTCATTTTGCTGCGGTACTTTTCTAAACATGAGGAAAATGCGCTACTTTACAGGCAGACTAAGGGGACCCCCCAGGCACGATATTTATAAGAATATTTCATTTTTATTGTTTCACTTTAAGCATTCTTATAATCACTGCTCCTGAAGAAACAGCCCTTTTTAAAACTTTTTTTGCATTGAATCTTATCCCCTGGGGCAGGTTGTCCCCAAACACTTTTTATGGCAATAACTTGCATATAAGCCTTTAAAATTAGCACTTTTGATTTGTCACGTTCGTGTCCCATAGACTTTAACGGTGTTCTCATGTTCGCACAGATTTTTTGTCTGTTCACAAGTTCTGGTGCGAACCGGGGGGTGTTCGGCTCATCCCTAGTGCCCATCATTGGAGCCTCATCAGTGCCCATCAGTACAGCCTCATCAGTGCATCCTCATCAGTGCCCATCAGTGCAGCTTATCAGTGCCCATCAGTGCAGCTTATCAGTGCCCATTAGTGCAGCCTCATCAGTGCCCATCAGTGCAGCTTCATCAGTGCCAATCAGTGCAGCCTCATCAATGCCCATCAGTGCAGCCTTAGTGAAGTGAAGAAGAAAAATGTGCACATTTTTAGAACAGAAACTAAGTAACACTTTTGGTCTTTTTTTCATTTAGCAAAAAATAAAAAACCCAGTGGTGATTAAATACCACCAAAAGAAAGCTTTCATAAGGGTACACTGTTGCATGACCACACGATTGTCATTCAAAGTGTGACGGCACTGAAAGCTGAAAATTGGCCTGGGCAGGAAGGGGGTGAAAGTGTATTTAAGTGGTTAATAAATGGCACTTTTTTGGGGGGATGAAGGGGAGTGGGTACCTGGTTTTGACAGGTACCCGCTCCCACTTCCACTTGAATTGCCTAAAATTTCTCTCTGCCATACACTCCCCCCTCCCCCCCAGTCTTCTGGGACACATCGGAGGTCCCTAAAGGCTGCGGGAAGTTTCACAATGCGCAGCATGGCTCACGCATGTGCAGTGGGCAGCCAGCTGTTAAGCTGCAAGCTGTCACAGCCGGGTGCCCACAGTGAAGATGCTGCCACCGGTGACCAAAGACCGGTGGAACAAATGGCTTGGGTGAGCACAGTGCTGAATCCTGGGACAGATATCTCTTTATTAAAAGTCAGCAGCCACAGTTTTTGTAGCTGTTGACTTTTAACTTTTAGATACTTGACTGGAGCTCCTCTTTAAAAATAAGTTTTACAATTTTTTTTACATATAGTCACCAGAGTAATACAATGTCACTATAGTGACACTGTATTACTCTGCGAAGGTGACAGGGATATATATTTTTTTTACACTGTGATTGCTTGTTACAGTCACGATCACTGTAACAGCAATCATTTTAACTGTCACAACTGGCGTTCATTCCTGATTGTTGTTTTACTCTTGTTTGCTATTGTGATGCTGTGATTGGCCACAGCTATCGAATGGTACAGGCCCCTGTGATTGGCTCTGTACACCATGTAATCACTGTGACCAATCACAGCTCTGCCCCCCACCCCAAAGCACCTTGTCCTCATGTTGATGGGACAAAGGCCTCATCCCCACAACCGTGGTTGATGGTTGTGGGGGTCTGCGGGCAGGGGGCTAATCTGAATCTGGAAGTCCCCTTTAAGAAGGGGGCCCCACCCCCACCCCCATGTGAATGTAGATTTTGTAGAAGCAATGATGAATAGTCAGATGACTCTTGTGAAGAGCTTGTTTATTCCTGCCAGCAGAGAACCACATGTAAAACCTATTTCTTCTAGTTTCACTTCATAACTTCCTACTTCCTGTTGCCACCCTAAGGTCCTAACACAGCTATGTAAATACAACAGATACATATTCTACATCTTTCCCCTTTTAAAGAAAGGATATGCATATACAGTATCTCAAAAAAAGTGAGTACACCCCTCACATTTTTGTATATATATTTATTATATCTTTTCATGTGACAACACTGAAGAAATTACACTTTGCTACATGTAAAGTAGTGAGTGTACAGCTTGTATAACAGTGTTAATTTGCTGTCCCCTCAAAATAACTAAACACACAGCTATTAATGTCTAAACAGCTGGCAACAAAAGTGAGTACACCCCATGTCCCTCCCCGGTGTCATGTGATTTATTAGTGTTACAAGGTCTCAGGTGTGAATGGGGAGCAGGTGTGTTAAATTTGGTGTTATCGCTCTCACTCTCTCATACTGGTCACTGAAAGTTCAAAATGGCACCTCATGGCAAAGAACTCTCTGAGTATCTGAAAAAAAGAATTGTTGCTCTACATAAAGATGACCTAGGCTATAAGAAGATTGCCAAGACCCTGAAACTGAGCTGCAGCATGGTGGCCAAGACCATACAGTGGTTTCATAGGACAGTTCATTGAGGGAACCATGAATGCCAACATGTACTGTGACATACTGAAGCAGAGCATGATCCCCCTCTCTCCGGAGACTGGGCAGCAAGGCCGTATTCCAACATGATAATGACCAGGGGGTCAAGTCCTGGGAAAAAAAGTGTGGGAACTCACCCAAGATCCCCCCCACCTCAAAAATAAAAGAGTGTGTCTGTGTGCGTGTATGTGTGTATATATATATATATATATATATATATATATATACAGTATCTCACAAAAGTGAGTACACCCCTAAGTGAAAATGTCCAAATTGGGCCCAAAGTGTTAATATTTTGTGTGGCCACCATTATTTTCTAGCACTGCCTTAACCCTCTTGTGCATGGAGTTCACCAGGGCTTCACAGGTTGCCACTGGAGTCCTCTTCCACTCCTCCATGATGACATCACGGAGCTGGTGGATGTTAGAGACCTTCCGCTCCTCCACCTTCCATTTGAAGATGCCCCACAGATACTCAATAGGGTTTAGGTCTGGAGACATGCTTGGCCAGTCCATCATCTTTACCCTCAGCTTCTTTAGCAAGGCAGTGGTCGTCTTGGAAGTGTGTTTGGGGTCATCATCAGGGCTCGAGTCCTACGGAAACGCATGGGAACGATGTTCTCATAATTTTTCCACAGCAGGAACAGCGTTCCCATTAGCAGCCACATCCTGGATCTGAACCTGCATTCGGCCGGCACAGGCGCCAGCGGGGGCCGGGGAGGGGGCGGGTCTGGCAGAAGCTATGCGGCACACCTGCACCTACTCATCAGGAGGCAAGTGATGATGTCATCCACACCGTGCCAGGAGCTGAGCGGTTGGAACGGAGGACCTGGAGCCCTGCTGTGTGTGAGTAGTTGGAGCACGTTATTATGTTGGAATACTGCCCTGCGGCCCAGTCTCCAAAGGGAGGGGATCATGCTCTGCTTCAGTATGTCACAGTACATGTTGGCATTCATGATTCCCTCAATGAACTGTAGCTCCCCAGTGCCGGCAGCAGTCATGCAGCCCCAGACACTCCCACCACTATGCTTGACTGTAGGCAAGACACACTTGTCTTTGTACTTCTCACCTGGTTGCCACGACACACGCTTGACGCCATCTGAGCCAAATAAGTTTATCTCATCACACCAGAGGACATGCTTTCAGTAATGCATGTCCTTAGTCTGCTTGTCTTCAGCAAACTGTGGCTTTATTGTGTATCATCTTTTTAAGAGGCTACCTTCTGGGACGACAGCAATGCAGACCAATTTGATACAGTGTGCAGCATATGGTCTGAGCACTGACAAGCTGACCCCTCCCCCACGCCTTCAACCTCTTTAGCAATTCTGGCAGCACTCATATGTCTATTTCCCAAAGACAACCTCTGGATATGACGCTGAGCACGTGCACTCAACTTCTTTGGTCGACCATGGCGAGGCCTGTCCTGAGTGGAACCTGTCCTGTTAAAAAGCTATATGGTCTTGGCCACCGTGCTGCAGTTCAGTTTCAGGGTCTTATAGCCTAGGCCATCTTTATGTAGAGCAACAATTCTTTTTTTCAGATTCTCAGAGAGTTCTTTGCCATGAGGTGCCGTTTTGAACTTCCAGTGACCAGTATGAGAGAGTGAGAGCGATAACACCACATTTAACACACCTGCTCCCCATTCACCCCCGAGACCTTGTAACACTAATGAGTCACATGACACAGGGGAGGGGAAATGGCTAGTTGCCGCCAATTTGAACATTTTCACATCATTTTCATATCCCAACCACAACACTACCTGCCTGGAGTTTACATGATCTCCCTGTGCCTGTGTGGGTTTCCTCTGGGTACTCCGGTTTCCTCCCACACTCCAAAGACATGCTGGTAGGTTAATTGACTTCTGTCTAAATTGGCCCTAGTATATGAATGTAAGTTAGGGACCTTATATTGTAAGCTCCTTGAGGGTAGGGACCGATGTGAATGTACAATGTATATGTAAAGCGATGCGTAAATCGATGGCGCCATATAAGTACCTTAAATAATAATAATAATATATATATTAGAGAAGAAAGACAGGCAGTGCCATATAAGTACCTTAAATAATAACAATAATATATTAAATTTTATATATATATATATATATATATATATTAGAGAATTAGAGAAGAAAGACAGGCAGTGACAACTGGGTTTATGCAACTGAATGTTCAGTCTTGAACATTTATGAACAGTCATGAACAAAGATCCTCCCCTCCTCTAACCCCCACAAACATGTTACACTGTTACACACATCCCAGGGGAAGACTACGATTCATAATCAGTTGTCACTATCAGGGAGCCAAATCACAGCAGCCAATACTGGAGAGGAAGTGCCTGAAAAGAGGATAGAGGAGATCTTCCGCACTTAGATGCAAAAGACAATGAAAAAAAGTGAAAACAGCATTTGATTCCAAAAAAAACCCTGTCCAGATGTTGAGGCTTGCTTTAAAGTAAGAGACGTGAGAGAACTAGCAACTGCTATAAAATGCTAGCAATGGCAACTCCCATAATACTGTGATGACAGGTTTAGTTTTAAAACAAGCATGCCAAACTCATATCTAAGGATGGGCCATGAAGGCACTTTGACATAAATTTTAACTGCAAATATTTTAGATGTGAAAACTTTTTCTAATTACTGATATGCCCCGTACACACGGTCGGATTTTCCGATGGAAAATGTCCGATCGGAGCGTGTTGTCGGAAATTCCGACCGTGTGTGGGCTCCATCGGACATTTTCCATCGGATTTTCCGACACACAAAGTTGGAGAGCAGGAGATAAAATTTTCCGACAACAAAATCCGTTGTTGGAAATTCCGATCGTGTGTACACAAATCCGACGGACAAAGTGCCACGCATGCTCAAAATAAATAAAGAGATGAAAGCTATTGGCCACTGCCCCGTTTATAGTCCCGACGTACGTGTTTTACGTCACCGCGTTCAGAACGATCGGATTTTCCGACAACTTTGTGTGACCGTGTGTGTGCAAGACAAGTTTGAGCCAACATCCGTCAGAAAAAATCCATGGATTTTGTTGTCGGAATGTCCGAACAAAATCCGACCGTGTGTGCGCCCTATTAGAATTTTGAAAAACTTTGCACTGTCCCCACCTTTGTTAACTATAATTGACAGCCCAGCACCTTTTTCAGTCCAAATTCATTGCTCACCACCTTTTGCAACTCAAATTCACTGCCTGCAACCTCTTTAGTCCACATTTACTGCCCCATCTTATTTAGCCTAAATCCACTGACCACCACCTTCTTCAGTCCAAATTCACCGCTCTCCATCTTCAACCCAAAGTCACTGCCCACCAAACTTTTTCAGTCCAAATTCACTGCCCCCACCTTCTTTATCTCAAATTCCCTGCCCATTGCCTTCTTCAGTTATAATTCACTGCCCACCACTTTCTTCAGTACAAATACACTGCCCCCATTTACTTCAGCTCAAATTCACAGCCCCACACCTTGTTTAGCTCAAATTGACTGCCCACCACATTCTTAAGCCCAGGTTTACTGCCCACCACCTTCTTCTTTTACAAAAGAATTGTATTGCAAAGAAATCGCCCCATTTACTACAGCTCAAATGCACAGCCTTACTGCTTGAATCAAGAGTGCACAGCAGCACAGACTCCTCTCCCAGTGCTCCCACTGACTCACACGCAGCAGGGCTCCAACTCCTCGGTTCCCTGCATCGGCTCCTGGCACGGTGTGGATGACATCATCCCTCGCCTCCCAATGAGTAGGTGTGAGTGTGCCGCACAGCCTCTGCCAGACCCGCCCCTCGGCCCCGCTTGTGCCTGTGCCGGCCGAATACAGGTTCGGATCCAGGACGTGGCTGCTAATGGAAATGACGTTCATGCCGTGGAAAAAGTATAGGAACGTCGCTCCCATGCGTTCCCGCAGGACTCAAGACCCGATAACGACCCCAAACACACACACGCATCAGTGGGGCATCCTCAAATGGAAGGTGGAGGAAGGCAATGTCTTTAACTTCCACCAGCTCCATGATGTTGTCATGGAGGAGTGGAAGAGGATTCCTGTGGCAACCTGTGAAGCTCTGGTGAACTCCATGCTCAAGTGGGGTTAAGGCAGTACTGGAAAATAATGGAAAATACTGGAAAATAATATTGACACTTTGGTCCCAATTTGGACATTTTCACTTAGGGGTGTACTCACTTTTGTTGCCATTGGTTTAGAGATTAATGGCTGTGTGTTGAGTTATTTTGAGGGGATAGCAAATTTACACTGTTATACAAGCTGTACACTTACTACTTTACATAGTAGCAAAGTGTCATTTTCTTCAGTGTTGTCACATGAAAAGATATAATAAGATATTTACAAAAATGTGAGCGGTGTACTCACTTTTGTGAGATACTGTATGCAGCAATGTGGACTACAGTCATAACATGCTACAATTCCCCATCATTTTTTACCTATAGACATATCCCTCTAGTGCTGGGCACCAGTGACTGTCATCACATCTGTGAGCCTGACCAGAAAGGATTGTGGGATTAGTAGTTCTTCAGACTGGTGTTTCCTTTGCGTGATATGACATCTGGACTACACATCCCAGGGCTCCTTGCTACAACCCGAAGAGACTCCTGGGAGTAACTATAAAGGGTCGGGAGATCCGTGCTGCTCTCTCTTCTTCCTGGGCCTTGCTGTGCGTACATCTCCCTGTGCAGGAGGGGGAGAGGCTGCGGCCTACCACGTGGTGAACGAGTGATTCCAGCCGGCTCCAGAAGGCCTAAGCCTGCCTGCTGTTCGTCGGACATCCACGCATCACCTACCCAGCAGATCTACAGTATGGTCGCCTGCATCCATCAGCTGTGGGTCTTTGCCGGACGTTTGCTGAACGACGTCTCTTCCAGGATCGCTGTCTGCAAGGTGTAAAGCCAGTCCGGTGGTTGGTGAGAGGGCAATTGCCCATCCTTTGCAACCCTTCTTTGCTACTATACCTGAACACTGTGTACAGACACCTTTACCTTGGGAACACTTTATTGCATTTTTGTTTGTAACACTGTACATAGACACCTTTACTCAGAACCACTTCAAGGAGTATCACTAGCTTTTTTAAGCCCCTCGGCTATTACCGCACCACTGTGCCTTATCGGATACAATCTAATGAGCTCAAACTGCTGGTGAAGACTATCAGGCCTGCATCTTGGACACTGCTGTTATTACTATACAAAGGGCCATACTCTATCCCCTATTTCATCTGATCTCTCATTAGGATATAAAGGTTGAATAGGCCGGCCTGGGGTTCTTATTTAGTATGAGTGTCAGAGAACTCACAGTTTCCGTCTCCGCGCAGCAGTGACTAACGGCCATGCGCGGTGTCCCCGAGGCGAGCGAGTTCCGGATTGAACATGCACACCCACGCACCCGTACGGACGTGTGCGCGCACCCGCACAACCATACGAGCGGGTGTACCTTCTCACGCACGCACATTCACCAATCCCGGCGCTCAGCGCCATATATAAACAAAGTCCTTGCCTGACACTAGTGCTGGATCGTCTTCAGCTAGTTCCTAAGTTCTTGATTCCTGTGTGACCCGTTACCTTGTTCCTGACTACCCAGCTTCCTTGACTACTCTTCTGGATTACCCTTGCCTGTGACCTACCTCTGCTGATTATACCTACCCTGGCTTGAACTCTCTACTACGGCTCTGCCTCCTGACTTTGTACCGTTGCCGACCTCTGCCTGACCTTGACC
Source organism: Aquarana catesbeiana (assembly GCF_042186555.1). Lineage (NCBI taxonomy): Eukaryota > Metazoa > Chordata > Amphibia > Anura > Ranidae > Aquarana > Aquarana catesbeiana. The sequence goes on along the minus strand of NC_133325.1, from coordinate 666,555,459 downwards.
ACGATCTTGCCTCCTGTTTAAGATACCTCGCTGCCAGCCAGTTGCCAACCTTTGCCTGTCCTAACGTTGCAGTTGTTCTTGAACCCACACCTACCCTGGCTTGAACTCTCTACTACGGCTCTGCCTCCTGACTTTGTACCTCGCTGCCTGCCCGTTGCCGACCTCTGCCTGACCTTGACCACGATCTTGCCTCCTGTTTAAGATACCTCGCTGCCAGCCAGTTGCCAACCTTTGCCTGTCCTAACGTTGCAGTTGTTCTTGAACCCACACCTACCTGCCCGGCTTCTACTAACAGTTCTGGTGATCAGTCTTCCCATCTTCTCCTAGAGGATCCTGAATCTCCTAGTTCCAGTTCTCCAGCCGCAGGCACCTGCACCCTTCCGTGCCCCGGCACTCCCTGTCCTCACTACCAGGGGTGTCAGGACCGGAACCGTGCGAGAGGTCTCCCTCAGCATTTCAGACTCCACTGTAAGATACATGACAATGAGACTGCCTGTCCTAGATAGCTAACCTTTTATTGCCGATACAGGTTATGCTTCAAGTGGTAATTTATTGTACATATATGTAAATTGTGTTTTGTGCTGTTGTACTGTTTTAAGCTGCCTTTTGGGGAATTATTCTTCTGAGTCTGGGCTGTTATCCAGCCGACCAATTCCCCTTTTTCTGTGTATCAATACCACATCACTTACTCCAGTAAAATAGTATACACCATAAACATATTTGACTTGTGTGATGTGTCATTTAAAGGTGTTGTGGAAGATGTCTGAACCCAGAGTGTCAGGTGGATTGGAATGTTCACAGGGTCATGGCAATGCAGAAGAACAGGTAAATCCAAACAGTCCCCAAGGGGGCCGTGCTACATTTGGGGGCTCATCCGGGATGTCTTCTGCAGCCAACCCTAGCCCACCTAGACAAGAGCCACGATCCGCATGGGAGGCAGGTTCTATGGCTGCAGGGGCTTGGGGTATAGCCCAGGGAGCCCAAGTAGAGCAAAGCACTCTCTTAGAGATCGCAGGAAGTGAATGCCCTGAAAAGGAGATTCAGCAGTGGGTGAGAGTGCTAGCCCCAGGACAGAGGGCCTACATCGTGGATGTAGAAGTTGACTACGAATTGGTCCAAATCAGGGTACTGTTGGAGTGGCAGGAAGAGATACCTGTGTGCCTCCAGGAAGAAGAGATATGCCTGGCCGAAGGCTTTGCTGCCAGGGTGATCCCACTAAAAGTGGGGGGAAAGACTGTGGAGAGGCAGCCATCACCGAGGGCCCAGGAGAGGGGCTTAGGATTGGTTGGGACAGATTCCAATGGGGGCGGTGCCCCCCCTTGTTTCCTTCTACACTGATATGAGCCAGCTAGTTGATAGCTTAGTGAAGAATGGATCGGGAAATGCCAATCAGAGTTACCGGAGACTGTGTGTTTTTTTCAGGGACGTTGCCAACCCCTATCAGTGAAGATGAGTTTGAGACCTGGATGAGTCAGGCCATTCGAGCTATGGAGTTGTGGAGTGTTCCCGAGGCTGTGAAACGACAGCGCCTTTGTGCACTGTCAGTCGTGAAATGAGTAGATTGTTCTTCCACAACATGAACATCACCTAAAAGAAAAAAATACACACCATGTATTATAAATATGCAGAGAAGGTGTGTAAAAAGAGGCCTATAACACACTCGCTCAGCGCCAGATCAATCCTACGGTTCTATATGCAGTATAACATAAATAAATAAATAAACACTTAAGAATATTAAATCCCACAATTCTGTGTGCAGCAATAAATAAATAAATATTCAAAAGTATCAAGCAGCTGTTTAAAAAGGAAGAAATGGCATAAATGAGTAGTAAAAAAGTCCAGCAATCAAACACTGAATCATAAAATACTAAAAACAGCGCTAAAATAAAAGCCACAAAAATTGTCACAGTAAGTGGCCAGAACAAAAATAAGAGTCTCTATGTAGAAGGTAATGATGAAGACAGTTCAAGGTTTTTTAGGTGTAAAATCACTGATGTCCAAGCGTGCCCCTTTCACCAGAAAGAAAGCATGTTCCACCACGTGATGCACACTCCCCCAGGGGGTCAAACTCACCAGACTCCACTATTAAAAGAGCATTGAATGGGTATTCAGCATTCACTTCAATAGTCAGTCCTCATCATCAGCAGGATTCACTGGTAAAGGGGCTCCATATATATCTGTCAAGAAGTTCTACCGCTTGATACTTAGTGGAGCAATCTTGGAACTAATGCTCTGTTAACAAGAAAATGAGCTCTGACCTAGTGGTGCAGACAGAAGAGAGAGAAGAGATCAGAGCTCATTTTCTTGTTAACAGAGCATTGGTGCCAAGATTGCTCCACTAAATATCAAGCAGTAGAACTTCTTGACAGATATATATGGAGCCCCTTTACCAGTGAATCCTGCTGATGATGAGGACTGACTATTAAAGTGGATGCTGAATACCCATTCAATGCTCTTTTATTAGTGGAGTCTGGTGAGTTTGACCCCCTGGGGGAGTGTGCATCTTCCGACCAAAACCTCTCATCGGAGTTTTGCTGGTGGCATTTCCGATCGTGTGTACCGGGCATTACTCTACTCTCCTTCCTTAATTTCTCTTCCTTACAGTATCCTAGTTAATAAAAATACAAGCAAAGTTTTCTTTTTATTATTATTATTTACAGGGCTTTTTTTCTCGGAGAATAGGTGCAGGAACTCCCCCCGTCTGAGTCACCCCTTGTCTCTGCCCCCTACCCACCTCTGACCACCGTCCCTTGATTCCACCCCCTACCCACCTACCAGTACTGCCCCTTTTAGAGGATACAGAACCAAGTATCATTTTGTGGTGCTAAATCATTTGTATGGAACATGTTAATGATAAAAAGAAAAGCAGTGAAATAGATCCCCTGCAGCCAGCAACAATAGAATCCCAGTAATAGATCCCCACGCAACAATAGACTCCTCCAGCAACAATGGACTCCACTCCAACAACAATAGATTCCCTGCAGCAACAGTGAACTACCCACAACAAAATATCACAGCCAGTAACAAAATATCCACCCAAGCAACATTAGACCCCTCCCCCCAGCAGCAACAACAGATCTCCCAGCAGCCAGCATCAATAGATCCTCCAGCAGCCAGTAAAAATAGACCTCTCCCTCAACAGTAGATCCCTTCCAGCAACATAAGCCCCCCCCCAGCAACAATAGATTCCCCATCAGCAACAATAAACCCTCACACAAAATCAGATCCCCACCAGTGACAATAGATCCCCCAGCAGCCAACATCAATAGACCCTCCAGCACACCCCACATGCCATGCTATTACATACATTCAGTGCTGGAGGTGCCGGGACTGCGTTCCCCCTCGTTCCCGCTGAAAAAAAGCCCTGATTATTTAGGACCAACAGTTTACTCAGCGCTTTACAAGGAGGGTAGACAGTACAATTACAATACAGTAGGAATCAGAGGGCCCTGCTGCTTGCAGCTTAGAATCTAAGACTTTCAAACTTTAGAGATATTAAAACGGTAGTAAACCACAGCTTGAAAAAATAAATCTCCTGCAAGGCAATGTCATAATGTGCTAGTATGCATTTCATGCTAGCACATTATGAGAGACTTTAGCAAATTTAGGAGATATTCACTGTACCTACTACAAGCAAGCCTTATTCTAGGCTTACCTGTAGGTACAACTTTAAAAACTGAGTTTACTACCACTTTAATTATGCGTCTTGTATCTTACAACGATGAACCTAAATTAGCTGGGACCTTTTTTATGCAGTGTTTATAGGCAGTGTTTATAGGCTCATACATTAAAAAGTTCTTTTTAAGATCTATTGATATCTAGGATGTTTTAATGATTCAAATCAGATATCTATAGTGTCACTTTTTCTTACTCCTGGGTTGATCTTTTGATTTTGCTATTCTATTTAGAATCATTTAAAAATACTGAAAATTAAACCACCAGCATTAGTCTCAAGGTCAGGTTATGAGGGTTCCCAATTACGCTGACAGCAACAGGATCCTATATAGTGGATGTGACCTAACACAACCTAATTGTAGCAATGACAAGCCTCCATCCCTGATATGTATACAACAAAAGGAGGAAAGAAATAGGACTTTATATGAGGCAAGTCACTGAATGCATACCTTATTCAATTCATTTATATAAGGTATGCATTCAGTGACTTAGCAACAGGATCCTGAAAAGCAGGATGACCTGGTTCATTTTATGTGGCACGGGAGGGGTGACTGGGGTTGTGCAGAGCAACACGATTCTTGTCTAGTCTTGTCAGTAAAGCAGGCCATAGACAGTTAGATAACAGCAAGTGATGCTCCTGATTTTGATTATGGTTTATAATTATTGCACCTTTTCTGCTCTAAAAGAGGAATGACAAGCATCTCAGACAGTTGGAGACGCTTGTTATCCAAAAGGTAAATTCTGCTACATTTTAGACAAATCTGTCTGTGTTAAAGTCCTAATACTTTACTATTCTATGGAGAAGAGTAAGGGCCCATTCACACCTAACGCAGTCGGATGCAATTGGATGCACTCCAAAGACAGTCCAAAATCCAGGTTATCCTATGGGCTTAGTTCACACAATTGCAGTGCAGTGCAGAAAAGTACAGCATGCTTCATTTTTCTGCACCGCAAACGCGCAAAAACGCATGCAAATACACTTCAACACATTATAGTGCACATAGAAACCCAAGGAAAGAAAAGAAGAGGGAAGTTACCCCACAGGACAAATGCAGATAGATAAACACACATCAACTGCACGTAAAAAGCTCATCAACTGCATGTAAAACACACATCAAATGCATGCATATGTACAAGGAAAAAACGCTTACAAGTTACTTGCAATTTCTTGTGTAAAAGAGGCCTAAGGGCTTTTCACACCCAAAGCAGTTGGATGTAGTTGACTGCAGTTGGATGCATTTTGAACTGCACTCCAACTGCATAGACAGCCCAAAACCAAAGTAAATCTATGGGCATGGTTCACATCATTGCAATGCAGTTCAGCGCAGTTAAAAAAGCAGAGCATGCTGCATTTTTCTGCACCACAAATGTAGGTAATGTGCTACAAATGCGCTTCAAATGCAGTGCTAAACACAGCACAAAACACATGAAAAACTCATTCAAGTGCACATCAAGCATTTTTCAAATGCATGTAAACATGCAGTTAAATCCCATCCTCCTTCCAATTTAGATATTGGCAGCTGAAGCACGCCTTTGAGGCTCAGTTCCCTGCCCCCCTCATTCTGGAACCGAACTCCATTGAAAGGCTCCTGACCTCCAGTGTGATGGGAAAGCCTCTCTCAACAATATATTTATACCTTACGGTGGAGTACGATGCAAAACTAACTAAAATCTGGGAAAAGTGGAAGATTGATATTCCCTCTTTGGACGAAGAGGAGTGGAAGGAGTATTTAATCTCCTACATTCCTTCCATGATCGCTGCAAGGGATAGGTTCATACCATCTAAGTTCCTACACAGAGCGTATTTCACCCCACAGAGACTGGCGCGCATATACCACCAAAGAGATCCCAACTGTCAGAGATGCAGACAAGAAGTGGGTACTTTCTGGCATATGGTCTGGTCTTGCTCCAAACTAAGACCCTTTTGGTCAGCAGTGGCCTCCACACTGGGCAATGTCATAGGTTCAGACTTGCCGGTTGACCCCCAAATACTGCTGCTCAGTCATCTGGAGGATGTTGAGGGTGATAGGTATGATAAACTGTGTCTAACCTTCGCATTGTACTACGCTAGGCGGGAAATTCTACTGCGATGGAAACTTGAGGAGCCTCCTACTCTGGCCTCGTGGATAAGGTCGGTGAACAAGGTACTTCCCCTCTATAGACTGACGTACGAAAGCAGGCAATGTCCAGGGAAGTTTGACAAAATTTGGTCGTCCTGGATGGACGCTTCTGGGGACCCCGAACCCCCTACCCCATAAGTAAGACATGAAACATAGGAGAGGACATCCTGCATCTCAAGTCTACTCTTCTTATACCCGTTTCTCTTCACCCCCTTCCTTTTCCTCCTTTTCATTTACTTCATATTACTTCATATTATCCAAGAATTTTTAAGATGACACGATCCATGAGAACTATGGTTAGGTGAAAATTCTGTTGAGTGCACATCTGGAACAACTGATAAACAGTTTTAGGGTAAATCCCACTGTAATTATTCTCACCGTAATGACTGTACTAAGTTCTTGTACTGTAATGCTGATTTGTTTAATAAAATTTTTCTGTTAAAAAAAACATGCAGTCATAAACGCGCAATTATGTGGAGATTCTGGTGTGAATGGGCCCTTAAAGTGGAGCTCCATATAAAAAAAAAAGTACGTATTTGTAGCTGCTGACTTTTAATACAAGGACGCTTACCTGTCGAGGGATCCCGCGATGTCAGCGCACCCCAAGCCAATTCCTCCATTGGCTTCGGATGCAGGCGCATTGCAAGGGAAATCGGCAGTGAAGTCGTGCTGCGCTTCCTGAATGGTCCTGCTGTCTTTTGGGACACACACAGGTCCCAGAAGGCAGCAGGGAGAAGGAGGGCCAGATATGTAGTTGATCTTACCTGGAAGTGGGAGCGGGTACCTGTCAAAACCAGGTACCCGCACTCCCCAACCCCCCCCCCAAAAATGCCAAACGTGGCAGTGGAGGGGGGAGGGTGCGAACGAGTGGAGCTTCCCCTTTTGGGTAGAGCTCCGCTTTATTGTGCGGCATATACACTACTTATGGGTTGCAGTGCTCTTTCAACTCATGCAGGGCGTGAAGGTGAGGAAAGACCTGTGATACACATAGGTGACAACAAAGGAAGATGGTAGGTTATGGTAAACAATAGCTGGCTCAGGTGGAGTTGAGTGGTTCACAAAAGTGTCCCGGTACTTTGGTGTGGGTGGAGTACAGTGTACATAATACAGCTAGATATTCATAAACTGGAAGTGTGTTTTCAGAAAAACAGATTAGCAGGATTAAAAGCAGGATTACACAGGTAGTGATGTATTAGTGCTGCAGATGCCAACATGCTTTTAAAGAATGAGACGGATACAAGAGAGGATTATAAAGGTACCTGATTAAAGAGAGCCTCTAAAATAATGCCAAGTAGTCTTATTAAGGAAGCTCTAAATTGCATTCTTTGGAGTTTCATCCACTAGTTCATTGTAGCTAGGAAACTCACTTGTAGCCATCAACTAAATACATGTATGGAAAAGGATAAACAAAGAAGGAAAGAAAAAGGAAGAGAACGATCTTCATGTTTTGCATATTAGTAAAATTAAAGCAATATTAAGCCCAAAAGCAAACTTTTATTATATTGCAGCTTGTAGGCAGGTGCAGTCTGTTTTCTCCACTGCAGGTACCGCTCAACCCCAGCAGCAGTGCAGAAGGAGAGGAAGGAACATGATTCCTCTATGGTTTCCTGGGTTACTGGGGCAGCGATCTGGTTGGATGCACACAGCCAGTGTGACCCTGGCAGCCATCTTGGGTCAGGCAGAGTCTATTTAAGACCCTGCCTTATGGGTTTGGCACACATTCAGCAGGTGGGTAGTGTAGGAGCAGGTCACCCGTCTGTTAGGGACAGTATTAGCGGTAGGAAAAGGTTCCAGATGAATAAGGAAAGCTTAGGGATCCGCCACTCTTCTTGGAAACCTTCTCACCTGGGATCGGTCCGGTCAGTCCGCATTCCACCTCTCCAGAGAGACGCTGTCAATTCATCTGAAACCTGCTCCGCTACATGCTGCTGTCATCTGTGAGTGTCCTCGGTTGGGCTTCCTGTGAACTGTTTTTCATTTACTTAAATACAAGTTTCATTATTTGCACCTGAGCTGAGTGTGTGTTATTGCTGCAGCACCACATTGCACCCATCCACAAACTTACCAATTTTTAGATGTGATGGTTGCATTTGTTTCCTTTTTAGGCTTTCTTTCTTCTATTATCATCTGATGATCCAGCTATCAAGTCTATTGTTTTTCAAAAGCTCAAGTTCTCCAGCAGAATATGACAGCTTACATTGATGAGACAAATCACTTAAAGCGGGAGTCCGGCGACCAATCCTTTTTTTTTTTTTTTTTTTTTTTAGGTCATTGAGACACTTTGCTAACCCCAAAATAATACTCACAGTTTGGGTGTAATATTTCCGCCTCTGTCTGTTTTCATACTGAAGAATAACTTAAAAAATGTGATGCTGGCTGTTTCCATCTTGCTTGTGCGCATGTGAAGCCCATAAGCATTGATTTCCTGGATGCGGTGAATGCTGTTCATTCAGAGCTTGTTCACAAGCATGATCATTGTTCCCGCACTGAATCTTGGGAAGCCTGACACTAAGCTCCCAGGAGACAGTGCGGCGCCGGGGAAAGTCAATAAACACGCCTACTCCCATAGGAGGAGAGACAGGAAGTGCCACAATAAAGTACAATATAAAGGTAATTACAGCGATAAAAAAAATTTTCGTGTGGCATTTGAACATCTATGCAATTAACTGAAGGGGGTAAGATTAAGTTAAAAATTTGAGTGGAACCCCGCTTTAACACTGGCAGGGGTGATTAAAATGATCAGATTTTATTTATTTAGGCAACACCTTTATCCCAAAAGAAAAAAACAAATGTTTTCTGTAACTGATTATAAAGTGTGAGCTGGTGAGTTTGTCTTCAATTTGTTAGTGTATCTAAACCTGCTAATACATTTAACACTCTTCTCCCCCCCTGTCTAACAATGCTGCTGTATGCTGTGCCTCCTGTGCTCATTCCTCCAGAGTTGTGTCTCACTAATACCGGAGGTGTGTTACTGGCCAGATCACCAGGTGAAACAAAAAGGGGAAAAAAGCCTAAGAAAAGAAAATGTATGGGGCCACCACATCTAATGATTGGTAAGCTGCATATAATACATTTTTGGTTTTGGGTTTAATACTACTTTAAAGTGAAATATACTGTATATTCACAGAGTTCTATCTTAAAGTGGTAGTGAAGTCTTTAAAAAAAGAAACAAAAGGTCTCACTGCAAGTAAATGGCATAATGTACTAGTATGCACAGCATGCTAGCACAAAATGACAGATTTTCAAAAAGGTATCCCTCTAGCCCACCGCTGTGCAGGGCTTCTATCTTCACCAAATCTTCCTTACGGGTTCGCAGGCTTTGAATGGCAGAGCCATGATGACGTCACTCCAGCGCATGCGCATAGGAGTCAGAGCACGGAGCTCTGAATTGAGGGATCGTTAAGTGTGCCCTCACTTCAGAACGCAGTGCGCATGAGCCAGTGACATCACTGGCTGAAGAAATTGTGAATATCTCCTAAACGGCGCAGGCTCCTGACTGCAAGAAAGAATTAGGAATGGAGAAAAGAAAATTTTGGGAAGAGAGATAGGAGAACATGGATAGAAACATATACACAGACAAGTTGCCTACATCACCAGGTTTAATCCAGTCTCGAACCTGACCTGAATGTGTGTGTTTTTGGGGGGGGCGGTAGGTGTTCCTTTTTGTTTGTCTGGTTCGGAGCAGCGATGCGCAGCAGTGCCTCCCCTCCCTGCTCGTTTTGGGTGGTGGTGGGGGCTGTCCTCCTGCGCATCGTTGCCATGCACAGCGCCCTGCCAGCCGCATCCTAGTGGCGTTGGGAGGCATGAACGCTTTGTATCCATCTTACGCTTTAGGGCGGGAGGGTGTGGATCCCTGTCCGGCAATCCTGCTGGACGTGTGAGCCTTATGTTTGCCCAATCCAGCCCACAGAGTGTAGTATGACGCCCTGGATCTCGGGTATATCAGCTGGGGTTTGGCCAAGAAACCGCTCTTCAATCCTTCATCATGAGAGAGACACCACATCATTGGTTTCACATTGTTCTTTACATATGCAAGGTAGGCAGGAGTCCTTTGTGACTCCACTCACGCTTTTTTCTCTTTTCCTGTTTAGGGTTTTTTACATACGGTATATATTTTTATTTTGTTTGTTTATTTTTTTCCACTTACACAACACACATCCTTATAGTAACCTTTTTAAATTTATGCGTTCACTTTTTTTTCCATATCTTTTTTCCACTTTTATACTATTTATCAATTTTACACACCACTCACCATACAATCATTTTCCAGATTGGTGTGGATTTTTATTAGATCATCTATCCTCTCAGGGATTGTGATGACCTGACCTGCCAACGAGCTGACCCCCTGACTTGGTTTGGGTTTCCTGCCTCTGCTCTGGGTCAGGCATGTGATGGGGACTCCCACTCCCTTCATTCTCACATGAGCCAGTTTAGTTCTTGGGCTGATCTGTAAGTATTAATATATCTAAATGCTCCCTATGGGAACTTTTTTGTATCGTTCAGAAAGTTTTTCCTCCCTCATTTTCATGAATGGTTTATTGTATTTATATACCTGATTTTTCTGTACTTGCAGTGAATTAATTTTTGCATCCATACTCCTGATGAGTGAAAGTGATTCACGAAACGAGTTTTTCTATTCATGTGATGCCAAGACAGTTCTGTTATTTATACAGCACGTACTCAGTTATGTACTGTATATGTATAATTATGTATCATTGTATACAGTGTATGTGTTCATCGTATATTTTTACCAATATGTCAGCCTTTGTATATGGTTACCATATATACTCGACTATAGGTCGATCCGAATATAAGCCGAGGCCCCTAATTTACTGCAAAAAACTGGGAAAGCTTATTGACTCGAGTATAAGCCGAGGGTGAGAAATGCAGCAGCTACTGTAAGTGGAAAAGAGGGACAACAATGCCCATCTGCAGCTGCATCCCTCACTGTGTCCTGTGCATACCTCACTGTGTCCTGTGCATGCCTCCCTGTGTCCTGTGTATACAATGGCGACCCTAGGGGGGGCCAGAGGGGACCCTGACCCCCCCAACATTATGCTGTATGAGAGGGAGAACATCCCCAGTCAACTCCTGCGGGTGATTCCTCCCCCCTCCCTCTGCTCGCTGACACTGCATAATGCAAGCGCTCACACAACCACGGCCGCCCGATCTGCTCCTTCCCCTGCATCCTCATTGGCAGGGAGAAAAGCGAGTTGCAGGAAGGACTCCACCAGGACTCTCAGTTACTGAAAAAACAGACTGATTTCTCCCGTCCTTAGGACAAGAGAACCAGCCTGTAAATTCTAAGAGATGCCAGACCAGAGCTGTCAATAGCAGGGGCAGGACAGCAAGAGGAGGCTGGGGAACCCCACAGTGACAGAACACCAGGGCCCGGTGGCAAGACAACCTTTGCAACCCTGATAGTTCTCCCACTGCTTTGGCCCCTTATATTTTCTTGGTATGCTGGTGACATATATCTCTTGTTTTCTGTCACCCTGGGGGGGCCCCAATACAGTAGGAAGGGAGCTCACTGCAGAACATGTGAAAAGGCCATTGTGGGATCGTAGTAAAGGGGTAAAGGGCCCCAGGATAGATAAAATATATATAGATCTATCTATCTATCTATCTATCTATCTATCTATCTATCTATCTATCTATCTATCTATCTATCTATCTATCTATCTATTTGCATTTTATATTGCCCCCCTATTTTTGTCCCTGTCCCCCCATGTGCCCCCCCTAAATATGAAAGCTGGAGACGCCACTGTGTGTATACCTCCCTGTGTCCTGTGCATGCCTCCCTGTGTCCATTGCAGCCTCCCTGTGCCAATCTGCATCCTCTCTGTGTCCCGTGCATGCCTCCCTGTGCCAATCTGCATCCTCTCTGTGTCCCGTGCATGCCTCCGTGTGGCAATCTGCAGCCACCATTGCACCGATCAGCGTGTCATAAAAACATACGGCGGCCATTCCAGTGTTCAAAAGCCGTGCCTTCTCCTCGTCTGTGATAGGCAGAACACTCAATTTCCCAGCAGTCAGTGTTCAGCCTATCACGGACATCTGCTCATCCACATACCACGGACGACGATGAGAGGATGTCCATGATAGGCTGAACACTGACTGCTGGGAAATTGAGTGTTCTGCCTATCACAGATGAGGAGGAGGCGTGGCTTTTGAACACTGGAATGGCCGCCGTATGTTTTATGACACACTGGCCGCCGTCTGTCTGCATGACACGCTGATCAGGTAGGCAGACGGCGGTGACTCGAGTATAAGCCAAGGGGGGGCACTTTCAGCCCAAAAAAAGGCTGAAAATCTCGGCTTATACTCGAGTATATACGGTATGTTTATGTTTTGAAAACATCATCATGCATTTCTAGACCACGGAATTGCTTTTGATACAATAAAGGTTTTATAAATTTACGGCATACACATTTTTTGCAGCAATAAGCCTCATTTAAAGTCCCAATCTTTTCCTTTTTGTTTCTATTTAATATAGCCAAGGATGGAGGCCTTTTACTGTGGTACTGTGGTCAGGTCACACTTTTTTCTTTTTATGGGTAGAAACAGGAAGAAAGAGAGGAAGAGGCAGGGGGCAATTTCCCCTCGAGGCACAGTGCTAGATGCAAATGCTATAAGTAGTTTATATGCTAAAGATTTATATGCTAAGTACTGTACAGCGCATCCATCAGAACTTTTGGGGCCTCTTATACAGCCTCGGGCCTGGGCACCGCCCCCCCCCCAGGGCCTACCCACTGGCCGTCCTTCCGCCCATTGGACATCCCACCAAGTCCCATCCCATGTCGTCGTCCTCCTCCAGTCCCATTCCCCCCATCCCATATCTGCCTCCTTTTCCATCCCATGTCCTCCTCCAGACCCACCTCCCATCCAATGTCCGCCTCCTTCTCCATCCCATTGTCTTCCTCCCCTCCTCCTCCAGTCTTATCCCCCCATCCCATGTCCGCCTCCTTCTCCATCCCATGTCCTCCTCCAGTCCAATTCCCCCCCCCCATCCTATGTCCTCCTCCTTCTCCAGTCCCATTCCCCCCCATCCTATGTCCTTCTCCTCATCCTCCAGTCCCATTCCCCCCCAATCCCATGTCCTCCTCCAGTCCAATTCCCCCCCCCCCCCCCATCCTATGTCCTTCTCCTTCTCCAGTCCCATTCCCCCCCATCCTATGTCCTCCTCCTTCTCCATTCCATGTCCTCCTCCTCATCCTCCAGTCCCATTCCCCCCCCAATCCCATGTCCTTCTCCTTCTCCAGTCCCATCCCCCCCATCCCATGTCCTCCTCCAGCCCCACCTCCCTCTTCCCATGACCTACTCCTTTTCAATCCCATGTCCTCCTCCAGTCTCATTCCCCCCCTCCCCCCCCTCCATCCCATGTCCTCATCCAGGAGGATAATTTTGCAGACGTAATGAACAGACACAATCAGCAGTGTATTAATGTATTAACACAGCGTCATATCCTAGGGTCACACTATAAACATTCAGAAACCTGTCATTTTAAAGTGAAAGTAAATTCACATTTTTATGTTAGTTTTGGATGGAGCAGAAAAGGGTTAGCACGCTCCTCCTCCTCCCTCTTCTGGTGACAACTCTGTTTTTTTTTACATTGTCCCGTATGGAAAATCCAAAACGAATGCCCTGTACACACGGTCGGATTTTCCGACGGAAAATGTATGATAGGACCTTGTTGTCGGAAATTCCGACTGTGTGTAGGCTCCATCACACATTTTCCATCGGATTTTCCGACACACAAAGTTTGAGAGCAGGCTATAAAATTTTCCAACAACAAAATCTGTTGTCGGAATTTCCGATCGTGTGTACACAAATCTGACGCACAAAGTGCCACGCATGCTCAGAATAAATAAAGAGATGAAAGCTATTGACTACTGCCCCGTTTAAAGTTCCAATGTACGTGTTTTACGTCACTGCGTTCAGAATGATCGGATATTCCGACAACTTTGTGTGACCGTGTGTATGCAAGACAAGTTTGAGCCAACATCCATTGGAAAAAATCCTAGGATTTTGTTGTCGGAATGTCCGATCAATGTCCGACCGTGTGTACGGGGCATTTGAGTTGTCCCTAGAACAGGAGAAGACATGAAACCCTCCAATGTGGACACCTGTTCTGATGACAACTGTCTCAGAGGGCATTTCCGTCTGACTTCCTGTTATGTCTGTGGGACTTCATAATGGGGACACAGATGGGGGGGGGGGGAAACAAATGGGGTTTTAACTCTTTCATAATTTAACCTAAATGTTAAAAAAAAAAAAAGTTGAGGCTGACTTGTAGATTAAACATCAGAGCCCAATACACTATTGCATTTTATTTCTTATGCCACAACAGAGGTCATATTGCACTCATTAACCACTTCAGCCCCGAAAAATTTGGCTGTTGAATGACCAGGCCATTTTTTGCGATTTGGCACTGCGTCGCTTTAACTGACTGTTGCGCGGTCGTGCGACGCTGCACCCAAACAAAATTGACGTCCTTTTTTTCCCACAGATAGAGCTTTCTCTTGGTGGTATTTGATGACCTCTACGGTTTTTATTTTTTGCGCTATAAACAAAAACACAATATTTTGTACTTGCTATAATATCCACATATTTTTATGAAAAAAGCAATTTTTTTCTCAGTTTAGACTGATATGTATTCTTCTACATAATTTTTGGTAAAAAAAAAAAAATATCACAATAAGCGTATATTGATTGTTTTGCGCAAAAGTTATAGCGTCTACAAAATAGGGGATAGATTTATAGCATATTTATTACATTTTTTTTTTACTAGTAATGGCGGCAATCTGCGATTTTTTTTTTTTTTTTAATCGTGACTGCGACATTATGGCGGACATATCGGACAATTTTGGGACCATTGGCATTTATACAGCGATCAGTGCTATAAAAATGCATTGATTACTGTATAAATGTCACTGGCAGTGAAGGGGTTAACACTAGTGGGCGATCAAGGGCTTGTGTTCCCTGGGAGGTGATTCTAACTGAAGGGGGAGGAGACTGACTAGAGGAGTGACGGATCGTGGTTCCTAGCTAATAGGAACACACGATCTGTCACTCCTCTCAGAAACAGGGAAGTGTGTGTTTACACACACTTGTCCCTGTTCTGTGTCTCCTGCACACAATCGCTCGTGGCTGGCGGTCATCGCTATGGTATATCTACGACGGTTCGCAGGATCGTGCCAACCTGCCGCAGTATAATGACGGCGGCTGGTCGGCAAGTGGTTAATCTTACCTTTTGGCTATGCAGACTAAATGGGAGAAGAGAGTAGGTCACCAGCAGGGTGCTCAGCCTTTTCTCACGGGCTGCCCATTGGTGGGTGATGTCAGATTACTCCGCCTCTTATGCTCCTGCCTCCCGAAGCTGGCGATTTGCAGACCACACTTGAGAAAATGGGAGATTAAAAGAAACTGTGGCTATGCCTTTACCTCCTGGATTGATGTAACACCTCCTCACCTTCCCCCTATCGAAGCTACTGTCAACCCCCTCCTCTGCTGTTACGGGGATATGCAGGGGAGGTAGAGTTCTGTGAGTGCCGCTGGGAGAGCAGAGCTATCACTTGTAGACACAGGAACCAGACTCCTGCATATACAAGTGACAGCAGTGAGCAGCAAGCCAGAGGTGGCGGAGCTGTGTTCCGTCATGTTCTGGCAGTAAAAAAGCCTTGCCTCTGGGACGCCTGGGCCCCCCTACATGTGTATGGGCTGTAACCCCCTGATGACAGCTCTGGCTAAGTATGCTGTATATGCTTAAAGTGTAAGTTCACCTTTACAGAAAATCTGTAAGGTGAACTTACACTGGACCCTGTCCCCATCACACCCCGGTCCCGCTAACCTGGAGAGCAACAATTGCCCGTTCTGACACCTCGTATCACCGTTTTACCAGTCAGGGGATTTGAAATCCCAGCGGCTTTCTCTCCTCTTCGCCCGCAGTGACACGACGGGCTACGCGGGTTTTGATTGGTCGGCGCCGCCCATGTGAAAGCGCGGACAAATTAGAATGTTTCTAAACGTACTCCTGACGAGGTACCATGTTTTGGAGATTAAGGCAATGGGATTTCTAAGCCCCTGTCAGGGCTGGGCTCAGCCCTTCCTTCTCTGAGCTGGCCGCTCAGCTGTCAGCTAATTGCCAGCTCCCATCTCTCTCCACAGTTACCCATAACATGTTTGTTATTTTTAACTGTAGCCTCCACCAGTCTAATGAGAACCTTCAGGGCCAAAGATAGCTGACATCCTTCTGTATGTGGCGGGTTGTGAGGCATAGTGGGTGCAAAGTGGATAAACTTATTGGGCGCCAGACACTTCTTGGATGTAAAAGAGGTTTTATTTCTCTTAACAGTGCTTTTTTTATATTTTAAGGAGGAAAGAGGGTTAGGGCCAGGACACACTTAAGCAGTTGCAATTTCAATTGGCAGACTCCGAGACTTCAGTAGGAGGACAGCCATGCAGGGAAAGGCCCCAGCAAGGCGCCACATCTGCACATGCAGGAATTCTGTCTCCTATGGCAACAGTCTTTAACAGTTCCTAACTCAACATAACAATTCCTTCAGCTGCACTACAACTTCTCCCTGTAGTTCTTTAACACTGAGCTCCCGGTCTCTCACCAGACCCTCTGATTCACTGACTCTGAATCCCTTGAGCTCCTCCAATATTTGTGGTGGTATCTCCCTCAAGTGTCACCCACGCTTCCCTGCTGGGTCCCTAGCTTGGCATTCCAGATACTTCTCAAGCTTCACCCCTGCTGACCGGCTCGATCCCTGGCTTGACACACAAGGCTGCTCTGCAAGCGTCACCTCCGCTGGTTGGACCCCTGACTTGATCCACAGTACCCGTTCGGTGAGAATGTTGCTCCGGTACTTGCTACAGTTACTCACTGTGGTCCCTGGTAAAGGTGGTTGATCCCTTTTTGTGGCAACAGCTTCCCTTCTACCTCCGACCACAGACAGGTTCTCTGGCTGGCAGAACCGTCACTTCTGGTTGGACTGCAAGCCTAAATCCCAACCCTGCGCTGCTCCCTTACTTCTGGATAGGCCCTCACACAGCCTAGCAGCCAGATGCCCACGGAATAGGCCCAATCTCTGGCCTAGCAGCCCAGGGCGTACGACACACGTCCACCCAGACATCTGTCCTGATGGCACAGAACATAGATCACCTGACTACACCCAAATTTATAGGTTCTCCCAGCAGACCAAGGGATTCAAGAAAACCCCTGGGGTTGCCCTTCTTGTATCTAGTACCACCAAGTACCTGGCCACCTAGCGGTAGAAAAGTGCAACCAGGCCAAACTTAGGAAGAAATCAATAGATCTCTAGCAATTAACCAGGGTAACTACTCCTGGTAAGTAAATTTGTGAGGAGCTCCCTGGCTAAACCTCAGGGCGCTATATAACTAAAAAAAACGAGACTTTACTATCACTTTAAGAACATCCCTTAACAACCACAGTCCACAGTATCCTTCCTCATGTGTTTTCACGGTTAGCTGGCCTACTCCCCAGGCGGCTACAGGTCTTCCAGGAATTTATTTATTATATATATATATTTTTTTCTCATAATAGCACACTGACATCTCTGATAAAGGGTTTTTATTGTGAAAGGAATAAATGGACAGCACAGTGGCTAAGTGGTTAGCACTTCTGCCTCGCTTCGCTAGGGTTGAATCCCAACCACTGCACTGCCTGCCTGGAGTTTGCATGTTTTCCCCGTGCCTGTGGGTTTCCTCCCATACTCCAAAGACATGCTGGTAGGTTAATTGGCTCCTGTGTAAACTGGCCCTAGTATGAATGCATACCTCCCAACTTTTTGAGATGGGTATGAGGGACACCAATCAGCAAAAGTATGCAGGCATAGGACACACCCGTGGCCACGCCCCCTTAATGGAGAATTCTACAAAAAAATTAGCTTGGTTAAACTTCAAGCGCTTTTTTTTTACCACTACTATTCCTTTATATTCGCTTTTGGAATTTACAAATGCAGCAATTTAGAAATAAGATGAAAGGTTTAGTGCTGGAAAACACTTTTTGATACATAAAAAGTGCATTTTATATACAACTATATAGTTCAGACCAAAATGAGGGACACATCAGGAGGAATGAGGGACATTGCTCCAAATCAGGAACAGTCCCTCGAAATCAGGGACAGTTGGGAGTGTGAATGTGAATTAGGGACCTTAGATTGTAAACTCCTTGAGGGCAGGGATTGATGTGCATGTACAATATATATATATGTAAAGTGCTGTGTAAATTGACGGCGCTATAGAAGTACCTATAATAAATGAGTTGAAACTAATGCATGGGAACATGAACCTTGATTTGGCTTCATTGTCAAGTCAAAAGCAGGCAAGGCTGGCATTTCCTTACCTGTTTTCAATCTTCACTTTTTTAACCGCTTGCTGACCGCCTGTCTCGATTGACAGTGGCAGAATGGCATTCCTGCGCAAATATGCCTTAGCTGTACGGCAGGCGCTTCAAGGAGTATAGGGCGCGTGCCTGATAAAATTGCCGGATAAAATTCCCTCCTCTCCAATGATTGGTCACTTTTTCAACCCCCCCCCCCCCCCCCTAAATTTCAACCCTACAGGGCTGCAATTGTGAAACAAACGAAAAAGTTTGGAAACGTTATGCGTTTTAAGACCCTTTTTTATATTGTTCACGTGTTCTCCAATCCTCATGTGTAAGAGTCTACAGGTCCTTCCTAAGTACTGTAGGCCACACTCGCACTCTAACATGTATACGACCCCCACTGTATTACATGTTATTAACTCTTTAATTTGGTAACTTTTATTGGTGGCAGATGCTACAAAATCTTTGTGTTTTTTGATGTTGCGCTTGTTGTTCCTACATGCGGGACAGCAGCCACATGCATAAAAACCAGTCAAAAAAATTGAAAATCCGGTTCTCAAAATGTACTGGAGGGTCAATAACTCCTGGGGCTAGTTTGTCCTTTAATGAGGGTGCGCTCCTGTATATGAGTTGCGGGCATTCAGGTAATGCAGGACCCGGTACCCATTCTTGTTTCAGAATAGGCCAGTGCCTCTGAAACTATCAATCAAGTTCTTATGCGGAGTTTGGATAGGAGAACCTTGGTGTTGAATGTCCCTGAAGCTAATCAGAGTTCATCTATGAACATGACCTTGAATTTCAATGTTCAATATAAAAAAATTTGAAAAAATTATTTTCTGGGACCGGAAAGACCGGGTTCTGGGCCCTCTATTACCTGAACACCCGCAATTCATATACAGGAGAGCCACCTCATTGAGGGACAAACTAGCCCCAGGAATTATTGATCCTCAAGTACATTTTGAGAACTGGATTTTCAATTTTTGATTATTGCCATGATTTTAAATACATTTTTCTAGTTGTTGTTCCCCTTATAGACATGCTGTGTCACAAAGGGGTTATATGTGCTCCATTAAATGCCATCTAGCTCTGGTGTCCATGTTACAGAACGTGAAGAGCATTTGGAGCATCAGGAGTGACCCATCAGATGTACGTGTCATTTTAGGAACATTCATTAGAGTGAGAATTAATGCGGAGGGTAACTGCATCCGTTGTGTGTATTTGAATCTATGGCAACGCATGAGGTCACAGGAGGAGCACCGGATATTTTACATGCCCCTTAGGGGGTTGGCTCTGGATGCCCCATATTCCTCTATGTTGAAGCCAAGTTGATAAACTGTATGGAGGGCGGTTCCTTGGATGTTAACCACGCCCCTTTGACGGCCCGGCCAAATCACTGCATAAGGGGGATCTTCGGACTCTAGCCACGCCCCCTCCACGTAACTGTTGATGCAGACGCGGCGAGGGGTGGGTGTGTGTCCGGAAGTTAATCACACCCCCTGAGTGTCTGCAGCGCTCTTTCAATGTATACAGGGAGGATGGATGGGAGCCCCCCCCCCGTATGTCCCAACGCTGCGGCGGTGTACACTGCAGGGGCTGGTTCATCAATTTTAGCACAGTATGGTGGACTATATAAATGTAAGTAGAGTCATGAGCCCTCATAATTCGCTGATGAAGTCCCACCCACAGGACGATACGCGTGCGACAAAAGGGTACCGTGACGTCACTACAGCCACCTTCCTTGATTCATGCATGTTATGCTGTATGCCTCACATCCTAGCACTGGGTTTGCAGTAACATTTTTTACCAATATTAAAAGCTGGTTTAATTAAAACAGAGAGCACTATATATGTCTCATTGATTTTACATGAACCATGACTGCATAAGAGATTTGCCATATTTCAGCTGGATTTCAATCGTTGGATCAGCCATTAAACATATTTACACCTTATGATTACCCCAGTGGGGACTGCTTGTATGACCTTTCTGTTAAATCAGAGGTCCATAGACTAAGGTGAGCAGCCTGTACTTATGGTGGTGGAAGCACAGATAAGAATATACACGGTTTACGGTCATCTTGAGCACCCTGGTCACTATTGAGGAGTTTTCTTCTTGGCTGCTGGTGTTTTCATCATCCTTTGGCTTTTTAGCATTTCTCATATCTGGGACTTATGTCTATTTAAGGATTGTAATATATTGGCCTTAAGTGTATAGCTGCTTAGATTAGGATTTACATTGTGGTTTTGTGCTGACTGAATCTATTTTAGTATTATACACACATAACTACCTTGTTGGCACAAGATTATCTCCACATGGAGATCTCCCTGATGATCACCAGAGAATCACCATATAGAGCAGGAGGCAAATGCTTATTGATGTCAGCATGTATCGGGATGTAATGATCAACATGTTAATCAGAAATAGTATCCAAAAAAACAGCCATGTTCAAAAACTAAGAATTAAAAATTGATGACGGTATACATGAAAACGCATACCTGATGGCACATAAATATAGGTGTAGATGTTAACTCGTATAGTTCACGGGGGGAGAGAAGGAAAAATGTGGGAATCTGGATCACTGGAGAGAGAACAACATGGAGGAAAAGGCAAAAAACAGCCCATCCACCTCTTTTCAATCCACAATATCAATAGCTTAAACAATAATCCATATGAAAGAGAGAAAAATGCAGCGCTAAGAAAGTGAAGTGAATATACAACGGTGTATCAAGTCCGTGAGTATTAACCCTGGTTGTAAATCATGTGATAAATAAATCATGAATTCTAATATACAAAAAAGTGAAAATAAAAGTCCGCTTGTGTCAACACACAGAGAAAAACACTTCCGAAGTGGATGGTGGAGGTCCTAGGAGGACTAGCAGGGATGGTGTGAGTCCATAGATGTAAAGCAACATCAGTGGTATATAACATCAGTAGATAGAAAAGGATGGGTACTCTTACCGGATGAGGTGGACTCCCCTGTCTGTGACATGGAGTCAGTAAAGCAGTAAGCCCCACCTGGGCTGTAGAGAGGTGTCCGGCACACTGGAACTCGCAGGATGCACTTCAACAAATGACAAACAACAAACGAAACTCCAACAATCATCAGGATGAATCATCGAGGCAAGAATTCCAAGACCGTGTAACACAAATGGTCAAAAATATGCAACCTTTATAGATGTCCTTAACCGGTTCAATACAGGACAATTTCACCCCATTCCTTCCCAGGCCAATTTTTAGTTTTCAGCGTTGTCGCACTTTGAACGTCAATTGCGCGGACATGCGACATTGTACCCAAAAAAAATTGACGTCCTTTTTTCCCCACAAATAGAGCTTTCTTTTGGTGGTATTTGATCGCCTCTGCGGTTTTTATTTTTTGCGCTATAAACAAAAGAAGAGCGACAATTTTGAAAAAAACACAATATTTTTTACTTTTTGCTATAATAAATATCCCAATTTTTTTTTTAAAAAACAAATTTTTTCCTCAGTTTCAGCCAATACGTATTCTTCTACATATTTTTGGTAAAAAAAAATCGCAATAAGCGTATATTGATTGGTTTGCGCAAAAGTTATAGTGTCTACAAAATACGGGATAGATTTATGGCATTTTTAAAAAAAAAATATTTATTTATTTTTTTAGCGGCGATCGCGATTTTTTTTCATGACTGGGACATTATGGCGGACACATCAGACACTTTTGACACATTTTTGGGACCATTCACATTTATACAGCGATCAATGCTATAAAATTGCATTGATTACTGTGTAAATGTGACAGGCAGGGAAGTGGTTAACCACTAGGGGGCGGGGAGGGGTTAATATGTTTCCTAGGGAATGATTCTAACTGAAGGGGGAGGGGACGCTCAAGGGGAGGAGACCGATCAGTGTTCCTCCGTTCTGGGAACACAGATCGCTCTCCTCAGAGCTGACAGGCTGTGGATCTGTGTGTTTACACACACAGATCCACGGTCCGGCCCGGTTAACGGGCAATCGGGGGTGCCCGGCGGACATTGCGGCCGCCGGGCACACGCACCGGGTCCCGAGCAACGCGGCGGGCGCGCGCGCGCCCCCTAGAAGGCCGGGAATCCCAGGAATCCCAGGACGTCATATGACGTCCACCCAGGATACACGTAAACTTATGCCCCGTACACACGGTCGGATTTTCCGATGGAAAATGTCCGATCGGAGCGTGTTGTCGGAAATTCCGACCGTGTGTGGGCTCCATCGGACATTTTCCATCGGATTTTCCGACACACAAACTTTGAGAGCAGGAGATAAAATTTTCCGACAACAAAATCCGATCGCGTCAATTCCGACCGTGTGTGGCCTGTTCCGACGCACAAAGTGCCACGCATGCTCAGAAGAAATTTCGACACGAAACAGCTCGGTCATGTAAAATTAGCGTTCGCAATGGATACAGCACTTTCGTCACGCTGCAATGTTAAAAATGGTTTAATACAGCGCACTCTCTTCTTTATAATGTGACAAGAATTAAGTCGTTTTGCTGCTCATATTTACACACACTTCTCACAAACTTATTTTTTTGTTTTTTTCTTGGGATTCCCTGAATATATTGTTATTTGTCACATCTGACAGAATTTTTTGTTTGTTTGTTTTCTTTTTTTTTTAAATTTAAACCCATTTTTGGTTTAGATTTTATGTTTGTATTTTTTCCAAGGCTGATCTTTGTTTAATGTTATTTTTAGTTTTACTTCAGACTATTTTTGTGTGTGTTTTGTGTGTCAAGTTACCACAACACCATTGATATCTTTTATTATTTAATCTCAAGGAGATTGTTTGGTGTTCCTTGTTAATTTCACATTGTATTTTTGAAATGTACCTGAATCTTCACAAACAACTGTCCTTTTTGAAGTAAAACACACATAGGCAAGTATAATTCAAAACAAAATTCCTTTATTAAGGGCTCAGAACCAAACAAAGAGGGAGGCAACGCTGGATAAACAGGAGAAATTAGCGAAGCCTGGGATCCCCAGGGCAGACATCAATTCTTGAACATCAAAATTGGTGGCCTGAGGAGTCCATATGTAAGGGAGGCCAGTCTGGTCCAGAAGTCGCAGAGATCCGGAAAGCAGCAGATGACATCTGTGTCCCTAGGCTGTGGTACCACAAGAGGCTGCATCTTTTGGCCGACCAGACTGGATCCAGGGTCCTCACTTTCTGGTCTTCCTTCCACGCTTCATTCCGGGCTGTGGCTGTGCTGTTGGAGATGTGGCAGGAGGAGGAGTAGGACCTGGAGGAGGAGGAGGACTGGGAGGACCTGGAGGAGAAGGAGGAGGAGGAGGAGGACCTGCAGGAGGAGGAGGAGGACCATCTGTGAGATCGCAAAGGTGTGTCTGAGATGTAATTTGGCCCCTCATACCTTTATTAAGAGCCTCCAATATGAGCGACTCACACATGAGTTGTTGTCCCTCCTCCATCCTCTGCATTTTAGAGGCAATGATGGCAGCAATGTCCTCCTCCACGGTGTGTGGTGCTCCCAGGGCCTCTGTAGCCCTCCAAAAGAGGCCTATGGCAGCCTCCTCCTGCCACTTTCTCTTTCCAGGTGTTGGGGGGGGACCGGCATATCAGGCAGCCGGCTCGGCCCGGCCACCTCCTGGCTGAGACTTCCCTGTGTATGAAAAAGGGACATGGTTTTAGTTTTTGCATCATCAATCACAATCCTAAATTAGTACTCCAAACTAACATCTAGTTAACATCATTGATTGGACAACCTGAACTATTTAGAGGAATGCTATACCTGGCTCAAGCTGGGCTCCTCCACATGTTGTTGCCTGGAAGGCCCAGGTTTGGCGTCAGAAGCCTCAGCTGGGGGGGAAGGAAGCATGGAAGGAAGACTGGAGAGTGATGGCCTAGGTTCAGTCTGGCCTGCCAGAAAATGCAGCCTGTCATAGTACCACATCCTGGGGACATAGATGTCATCTGCTGCTCCGGATCTCTGCGAATCCTGGACTTTCTGGCGCTCCCTTACATATGTGCTCCTCAGGCCACCAATTAAGATCTTCAAATATGTGATGTCTGCCGTGGGGATCACCTGCTTCACAATTTCCAACAATTGATCCAGTGCTGCCTTCCTCTTTGTTTGGTTCCTGTAATGTGGGTGGTTGATCTCCTACAAACAGGGCAGCTCCCTGAACATGTCAATGAATATTGACATGAAGTCATTATCTTGTAATAAGATATCCATGTTCACTGCAAGACACAACACAAGACAAAGCCTAATGTCAGACAAAACTCTCCTAATCTTGTTACCATATAGGCCTCAATCTAGAAGCAGTATAGGCACAAGTTTGTCTCTTACCTTCGTTCTTACGATCGGCGCGTCCAATGCTCCTTCCTCCGCTCACAGATCGTACGTAATACGCACGTGTGTTACGCTTTATACACACTGCGCATGCATGTAACTCCGCCCGCCCCTGACGTTCTTTCTAGTCTATTCCCCGCCCCTTTTCGTTCGGCGCAGTGGGTGAAGAGCACATGGCAGAGTCACAGCAGGTGCGTGCTAATTATAGCAACGAGGAGGAGGAGGAGGAAAGCCCGGAGACAGAAACGTCCCGATCCAGAAGGAGAAGATTTAAGGCCACAAATATGTCTATTGGGGAGATGTTGGAGATGGTGGACATCCTGAAGCGTGCCGACTATGATGGAAAGTATGGGCCTTACCCCAACCCCAATATCAGAAAGGCCAAGATCATGGCGAAAGTGGTCAAAAGTCTGCACAGGAATTTCGGGGTACGACGATCGAAAGATCAGCTCAGGAAGTGGTCGGACCTCAAATTGCGAGGGAGAGAGCCCGAGCAGTACCGAAAGTAGTTGTGCTGTGTTCCTATTCTTTTTGTCTTTATTATGTTCGTGCTGCTCCATATGCTTTTCTTAATTGTACAGTTTAAAATGTCAATTTTAATGTTCATGGGCCCATTATTCGTTCGTATCAAACATTTTTTTTCGCCCTCTAAAACACCATTGTTTAGGCCATATGCATTTTCCTACATTTTTTAGGGCCTACTTGGATGCAAAATATTTGGTTGTGTAGATGGGTTTGTTACTAGAATGAAATGCAAACTAGATTCTGTGTAAGGAGAGGACACTCAGCAGCTGTTTTCACATCTGGACACTGGAGCACTAGTGTGGGACACAAGAACACCATTTTTATTAGGGGGGGCACACAGGTGCTCCAGTGTATACTATAGGGGGGTCTCCATCTGTGAAGCTTGTACTAAACAGGTAAAGTATTGCAGGTTGACAAAGGACAATAAAAAAGCAACATCTTGGAACTCTGCTAAAATTGACAATTGTACCCCACTTCCAAGCAATGTTTCCTATTTATAGTTCTGCCATCAAATATCTGTGTGCTAATTATACCATTTTTGTTTTACATAGGGGAGAAAAGACTCGGAGGACCCCCCTCATCCGAGGAGACCAGAGACCCCCCACTTCTGGAAGAAGGTGAAATACCCCCAACACAAGCGGAGCAGGAGGAGGAAGAAGATGTGGTGGAAATTGGCACCACAACAGGTGAGTGTCTGCGACCACAGACTCAGGTAAGAGATGGATGCTGGCAGATTTTTGATACCTGTTTTTGTTTGGTTTCTCTCTTTTTAGGTGATCGTGAGGTTAGGGATCAAGATCCTTTCACATCAGAAAGTGCCCAGATCCTGATCGGAGAGATCATGGGGTGTAATTTAGAATTGGAAAACATCAAGAAAAAAATCAATGATGTGATTAAAAAAAATAATAACATCATTGATGTTTTGGGGCGAATTTAAAACCCCACAAAATCACTTTTGTTTTTGTGTGGTACAATGTTTTACATTTTTTAGCAATGTTTCGAAAAGCCAAATTTGGAGGATGCACACAGTGTGCCAACATGTGCTATCTGCCATCACAGGAGATCAATGGACGCGGTTTGGGGGTGCAACACCTTCCTCAATAATAAAGTAGCGGTGAGGAAGGGCTTGCTCCCACAAAACACGTCCCTTGATCCACCGTGATGGCAGCTAGCACATGTTGACATTCGTAAATTGGTGTGCATCTTCCAAATTTGGCTTTTCAAGGGGTGATTTGACCCCATCTGAACGCAATATCAAACACAGTTCCTAAATACTCATGTCTGATATTGCCTTCAAGTTTTACCATATGTGAACTTTGTAAGTTCAAGTTTTTTGTCTTTCTTGTTGGTTTTACACAGGCCTGTTTTATCGTAAATGGACATTTCTATTTTTGATAATGCCACCCCAAAAATTGTTATACAACAAACATGTTGGTTTGTTTTAAAAACCGTATCTAAATGCACATGTGATTGTGCAGGTATTAAAAAGTTTGTTAATCGAGAATGTGTGGATTATTGTCTCAACGCTACAACACTTTTGTGGTGATGTAATTGCTGTTTTCTGAGAAAATGGTGGTTATTTCCTAAGGGCAAATCCTCTTTGCACTACAAGAGCATTTTCATTGCAGTTTTCAAGAGCAGTAGTATAAAAAGTGTATATGCCTTCAGTAAATAACAGCCAACAGTGCTTTGTATAAGGTTACACAATCACGCCATTTTCTGGACTCAACAGTTCTGTCAGGGTCAGCTAAAACAAACACAAGCAGTAAATGTCCACAAAGAATTTCTTTTTTTTGCTTTTTTATTTGAAAAAGGCTTCACAAATTTGCAGGCATATTGATGGCCCCCCTATCCACAAAGAACTCCAGGTATCGTAACCGGACATCACGGGCACTCAGGGAGGGCAAGCCAGGACGGCCGCTTTCAAGCGCCGTCAGTGTGGTTTCAGGTATCACTCCGGCCTCAGGCCCAACTGAGCCAGCATAGTTGGCCGAATGTTTCCGTAAAAAGTTATGGAGAATACAGCACGCCATGATTATATGATTAAGTTTATACTCCGCCATATGGATAGGTGTCAGAAATAGGCGGAACCGGCTGGCCAGGATTCCAAATGTGTTCTCCACCACTCTTCGGGCTCTGGCCAGCCGGTAATTAAAAACCCTCTGTTCCGGGGTGAGGGTCCTCATCGGGAATGGCCGCATAAGATGGTCCCCCAGCGCAAACGCTTCATCAGCATCGAACACGAATGGGAGTCCTTCCACATTGTCCTCTGGAGCTGGCAAGTCCAAGCTGCCATTCTGGAGACGCCTGTAGAACTCCGTCTGGGCGATGACTCCACCATCGAACATCCGGCCATTCTTCCCCACGTCCACATACAAGAAGTCGTAATTAGCCGACACCGCCAACAACACAATACCATTGAACCCTTTATAGTTGAAATAGTACGATCCCGAGTTGGGTGGTGGGATGATGTGGACGTGTTTCCCATCAATTGCCCCTCCGCAGTTAGGAAAGTCCCACCGCTGGGCAAAGTGGGAGGCCACAGTCTGCCATTCCTGTGGCGTGGAAGTAAACTGTTGAGGAAAAAAAATAAAAATTAATATTTTTGCTCAGAAACATGGCAAGCAGATTAGGCACAAACATTCTGGGGCAACCTCCAGATAGCATTTATTAAGGGGAATTTAAAAAACCAAAGTATAAGGTACACCTATCATATTCCCCCTCCCCCCCCTCTCATGGGCCATTTCTAAAATTATGGGGAGTGGGGAAATCTTGGACAGGTAACCCTCTCCACTTCATTGAGAGATGAATGCCTAAATACAGGGTATAACTTGGAACAGCCCCTCCTTAGTTACACTATTGGCAGCCCACTGGACAGGTAACAAGTGTCATAATACAAAGATATAAATACACACTGTACACATTTGAGCACATTTGGACATTCTGCTATTACCTATCAAGATAATAATAGGATCTAAAAAGTTTAAACACTATTATTGGAAAGTATACAGGCAGGCCCTTGCACTACATGCTTTGGGGAATTCATTCATAAATCTGAGTACTAAAGAGATGGGTATAGTGTGTATGGGTTTGGCAAAGTCAGCAGATAGATGATTGAGGATAGATAGAGAATTGGGATCAGCTGACTTAGCAGTTGGGGGAGGGAGGGTTACTAAAAATGATTTGGGGACACCACCAAAAAAAAGCCTCTGCCACTCTGCCTGAATTTAAAGCTAAAATAACATTTCAAAACATTTAGGGGGTGTTTGGGGTAAAACACTGCTATGGAGCTGATAAAATACATTGTTTTAAGTGACTACATGAGGTGAATATAGGGCCCGTAGAGCATGCTGGGGAGGTTAGTGAAGGACAATCTGTATGAAGGACCTAAAAAATGAATTACATAAAAATCCAGCTTGCATGAGGACAAAGGGGACAGTCACAGCATATTCCAATCATGGTAATTAGGGAATGAGGAAAGAAATACAAGATATTAGCAATACATTAAAAACAATAAAATGTGATATTAAAGGATAAAAATCTTACCTTCATATACTCCTTCTGCAGGACCTGGATGATGGCAGAACAGGTCTCTATACTATATAATAGTATAATGATACTAGATAATGATACCCAGAGCCTGGGGGGGAGATGCCTGTCGAGAACTTCAAGTCCTGCAGGCTTCTCCCCGTCGCCAAGTACCGCAGGGTAGCGACCAGCCTCTGCTCCGGAGTGATGGCTTGCCTCATGCAGGTATCCTGCCTGCTGATATAGGGGGTCAGCAAAGCCAGCAGACGGTGAAATACGGGGTCTGTCATCCGGAGAAAGTTCCTGAAATCATCAGGATTATTCTCACGGATCTCACGGAGCAAAGGCATATGAGAGAACTGGTCACGCTGAAGCAACCAATTCTTGGTCCATGAACTCCTCCCCACCCTGTTCATGGACTGGACTTGTGTCAAGGTCAGGACCCCAACACCAAGCCCCCGCACAGCACGAACTCTACGAGGAGTACGCATACGCAACATGGCTAGAAAACGGTCGGCTGCTCAGAACGAAGTAACAGAACGCACTGAAGAACAGCAAGGCCTGTGAATAGCGACCTGAAAAACAGTAACGAACGCACAAGAACACACTGACAAGTCAATGGTACTTGCTTGCACGCACTGAAGAGCAGATACAAACCCACACGCACAAACTGAACGGCAGAAAACGATCTGAAAACCACGAGTCTGAAAAAGCGCGAATCGTCTCTCACCAAACTTTTACTAACACGAGATTAGCAAAAGGAGCCCAAAGGGTGCCGCGCTTGGTTCTTACCTGGCCTTTTCTAGTCTCGTCGTACGTGGTGTACGTGACCGCGTGGTTGGCGATCGGAAATTCCAACAACTTTGTGCGACCGTGTGTACGCAAAACAAGTTTGAGCCAACATCCGTCTGAAAAAATCCTAGGATTTTGTTGTCGGAATGTCCGAACAAAGTCCGACCGTGTGTACGGGGCATTAGTGTTCAGAGACACTTCTTGGCCCAACCTTTGCAACCTCTCCCGACTAATTCTATTACCTCTACGACTACAGTCACTCCATTAGAAGAGAACACCATCTTACATTCGGGATTATGCAATCCCTCTCTGTTCAATCCCCCCGGTGCTCTGGCGCCCTCCGTGCAGGTTTTTAAAAACCTTGTTTTGGAGGACCTAGAGAAACGGTCCCGTTCAAGAAAAAGGGTTTATATTAAACCTGACATCAAGATGGGACTTAAAGCATTATGCGAAAGGAAAAATCTTATAATTCGCCCCACTGACAAAGGGGGTGGGATTGTGGTCCTAGACAAAACAGATTATTTGAATGAAATGGGTAGAATACTGAGTGATACAGACACTTACAGCCCCATCCCCATAGATCCCACCACTGCCTACAAAAAGGACCTGTTACAACTTGTTAATGAAGGATTCACTTTGGGGATCATTAACAAAAAAGAAAAGAGCTTTTTAGTTCCCCAAGCTCCCCGTATTCCAGTGATTTACTATCTCCCCAAGGCCCACAAGGACCCAGTCAATCCCCCTGGCAGACCTATAGTCAGCGGGATTGACTCGGTCACAGCCCGAATTGGGAAATGTGTGGACTTTTACTTACAGCCTTTAGTTCGTTCTACTCCCTCTTATTTAAAGGACACTAGGGATACTATCAAACTTTTAGAATCGGTTCAATTTCGAGAAGGGATGTTCCTTGCCACAGCAGATGTGGCAGCACTTTACACATGCATACCCCATGACTTAGGGTTCGATGCGGTCGAGGGTTTTCTATCTAGGGACGCGCGACTTCCCCTTTTGCAACGTAATTTTTTTATGCAATTGCTAAAGTTTGCCACCCGGCATAACTATTTCTGGTTCCAGGACCAGTTTTACCTGCAGAAGAGGGGTGTGGCTATGGGCGCGAAATTCGCACCCAGCCTCGCCAATCTGTTCATGGCACAGTGGGAGGAGGATGTCGTCTATGTTGACCGAAGGCCGGAGTTGGTTCTCTGGGCCAGGTACATAGATGACATCCTCCTCCTGTGGGATGGAGATCGCATCTCCTTGGATAACTTCATGACTACCCTTAATTCGAA
This sequence comes from Aquarana catesbeiana, assembly GCF_042186555.1. NCBI lineage: Eukaryota > Metazoa > Chordata > Amphibia > Anura > Ranidae > Aquarana > Aquarana catesbeiana. The sequence continues at coordinate 666,524,862 of NC_133325.1, read as the reverse complement.
TGATAGGGGAATCTCTTTGAGCTATGAGGCTAGCACCTCTAAAGTTCATTTCTTAGATTTAGAGATTTTGGCAATGGAAGACCACTTGGAATTTAGAACCTATTTCAAACCCACCGACCGGAATGATTACATTCCGGTCGACAGTTGCCATCAAGATCAATGGCTTAAGGCGATCCCACGTGGCCAATTTCTAAGGTTGCGCCGCAATTGTACTAGAACTTCGGACTTTTTGTCCCAGTCTCAGTTGCTTAAGAACAGATTTCTTGAAAAAGGCTACAATCCAGATCTCCTGGACAGGGAGATTAATGCAATTCTGTCATTAGAGAGAAGTTCTACATTGGTGGAGCGTCCTAAGAATATCTCTGACTCGAGATTCATATGGGCTTTTACCACCACCCATTCTTTACAATCCAAACAGATCAGAAACATCTTTAGAAAACACTGGAAAGTGCTCCTGAATGATAGATTGTTGGGCCCAGTTCTTCCTGAGCAAGCCGCAGTAATTTTTAGAGGTGCACGATCCATTCAGGGGCAGATTGTGATCGATCCTCCCAAAAAGGTATCCTTTTTTCAAGATTGCAAGGGTTATTATCCGTGTCATAGGTGCAATGTGTGTCATCATAACATCGGTGCAATGTGTGTCATCATAACATCGGTGGGCGGCAAAAGATGCTAACATTCACATCCACTGTGACGTCTCATATATACCATATGAAACAGTTTGCCACATGCTCTCCCCAATATATTGTTTATTTATTGACCTGTCCTTGTCATAAACAGTATGTTGGTCGTACCATCAGGACCTTTTCCATCTGTGTCAATGAACACGTGGCCGGAATTAAAGGTGGACAAAGTAGACATACGGTACCACGACATTATTTACAATATCACAACAAGGACCCTTCAGTTACATTTTTTCAAGTGATAGATAGATTCATCCCTTATTGGAGGAGAGAATCGAGACTTCGAGGTGTTTCACGCCTCGAAACTTACTGGATCTATGAGTTGAGGTCCTACTTTCCGTTCGGTTTGAACGTGGAGTGGGACCTCAACTCTTTCATTAATCAATCTTAGTGGCTGTTTTTATTATTTATTGTCAGCGGGTTGTCATTTGGGCTCCTCATTTGATGTATGCCCTTTTGGGATTTGTATTGGCTCCCCTTAAATAAATAGGCTTCAGGGGTCCTTTAGGTCAGTTATTTGCTACCTTTATAAATCTCCCTGCAACATATTTTTTATTATGGAATCTATTTAAGATAATTTTCTTTTTTTATCCATTCATTTGTTGGATATATTTATTTTTTGCCGGTTATTCCTGATAGATTCATACATTTTATTATGTACTATTATTGACATCACTTTGCCTATTTTGATGGAATATTTTTGTTTTCTACATATATTGTGTTATAATTATTTTGTTATGATGTTGTATCTGTAGTCTTTATTGGCTGAGATCCATTCATCTGACCGCGGTGACGACACGCAATGGATTGCGCAGTCTCTTCTTCCTGCAGTCACATGACACTACTCCCTCTCTGATCACGGGATCGGGAGATGCTGTGCGGTGATCTGATGGCACCACATCACTTCCTTTTGCCTAGCATACGGCGGGGAGACTCCATGACTTGGATGTGTGGTCATGTGACACCACCTCACTTCCGATCACGTTCTCAGGAAGCAAAGTTTGGCGGGTCTACACCACCACGTCATTTCCGTTTGTTTGACACACGGGTTGAAGTCTCCGGGGCACGGCCTAGACTGGCCGGCCACGCCATTGGAGAGTACACCCGCCTGTCACCCTTCTTTGTTTTTCATTGGCTGATTGATGTATTTCCGGATCTATCCGATGCCATTCATCCAATGGGATGTGTTTGGGATTTCCTTCTCCTATAGGTCAGGTATTCCAACATTATCTATAAATATTAGCAGCGTGGAGTGGGTAGTCCATGCCCCTGTTGAAGACCCCTTGGTCGAAACGCGTCAGCCGGTTACCCCCCTCTCCATGCTGCCTCTATTTGTTCTTTTTAAGTGATCACTATTTTATATATTTGTATGGCTTTTTTAGCAATAAAAATCCTTGTTTTTACCTGCACTATGCGGAAGCTTTGATTTATCTCTTTCATATCACCTCGATGAGAGAGATTGCATATTTTTGGCCATTTGTGTTACACGGTCTTGGAATTCTTGCCTCGATGATTCATCCTGACGATTGTTGGAGTTTCGAGTTGCGAGTTCCAGTGTTCCGGACACCTCTCTACAGCCCGGGTGGTGCTTACTGATTTACTGCTTTACTGACTCCATGTCACAGACAGGGGAGTCCACCTCATCCGGTAAGAGTACCCATCCTTTTCTATCTACTGATGTTATATACCACTGATGTTGCTTTACATCTATGGACTTACACCATCCCTGCTAGTCCTCCTAGGACCTCCACCATCCACTTTGGAAGTGTTTTTCTCTGTGTGTTGACACAAGCGGACTTTTATTTTCACTTTTTTGTATATTAGAATTCATGATTTATTTATCACATGATTTACAACCAGGGTTAATACTCACGGACTTGATACACCGTTATATATTCACCTCACTTTCTTAGCGCTGCATTTTTCTCTCTTTTTTATTTTCATTGTTTGTCACAATGTATGCGGCTGCTGTCATATATTTTTTTACACTATAGAGCGCAGTGTTTTGTACATCTCCAATAATCCATATGAACATGAATCCTTTAAACTGGATTTACCAGACTCACCTGCATCTACATACAGTGAGTATGACTATATAAACTCCGCTGATATATTTAAACAAGCTGGAGAGATTGAGAGATAAATAGATAGAGCCAAGAGGAAGCATCAGCATATTGCTCAAACAGCTATTTCAGTCACAGCATTGCAGCATCAAACACGGATTGTTTGGCAACTTGCCAACGGTAACATGCGGTTCAATGTCTCCCCCCGGGAAAAAAAAAGCCACACTGTGGGTATCTTTATGGGGGCTATTCCTATGTGTCCATACTTATAAACAGCTGAGCATCGTTATGCATACCGCCCAAAATTTTGAGATGGGAATGAGGGACACCTACTAACAAACGTATGTAGGCATAGGACACGCCCCCTGTCACACCCCCTTAAAGGAGAATAAACAAAAAAAAGGTTTAATAAATCCACAAGGACTTTTTTTCACCACTACTATTCCTTTATATTGGCTTTTAAGATGTACAAATGCAGCAATTTAGAAATTGGATGAAAGGTTTAGCTCTGGGAAACACTTTATTTTACCTACAACTATATGGATCAGACCAAAATTAGGGACAAATGAAGAGGAAAGAGGGACAGAGGGACATTGCTCTAAATCAGGGACAGTCCCTCGAAATCAGGGACAGTTGGGAGCTATGCCGTTATGGAGCTGATTGTGCATCATGGATGTGGCCTTAGGAGTGGTATCTCAAATTTTGTAATCACCACACCCGTTTCATCTGAGGGAAATCCAGAAACATGACCTGTTGGGGCGCCTTGAGAACTGGAGTTGAGAAACACTGCAGTAATCAATTTCTAGCTCTGGTCGCTGTATAAATGTCAATGGTCCCAAAATAGTGTGAAAAGTGTCTGATCTGTCCGCCGCAGTGTCGCAGTCCCAATAAAAAAATCGCAGACCGCTGGCATTACTGGTAAAAAAAAAAAATTAAATAAATCTAACCCCTATTTTCTAGACGCTATAACGTTTGCGCAAACTGCTCAATATCGCTTATTGTGATTTATTTATTTATTTTTAATAAACATATGTAGAAGAATACATATTGGCCTAAACTGATGAAGAAATTTGCTTTTTTTTGGGGGGGGGGGGGGGGGGATATTTATTATAACAAAAAGTTAAAAATACACCACCAAAAGAAAAGCTGTATTTGTGGGGAAAAAAAAAGGATGTCAATTCTATTTGGGTACAGTGTCGCATGACCGCGCAATTGTCAGTTAAAGCGACGCAGTGCCGTATCGCAAAAAATGGCCCGGTCAGGAAGGGGGTAAATCCTTCCGGAGCTGAAGTGGTTAAAGTGGAATGTTAGTCAGAAAATTAAGTCCTGCTAGATCACTTCAGGCTGGCCCCTTTTGCAGGTATAGCTATGCAAAAAATTAAAAATAAGTGTCTATACTGTTTAAATGTAGTAATACACTGTTTCCCCCTGCTCTGCACATGCTCAGTTGCTCTCCATTTTTAGGTATTTTTAGAAACTGCCGAGTTTGTAGAGGCAAATTTGCTGGCATCCTTAGGCCTCATGCACACTGGACATTATAAAAAAAGGTAGCAACGTTAGCTGTAGAAAGCTGTAGAGTGAGTTTTTCAGTGTTTTTAGCTTTTTTTTTTTTTTTTTTTTTTAGCAAAAATATACTCCCATAAAAGCTTATGGCACAAAACCGCTGGTAAATGCAGAATAGGCACATTTTTCATACTTTTTTTGGCGCTTTTATGCTGTTTTCAGCTTTTTGCAGAGTTGGAGCATTTCTACAGCTGAAAAACTCCTCTCAAAATCCACTAGTTCTGGGGGGTTTTCCAGCTAGAAAATGCCCCTGCCAAAAACTGCTGATAACAGCCTATGTGTGCATGGATACATAGGATAACATGCTGAGGAGTTTATTGACTGCAGAAAAAAACATCTGAAGCCAAAAACAGCAGCTGTAAAAATGTCCAGTGTGCATGAGGCCTCAAAGCGGAACTAAATTGTCCTATCTTTTACAGCCAAGGAAGCTGCTTCTGTTTGATCTGCAACTGCCATGGTGCTGCACGTGTTAACCGTTATGAGACAAGCCACTTCATGGTTTGACAGTTTGGTTGAGGACACAAGCAAATGGACAGTTAGCAATCCCCGCTATCCAGGAATGTAACTTTCCTGAAACCGTTAAATCGATGGGATTTAGTTACGCTTTATGATTTACTGCTGTTCAGGGGCTCTGATCTTCAGCATAATGGCAGCCTCAAGCAATAAGAAGAAACAGGAACAATGCTGGAGGCAATTTACAGTAAACACTTATTTTGGTAGCATAACTATTCATGTGGAATGTATGTTCCTTGAGGTTTTTTTTTTAATTAAGTTGTTATGGGTAAAGTTCTGCTTTAAGGGTTTAAAAGGACTTTCTCACGTATTTATGGTATGACTATCTCTTGGGATAATCACGGGCACAGGTAGAATGTATGTTCCTTGCTAAGAACATTATTTTTTATCAAGTTGTTATGGGTAAAGTTCCGCTTCAAGTAGCTACATATGATGCAAAATGCCCAGGGGGGCACCTTGCACTCTCTTCTGGGAAAGTAAGCTTATATATCTACTAGGGATAGACCTTGAAACAGAAGAAAAGGTAATTTGCTCACTGAAACCTCTTCAACATACCACTTAACACTGGCATTAACACTGGCATCCTCTGACCAGTGGTGGCCCATCCATATGGGGAGCCGGACGCATGGATTCCAATGGGGTTTTTTTTTTTTTTTTTAAAAGTACATGATTAGAGCCCGAGGCTCTAGTTGGCTTCAAAAAATGGTGGGCTACAAACCTGAACCTTTGAGAAAGCCCATTGGGCGCTATGCATGAGGTGGGCACTGATGTAATCACGCTGGGACTAGCTGGAACTGTGTATGCAAGAGGATTGTATTCTGAAATGCTTGTTTTTTACTTCTGAAATATGAGTGGATTTTTATATGGAAATAAATACTTTTTATTAGCGATTTGCACTATGGTTCTTTCCTTTTGCCTCCTATATGATTGACACCACGCTGAGAGCTACGGATTTGGAGTGTACAGCCAGTGGGAGCAGTGCCACTTATAACACTGCAAAGAGCATTAAGACCTCCTGGAATTACTGAGGTCCATTCAAGCAGATGAGAAGACACCCATGGGGGGGCACTGTGGGGATCAGAGGCAATTACTGAAGAGCTGTTGGTGTATGGGACTGCACTTTTTTTTCACGGATATTAAATCATTTATTGATGGACTGTATATATATTTAAGAGAAAAGATGGACTCAAATATACAAATTTATTATATATAGATGATTTTTACACTGTTTTCAGATATTTATGCACTATTATTTGAATGCACTATAATGAAGGAGAGCGCTGCACTTTTTTGTGACTATATATTCATTGTATTTTGTACAGGTGGTTAGATGCATAATGGTGCTAGCTGCTTACTGTAGTATATAGAGTTGAGTAATAGGTGGTTTATACATAGGGGTAGCGTGGAAAGTTTTTTCACATTTATATTCCTTGAGTGTAACTGTTTGGGAAAATTGATCCGTACTTTAAAGTTCTATCTTGTTTAGATCAATTTAAAAAATACTGTGAAGCAAACTAAAAAATAAATGAATTCTCCTAGTAACAATTAAAGGAGAAGTACAGCCAAAGCTCGTTTGGCTGTACTTCTCCTGTGGTTCACAGGAGTGCAGTTCGTTCTGCACTCTTGTGACCCATTTGCAGCAGAGCCAGTCCAGGCTGGGGCAAGACCGCGGCAATGAAGTTGGGATCCACCCACATGCCTGGACCGGCACCCGGCTCAGCCACTCAACAAGAGCCGCTGAGAGCCTGAGCCGGCCACTCCCGTCCCCTCCACAGCCCAGCACTCCAGTGAGCGAGGTGGGGGGGGGGGGGCAGAGCACACAGCGAGAGGGTAAAGGCATATAGTGCTGGTATGCATTGCACACTAGCACATTATGGAAGAGTTGCTTTAATACAAAGCTCTTCGCTGAAAAGTCACTGCTGCAAAGGCTTCCATCTTCACGGCCGTGGCACAGGGCTACGAAGGAGCGGCACCGGAATGCTGTTCCTTCAGAGCACATGTGCCGGTGACGTTACCAGCTGCTGCTCACTACAATATCCTAAATGGTGCACGTTTAGGAGATATTCATTTAACCTACAGGTAAGCTTTATTATAAGCTCACCTGTAAGTAAAAATAAAATTGTAGAATTTACTACCACTTTAAAGCAATACAATTTATGACTTTACATGATTTTCATCTTTTTCCCATTCTGTTAATCAGATATTATAATGTTTTATAGGGGGATAAGTAGCCTTTTTAGTGGATCCCAGCCCCAACTTCTACTGTCCAAAGCCTTCTGGGACTCTGATGTCATGCATCGGAAGAGACTTTGGATCAATCTCTGCCACAGTACACATGTACAGCTGCATGTCATCAGGTGGCAGGCTCAAAGAACCTGGCTTGCTGATAATGTTAGAAAGGAAGATGGCAGCGGAAGTTGGAGCTGTGGCTCATATCAGACAACGCTAAATTAGCTGGGCAGGTCAGTATGTTTTTTAGGACAACTCGGCTGTCAAAGTAAGTGGGGAAAAAACAGGGCAAAATACATTTCCTCTTTAAAGCTCCATGCACACTAGTATTTTTCATAAGCTCAAAAAAAGCTAGAAAAAAATGCTGGATGAAAAATGCTGATAACAGCATTTTGTTTCAGCTTCTAGTAGCATTTGGAAGATTTTAGGAGTATTAGCATTTTATTCACAGTTTTGCAGTACATGAAGAAAAAAAAACTGTTAGTAGCATTTTAGTAACATTTATTTGCATTCAGTGTTTTTTTCTGCTGGAAAAGAGCTCCAAAAACTCTCCAAAAATGATTTATTTTCTGCTCCTAGATGCCGAAGCTCAAAAAATGCTAATAGCCTAATGTAGTGTGCATGGACACATAGGATAACACTATGTAGCTTCTAGCAGCAGAAAAAAAATGCTAATAACAGCTTCTAGGAGCTTAAAAAAAATGCTAGTGTGCATGGAGCCTAAGAACAGAAAGAGGCAGACCACACAAGAAGTGATCCTGTCGCTATTTTCTTGATGGTGCTTCTGGCATTTCGGTATATCATGGGGTTCCCAAAAGACCTGAGTCTCTCCATGCAAGCACCAGGAGGTGGCTGCACTGGTTTCCCTCTGCTGGTGTAGATAAGGATTTTAGCCCAGTGATGCACATCAAGACTAGGACAGACTCGTGTTTTAAATTATTTTACACATTTACACGGGATGTTTCAAGACTAATTTTATCCAGAAATCAACTATATTACAAAAGTTCAATGAAAGGTCAGTTAGAAGGAATCTTAAACGGTTCACAATAATTAAATATACTCAGCATAGAATCCATAGACAAAGATTATGACTTTTTCTGTTACAATCGTTTTTTTTTCCCTTCTGTAATCTTTACAAAGATATGATATGCTCCAGGACATAACAGAATGCAAATTTTGCTAGCACGTGGCTTCCAGGTTTGTGTTGGAAGGACTTGGTAGACTTTATAAATTATATTGTGCATTTTAATGAAGTTTGGGTAAACGCTTATCATTTGTATAGTCTTCACGTCCTCTACAGACCTTTCCACCAACAGTATTTCCATGAACAGTAATTCGTTTGGTGTTCTGGAACAGCAACGATGAATACCTGCCCAGGATGCTCTGGCAGTCAGAGGTAGTTGGGGAAACCTTTTATTATTGATATATATATTTATAAAATGTGCTATTTAATGCCATGGGGATAGCTGTGTGACATCATTTGCAGTCCTGTCGCCTGAGACCCTGTGCCTATGTTGGCTATGCAGGAATCCAACCTTTTGTCTAGGTGGGCCGCACTCGGGTGTGTGTGTTCGGGAAAGAGGGGGGGGGGGGGTGTTAGGAGTTCTTGAATAAGTGAAAATTATGCATTGCAGCAAAACACGAATTTAAAAATCTTGCAAAGCTTATCGCCCAAAAAGGAGCAGGAGCTGCCTTTGGGGCAACAAACGCGCATAGGCAGCCTATTCAAGTGAATGGGCTGCCCTATGTATGGCATGTGGAAACGCATGGGAACCAAGCTTTAAAAAATTGCAAGTGGGAACGCAATTTTCTGCTAAAGTGAGATCTGAACTGGGCCTTAGGCTCCATTCACATTAATGCGTTTTTTAATGCATTTTGCATTTTGCAGAAATGCATGGGAATTTTTTAACATGTGTTCCCATGGAACATGTTCACATCAATGCATTTTTGTGCCTTTGCGTTTTTGGAAAGGGTCGGGGACTTACTTTCATGCAAAATGCAGCGTTTTGCATGTAATAGATTTCAATGGACCTGCATCCAAAAACGCATTTTTACCACGTTTTTGTTGCGTAATGTGGCAAAAACGCATGTTCAAAAACTCGGCAAGTACTGCAAAAAACACTGCAGAAACGCTCACAAGCAACATGCAAAGATGTGAATTGACCCTAAAAGCTGGACATACATTATATTTTCTTTTTCAATTTCCTTTAGATTTCTCTTTATTTATGTAGTGCAAGGGCCTGCATGATTGCATACAAAAGTGTTTAGGTTTGACCTCATATTACATGGTTTTGGTAAATCTAAAGGAAAATTGTATAAGAACATTTTATAATGTAGATTAGATTTTTTTTCTTGGAACTTATTGTGGCATGTTAGTATGTAGTAAACTCTGTATGCTCTATACCTAATTACTACTTGACAGGTTATCAGTGTATCAGTGTCATTGTCCCAGAACCAGTAAGCATAAAGGAAATTGTGAATTGCATACTTGTTCCAGGACAGTGTTCCAGAAATAACTGAAACTAGGGGGTCAGCAAAAAAACCTAGACACCTATCTTTTCAGAAGCAGATCAACAACGGCGGCCTCCTTTCTCTTATAATAGGTTTACTTTAAATAAAGAAATATTTGAAATATTTCTCAGACAACACAGCAGTGTTTTGGGCACTTTCCAATTTATATTCATAACAAACAGTACTCTGGGGAATGCAGGAAGCTGACAACATACTTGCCAGGAACATTTACACAAGACACTCAAGGAGAACATTCTTATGCCTCGTACACACGAGCCAGAATGTCCGACAGAAAAAGTCCGATGGAAGCTTTTCATCGTATATTCCGATCGTGTGTATGCCTCATCTGACTTTTTTTTTAGAAAATTCAGACGGACCTAGAAATAGAACATGTTCTAATTTCATGTTCTTGACTTCCGACTGAATCAATTCAGGAAAACCACTAGTTTGTATGCTGTTCTGACGGACCAAAAACGACGCATGCTCTGAAGCAAGTACGAGACGGAAGCTCTTGGCTACTGGCTATTGAACTTCCTTTTTCTAGTCCCGTCGTAAGTGTTGTACGTCACCGCGTTCTTGACGGTTGGACTTTGGTCAGACTTTGGTTTGACCGTGTGTAGGCAAGACCGCTTGAATGGAATTCCATAGGAGAAACCTATGGAGTTTATTCCAACTGCAAAACCGGTCGTGTGTACAGGGCATTAGAAGACCCAAAAGCTCAGTTTATAGGCAAAACTGACAAAATTGACAAAACTGACATAGGGTGCATTATAGCTGCATTTTAATTGCATCCTGTTTATAAAGGATTTCACATTTTATGGCTTCATTTTTAATGCATGGAGAATGGAGGAAATGACAGTAAGAGATTTCATCATTATGTTGCACTTGTCCCAGAGGATTTGCTGGGTATAATCATGGGTTTTCTGCTCTTATGCCATGACTCTGCAGACAGCCTCTTCCCCTCTGACACACCTGGTGGAGTAAAAGGGTTGCTGCAAATGCCTACATAAACACAAGTAAACACAACTATAATAAGGTATCAAGGAATAGGCATCAAACTGCTCAGCTGTAACTAAAGTATATTGTAACAGGTTAACAGCAAATGACCATACACCAATAAATGAGTACATGGAAGAAGCTCTTTTCACCTACAGTACACCACAGATATAAGTACTAGATTGCAACAGCTCAGACTGGACCACTGCGCCACTAATACACAAATCTCGAAAAGAACAATATCAGCAAAGAATAGTATCATTTGTGTGTGTGTGTGTGTACCTCTGACTATGAGCAACTTGGTGCAAGATCTCTGTGAAGTTAGTAGATAGTTGACTCCTGACTCAACCTTTAGCCGGCTATTCGTTGGGGCCCACTCTTCAAGGTGGTGCACATATGTACAGTTGCTTTAACCACTTCCCGTCCAGGCCAATAGCAAAATGACAGCCGGGCGGTGGTTCAGTTATCCTGACTGGGCATCATAAAGTAAAGAGCCTCCAACGGAGGCTCTTTACCACGTGATCAGCCATGTGCAATCATGGCTGATCACGATGTAAACAGGAAGAGCCGTTGATCGGCTTTTCCTCACTCGCGTCTGACAGACGCAAGTAGAGGAGAGCCGATTGGCGGCTCTCCTGACAGGGGGGGTCTTCACTGATTGTATATCAGCGCAGCCCCCCCCACAGATGCCCACACTGGACCACCAGGGAAGCTGCTAGGACCACCAGGGAAGCCCTCAGCATGTGGATGGCCAGGTATGTACCCCATGGCCATCCACATAATATGCCCAATACATGCCAATCAGTGCCCACAAATGGGCACTGACTGGCAACATTATGGATCAGTACAGACAAGTGATGCCCAGCAATGCCACCCATCAGTGTTATCAGTGCCCATCAGTGCTACCTCTCAGTGCCCATCCACGCCCATCAGTGCCCACCTATCAGTGACCATCAGTGCCCATCCGTGCCACCCATAAGTACCCATCAGTGCCGCCTATGAGTGCCCATCAGTGCCGCATAACAGTGCCACCTATCAGTGCCCATCAGTGCCGCCTACCAGTGCCCATCAGTGCACCCTCATCAGTGCCACCTCATCAGTGCCCATCGGTGCCGCCTTATCAGTGCCCGTCAGTGCAGCCATGTCAGTGCCCGTCATTGAAGAAGAAAACTTACTTATTTACAAAAGATTTTAACAGAAACAAAGAAAAACTTTTTTTTTCTACATTTTCGGTCTTTTTTTATTTGTTGCGCAAAAAATAAAAATTGCAGAGGTGATCAAATACCACCAAAAGAAAGCTCTATTTGTGGAAACAAAATGATAAAAATTGGGTACAGTGTTGCATGACCGAGCAATTGTCATTCAAATTGCGACAGCGCTGAAAGCTGAAAATTGGCTTAGGCAGGAAGGTGTATAAGTGCCTGGTATTGAAGTGGTTAAACCTCTGCATGCAGTGATTTGAAGCTACTAGATAAATGGCGAGCTCCTCTTTCGTACTCTATTAGCAGAGATATAATCAAACACAGTAGCAACTGCTCTTCAGATAGCAAGCAATTGAGCTGCAAGTTTGAAAATGACTTGCTAAGCTATTGCTAGATTTGCCAGGCTTCACACGTCTGTTGTACAATTGCAGCAAGTGCGCATTGCATGACTCCAGATCAACTTTTTTTGCAAACATTCTGCAGGTCTGCTGCAAGTTCTGGTTCAGTTATGTTGTCCAATAGTAATCCCACCACAGGGGTCACTGACTTGCAGAGCTCTTGCTGTAGACTCACCACTGCACCTTTGCACTTGCTAGAGACTTGCCACACATATGTGCTACAAATTGAAAAAGTGTCAACTAGAACTTGTGCTTCAAGTGCTCTGCAAGTGTACAACTTGCCAGTCAAAATGTGCAGCAAGTTAACAGGACTTCCTATTCAACACTGCCACAAATTTGTAGCAAGTTTTCCTTACTATCTGGGTCACCAGTCCCAGTTGCATGGCGAACCTCGGTCTGGACTCTTGACTATCAGCAATCCTCCTAGCTCTGCATAGAGGATGAATCCCCATCTAGGTGGCTCCAGTCCTTGGCTGCCTGGCCTGTTGTCTCAGGCCTTAGGTTGTGGCTGGCAGGTGCACACAGTGGGACAGTGAAGCACTGTCTGGTCCCCTCACAGAAAAAAGAAGTTTCTTGCTCCACAGCCCAGGAAAACTGCTCACTCTCTCCTCTTAAGAGTCTCTCTCTGGGAATAGTAGTGTGTCATCCCATTCGGCCCATGACAAAGTCCTTCTCAGTGACTACATCTCCTATGGTCCAGTGTGGCCTGCAGGAAAGTCTTTCAGGTCCCTTTTCACCAACCAGCTCCATCTGCTGGATGGATGCTGAACAGAACTGAATTCGGCACAGGAATCTTCCATAGGTGCATAACACAGCTGCAGCACAGTGTCCTATAGTTGCCCCATCTGACCAGCTAAGCATCTGGCTACATTTGTTTGCATGATTAGATATAAATCCTAAGGCCCCATTTATTCATGCGCACTGATATGTATATCCATGCAGAGAGCTGTGTTTACCCACCCAGGAAACAGGTGGTCGGCGCAGTGGCATGCAGCAAAACTGTTCATATCAATGACAGATGGATGGCTGTATGGATCTTCAAGGTTACTCATGCGCATCTGTGAGTGTACACCATGGTGGGGATGGTGTTCAGGGTGATGTGTAGTGTTAGTTGTCCGCCACACATAGTGGTTTGCGTTTAGGCCAAAAAGTTACATTTTGGTCTCATCTGACCAGAGCACCTTCTTCCACGTTTGCTGTCCCCCACATGGCTTCTCGCAAACTGCAAAAGGGACTTCTTATGGCTTTCTTTTAACAATGACTTTCTTCTTGCCACTCTTCCATAAAGGCCAGATTTGTGGAGTGCACAACCAGGGCCGATCCTAGGGTCACAGACGCCTGGGTGCAGAAATATTTCTGGCGCCCCCGCATGGGTGTGGTCATCTTACCAACTCCTCCCCTTTACACATGTTTCTATGGCAATGACTCAAACACAGAGATGCTCCCCTTATGCCGCGTACACACGGTCGTAATTTTCAACAACAAATGTTGGACGTGAGCTAGTTGTCAGAACTTCCGGCCGTGTGTAGGCTCCATCGGATTGACTAGGAGAGGAGACATTATCTTTTTCCTACTTATTAGGAACAAACAATATGGCTCCTTTTCCCTGACAGCACAGTGATTTGTGTGTTTACACGCGCATCGGGTCCCCCGCTGTGCATCGGGTGCATGCCCTCTAGTGGCCGAAAAAGGGAAGGACATACCCGTATGGGATTTCACCCAGGGGATCTATTCTGCCGCAGTATATCTGCGTTACATGGTCGGGAACCAATTAAAGTGATCTGGGAGGGCCTCTGGACCACTTTTATGGGGCTCTGAAAGTGTGACCACGCCTGTGCTTGATTAGCTACAGTGAAGATCAGAAGAGACGCTGGGGGTCTAATAGACCCCCAATAGGGATGGGCGAAGGGTCCGGCCCGAGCATGAGTCCGGGCCAAACATTTGCCTGTTCGGCCATTCACCCAAATTTGCAAAAAAACGAGATATTGGCCTCGATGGTACCACCAGAACCTTGCTACAACACTGTTTTCCATACACATGGGCAGACACCAGCATACCATATCTAGGAATTCAACTGACGAAATTAACCAAAACCCTTTTCCACACCAACTATCTCCCTTTCTGCGTCAAACTGCAGGAAGAACTCTACAAATTGCCAAAATATGAATTCTCCTGGGCTCACATTAAATTAATAAAGCACAGATCAGCAGGAGACATTGGATGCGTGGTGACTACTATTGGGCCACCATCCTCACACAAGTTAGAGACTGGTTCCAACATTCACCCAACACTCTTCGGGGAAATATAGAATCCTCCTTTATTTTGCATCAACCATTAAAGGGGTTGTAAAGATTCAGGTTTTAAAAAACAAAACAAAAAAAAACCTGTCAAACTTGCCTCCGCTGTGTAATTGGTTATGCACAGAGTGTCCTCTATCCTCCTCTTCTGGGGTCCCTCTGCGGCGCACCTGGCTCCTCCTCTTCTCTAGTGTCCCGTCAGAGAAGCGCTCTCCTACGGGGCTCCCGTGTCCTGCTGCTGCGTCTGTTAACACAGACAGTAGGATTCGGCACCGCCCCCCGGCACCCGCGTTATTGGATTTGATTGACAGCAGCGGGAGCCAATGGCTGCGCTGCTGTCAATCTATCCAATCAGAACACGAGACACTGGCCAGAGTTGGTGTGCTTGTTCCCATCCTGGGAATTACAGGGCTCAGGTAAGTATAAGGGGGCTCCGGGGAGCTGCTGCAGTAAAGGTTTTTTCACCTTAATGTATAGAATGCATTGGGGTGAAAAACGCAGAGGGTTTCCAACCCCTTTAAATACCTGGCTATTAAGCATCCACTTTGGGGCCAAGATCCCCAATTACTTTCCCCCACTCATAAAAGCTTCCGCGAAAGAATGGTAAAAACTTACCTCCATATCTCAGTCCTACCCCGCCAACAAAACTCCTAAAATCCTTCTGTCCATACTGCATAAATTCACTGAAGACCTGCCCCTTATCCAATGGACAAACAAAGGCATACACTACATAAATGATTTGCTCACAGATTCCGGCCCCCAAGTCCTTTCCCTGCCTCCAGAAAGAATATAAACTTACGAGCAGGGAATTACGTACGTACCTCTGTATATCCTATTGCATATTGTCTCTCCCCAATTGGCCCTGCAAAATTCCCAGTTCTGCATGGGTTCACCTCAATGCCCCCGCAACAATACTGAAAGGCATCTCGCTTTTTTACACTATATTCCAACAAAAAACTACTTTTGTCAAAAAAGCAGACCATTACAAACAATGTGAAAATGACTTAGGGACCACATATACTGACAAACAATGGCTTAGGGCAAACAAAATGACCTACAGGGTTACCCTCTGTTCCACATTATGGGAACTATCTCAGAAGATTACCCTTCGCTGGTATCTAACTCCAGACAAACTATTGTGCTTTAGAGACCAATCTTCGAACCTTTGTTGGAGAGTGTGGGGAAAAAGGGGGGCCTTCTACACACACTTTGGGGTTGTACAAAACTTTCTGGTCCTCCCTTTTTTTTTTTTTGCCTTATCTCCAACGTCACTCATACCCTTATATCTCTCTCCAGGCCTAGCCCTACTAAACTTAGCCATGGAAAACCTTCCAAAGCATTCCTGACATACAGTTACCCATATCCTCCTGGCAGCAATGCTTTGTATTACGAGAAACTGGAAATCAATTATACCCCCTACCATATCAGATACTGTAGAATTGACCCAGTTGCACTGCACCTACAAACATATAATGGCTGCCAGCTTGGGAAATCTTGCCCAGACACGCATATTGTGGCAGCCCCGGTGCCTGTGGAAAGCATACAACCCTTAAACCCTGATAATTACTCCCCGAGTGCTTAGCTCCACAGTAAACCCAGAGTTCTCTTCTCTTTGTTCACGCTCTCTGTATACTCTTCTGAATAGTATCAAAGGAAATATTGTATTGCTTACTATGAAACTTGACAATTGTACCGATTTTTAATTTACTGTGACATATGTCGTCACATGTCAGAAGGGGTGGTGTGACACTGTTATGTCACCGGGTGGCCCGCTCCTTGCCTATATAAGGGCTGTCAAAGCGAAGAGAGCATACGGAAGGTAGCCTCCCATGGAGGTGGAACGTTTTCCTTTTTTATATATTTTTCGGTCCGTCGGGCATCGTGATTGATGATGGATTTACATCGAGGGACACTATTTTTTGTATTTTTTTAATAAAGGATTTTTCAAAAACTGTTTCCTGTTTGTCTTACTTATTGACACTTTTTTTGGTAAATGGGTAGGGGTACGATGTACCTGATAGCCACTCACATAGGGTGGCTGGTATCTGGGGGCCCCCTTGCCCAGGGTTGTTGGAGAGGCTCTTGTCACCCACCCCCCCATGTTGAGGGCATGTGGCCTGGTATGGTTCAGGAGGGGTGGGGGGCACTTGCTTGTCCCCTCCTCTTTTCCTGACCTGCCAGGCTGCATGCTCAGATAAGAGTCAGGTATGGATTTTGCGGGGACAAAAATCCATACCTGCATTCTGTGCCCAATTAGGGCACAGAATGCACTGTGCAGTTTCTGGTGTTACCATTGAGGCCAATATATAGGACAATCACAGCCCAGGGTTGTCTGGAAGAGGCCCTTGTCCCCATTAACATGCTTTGGGGTGGGGGGGCGCACCCACCCCCCCCATGTTGAGGGCATGTGGCCTGGTATGATATGGTATGGTTGTGGCCTGGTTCCTCCCAGGCTGCATGCCTGGATAAGGGTCTGGTATACATTTTGGGGGGGGGACCCCATGTTTTTTTTTTTAATATTTTGGCATGGTGTTCCCCTAAAAATCCATACCAGACCTGAAGGGCCTGGTATTGACTGGGGGGGGAGGGGGGGAGCGACGACATGACGTTTTTTTTCTTTATTTTTTAATAGCCAGGTGTCAGCAATTGTAACCGCGAGTCATTTTAAATGGGATTTTTTTCTTTAGAAATGTCAGTTTTGCTGTTTTGTATATGCTACAAATGCACCAGTTTGCAAGCACATTAAGGGGACCCACCAGGCACAATATTTAAAGGAATTTTTCTTTTTCATTGTTACACTTTAAGCATCATTAAAATCACTGCTCCTGAATTTTTTTTTTTTTTAATCTTTCATTACCCAGACCCCCATACCCCTTTTATGGTCAATTACTTGCATATAAGCCTTCAAAATGGGCACTTTTGATTTTTCCTGTTGGTCTCCCATAGATTGCAATGGGGTTCGCTGTTCAGGTTAGAACATTTCCCCTGTTCGGGAGTTCTGCTGCAAACCGAACAGGGGGTTGTTCGGCCCATCCCTAACCCCCAATGTCTCCATAAAGAGGAACTGTCACCTTGTTGGCCCCCTTGTGATAGCAATAAAGTTAGAGTAGTTGTAATCTTACAATACTATTAACTGCCAGCCCCTCTCTTTAACCACTTGCTGACCGCCTTCGGCATATATACCTGTATGTTGATCCATGCATGTGGTAGTGTGGGCGCAAGCCAGGGGAGTGCAGAGAGGCAGAATGGGGATCTGCCTATGTAAACAAGGCGGATCCCCATTCTGACAGGGGACAACATGGAGATCTGCTGTTCCTAGTGTTCAGCAACAGCGATATCTGTGTTGTCCCAGTGAGCCCAGCCACACAGTTAGAACACACCCAGAGAACACAGTTAACCCCTTTGTCGCCCCCTAGTGTCATTTATACATTGATCAGTGCATTTTTTTTAGCACTGATCATTGTATTGGTGTCACTGGTCAATGGATCAATATACTCTTATTGGGATATTTTTTCACCAAAAATATGTAGCAGAATACATGTTGGCCTAAACGTAGATTTAAAAAAAAATTTTTTGGATGTGTATTATAGCAGAAAGTAAAAAAAAAATTATTTTTCAAAATTGTCGCTTTTTTTTGTTTATATCGCAAAAAATAAAAACCGCAGAGGTGGTCAAATACCACCAAAAAGCTCTATTTGTGGGAAAAACAGGACATCAATTTTGTTTGGGTACAACATCACACGCACGTGCAATTGTCAGTTAAAGCGACACAGTGCCGTTTCGCAAAAAAAATGGCCTGGTCATTAAGGGGGTAAATCCTTCTGGGGCTGAAGTGGTTAATCCAGCCATAACACACAGTGTAAGTGTTTGTTGAACACAAAGCTTCTAAATACCTTTTTTTTTATTCTTTTTTTAATTTATTTTTTACAGATATCTTCAGGCCGGTCATGTGACTCCTGGCCACTCTCCTACTCCGATGTACAGGCAAAAGCGGGAGAGGCCGAGATCTCCCTCCCTGACGTCAGCTGGGCAGGTCACGTGACCACCGTGCTGGCTGCTCAGCCCCTCCCACTGTAGCTCTTAGATGGGGGAGGAGACCGGAAGTGACGTCACCAGTCTGAAAAAGGTATTTAGAGGCATAGTTTTCAACAAACACTTACACGGTGTGTTATGGCTGCATAAAAGTAAGGGGCTGGCAGTGAATTTTTTGAAAGTTAAACTTACCACTAAAAGTGGCAGGGGGGGGGGGGCTGGCGGTTCACACACAGACAGGAGCTGACAGGCAGGGACGGGGGAGAGGGGAGGAAGGAGCCACAGCGGACGATGAAGGCACATAAACTGACCATGGTGTCAGGGCTCAGCAGCCATGATAAACTATGGTCGGTTTACAGAGGGGGGGCAGCACTGGGCAGGATCAGCCAGGTATTTTAGATGATACAAGAGGCCAAATTACACAGCACAAGCACTGTGCTGTTATTCATACTTTTAAGGAACAGGATCCAACATTAAACATTTTTTTTTTAAATACATAAAAATAATTTTTAAATGTGTGCCCATCACTCCCCTACACACCCATTTCATTGGCACAGTGTAGTTACTAGTTAAAGTGACTGTAAAGTCTCATTTTTTTACTATAAAAATAACAAACATGTTATACTTACCTGCTCTGTGCAGTGGATTTGCACAGAGCAGCCTGGATCCTCCTCTTCTCGGGTCCCTCCTCTGTGCTCCTGGCCCCTTCCTCCTGTTGAGTGCCCCCACAGCAAGCAGCTTGCTATGGGGGCACCCGAGCCGAGTCACAGTTCCATGTGTCCATTCAGACACGGAGCCCCGGCCCTGCCCCCTCTATCCCCTGATTGGCTATCTGACTTTCATTAATGGAAATTGCGCTGCTGTTGTGCCACAGCCAATCAGGAGGGAGAATCTCGGACAGCTGAGACACTCGTGGACATTGCTGGACAGAGAGACCTCAGGTAAATATTAGGAGGTGCTGGGGAGGCTGTGTCAGAAACCATGAAATCAGACCGAGACCGAACTACAGTTAAATCACACTTGTTTAATAATAAAAGTAAAAAGAACAAACGTAATCAAAACATAGCCAGAGTTCAGGAACCGGAACTGATAGTCAGCCAAGCCAGAAGTCAGGGATCAAAGTAGTGGAACAGCAAGCAGGATCTGGAGCCAGAAGGGATGTCAGCAAAGCCAGTCTTTAAACAGGAACACAGGAGATGTTTCTTGTGATGTTGACCAAGGCAAAGGCAGAGACCCTCTGGACTGGACGGCTTAAGTAGGCAGGACTGACGAGGAGCTGAGTAACTGTGGAGAGAGATGGGAGCTAGCAATTAGCCGACAGCTGAGCGGCCAGTTCAGGAAAGGAAGGGCTGATCCCAGCCCTGACAGCACCCCCATCTCAACGACCCCTCCCCCTCGGAGGACCACCGGGCTTAAGGGGAAAACGTCTATGGAAATCACGGAGGAGGACAGGGGCATGTACGTCCGAGGATGAGACCCAAGAGCGTTCCTCCGGACTGTACCCCTTCCAATGCACCAGGTACTGTACGCGCCCACGGAACCTACAGGAGTCAACAATGGACTGTACTTCATACTCCTCATGGTTCTCAACCTGTACAGGGTGAGGACGGGGCACCGGGGTGGTAAAGCGGTTGCAGACCAAAAGTTTTAATAAGGAGACATGAAATACATTTGAAATATGCATATTAGAAGGAAGGTCTAATGCGTAAGCCACTGGGTTAATCCTGCAAAGAATACGGAAAGGCCCAATAAACCGAGGTGCGAACTTCAGTGAAGGAACACGAAGTCGGAGGTTGCGAGATGACAGCCAGACCCTATCCCCAACCTGGTAGGAAGGCGCAGGCAGGCTTCTGCGGTCAGCATGGAGTCTGTACCTATCATTAGCATGACGCAAAGCCTCCTGGACTTGTGCCCAAGTGGAACGAAGACCACGGAGATGCTCCTCTAATGCAGGAATACTCTGCGGAACAAACGAATCAGGCAACATGGAAGGTTGGAAACCATAATTCGCCATAAACGGGGACAATCGGGAAGCAGAATTCAAGGCACTGCTGTGAGCAAACTCTGCCCACAGTAATATGTCTGACTAGCTGTTATGATGGTCAGAAATATAGCAACGTAGGAACTGCTCCAAGGACTGGTTGGCTCGTTCTGCGGCCCCATTAGACTGCAGGTGATACACAGAGGAGAAAGCAAGCTGAATTCCCAACTATGCACAAAAGGCTCGCCAGAACCGGGACACAAACTGATTACCCCTGTCCGAGACAATCACCTTGGGTAGCCCATGTAAGCAAAAGATCTCCCGAGCAAAAATGGAAGCCAGTTCCTTGGAAGTGGGCAACTTCTTAAGTGGAATACAATGACACATCTTTGAGAACCGGTCAACCACCATAAGGATAACTGTGTTGCCCTGGGAGTTGGGTAACTCCACAATGAAATCCATAGACAGGTGGGTCCAGGGTCTCTCTCCATTGGGTATAGGTTGTAGAAGGCCCACTGAAAGGTGTCATGGAGTCTTACTCTGAGCACACTCGGAATCCTTATCCTTCTGGATAACTGGGGACGAAACAATGCCACCTAAGGTCTGACCGTGACAGGACCTCAAGGTTCGGGCATTCCCTGAACGGGTAGGACAAGACTTCAAAAAATGACCTGCCTGGCTGCAATAAAGGCACAAGCTCTCCCTCCTCCTAAGGGCTCTCTCTTCTGCAGAGAGACGCGTGAAGCCCAAGTGCATGGGTTCATCTTCACTGACCGACTCGGTACCAGGAGGCATGGGAGGTGAGGGAGGCAAGGGTGGGACTGCAAAGCTCAGAGAGAAATGTACAGAAGGCTTCCACAAGCGCTCCTTAAAAGAGAGTCTTTCTCTGAGTCTGGAGTCAATGAGGATGGCAAACATGATCAACTTCTCCAGCTCAGTGGGTATATCTTGGGCTGCTATCTCATCCTTGATGGTATCCAAGAGACCACGAGAAAAAGCAGCCACGAGGGCCTCATTGTTCCAAGCAACCTCTGCTACCAGAGTACGGAATTTAGTGGTGTAATCTGCAACAGTTCTTGTACTCTGAGATATGAGGCACTTGGCAGCAGAAGCAGAGCGTGCGGGAACGTCAAATACCCTTTTAAAGGAAGCCGCAAACTCTGGATAACTCAGGACAATGGGTTTTTGAGTCTCCCATAGAGGGTTTGCCCAGGCCAAAGCTCTCTCAGAAAGCAAAGATATCATGAAAACTACTTTGCTTCTGTCCGTGGGAAACACCTGGGGCAGCATCTCAAAGTATATATCAACCTGGTTGAGAAACCCTACTGCATTGGACTGGATCACCCCCAAATCGCTGGGGAAGCGGAGCGGAACCAGACATACCTCTTATAGAGGTAATACTCGAGGCGGGTGCCTGCACAGAGACTGGAGCAGCAGCAGGGATGGCCTGCAACACATGTTGTACCGGAGCAGCCACAGTGGGAGATTCCAGGTGAGCCGTGCGACTCAGGAGTGTTTGTAATGCCATGGCAAACTGATCCATGCGGTGATCCTGCTCATCCAATCTGGAAAAAATATTGCCAACAAGTGAATTGACTGCATCTTCTGAATTCATGGCCTTCACCTACTGTCAGAAACCATGAATCAGACCGAGACAGAAGTACAGTTTAATAATAAAAGTAAATAGAACAAACATGGTCAAAACATAGCCAAAGTTCGGTAACCGTAACGGATAGTCAGATAAGCCAGAAAGTCAGGAAGCCAGGAATCAGCGTAGTGGAACAGCAAGCAGGATCTAGAGCCAGAAGGAATGTCAGCCAAGCAAGCCCTTAACAGGGGCGCAGGAGCAAGTCTCTGATGTTGACCAAGGCGAAGGCAGAGATCATTTGGGCTGGACGGCTTCAGTAAGCAGGACTGATGAGCAGGATATCATCAACAGGTGAGTCACTGTGGAGAGATAGAAGCTTAAATTAGCCGACAGCTGATCGGGCAGCTCGGAAAAGGAAGGGCTGAGCCCAGCCCTGACAATCGGGAACAGGTTAATCTTCCCTCAACCCAAACAGGGCTATACAGGTTTCCTATAAAAAATTGTTAAATGTTATTTTTGGTACTTACTAAACTTTGAAGGAATACCTTTAAAGTGCACCCGTGTCCCCATTATGGACAACAAAATATTTTTTATATTCTTAACAAACATAAAAAAAGCATTAAAAAGAATATAAAAAAGCCACCCCTAAACACTCTTGATGTATTTAAAGAGCAGGTCCAGCCAAAAAAAAAAAAAATGTAAGGGGACCTGTCATAAACAGGTCCCCCCCGAAAGGTGCCAAATGTGACACCAGAGGGGGGGAGGAAGCATATAAGCGGAAGTTCCATTTTTGGGTGGAACTCTGCTTTTAAGCGGGCTCCAGCGTTAATGATATTGGTATTGTAAAATAAATACCTATCATCAATATTACTTCATCTCTTTCAGTCTTGCAATATTCTATTGCTTCTTTCCACCTCTCACAGAAACTGATGTCACTGACTTATTTTAAAAGAACATGTCAATGGTCACTGGCTTCTTCTTCTTTTGCTTTGTCTGTGCAGGTCCACCAATGACATCAGTGCCAGACCTTGGGCATGTGCTGTATGAGATCTGGCGCTGTTTGTTATTGACATTAGTAGGTTACTTATTACAGGCAATCATGCCGATTCAAATAAAACCATTTACTCAATTTAGTTCTCATTCACACAGTATTTTAGTACTAACTGCAGAAACGATCTGTCAGAAACCATGAAATCAGACCGAGACAGAAGTACAATTAAATCACACTTGTATAATAATAAAAGTAAAAAGAACAAACATAGTCAAAACATAGCCAAAGTTCAGTAACCGGAACAGATAGTCAGACAAGCCAGAAATCAGAAAGTCAGGAATCAACGTAGTGGAACGGCAAGCAGGATCTGAAGGGATGTCAGCAAAGCCAGTCTTTAACCACATGCCGACATGCCGGTCAGCTTATTCTGGGTGGGCGTCCATGGATGTCCTCACAGAATCGCGCTCCCGCGCGCACCCGGGAACATCCGTGACCGCCGGGTCCATTACGGATCACGGTAAATGGCCACTGATAGCGGCCGTTTACCACGTGATCGCTCCGTCAAATGACGGAGCATCACTTGTGAACAAACCGGCGTCATGTCATGATGCCAGTTCCTCCCTCCCCTCTCTGTACCGATCGGTACAGTGTGAGCGGAGAGAGGGAGAGATCGTTTGCAGCCCTGTGGGCACTACAGATCCAGCCCACAGCGCTGCTCAGTGCCCATACTCTGCCATACTCTGCCATACTATGCAATACTCTGCAATACTCTGCAATACTATGCCAATACTCGCCAATACTCTGCCAATACTCAACAATAATTTTTAACAGAAACAAAGAATTTTTTTTTTTATTTACCGAATTTTCAGTCTTCTTTGATTAATAGCGCAAAGAAATAAAAAACCCAGCGGTGATTAAATACCACCAAAAGAAAGCTCTATTTGTGTGAAAAAAAGGACAAACATTTCAAATGGGTACAGTGTTGCATGACTGAGTAGTGGTTAAACAGGAACGCAGGCGATGTTTCTTGTCAGAGGCGTAACTAGAACCTTCAGGGCCCCGGTGCAAGAAACAATGATGGCCCCCCCCCTTCCATCCGAGCTCCAGGCTTCAAATTTTGGGAGGGCATCCATGGACATCCTCCCAAAACCGTGCTTCCTGCATGCCCCCTGGGACATGCATCCAGCGCAATCACAGTGGCCCTTTACCATGTGATGTCAGCTGATCACATGTAAACAGACTTGCCAGTTATCCGCAGCCCTTTCCTCCCGTGCTATGTCTGTGTGAGGAAAAGACTGCCATTAACTGTCAAGAATGTCAGTAAATTGTTTACACTGATAATCAGTGCCCCAATCATCAGTGCCATGTATCAGTGCCCATCAATGCCACCTATCAGTGCCCATCAATGCTGCCTACAAGTGTTACCTATCAGTGCTCATTAATGCTGCCTATTAGTGCCCATCAAATCTGCCTATCAGCACCACCTATCAGTGCTCATTATTGCAGCGTCCATCCATGCCACCTATCGGTACTCTTCAATACTGCCCATCAGTTCCCATCAATAATGCCTTAGTTCTGCCTATCAGTGTTCCTCAGTGCCCATCCGTGCAGCCTATGAGTTCTACCTATCAGTGCTCATCAATGCCCATCAATGCCTCCTATCAGTGCAGCCTATCAGTGCCTCCTATCAGTGCCTTCTTAGTGCCCCCTATCAGTGCCTTCCTTCAGTGCTCATCAGTAAATCCTATCAGTGCCTCCCATCGGTGCCCCTTATCAGTGCCCCCTAGTGCCTTCTCAGTGCCCCCATCAGTGCCTCCTATCATTGCCCACTAGTGCCTCCCATCAGTGCCCCCTATCAGTGCCTCCCTTCAGTGCCCATCAGTGTCCCCTATCAGTGCCTCCCATCGGTGTCCCCTATCAGTGCCTCCCCTTCAGTGCTCATCAGTAAATCTTATCAGTGCCCCCTATCAGTGCCCATCAGAGTCCTCTGTCTTCTAAGGACAGCATGGCTCTGAGCGGAGAGTGTGTCTCTCCAGTGGCATCACTAGAGTTGGTGTCACCCGGTGAGGAAAAAATTGGTGTCACCCCCCTCCACCAACTATAGCCCCCCTCAGTACAGACCCCCCTCCACTAACTGCAGACCCCCCTCTCAGTATAGACCCCCCACTAAGTACAGACCCCTGTCTCGCAGTATAGATCCTCCTCACTAAGTACAGACCCCATCCATCAGTATAGCCCCCCTCATTGCAGACCCCCCATCTATCAGTATAGCCCCCCTCTATCAGCATAGACTCCCATCTATCAGTGTAGACCCCCTTAGTGCAGACCCCCATCTATCAGTATAGACCCCCCTCAGTGCAGACCCTCATCTATCAGTATAGACCCCTCTATTACTATAGACCCCAGTGTAGACCCCCCCCTCCATCAGTGCAGATCTCCCCTCCATCAGTGCAGACCCCCCTTCATCAGTTCACATCCCCCCTCAGTACAGACCCCCCCTCCATCAGTGCAGACCTCCCCTCCCTCATTGCAGACCCCCCCTCCATCAGTTCACACCCCCCCTCAGTACAGACCCCCCTCCATCAGTGCAGACCTCCCCTCCCTCATTGCAGACCCCACCTCCATCAGTTCACACCCCCCCTCATTACAGACCCCCCTCCATCAGTGCAGGCCCCCCCACAATGCAGACCCCCCTCATTGCAGACCACCCCCCTCCATCAGCACACACCCCCCCTCAGTGCAGACCCCCCATCAATGCAGACCCCATTCAGTGCAGACCCCCCTCAGTGTAGACCCCCACCTCATCAATGCAGACCCCTCTCAGTGCAGACCCCCACCTCATCAATGCAGACCCCCCCTCATCAATGCAGACCCCCCTCAGTGCAGACCCCCACCCCTTAGTGTTCCCCCAAGCACATGTCTATTTGAATACAAACTTTACAGACCTCAGAACAGCGTTCTCCCTCAGATTCCTCCTCCTCCCCCTCCGTAACCAGAGAGGAGGGGGAGGCGGCTTCGGTCCGCTCCGCTGTACGCCGGTGTCTCTCATCTAACAGCAGAGAGACACCGGGATTGTTTGTTTTATTTCCCTCTCCGTGTGTCCTCTCTCTCGCACGGCATGACAGGACACACAGCTGATCTCCCCCCTCCCCTCTCCTCTGTGCTCCGCGGGAAAAGTGAGCTCCTTAGCTTCACACTTGACTGCCCGCGGAGCACAGAGAGGGGAGGGGGGAGATCAGCTGTGTGTCCTGTCATGCCGTGCGAGAGAGAGAGAGAGGACACACGGAGAGGGAAATAAAACAAACAATCCCGGTGTCTCTCTGCTGTTAGATGAGAGACACGCTCAGCCTCAGCGATGTGAAGAGCAACCCCGCTGGGCCCCCCCCACAGTGGCGGAATGCCGGCCCCGTCGCAACTGCGACTGTTGCGACCCCGGTAATTCCGCCACTGTTTCTTGTGATGTTGACCAAGGCGAAGGCAGAGCTCCTCTGGACTGGATGACTTAAGTAGGCAGGACTGACGAGCAGGATATCAACAACAGCTGACTAACTGTGGAGAGAGATGGGAGCTGGACATTAGCCGACAGCTGAGCTGCCAGCTCAGAGAAGGAAGGGCTGAGCCCAGCCCTGACACAATCCTGAAGATTCCTGGAGTTCAGATTCCCAGGTGAATGTGAATAGTTTTGGCCGCTCAACCTCTATGAAGCAATGACAGGCTGCAGATGCCTGCTGGTGTTTTAGATGGATTCACAGGTGGATAAGGAGTGGATGAGGATAGTTGTGGCTGCTCAGCCTGTAAAGTATAAAGTAATGACAGAATGACAGCGGCTGCAGCTGACTACCGTTGTTCAGATACTATCGCACATGGAGAGATTACCTGATGTTAAGGACAGATGATTGCCCTTGGACACATATGGCTGGCGTGCAGGGGCGACCATCTGAGCGGCCATATCTATCCTCATCCACTTGTGTATTCAGCAACATAAATACGCAGGATTCTTGATACAGCGGGCACAGAAATAACATGTAAGTTAAGCCTAAAGGACACCAATAAGTCCAACTTTGCACACTATTTTTGCCCTGTGAGCAATATATAAGCAAAGGGTCCTTTATGCAGTCTACCTTATTGTATGTAGGATTTTTCTTTTTACTAACTACACTATGTAGCTTTTCTTTTTACTAACTACACTGAGTAGCTTTTCTTTTTACCAACTACACTATGTAGCTAATTCTTCAAACCAGCTACGTTTTTGCAGGGGTGATTTCCCTCAGGTATTTGCAGTCCACTATGTGTTCTTGACAGTCATTTTGTATTTCATAAAACATCTGAAGTCTGCATTGAGACAGGGTGTTTTAGACTTGGAAAAGCTTACTTAAGAAGGTGTTTTGTAATAATATGACAACCTTAGCCTAACCTGACATACATAACAGCAAGCTAGTTACATTTTAATCTGGAAAACTGCCATAAATTTACAGTTGTGTAATTAAGAGTCAACAAGTGCAATGACCTGTTTTCTTAGTAATCGTCAGCATCCTTAGATGCCTTTCAGGCAGTTTGATAACAGCCGCTAAATGATAGATTTTTAGCATCATTGCGACATCTAGTGTTCAAAAGTTGAAATACTTTAATAAACAAGAATGTTATGGCCAAATTTGTTTCAGTATACAGTGGGTAAAATAAGTATTGAATACGTCACCGTTTTTCTAGGTAGATAGATATCTAAAGGTGCTGTTGACATAAAAATTTTCATTACATGTCGGTAACAACCCATGCAATCCATATATACAAAGAAACCATAACCAATAAGTTCCCAAATTAGGTTATGTTTAATGAAATGGAATGACACAGGGAAAAAAGTATTCAACACATGAAGAAAGGGAGGTACAAAAAGATATTGAAAGCCAAGACACCAGCTGAAATATACTAGTAATTAGAAAGCAATCCTGCCCCTTGTCAGTGCAAATTAACCACATCAGCCCTGGAAGGATTTACCCCTTTAATGACCAGGCCACTTTTTGCGATAGGGCACTGCGTTGCTTTAACTGACAATTGCGCGGGCATGCGACACTGTACCCAAACAAAACTGATGTCCTTTTTTCCACACAAATAGTTTCTTTTGGTGGTGTTTGATCACCTCTTATTTATATATGTTTTTATTTTTTGCGCTATAAAAAAAAGAGCAAAAAGTTTGAAAAAAAACCCTATTTTTTACTTTCTGCTATATCCAATACATAAACCTATCCATATCCATATACAAATACATATTTAAAAAATGTACAAAATCTAATTTCTTTATCAATTTAGGCCAATATGTATTCTGCTACATATTTTTGGTAAAAAAAAATCCCAATAAGCATATATTGATTGGTTTGCGCAAAAGTTATAGCATCTACAAAACAGGGAATAGATTTAGGGACTTTTTTAAAAATTGTTTTTACTGGTAATGGCGGCGATCTGCGATTTTTAGTGGGATTGCGGCAGACAAATCTGACCCTAAGTGACACTTTTTGGGGACCAGTGATACCAATACAGTGATCAGTGCTAAAAAAATGCACTGATTATTGTATAAATGGGAGGAGCGACGTGCTGACGTCACCGCGATACACGGAAGTCCCGGAATCACGGGATGTTACCGAGAGCCTCTGTTACAGAGAGCCTTCACTCTGCCTTGATGCTTTTACTCTGCATATGATGTTTTTACATAAATGTAAGTGCAATACCTTTTATCTCTTTAATAAAATAAATACCGTATGGTTTTACACTATGGAAGCTCTTTTATAATTCTTTTCTGGGAAATATCTGCCACTAACCTCCTGATTGAGCCACATACTCCTGCAAAGGCGCTGGGATCCTGACTGCGAGTAACCAAAGGCCCGGGCTGGGTATCAAGCCACAGGCGCATATGATCTCCTATAAGAGCCCTTTCACACTGGAGCGGTTTGTAGGCGCTATTGCGCTAATAATAGCGCCTGCAAACCGACCCGAAAGTGCCGCTGCATGTATTCCTGTGTGAAAGCCCCGGGGGCTTTCACACTGGAGCGATGCGCTGGCAGGACGGTAAAAAAGTCCTGCCAGCAGCATCTTCGGAGCGGTGAAGGAGCGGTGTGTATACCGCTCCTTTACCGCTCCTGCCCATTGAAATCAATGGGACAGCGCGGCTATGCCGCCGGCAAAGCGCCTCTGCAGAGGCGCTTTGCGGTGGTATTTAACCCTTTCTCGGCCGCTAGCGGGGGGTAAAACCGCCCCGCTAGCGGCCGCATACCGACGGTAAAACGCCGCTAATAATAGCGGCGTTTTACCGCCGACGCCGCCCCCCGCCCCAGTGTGAAAGGGCTCTAATAAAGAGATCCATAGGAGCTGGTAAGCGGCAGTCTGTGTGGAGGTGGAAGACAGATCCTTTTCTGTTATCACTACTCTTAGGTGTTGTGTGCAATATTTGCACCGAGGGTATCGATTATCAATCTGAATGGACTATAAATCATTCACTATCTGATTAGCTATTTTTCACTCTTTTATAAGGTCACAGCATTATGTGTCATATTGTGTCACTTGCTTAGTTTATAGCGCGGCTTGATATTGGAATATTGTATAAATGACACTGGCAGGGAAGAGCTTAACACTAGGGGGCGATCAAGGGTTAACTGTCTTCCCTGGGTGTGTTCTAACTGTGTGGGGGATGGGCTTACTGGGACAACACAGAGATCGCTGTTTCTGATCACTACGAACAGCAGAAAATATTGTCCCGTCAGAATGGGGATCCACGTTGTTTACATAGGCATATCCCCGTTCTACCTCTCTGTACCGCGATCGTGGGTGGTCGGCGGACTACATGTCCAAACGACCAGCGTGCGCGCTCCCCCGGCACGTAGCAGGCGTGCCCACACTATCACATGCACAGACCGACGTACAGGTACGGCGGTTTGTGCATTTTGTCAACTAAGATATTTTCATCCACTAGGGATAAGCTCGATGTTCGCCCGTTCGCCGAAGAGCGAACATTATGGGGCATTCGCGGAAAATTTGAGCACCGCGGAATGCCCCATAATGCACTGCGATGACCTGTATGCTTTGGCCAATCACAGTGCGTTCTGCTAAGAGAGCCATAATTGGCCAAAGGCAGGGTTCCTTTGGCCAATAATGGCTCAGGGGGACTAATTCCACGCCCCACACTATAGAAGGCTGCTTACACTGCGAGCATGTGTAGTGTTGTTGGCGTGGACCGAGAGATAGTTTGATTTAGATTAAGCAGGCAGGTTATCCAGTTAGTGGCAGTGTATTTGATTATATATATATATATATATATATATATATATATATATATATATATATATATATATATATATATCTATATATATATATATATATATCTATATCTATCTATAGATATATAGTCAGTACAGTGTGTGTAACAAATATATATATATACACACTATACATCCAATGTATTCTGTGCATTCAGGCAGTATACACAGTATCTAATACAGTGTGTACAGTTTCTACTACTCTTCTGGTGGAGTACACAATACAGTGCAGCTTTGTACAGTTGCTAATACATTGCAGGCTCTGTACACAGTATCTAATACAGTTTCTGGTGGTGTACACAGTACACAATACAGTGCAGCTGTAGTACAGTTTCTACTACTTGTATTGTGGTGTACACAGTATCTACTACAGTGTGTACAGTTTCTACTACACTTCTGGTGGTGTACACAGTACACAATACAGTGCAGCCGTAGTACAGTTTCTAATACAGTGCAGGCGGTGTACACAGTATCTAATACAGTGTGTACAGTTTCTACTACACTTCTGGTGGAGTACACACTACAGTGCAGCTTTGTACAGTTGCTAATACATTGCAGGCTCTGTACACAGTATCTAATACAGTGTGTACAGTTTCAACTACACTTCTGGTGGTGTACACAGTACACAATACATCGCAGCCGTAGTACAGTTTCTACTACTTTTCTTGTGGTGCACACAGTATCTAATGCAGTGTGTACAGTTTCTACTACACTTCTGGTGGTGTACACAGTACACAATACAGTGCAGCCGTAGTACAGTTTCTACTACTTTTCTGGTGGTGTAACAGTATCTAATACAGTGTGTACAGTTTCTACTACACTTCTGGTGGTGTACACTGTACACAATACAGTGCAGCTGTAGTACAGTTTCTAATACAGTGCAGGCGGTGTACACAGTATCTAATACAGTGTGTACAGTTTCTAATACACTTCTGGTGGTGTACACAGGACACAATACAGTGCAGCCGTAGTACACTATCTAATACTTTGCAGGTAGTGTTGTATTGCAAAACAATAAATACATCATGCCCAGAAGGCCACCAAGGAGAGGAAGACGCTCATAGGCCACTAAAAGAGGGCAAGCAGCCTCTGTGTCTACAGTCAACAGTGAAGGTCGTGGACATGGTGCATCCTCTGCAGGTGGCCATGGGGCACGCTTGTGTTTATTTTTTTCTGCTGCTGATTGTATTATTGAGCCAGAACATGCAGAATAGTTGGTGGAGTGGATAACAAAGCCGTCCTCATCCTCCTCTTCCTCTGTCATAGAGGCTCAGAGTAGTTTGCCTTCCAACGCAGCTGCCTATTCCACCGGCCACACCATCATGCATGGAGAAGTCCCCAGAATTATTTAACCACAGTGTCGGGTACATGCTGCTGAGGATGCACAGCGATTTGAAGGCTCTGATGTTGGTTCAGTTCAGTCCCCAAAAACCCAAGGATTTGTACATGGCTGGGAGGGGGTATTTATGGATCATGTGATCCTTAGTGACCCAGAGAACTCAGAATCGAATGCCTCTGCAAACTTACGCTGCATGGCCTCCCTGATTCTGCAAAGCCTGTGAAAGGACCCTAGGATTTGTGTTATCAAGGAGAGGGATCATTACTGGCTGGCAACCCTTCTTGATCCACGTTACAAGGGTAAGGTTGCAGAACTCATTCTGCCTTCGCAGAGGGAGCAGAGGATGAAACATCTTCAGGAGGCCTTGAAGAAAGGTTTGTGCAACGCATTTCCAGACCCTGGGAGATTAAAATTTCCTGGTGCCGTACAACGTGTTGCTGAGGCTTCGTTCAGTCAGAGGAAGAGCGGTGGAGAAGGTGGCCGGCTGACAGATGCCTTTAAACAATTTTTCAGTCCTTAGCGCCAAGGTCTGATTGGTTCAAGCAACCATCGCCAGCGTCTGCATTACATGGTGCAGGAATATCTAGGGGCAAGGACAGACTTGGAGACCTTTCCAACAGAGCATCCACTGGGTCTTGAGGATGGATCACTGGACAGAATATATGCAATTGAGCTACTGGCCTGTCCTGCATCCAGCATGCTTTCTGAACACACATTAAGTGCTGCTGGAGGGTTTGTAACAAATCAAAGAGTGTGCCTGTCCACAGACTCCGTTGATAGGCTCAATGTTCATAAAAATTAATAAATCTTGGATCAGCAGCTATCAAGCACCTGATGCTGATGTAACTGATTGAATTTGCTATGGATGTGGGATCCCTTGAAGACTGCCTATGCTGACTATCCTATTCCTCCTAAATCTTGATGATGCTAGCTTCCAACAATATTTCTGGCTTAGGGCACCAGCACCACCACCCAAGGCCCAATTTTTATGCCCCTGTTTAACAGGGTCATGTAATTACAATTTTTGATACAATTTTTCAACGCAGGGCCCGTTCCTGCGCCCAACAAGAGTAACTGTGAGGGCTTACAGTGTTGTGGTACAACCAACACCTAACAGGGAAGGTGGTTCACCGCTCAGGTAGACTTGCTCCCAGGTGTGTGTTGAGTAGATCCTTCAGAGGAGGGGAGTCCCAGGTGCTGGCTAAATGCAAATTGAAGCAAGGTTTGGAACAAGAGAATCTGGATGCCGCACACTGGATGAAGTTGAAAATTCTTCTTTATTGTAAAAATGGGATCATCAAAAATACAGGACAATCAGGCAGATGGTACAGACACAGCTGACACGTTTCGCACAGCCAACACCTAAGGCCCAATTTTATGCAGTCCATGAATCCAGCGGTGTCTTCACCTGAGCTGCCGTCATCTCAGCTAAGGGAATACGGCAGTGAAGCCAGATTCACAGCCGGTTCCCTTCTGCGCATGCACGAAGTGTGCTGTGCTTTGTGAATGGCCCGGTGGCAGGGGAAAGAGGAGGGGAGCCGAAGTTCCAGCTGAGTTTGCCGTGACGAGATCAGCCGGAATTGGGAACCTGCTCCCCCCCCCCCCGAAAGGTGACAAATGGGGCAGCGGAGGGTGGGAGGAGGCAAACAAGCAGTGCTTCCCCTTTTGGATGGAGCTCTGCTTTAATGTTGGTTATATGTTCAGGTAATATGTGCAATGGCATTACAGCCAATAGGGTTTACAGTTTTTTTTACATTTTAAAGTTGCATTTCTGTTTGTCAAAAAGCAACATTCTTGTTTGTTTGTGAAACTATGTTTGATTTACTGTATAAAGATGTTATATATCACAACACTAAAAAATGTGTCTGTAGTGCATGTTTAAACCCTAATGCCATAAATAATACCATGTAATTAGATTTTTACTCCAGGAGTATATAATAAGTTTGGCAAATGGCAATTCTAGAGAAATGCTTAACCACTTGCCTACTGGGTACTAAAACCCCCTTCCTGCCCAGGCCAATTTTCAGCTTTCAGAGCTGTCACTCTTTGAATGACAATTGCGTGGTCATGTAACACTGTACCCAAACGAAATTGTGATTATTTTTTTCACACAAATGGAGCTTTCTTTTTGGGGTATTTAATCACCACTGAAAAAAGAAAATGTAAAAAAAAAAACCCATTTTTTGTAGTTTGTTATAAAATTTTGCAAACAGGTAATCTTTCTCCTTCACTGATGTGCGCTGATGAGGCTGCACTGATGAGGCAGCACTGATAGGTGGTACTGATGGGCACTGAGGTGGCACTGATGAGGTGGCACTGATAAGGAGGCACTGATGAGGCTGCATTTAGAGGTGGCACTAATGGGCACTGAGAGATGGCACTGGTGGGCACTGGCAGCACTGGTGGGCACTGATAGGCACTGATTAGATGCACTGGCAGGCACCGAGGCAGGGACCGATGTCCCTGTAACAGAAGCTGGTTACCGGCCTTCTGCTTCTCTCCTCACACTGATCGTGAGGAGAAAAAAAGCCGATAACTGGCTAGTTTACTTCCGTGATCAGCTGTCATTGGCTGACAGCTGATCATGTGGTAAAGGGCCTGCTGTGATTGGCCCTTTACCCTGTTCTGTGATCAGCCGAACTGAAAGGACTAGGCAGTCACAGAGCCTTCCACCCACACGCCCCGGGTGGTGCGCGAGCAGCGCGACCACAGGAGGATGTCTATTGACGCCCTCCAGGCACTGGAAGCCCATGCTGTAGCCGTCATTTGGCTATAACGCGGGCAGAAAGTGGTTAAATAATGCATTACAATTTAGCTAAATCCATTCGATTTTAGTCGAGTAAAACACAACTAAAACTAAAACAATTCAGATGACTAAAATACGACTTAAACTAAAATGGCATTTTAGTCAAGACTATGACTAAAACTAAATTGAAATTTGACATAAAAATTAACACTGCTTCCAGAAAGGAGCTGGGCAGAAATGTTTTGGCCGAGCTGTGACTGTTTCCAATCATATAAATACCAAAGCCAGGACTTCAGATTTGTCAATACGTTCTGTTTAGAGTGGATGGGGGAATCAATAGATTTCTCTTGTTAAACCCGCAGAGAAATCCTATATCGTATGCAGTGCTGTATTTAGGTTTTGTGCTGCCCTAGGCCTGACTAAACTTGTGCACCCCCTAATTTAAATATGGTACACCCTTTCCTGTCAGGGCCACACCCCTTCCTGCCCTGCCATCTGTAAACCACACACCTTCCTCTTTAGGCCCCACCTTTTCCTCCTAAAGCTCACCCTCCAGTCTATTGGAAGGCAAACTCTTCATGAAGCACAGGTAAATGCAGGTCAGAAGGAGGTCAAATGCACCTGTCAGTGGATTCTGAATCACTGAAACATCTCAAACTGATTTCAGAACCAATGCCAGTGCTAAGTGATAACAAAGGCACTTTGTTGTGTTGGAAGTGTTCATATTCACCTGTTAAAATACCCCTAAATTACATCACATTGGGCCAGCAAATAGGGTTGGGCTAAATCCATATTTGTGGATTATTGGACATACAATGGTGATCTGACCACAGAGGTACTGCTCTTGGCTGTCGTTGCCACTTATCCCAGGAAGAACACTGTGGATGGGGACCTGCCCAACTAATGTTCCATTTGATGGTGGTCATGTAAAATTCACAAACCAGTTTCATAGTCAAAGAATTAGGACTCAATCAGGCCAAAAATAACCCCAAAATATGTCAACACACAGACTGAAAGATCTTTAACCTGTGTATGTTTAATTGCAATACATTTTTCTAAATAAAACAGGAGTAACTGGCATAAAGATACTCCTATAGAGAAAAAACAGCAGGTTGCAAAAACCATGAGCGAAAAAAGTACACTAAAAGTGTAGCGTAAGCCAGTGGGGACTTTTTGCATGTGGGAGTCAGGAGGAGGCCAGGATACAGCATTGAGTGTATGGCCAGCTATATTCTGTGTTGGAGAAAGCTGCCAATTTTGTGCAGGAAGAGATACTTGGGGGATTTCCAAAGAGCCCTCACAACATATTTCTGGTGGTAGTTCCCTTACCTACCTACCCGCATCCAATTCAGGCAAGCATTTGTGCTAGTGTTGGCAATGTTACTGACATGCAGGGGCGGACTGACCATTGAGCCACTCGGGCACTGCCCGAGGGCCCTGGGCCACTAGGGGGCCCCATCAGAGTTGCCAGCCTCAGTAAAACCAGGGACAGTATGTATAAATCTGTTTTTTTTTATATCTGTCTATTTATACTGTGTGTACATGTATGTGTATACTGTATGATTGTATACTGTGTGTGTGTATACTGTGTGGCCCCATAATCTCTGATTGCCCGGGGACCCCATAATCTCCTATTGCCCGGGGACCCCATGAGTTATCAGTCCGCCCCTGCTGACATGTGTGGCAAATTTAGGTAATTCTTATTATTGCCATTTTAAGAAGCTTTTACTATGTCGGTGAAACTTCTTAAAGAATTACCCCCAGTTCCAGACCAATTCTGAGCTGGCGTAGGGAGGTATGCCAGTCCTTAGAGTGGGCCATGCCTGTACTGGGAAGCTGTCATGTATGTGACAGCTTCCTGCACAGAGCTGTATTGCCAGCCCCATTTGACAGATTCCCAGGCCAAAAGCTGACTGTAAATAGGAATAAACTGTAGGTGATGTACCCAAATATAGAATGCAATATTTGAAAATCTACTTGTCACTTGGTGGGCAGAGCCTGATGGGGGAACTGACAGACTACTTTCCCATCAAGTCCACTTTACTGTTCATTGACAGAGCACAGCAGTGGTTAAATTTAAAAGCTGCTATTGGAATGAGTAGCAGCTATTGATCTGCCCACTGCTGTGCACTGTCAATCAAAAGCAAAGCGGACTTGATGGGGAACTAGCCTGTCAGTTCCCCCATTAGGCTCTGCCCACCCAATGACAAGTACAATTTCAAATATTTGCATTCTATATTTGGGTAACAACATCACCTATGGTCAGCAATGGCACAACTCCATTCCCTCCGTCTTCTGATTGGTTCACTGGCTGTGATTGAAAGCAGTGTGAGCCAATGGATCCCGCTGCTGCCAAAAGCCAATCAGGAGTGCGAATCCCCCGACAGCCAAGGATCCCCAGACAACGCCATTTGTGGATGAAACGTACGTCGGGAGGCTGACGCTCTGACGTCATCGCGATCCCATTGTGAACGGGCGCTCGCTATGCCGGCCGGCGAATTGCTCTTTTTATCCTGTTTTATGTAAGTTTTCGACCTTTTTTATTAAATGTCCTATCAGATTTATACTATGGCCATTTCTCCTTTGTTTATATGCCTCTGAGCTCGAGTGGGTGGATCTCTTGTTGCACTCCCGCAGTTATGCTGCACACAGACAAGTCATACTGCCAGCTGGATATCCCTGGTTTGGGTCTGCATACAAGCCTTTACTGCTTGCTTTTTGGTAAGCGTAATATCTATGTGGTGAAGGATCACTGTGAGCGGTGATTCAACGTAGTTTTCACAATCAAGTCCTCTCCGTAGAGTATTGAGGGGCTTTTCTTTGGGACTCTTCTCACTTTCACTCGAGGTTTCCGATTTTCTTCAGTCAAGATCACTTATGAACTCTGATATGCATATATTGATTCATAGCCTTATTTGCATTGTTTGTCACTGATCCTTTATGATTTATTTGATCATTGCACTTTTTGGATTTCTTTAGTGTTGGTATTTCATGAGAGGAATTTTCTAGATTCATATTTCATCATCTCATGACATGTACGATTCATTTATGTATATTCACATTCAATCTATGGTATAGCGCAGTTTTTTTCTATATATTTGATATTTTTTGGTGTGTATCCCACAGTTAAACTGCTGCTCTTCGGGGGGGGGGGGGGGGGGTTTGGTTTGTATAGTGGCAGCGCAGTTTTTTTACTTATTGCTCGTGGACATCGCTGGATCGAGAGGGGGCTCAGGTAAGTATTCGGTGGGGCTGGGGGGGGCTGCTGCACACAGAAGGTTTTTTTACCTTCATGCATAGAATGTATGAAGATTAAAAACCTTGTGCCTTTACAACCACTTTAACAAAGAATGTACTTAGAATGCAGTAGTCAGGAGTAAGAAATGTAAAACATAGTGAGGGGAATTTATCAAAACTGGTGCAGTCAGAATTTGCAACAGCTGCGCATAGCAACCAATCAGCTTCTATCTACAGCTTGTTCAGCTTTAAAAATGAAAAAATGAATGGTTGCCATGCACAACTGTTCCAAATTCTGACAGGTGCTGAGACAGGTCCTGTATGCTGAGCCACTTTTTGCTGCATCTACATCCACCAGAGAGCTTCACCTATAGAAGTGGGTGCACAGATCTGAATGCAGACACTGTGCGTTTGAATAAATGCATCCCTTCCTGTCTGCATGTCACATTTTGACATTCGGCTATGTCCATGCAGCTGCTGCGTCCCAAGTGACTTTGACTAGAAAATACAAACAAGGAGCAATGGTCATGGGACTTTAAATGAGACATGTCATTTCAACAATAATGATGCACGAAGTACTATATATAAAATTAAAAATGTATTTAACAATCGGTGTAAACCATTTCATATTTTCAGAATGCATAATGCAATATTGTAGTAATAAGGCCGTTGATAAGCCATGAAAGAGCTGACATATAGCACATGATAATTGACATAAATTCATGACAGACAAATGCATAATAAAATGAGCAAAACAACAAGAAAAAACCCCCTAGTGGTGGACTTTTAAGGCACATAAACAAATATAAAAAAAGTTTCTAATACAAATATAATTTATTAGATTTAAAAAGTAAAAACACAACAATGGTGTAACATCTGTTATTTGGAATGCATAGCAAGCATTTTTACAACAATGTATATACAATATTGAAAAGTACTCTTGCACCCGACGCATTTCGGAGTATATGTACCTCCTTCCTCAAGGGTGGGTATGAGCTAGAGACATTTCTATTCTAGAAAAATATATTAGAAAAAGCAGATATAAGCATTCGTTTAAAAAATGTGTATTTTTTTCATCTGGTGATAATAGGGGAGGGAAAGAACCCTCCCTTAGCCCTCCAAAAAGAGAGACGTTTACATCCCCTTTTTAATTTTTATTTAATTTTTTTATTTAACATTTTTGTACCTGCCCTGTTGGGGGGAGGGGGTCTTTGGGGAAATATCAGGGGTGTGAATAGATCTCTGATATCTCACATTTGAGACAGAGAAAGGGACTGAGGCAAGAGACGTCCTGTTTATTCACAAAATTAAACATAGTAAATACAGTTTACTATGCTTCAGTGATGAATGGACACAATAAGTCATGGTACCAATCTAACACTGTGTTCATTCAGGAAAGGAAGGGGACAATAAATAGGACATATTTACTAACCCCCCGCTCTCCATCCTGAAACAGTCCTCCTGGGGGGGGGGTGGAAAGCAGGGAGGTGGCGGCGAAAATACTGATCTTCTGAAGCGCAGCCACAGAGAGAAAAAGGATAAGCCGGCAGCACTGCAGGAGGAGCCACAAGAGTCGGCAATGAGGCAATACAGCCAGTCTTCCTGCTACTGCCTTATCAGCGGCCCTGCCTGTCAATATGCACTCGCTCCAGCATCAGCTGCACATTACTGCCCTGGCTCAGCTTCCTAGTAGGGACAACAGCGCAGACAAGCAATCCTGAGCCGTGTGCACTGAATAATATCTGACAGTCTTCACACTGACTATCTATGTAAGGAGCATTCTTCCCACCAAAAACAAGTGTAATGAGGGCCCTTATTCAACTGACCAAGAGTTTAAAGTGATATTAAGAGCTTGTTTTTTTTGTTTTTTCTTTTACTTTCAATCATTTTTATTCAAGTTTTCACAACACAGAATAAAGACCTTGGCATTGATTCTAAACAGTACATAGCTTCCGTATTCTGAAGTAAATACAATATAAGGATAAAAAGTCGAATAGTGTATTTGCATGAGTATACAAGGAGAACATGCTACCCAATTCTGCATAGCAATAGTTCATGTTCTTTAAAATATCTTGCTTCCTATGCGTTAGAGACAAGAAATCATAATCTTTGGTAATAACGTTTCCTTAACTACGGTCTTGAGTGTTGGCCGCGTACACACGATCGGATTTTACAACAACAAATGTTCGATGGGAGCTTGTCAGAAATTCAGACCGTGTGTAGGCTCCATCAGACATTTTCCGTCGGAATTTCCAACAAACAAAATTTGAGATCTGGATCTCAAATTTTCCGACAACCAAATCAGTTCCCATAAATTCCGATCGTGTGTACACAATTCCAACGCACAAAGTTCCAAGCATGCTCTGAATCAATTACAAGACGGAAGCGCTCGGTCTGGTAAAACTAGCGTTTGTAATGGAGATAGTACATTCGTCACTGCAAATTTTTAAATCTTTTTATGCAGCGCATTCTCTTCTTCTTTATAATGCTAGAATACTGAAGTTGTTTTGCTGCTGATATTCACACAGAGTTCTGAAAAAATGATTTCTTTATTATTTCTCGTGATCTCCTGAATAATATTAGTTATTTTTTTGTCAGATCTCCATAATAATGTTTTGTATTGATTTTTATATTGATTTTTTTTTCAATCAAGATCTCCTGTTTTATTATTTTTTTTCCTAGTGATCTCCATAATGTTTTTTTTTCGTTTTGTGTGTCAAGTTACCACAACACCATAATTATCTTGTATTTTTTAACCTCAAGGAGGTTGGTTGGTGTCCCTTGTTAATTTAACATTGTATTTTTGAAATGTACCTGCCTACTCACAAACTGTCCTTTTTGAAGTAAAACACATAGGCAAGTATTTTAACAAAAAAAAAAATAGGCATTTATTATGGGTCATAACAAAATAAAGAGGAAGGCAACGCTGGATAAACTGCTGAAATTTGCGAAGCACACATCAAAATTATTTTACAGGCAAAATTGGTGGCCTGAGGAGTCCATATAATAGTGAGTACAATCTGGTCCAGGAGTCCAAGAGATCAGGAACAGCAGTAGATGACATATATGTCCCCAGGCTGTGGTCATACAACAGCCTGCATCTTTTGCCAGACCAGACTGAACCCAGCCCATCACACTCTTGTCTTCCTTAGACGCTTTCTTCCAGGCTGTGGCTCTGGTGTTGGAGTTGTGGCAGGAGGAGGACGATGGTTGACCTCCTGGCTGCCACTTACCCCTGCCACCTCCTGGCTGAGGCTTTCCTGTGTATGAAAAAGGGACATAGTTTTAGATTTTTGGTCATCAATTACACACAATATTGAGCTGTGACTGTTGCAAATTGAATGTTAACAGATGTTAACAGATAGAAAAGACTATCATTCTGAACCCAGCATTTTTCATTCTTGTCCCAATTCTTTTTGGCCACTACTGTCTATTGATATGTAAACCACTTTGTTAAATCAGCAATTAGTGATCAATAATAACATCTAGTTAACATCATTAATTTTACAACAAGAAATATGTTGAACAATGCTCTACCTGACTCAAGATGGGTTCCTCCACATCTTCCTGGGTGGAAGGCCCAGGTTGGACATCGGAAGCCTCAGCTGAGGTGGAAGGAAGCCTAGAAGGAAGAGTGGAGAGTGCTGGCCTGGGTTCACTCTGGTCTGACAGAAAATGCAGTCTGTCACAGTACCACAGCCTGGGGGCATAAACGTCATCTGCTGCTCCTGATCTCTGGGAATTCTGGACCTTCTTTCGCTCCCTAAGATAAGTACTCCTCATGCCACCAGATTTGGCCTTCAAATAGGTGATGTCTGCCGTGGGGATCATCGGCTTCACAAATTCAAACAGTTTCTCCAGTGCTGCCTTCCTCTTTCTTAGCTTATTAAAAAACGGGTGGTTCACCTGCCACAGACAGGGCAGCTCCCTGAACATGTCAATGAATTTTGCTAGAAATTCCCTATCATTGAATGGATCTATTTTCTCTGCAAGACACAAAACAAGACAAACCCTAATGTCAGGCTAAACTCTTCTAATCTTGTCCCAATAAAGGCCTTAATCTAGAAGCAGTATAGGCCACTGATGCACCAAGTTCAAATTGTACATTCGTTATTATGTTCGGCTCTTCCACTACTCCTTCCCCCGCTCACAGAACGCACGTACGACGCACGCGTGTTACGCTTTATATACACTGTGCATGCGTGAAACTCTGCCCGCCCCTGACGTTCTTTCTAGTCTATTCCCCGCCTCTTGTCTTTCGGCGCAGTGGGAGAGCACATGGAGGAGAAAGAGCAAGTGCATGCAGACAGCAGCAGCAACGACAAAAGGCCGGAGCCACGAACGTCCCAATTCCGGAGGAGATTTAAGGCCTCAAACATGTCCTTTATAGAGATGGTGAAGATGGTGGACATCTTGAAGAGGGCCGACTATGATGGGAAGCATGGACCTTACCCAAACCCCAATGTGAGAAAGGCCAAGGTGACTAAAGTTGTAAAAAGTCTGCACAGGAATTTTGGGGTACGACGATCCAAGGATCAATTGAGGAAACGCTGGTCAGACCTGAAATTGAGGGAGCACGATCAGTACAGAAAGATCAAAAGAGTTCTTCAAAAAGTAAGTAGTTGCTCCAGTGGATACTAGGGGTGTCTCCATGTGTAAAAATTGGACAAAAAAGGTAAGTATTCCAGCTTTATACATGGAAAAAAATAATGTCTTCAACTTGGAACTCTGCCAAAAAAGACAATTGTACGACACTTCCAAGCAATGTTTCATATTACTATTTCTGGCCTCAAATATCTGTGTTCTAAGTATACCTTTTTTTTTATTCACATAGGGGAG
Organism: Aquarana catesbeiana; assembly: GCF_042186555.1. NCBI lineage: Eukaryota > Metazoa > Chordata > Amphibia > Anura > Ranidae > Aquarana > Aquarana catesbeiana. Next base: position 666,482,353 of record NC_133325.1, on the reverse strand, counting down.
AAAAGACTCTGGACATCTGAGGACGCCAGGGACCCCCCACCTACTAAAGAAATGCAAATTCCCACACCACAACCAGAAGATGAGGAGGAAGGAGAGGTTTATGAAGTGGGCGAAATAGTGACCACAACAGGTGAGTGTCTGAGACCACAGCTTCAGGTAATAGATGGATGCCTGCATATTTATAATACATGGTGTGTTTTTTTATTTTAGGTGATATGGATGTTGTGGAAGAAGAATCTCATTTCACAAGTGCAAGTGCACATGTCCTCATCGGGGAGATCATGGTGTGCAATCGTGATTTACAGAATATCAAGGAAGTCATCAATGATGTGGAAAAAAGACTCAAAAACATCATTGATGTTTTAGGCAGAATCTAAAACACCCCAAAATTCTTCTAGTTTGTTTGTATTTTTATTATTTTTGCACATTTGAAATATTTTTTAGAAAGCCAAATTTTGAAGATGCGTCAGTGTGTCAACATGTGCTATCTGCCATCACAGGATATCAATGTACGCGTTTTGGGGGTGCAACCCCTTCCTCGCAACTAAAGTAGATGAAAGGAAGGGGTTGCATCCCCAAAACACGTCCATTGATCCCCCATGATGGGGGTTAGCACATGTTGACATTAGGCATGGGATCAGGAGGGAAATCCCCATTTTGACTCTCAATTTGTGTGCATCTTCAAAATTTGGCTTTCACAGGGGTGACATCACTCCATCTGATGAAAGCAGGATCAACACAGTTTGGACATACTAATGTCTGATATTGCCTTCACTTTGTCAAAGTTGAACTTTGTAAGTTCCAGACATGTACGTAGCCAAATTGCAAATGTAGGTGCAAGACATACATGACGGGGTGTAAGTAACTAACGGAGAGAAAAGGGTTAACAATGGGAGGGTGTTTAAGAAAGTACTTGTCTTACCGGATTGGAGGATATGATGAGTGGGGGAGAAGTGGTTAGTAATGTCCAGGAGAGGTGAGATCAGAGGTCAGCAGTCTGCAGGAAGAAACAGGTTGGAAAGTTGCTGAGCTGCAGAGGATAAAATAAAATGAGTGAGTTAGAGCAGCTGTTAGGGCAGCTTAGGGCTGCGGCAGAGGTCCATGGCACTGACTGGCTACAGAGTCAGATTGCTGCATCTCTGCAGGGGTTGAGGCAGGGCCCCCCCATCCTGGGGCCTGCTCCCACACGGGCTCGGAGATCCAGGCCTCCGGAGCGCCTCAGCCCAGACAACACCCCCAGGACTCAACGCCGGCTTGGGAGTCCCAGTTGGGACCCTTCAGGCCCCCCTGCTAAACAGATCCCCTCGTCAGCTGGCAGGGGGCCTGGGAGGAATCCCCGTCCACGGCAAAGTCCAAGAAGGGGGGACACTCACATGGCACCTAGGCCGGTCCCCTCCGTCGTCGTCTGGGCTCAAGTTCATGCGGCTGCCTCCTCTGGCGATGCTCCGGTCAGGGTGGCAGCTCAGGGCGGGAGAACAGTACCCTCGGGCGTTGGCCATTCCTCGTTTGCGGGTGGCGGCTCGCCTCGCCTCGTGGAAGAGGCTCTGCGGCCTACAGTAAGCATCAGTTGGGAGGCCCCGCCTCCAGGCCCAAGTCAGGGCCTGGGAAGGTTGGCCAGAGAGATGCCTGTGCATTGGCCGTGTCGGCGGTGCAGAATGATGATGTCATCGAGGAGGGATACAGCAATCGTGGACGGAGCCCTCAGGGGGAAGTTAGCCTCACACCGCCGGTCACACAGGCAGCACCTGAAGGGAGGGAGAGAGCAGAGGAAGAGCGGCGTTGGTCACAGGGACAAGTGGCAGCCTCCTACAGCAGCAGTGAAGAGGGTGAGCTGACTGAGGAGCCCTTGGAGGTGGCGGTGGTGTTGGGTCCGACGGCTGGAGGGTCTTCAACAACACAGCCTGGTAAGAAATCTGTACCTATTGTCTTCTCCTGTCTCGTCTGTCATGTCTGCTGTGCATAGTGTTGGGGGGGGTTAGAAATGTAGAGGGTCCCTCAGGGGGAGGCAGGGACGAGGGTCTCTGGGATTTCTTCCTGGAGTTACTTTGCTGCTTTGAGAGCGGGGCGTTGCAGGACTCGGCACCGGTTAGGCCCTGGGTAACACCCCCCTCAGGGGTTAGGGAGTTCCCGGTTGCAGTTGCCCCCCCCCTCGCAGAAGGTAGGGGTGGTGGCCGGGACACAGACGGAGAAAGAGGTTGTGGGCTCAGTGGCAGTAGTGCCACAGAAGGACAAGGACGCAGAAAAGGTGCGATTGGCAGATGCGGTGCGGTGCGAAGTGTACGTGTGCTTCGAGGGACCTTTGGGGGCTCATTTGAAGCAGGACGTGTGGGAGAAAATTTGGAAAGACGAGTTTGTGGAAATATTTTCCCTGCTCCTGTTGGAAAAGTTCAATCCAGATCAGGTAAAGCCGGATGAAAGTAAGAAGGAAGAAGAAGAAAAGAGGAGGTACAGGCTTATTCCGCGGACATTTGCAAACTGGTTGCAAGCGTTTGCGATATTTGCGAGCGTGATTGGGGAAAAAGCCCCTGAGAATTGCTCGGCTTTGTTTTGCTATCTAGAAGCCATTAGTGAGGCGCACAGGGTGTACGGAGGTTTAGCGTGGCTTCGGTATGACGAACAATTTAGTCAGCGGAAGGCCATTCATCCCTCTATTAGGTGGGACCACAAAGATATTAGCCTCTGGATGAAGTTGAAGACTTCATCCAGGGCTACGAGTCAGTTTTTCCCAGGTGGGGCCGGCGGTGCTTCCTCCGCAGGATCGCCGGCCCCTAGAAGAAAAGGGGTTTGCTGGCAGTTTAATGAGGGAATGTGCCGGTTTGGCAGCTCGTGTCACTACAAACACGAGTGCTCCGGGTGCAATAGTAGACACCCCCTCATGCGCTGTTTCAAACAAGGAAAAGGTAGGTCAGGGGATATCACTGGAAAAAGGGATGACGCCGGTGAGACTGGAAAGGATGTTGCCTTTTCTAAGTAGGTATCCCAATAGGGCAGCAACAAGTTTGTTAGAAGCAGGGTTTAGGGAGGGTTTTAGAATTCAGAGCACGGTGCGGTCAAGTTCCTCCTGTATCGGAAAATTTGAGGTCGGCACTTCTCCATCATGGGGTGGTGTCGGCCAAACTGTGCAAGGAGGTGGCGCTAGGTCGGATGTCCGGCACATTTTCTGCCCAACCGGTGCCAGGCTTGATAGTTTCACCATTGAGTGTGGTTCTGAAGAAAGAGCCGGGGCAGTTTCGGATGATTCATCATCTGTCTTACCCCAAAGGAGGTTCAGTGAATGATGGTATTGACCCGCAAGTTTGTGCGGTTACTTATATATCATTTGACGCGGCTATCTCGTGGGTTAGGAAATATGGAAAAGGGGCCCTCATGGCAAAAACCGACGTGGAATCTGCGTTTAGGCTGCTATCAGTACATCCCCAAAGTTGTCACTTGTTAGGGTGTTGTTGGCAAGGGTCTTACTTTATAGATCGTTGCCTTCCAATGGGCTGTTCTATCTCCTGTGCCCTGTTTGAGGCCTTTAGTTTGCTTTTCGAGTGGGCAGTTAGGGAAGTTGCTGGGGTTAACTCGGTCATCCATTATTTGGACGACTTCCTATGCATCGGCCTTCCGGAGTCCCGCTGTTGTGGGGTGTTGCTAGGGACAGTTCACCTGGCTAAGCAGTTTGGGATTCCATTGGCGGCCGACAGAACAGAAGGACCAACTTCGGAGTTGATTTTTCTGGGAATCACATTCGATTCTGTGGCCATGGAATGTAGGTTGCCAGAGGACACATTGGTGGCCCTCCGGGGGAGGTGAGTATGGTGAGTGGCAGGAATAAGATCCGGTTGAAGGAGCTGTAATCATTATTAGGTAAATTGAATGTTGCTTGCAGGATTATTCCTATGGGTCGCATTTTTTGCCAGCGGCTGTCGGCAGAGGCATCTGGGGTACGGGTACCCAATCACTTTGTGCGCCTGAACAAGGAACTTCGGGATGACGTGAAGATTTGGAATGCATTTCTGGAATCCTTCAATGGTCGTTCAGTGTGGCAAGCGGGGCCGGTCAGCAATGCTGATTTGGTCTTGTTCACGGACGCGGCTGGGTCTGTGGGATATGGTGCTTACTGTCAGAGGCGTTGGAGCGTGGAACCATAGCCTGCAGTTTGGAGGGAGGCTGGGTTCCTGAAGAATTTAGTTTTGTTGGAACTATTTCCCATTGACTTGTCAGTTGAAATTTGGGGGGAGGTATTGCGGAACAAAAAAGTGTGTTTAATTGCGACAACATGGGGGTGGTGTCGGCAATTAAAACCATTACAGCTTCCTCCCCACCTGTGATAAGGTTGTTTCGGCACCTGGTGCTTTGTTGTTTGAGGCTGAATGTTTTTATATATGCAGTGCACATTCCCGGGGTGGATAGCAAGTTAGCGGATGCTTTATCTCGTTTCCAGTGGGAAGAATTTCATATGCTGGCACCGGAGGCGGACCTCACAGGGGAGCCATGTCTGCCAAGTTTATGGAAAATTGCACTGGAGTCGCCGCTGGATTGATCAGGCAGTCTCTCAGTGCTGGAACATGGACGGTGTATTCTAAAGTGTGGCAGGAATGGTTCGTGCTGCTGGAGGAGGTAGGCAGGTTGGAGGACTCCGAACATATACAGGCTTGGTTGTTGTGGTTTATATGTAGTAACTATTCGAATTGTGTTTAGGGGGCTGCGATAGGAAAAAAGATGGAGGCCTTGGCCTTTTTATTTCAGTTGGCGGGTTACAGGGATTTCACAAAATCTTTTGTTGTCAGGAGGGCATTGAGGGGCTACCGGAAGAGCAGTTCCAAAAAGGATTCCAGATGCTCAATGTCCTTTGAGGTGCTGGGAACAATTCTGGAGAATCTAAGGAAAGTATGTTCTTCTGACTACGAGCAGGTCCTTTTTCGGGCGGCTTTTGTGCTGGCTTTTTTTTGGGGCGTTTAGAATCAGTGAGCTGGTTTCACCCTCCAAGCGGGTAGCAGGGGGGTTACAGCTTGGGGACGTACAGTGCTCGGTAGGGTCGGTACAGATTTGGATAAGGCGGTCAAAAACGGATCAGCTTGGTAAAGGGGTCCGGGTGGAATTATTCAGGGGCTATTGCTCAAAATTCTGCCCAGTGGCAGCCTTAGAGCAGTTCATGGTTCTTCGCCCACAGGGGGGAAGGGGCGTTGTTAGTGCACCTTGACGGATCGTGTTTATCCAGGTTTACGGCAGTTTTCCGTAAGTGCCTGCAGGCAGGAGGATTTATCGCGGAGGATTTTGCAGCTCATTCATTTCGTATTGGGGCGGCCACTGAGGCGTCTCAGTGGGGACTTCCTTCTGAGGCCATAAAAAAGATTGGTAGGTGGGAATCCACTAGATATCAGTTGTATGTTCTGCCTCATTTGTTATGATTTGTTTTTTTCACATTGACTGTACATCTTTTCTGTTTGTTGGCCCCTGGCTGGGTATGTCTTTGTTATGTCTTTTCAGATCCCCTACGATGTCTCATCTGGATAACGGGACATTCATATGTTTTTTGGGGGGCGAAAAGGGCGGATGTCAGGCCAGAAGGTAGACAGTTGAGGCTGGCTAGAGAGGAGGTCAGGATCAGGTGGATTGGGATGCCAGGTATGATGTGGCATAAGGTGGTCCCTGAGATGTATCGCTTCGCACGGCTGGACCAGCCTCCGGATATTTTGGTCCTTCACGTGGGGGGCAATGATTTGTCCATTAGACCTATGAGACATGTCATAAAAGACATTAAGTGGGATTTTCTCAGGTTAAGGACCTTCTTCCCTGACATGATTGTAGTATGGTCGGACATCGTGGCATGCATGTCTTGGAGGGGGGCACGGTCCATTGAAAAAATTAACAAGACTCGTATAAAAGTCAACAAGGAGGTGGGTGGGTTTATTGCCCCTTAATGGTGGGGTGGTGGTAAGACACCTGGAGTTGGAGGTTGACACCTGGAGGTACTTGAGAGGGGATGGGGTGCATCTCAACCCAGTCTGGATTGACCTTTGGGCATTGGGATTGGAAGATGGCATTCGAAGAGCGTTGCTGGTGTGGCGGCGGGCACAAGTGTAAGGTGTCACACTGGTGCCACGGTGGCGGTTGGGTCCTTGACGATAAGTGTAGAAAACATGAGGTATTGAGAGAATGGGGACCCATTCTCAGGTATGGAGTACTCCCGGTTGGTCTGGTTTAAGTTTAGACTACCGGGTAATAAGTTGGTGGGGGACTAATAATGAAGGCACAGGACATACATGACAGGGTGTAAATAACTGACAGAGAAAAGGGTTAACAATGGGAGGGTGTTTAAGAAAGTACTTATCTTACCGGATTGGAGGATATGATGAGTGGGGGATGAGTGGTCAGTATTGTCCAGGAGAGGTGAGATCAGAGGTCAGCAGTCTGGAGGAAGAAGCAGGTTGGAAAGTTCCCTCCCTCCCACCCTGATAAAAAGTTTTATGGTATTGGGTTGTCTAAAAAAAAGGTGCATGGCTGTTGGGTCCTTGACAATAAGTATAGAAAACATGAGGTATTGAGAGAATGGGGACCCATTCTCAGGTATGGTGTACTACCGGTTGGTCTGGTTTAAGTTTAGACTACCAGGTGATAAGTTGGTGGGGGTCTGTGGTCAGTTAGTGGTCCTTGAGGCGATTCTGGCGGCTGGGGACAGATGCTAACTAAGAGGATTACAGACCAAAACAGTTATGGGGTCATCAGGAACCTGCAACCAAGTAGTGGGAATGGAGCTGGAATATTTTTGGAATATTTTTAAATAATGGTTAGTTTATTTGGTTTTTGTTAATAAAGGGCCGAGCAGGCCATTTACATCCAGCAGGTGTCAGTGTCATCATTTATTAATAATGATAAGTCTGCATGCATGTGTGGTTTGGGGTAGTGAGTTATCTGACTGCCCTAGTCATGAGTTGTGTATTGTTTTATGGTTTTAAACATGCCTGTTTTAACACAAAAAAAGGCTATTTGTACTGTCAAAAACAAAAATGTTATTACTAAAATATGTTGGTTTGTTCAAAAACCCTTTTCTAACGCACATGTGAATGTGCACAGAGTAAAAAGTTTTCTAATAAACAATGTGTGGCTTCTTCTTTCAATGCTCAATATCATTTTTTGGACTAAGTTGGTGTTTACACTGAAATGGGGGTTATTTACTAAAGGCAAATCCATTTTGCACTACAAGTGCACTTTCAGTGCAGTTTCAAGTGCACTTTTGCAGTGCACTTGGAGTGCAAAGTGGATTTTCCTTTAGTAAATAACTCCCACAGTGCTTTATAATTTGCCACAATCATGCCATTTTTGTGACTCACCAAAATTCATTCATGGTGCTGAAAAAGATGAATATTTTTAACAGTAATGCATTACATACATTAACAACAAAAACAAGGTATGTGTGTAGCAGACCCACAACATAATAATAGTTTGCTGAAGAAGAGATTGTCACCTCATGTATCAAATAAATTACGCTTGCACTATTGAAGAAAATGCCCCCCCCAAAAAAAGCCCATTGGATAACCTAGGAGACAGCTAAAAGAAACACAAGCAGTAAATCAAAGGAAATAATATTTCAGTTTAACTAAAAAAAATATTTTTAAAATGTTTATGAAAGATTTTCTGGCATATTAATGGCCCCCCTACCCGCAAAATACTCCATATATTTGTTACAGACCTCGCGGGCGCTTTGGGGGGGCAAGCCAGGATGGCCAGCTTCAAGCGCCATCAGGGTTTGTTTGTTAAGTCTGGCCTCAGGCCCAACTGAGGCAACATAGTTCATTGAATTTCTCCTTAAATAGTTATGGAGAATGCAGCATGCAAGGATTATATGGTTAAGTTTATATTCCGTCATGTTGATTGCCATAAGGAATAGGCGGAACCGGTTGGCCTTTATCCCGAAAGAATTCTCCACCACTCTTCTGGCTCTGGCCAGCAGGTAGTTAAAAACCCTCTGGTCCGGGGTGAGGGTCCTCATCGGGAACGGCCGCATCAGGTGATCACCCAGCCCAAGCGCTTCATCAGCGACAAAGACAAACAGGATTGCAGGTGGCAATCCCAAGCCACCATTCTGGAGCAGTGTGCAGAACTCTGTCTGAGCGATGACTCCACCATCTGACATCCGGCCATTCTTCCCCACGTCCACATAGAGAAACTCATATGTCGCCGACACCACTGCCAACATCACAATACTATTCAACCCCTTGTAACTATAATAGTATGACCCCGAGTTGGGGGGTGGCATGATGTGGACGTGTTTCCCATCAATTGCCCCTCCGCAGTTGGGAAAGTCCCACCGCTGGGCAAATTGGGAAGCCACAGTCTGCCATTCCTGTGGCGTTGAAGGAAACTGTGGAGTCAAACAAGAAAAAAGAATTTTGCACATAAACATTGCAAGCAGATTAGACACAAACATTCTTGGCCAACATCAGTATAACATTTATTTTAAGGAGTATTTAAAGACAAAAATATAAGGTCCACTTATCAGATTCCTCACCCTCTCAAATGGCCCATTGTAAAAAATTGAGGGGGGGGGGGTATGTTTTGGACAGGTAACCCTCTCCACTTCATTGAGAGCTGAATGCACAAATAATGTGTTTTACTTTAGCCAGCCCCAATTTACTTACACTATTGGCAGCCCACTGGACAGATAAGAAGTGTCATAATACAAAAATATAAATACACACTGTACAAATTGAAGCACTTTTTACATTATGCAATTACCTATCAAGATAATAGGGGAACAAAACTTTAAACAGTACCATTTGAAAGTATTCTGGCAGGTCCTTTCCTTACATGCTTTGGGGAATTCATCCATAAATATGAACACAAAAGAGGTAGGTATAGTGTGTATGGGTTTGGCAAAGTCAGCAGATAGAGGATTGGTATCGGTTGACTTAGCGGTTGGGGGGGAAGGAGGCTTCCAAATGATTTTGGGACCCCCAAAAAAAAGCCTCTGGCACTCTGCATGAATTTAAGGACACAAATAACATTTGTACACATTTTAGGGGGTGTTTAGGGTAAAGCACTACTATGGAGTGACTAGGCTGGGTGTGTATGGGCCCAGGATAGCTCCTGGGGAGGTTAGTGAAGGCAAATATACATGAAGGACAAAAAAGGAAATTAAAAAATTCAAGCATGCATGAGAACAAAGGGGACATTCACAGCATATTACAATCATGTTAATTAGGGAATAATGAAAGAAATACAATACACTAGCAAACATTAAATACATAGAATGTGATGTTAAAGGAGAAAACGTACCCTAATATAGTCCTTCTGCAGGACCTGAATGATGGCAGAACAGGTCTCTGGAATAATGATCCCCAGAGCCTGGGGGGAGATGCCTGTAGAGAACTTGATGTCCTGCAGACTTCTCCCTGTCGCCAAGTACCGCAACGTAACGACTAGCCTCTGCTCGGGAGTGATGGCTTGCCACATGCAGGTTTCCTGCCTTCTAATATAAGGGGACAGCAAAGCCAACAAACGGTGAAAAACAGGGTCCGTCATCCAGAGATAATTCCTGAAATCATCAGGATTATTCTCACGGATCTCCCGCAACAAAGGCATAGGAGAGAATTGGTCATGCTGGAGTAACCAATTCTTTGTCCATGAACTCCTCCCCGCCCTGTTCATGGACTGGGCTTGGGTCAAAGTAAGAACCCCTTCACCAAGCCCCTGCACAGCATGAACTCTACGACAAGTACGTACCCGCAGCATGGTTTAAAAGCGATCGGCTGGCCAGAACGAACTAACAGAACGCACTGAAAATCAGAAAGGCCTGAGAAGAGTGAGCCGAAAATCAGAAACGAACGGACAAGAATGCACTGAAAATCAAATACGTACTATTATAATACGCACTGAAAAACAAATGCGAACTGACTACACGCACTAAAAACCAGATACGAACCTACAAGCACAAACTGAAGAGCAGTAACGATCGGAAAAGCACAAGGCTGAAAAGCGTGAATCGTCTCTCACCAAACTTCTACTAACACGAGATTAGCAGAAGGAGCCCAAAAGATGGCGCACTGGCTATTGAACTTCCCTTTTCTAGTGCCGTCGTACGTGTTGTACGCCACCGCGTTCTTGGCATTCGGAATTTCCGACAAGATTTGTGTGACCGTGTGTATGCAAGACAAGTTTGAGCCAACATCCGTCGGGAAAAAAAACATGGATTTTGTTGTCGGAATGTGCGATCGTGTGTACGCGGCATTAATCTGTAAAGCGAGCTGTGAGACTTTCTAAGTCTGCTTCCAGTTGTTTGATCGTATGTTCCCGAGCTCATTTGGCCCTGGCTGCTAGTTGAATAAGTTTACCCTGTATAGTAGCCTTATGGGCCACCCAAGTTATACCACGGGACGTATCCGAGGATGGGTTATCTCGAAAATAGGCACGTAATTCTGTCTCGATTTCAGCATATAGTGTGGGATCATTTAATAAGGTGGCATTAAAACGCCATGGAGAGGGGTGAGGTTTAGTCCAAAGGTCAGTCAACGATAGTTTAATCGGAGAATGGTCTGACCAGGGGATGGACAAAATGTTCACTGACGTTATGTACGATAGCAATGAAGTATGTACGAAAAAGTGGTCTATACGAGAGTATGTATGATGTACCTGCGAAAAGTGCGTATAATCTCTAGCGGAGGGGTTGGTCTCTCGCCAGGCATCTATTAAATCGTACAAGTGTAGCAGGCGTGCCACTTTGCTGATACTTTTGGGTATAAATTTTAGAATCGCCTTGGTAGGGTCAGATTTATCCAGAATCCGATCTGACGGAATATTGCTATCGCCACCCAGCACTACCTGTCCCTGTATCTTAGGTATTAAGACTCCACCTGTCCCGAGTTCGGGGCATGATAAGAAATAAACTAGACCAATAGGTCATGAAGGTTGGCCCACTGCCATGATGTATCGACTGTTTTTGTTTTTAACTATAGTGATGGGTGGGGGCGGGACCGGATGTCCATGTGAGAGGACGCTTTAGCTGAGAGCTCCGACTCCCTAGGATCGTAATCCACCGCAATCCTGCGCATATCCTCGCCATCTGGCCGAATTAGTGGCTGCTGCTGCTTGGGGGTCTCCTCCTCGACCCATCCATGCCCTCCAAGATGAGATTCAGCAAAAAACCTCCTCCCAAGCCCCGCAACTCGCCGGCCGGACCTCGCGCTGTGGCCATCTTGCCTTCCCCCTCGAGGATGGCTGCCTCCTTTACCACACTAATGGAGCTGCAGCAAACCCATTCGGTGGATGGGGGACAGGGAGCATCCAGTACACCTCCGGGCACAGCTGTTCTCCGGACGAGACATCCACGGCCACCATCTTGGCAGCCATTGAGGCTAGCAGATCCTCCCTCATGGGCCGTATTGACTCCCTAGCCCTGGAATGTGGCCTAATCCCCAATGAACGGGACAAATTCCGGGGACAGATGGTGGAGGCAGAGTCCAGAATCTCTGACGTGGAGGACGCAGCGACCACCTCTGCACGCACCATTGCAGACCTACAACGCACGCTGAAAATGCTTACGGACCGCTCGGAGGACGTCGAGAACAGACTCCGCCGGAATAATGTCCGGGTGGTCGGCCTGCCTGAGGGGGCTGAAGGGGATAGCCCGGCATCCTTCGCTGAAGATTTCTTTAAACAACTCCTGCATCTCACACAGGTTTCCTCAGCATACATAGTGGAACGAGCACACAGGGTACTCACTGGGCCTAGATGGGCGGGAGCGCCTCCTAGGCCTTTCCTGGTGAAATTCCTCAATTACCGTGATCGGGACCTTATCCTTGCCGCTGCCAGAAAGTATCCTCAGCTCAAGTATGAGAATACCACCGTTCACCTGTTCCCTGATTTCTCTCCTGAGATTCAACATTGCAGGCGCTCTTTTGTTGATGTCCGTAACACCTCAGGGAGAAGGGGTGTACATACAGTATGCTGTATCCAAGCAAGCTGCAAGTTGTGCATCAAGGTACTGTTAATTTTTTTCTTACCCCATTGGAGGCTGCTGACTGGCTGGACTCCCTAGGATGATTACTGCCCATGCAGGTATGACTCATCCTGGCAGAGTCTTCCTCCTGGCTTCTGACTAGCTTATTGGGGTTTATGACACAAATAACATTTGTACACATTTTAGGGGGTGTTTAGGGTAAAGCACTACTATGGAGTGACTAGGCTGGTGTGTATGGGCCCAGGATAGCTCCTGGGGAGGTTAGTGAAGGCAAATATACATGAAGGACAAAAAAAGGAAGTTAAAAAAATTCAAGCATGCATGAGAACAAAGGGGACATTCACAGCATATTACAATCATGTTAATTAGGGAATGATGAAAGAAATACAGTACACTAGCAAACATTAAATACATAGAATGTGATGTTAAAGGAGAAAACGTACCCTAATATAGTCCTTCTGCAGGACCTGAATGATGGCAGAACAGGTCTCTGGAATAATGATCCCCAGAGCCTGGGGGGAGATGCCTGTAGAGAACTTGATGTCCTGCAGACTTCTCCCTGTCGCCAAGTACCGCAACGTAACGACTAGCCTCTGCTCGGGAGTGATGGCTTGCCGCATGCAGGTTTCCTGCCTTCTAATATAAGGGGACAGCAATGCCAACAAATGGTGAAAAACAGGGTCCGTCATCCAGAGATAATTCCTGAAATCATCAGGATTATTCTCACGGATCTCCCGCAACAAAGGCATAGGAGAGAATTGGTCACGCTGGAGTAACCAATTCTTTGTCCATGAACTCCTCCCCGCCCTATTCATGGACTGGGCTTGGGTCAAAGTAAGAACCCCCTCACCAAGCCCCTGCACAGCACGAACTCTACGACAAGTACGTACCCGCAGCATGGCTTAAAAGCGATCGGCTGGCCAGAACGAACTAACAGAACGCACTGAAAATCAGAAAGGCCTGAGAAGAGTGAGCCGAAAATCAGAAACGAACGGACAAGAATGCACTGAAAATCAAATACGTACTATTATAATACGCACTGAAAAACAAATGCGAACTGACTACATGCACTGAAAACCAGATACGAACCCACAAGCACAAACTGAACAGCAGTAACGATCGGAAAAGCACAAGGCTGAAAAGCGTGAATCGTCTCTCACCAAACTTCTACTGACACGAGATTAGCAGAAGGAGCCCAAAAGGTGGCGCACTGGCTATTGAACTTACCCTTTCTAGTGCCGTCGTACGTGTTGTACGCCACCGCGTTCTTGACATTCGGAATTTCCGACAAGATTTGTGTGACCGTGTGTATGCAAGACAAGTTTGAGCCAACATCCGTCGGGAAAAAAAACATGGATTTTGTTGTCGGAATGTGCGATCGTGTGTACGCGGCATTATTCTGTAAAGCGAGCTGTGAGACTTTCTAAGTCTGCTTCCAGTTGTTTGATCGTCTGTTCCCGAGCTCATTTGGCCCTGGCTGCTAGTTGAATAAGTTTACCCTGTATAGTAGCCTTATGGGCCACCCAAGTTATACCACGGGACGTATCCGAGGATGGGTTATCTCGAAAATAGGCACGTAATTCTGTCTCGATTTCAGCATATAGTGTGCGATAATTTAATAAGGTGGCATTAAAACGCCATGGAGAGGGGTGAGGTTTAGTCCAAAGGTCAGTCAACGATAGTTTAATCGGAGAATGGTCTGACCAGGGGATGGACAAAATGTTCACTGACGTTATGTACGATAGCAATGAAGTATGTACGAAAAAGTGGTCTATACGAGAGTATGTATGATGTACCTGCGAAAAGTGCGTATAATCTCTAGCGGAGGGGTTGGTCTCTCGCCAGGCATCTATTAAATCGTACAAGTGTAGCAGGCGTGCCACTTTGCTGATACTTTTAGGTATAAATTTTAGAATCGCCTTGGTAGGGTCAGATTTATCCAGAATCCGATCTGACGGAATATTGCTATCGCCACCCAGCACTACCTGTCCCTGTATCTTAGGTATTAAGACTCCACCTGTCCCGAGTTCGGGGCATGATAAGAAATAAACTAGACCAATTGGTCATGAAGGCAGCCCACCGCCATGATGTATCGACTGTTTTTGTTTTTAACTATAGTGATGGGTGGGGGCGGGACCGGATGTCCATGTGAGAGGACCCTTTAGCTGAGAGCTCCGACTCCCTAGGATCGTAATCCACCGCAATCCTGCGCATATCCTCGCCATCTGGCCGAATTAGTGGCTGCTGCTGCTTGGGGGTCTCCTTCTCGACCCATCCATGCCCTCCAAGATGAGATTCAGCAAAAAACCTCCTCCCAAGCCCCGCAACTCGCCGGCCGGACCTCGCGCTGTGGCCATCTTGCCTTCCCCCTCGAGGATGGCTGCCTCCTTTACCACACTAATGGAGCTGCAGCAAACCCATCCGGTGGATGGGGGACAGGGAGCGCCCAGTACACCTCCGGGCACAGCTGTTCTCTGGACGAGACATCCACGGCCACCATCTTGGCAGCCATTGAGGCTAGCAGATCCTCCCTCATGGGCCGTATTGACTCCCTAGCCCTGGAATGTGGCCTAATCCGCAATGATCTGGACAAATTCCGGGGACAGATGGTGGAGGCAGAGTCCAGAATCTCTGACGTGGAGGACACAGCGACCACCTCTGCACGCACCATTGCAGACCTACAACGCACGGTGAAAATGCTTACGGACCGCTCGGAGGACGTCGAGAACAGACTCCGCCGGAATAATGTCCGGGTGGTCGGCCTGCCTGAGGGGGCTGAAGGGGATAGCCCGGCAGGTTTCCTCAGCATACATAGTGGAACGAGCACACAGGGTACTCACTGGGCCTAGATGGGCGGGAGCGCCTCCTAGGCCTTTCCTGGTGAAATTCCTCAATTACCGTGATCGGGACCTTATCCTTGCCGTTGCCAGAAAGTATCCTCAGCCCAAGTATGAGAATACCACCGTTCACCTGTTCCCTGATTTCTCTCCTGAGATTCAACGTTGCAGGCGCTCTTTTGTTGATGTCCGTAACACCTCAGGGAGAAGGGGTGTACATACAGTATGCTGTATCCAAGCAAGCTGCAAGTTGTGCATCAAGGTACTGTTAATTTTTTTCTTACCCCATTGGAGGCTGCTGACTGGCTGGACTCCCTAGGATGATTACTGCCCATGCAGGTATGACTCATCCTGGCAGAGTCTTCCTCCTGGCTTCTGACTAGCTTATTGGGGTTTATGACCCCTCCCCCCCCCCCGATCTCCGTCCATCCTTTTTCTTTTTTCCCACTCACTTGTGTTTTTTTGTCTCCTATAACAAGGAAAACTTATAGATCCCAGGAGGCACCTATAAATGAATATATGACTATAGGCTATCATTGGGACTTAATCCTCTATAAGCTCAGGTATTGGGAGCTGGAAGCTATAGGGTCAGCTGGAAACTTTCCTTTTTTTCTGTTGTTTTTTTTTACCCCCCCCCCCCTATCACTGGTCTGGGCTGCCCCCCCCCCCCCCTTTTTTTTTTTGGTTGCCCTAGGCCAGACTGTTACTGAGGGTCTTGTTCTATTTTTTGGGTATAAAGTCCATTGGCATAGTTTTGTCTTTTTTCTTTTTCTGGTTCACACATGCTGCTGGGACAGGGAGTTATATTTAATGAACTATGTTATGTTTTTTCTTTTGTTTCTCTAATATTTTTTGCACCTCAATGGCCCTTTTAGAGATAGTGAGAGGAAGTGACTTTTCAGCTCCTCCACTGTCCCTATGTGTAAGGGTTAACTGTGAATGGTTATGCACTACACAGCACTGTAAGTGGCAATGTATGACTCCTGTATCCTTTGCTGAGACTAGGCCCCCATCTAGTGACATTTTTTGGTATTACACTCATGGGAACGCAGATTAAATTTATTTCCTGGAATGTCAGGGGATTAAGTTCTAAATTTAAAAGAGCCCTTGTTTTTAAATATTTACGAACCCACCGTCCGCATATTATGTTTTTACAAGAAACACACCTTATGGGTAATAAAATTTTAGCCCTGAAGCGCCCCTGGATACAGCGAGCTATACACGCCACTTATTCACCCTATGCCAGGGGAGTTACTATCCTCCTGCACAAATCCTTGCCTTGCCCGATAGCCGACGTTGTTACGAATCCGGATGGAAGATATGCTATTGTAGTATTGGAAGTACATGCCTGCCGTATAGCACTAGTGAATGTATATATCCCTCCGCCTTTCTCCAGGGAGCTTCTCTATATAATGCTAGACAAATTGGCTGCATTGGCTCCAGTGAAAATCCTACTGGCTGGAGATTTTAATAATATCCTAGATCAGTGATCATCAACCCTGTCCTCAGGGCCCACTAACAGGTCAGGTTTGCAAGATAACTGAAATACATCACAGGTGATATAATTTGCTGCTCAGTGATTGCAGTATTCTAGTCTGCAACATAAAACCTGGCCTGTTAGTGGGCCCTGAGGACAGGGTTGATGACCGCTGTCCTAGATTACACACTAGATACCTCAAACCCACAGCGCGCACAGAATCTGGAGCTGGTTCATTGGGGCGCTTCTGCGGGGCTGACAGAATTATGGAGGTGAAAGCATCCGAATCTCAGAAGCTAATCTCACCAGTCCCTGGGACATGCTTCCTCCTCCAGAATTGACCTGGCATTTGCCTCATCCGACTTACTGTCATTGATATTGGAGGCCTCATATTTGCCAGGGGGCCTGTCTGACCATTCCCCACTCCAGGTTGTGTTGCACTTGGCGGGTCCTCGGTCCTCAGGTGTTTGCCGGCTTTCGCTGGAGTGGGTATGTGATACATTTGTGGATGAGCCCATCCAGACACCATTACAATCTTATTGGCAGATCAATGGGGTTCCTCGACTGCACAGTTAACCTGGGATGCATTTAAAGCAACTATTAGAGGGGGGTACATTTCTGCAATTAAGGCCACTAGAACCCAATATAGACATGATACTGAGGTACTGCAGGAGAAGGAGCAGGTATGCGCCCAGATATATGCTGATAATCCCTCGTCTGTCTCTCTGGCGGACCTGCGCCAAGCCAGAAGGGTGCTGCATCTGCACTATAAAGATATGACCAAAAAGGACAGTAAGCGGATAATGGAACGGGTGTTTGAATGGGGGGACAAGAATGGGCGATTGCTGGCCATGCTGGTGGCCGATAGTTATTCATCCACTGTTGTCCCTTGTATTTACTCACCCTCTGGAACACTAATGTCTTCTAGAGAGGAAATTCTTGATGCTTTCCTTTCCTTTTATACATTATACACCTCTATTCCATCCTACCCCAAGGAAGACCTGGCTGCGCTTTTGGATCCTCTGCACCTTCCCACTCTGCCTTCAGAGGTCTCTGAGCTCCTCGATGCCTCCTTCAAACTGGAGGAGCTGGATGTAGCGGTGGCATCCTTCCCAAACCATAAGGCACCGGGCTCAGATGGCCTGCCTGCTGAGTGGTATAGGCAACATAAGGAAATTATCTCACCACGGTTGTTGGCCCTTTATCGGGAATGCTTAAAAGCGGGCCAGCTGCCTCCCTCAATGTACGAAGCACATATTGTACTTAGCCAAGCCAGACAAGGATCCCCTCCACTGCGCCTCATATAGGCTGATCTCATTACTGACAATGGATTTTAAAATCCTTACAAAAAAGCTGGCCAACAGGCAGCCCAGTTAGTGTTGGAAGACCAAACTGGGTTCATGCCTGGTAAGGCCACTGATATCAACTTGAGAAGGGTGTATACCCATATACAGCTAGGCCCTGAGACTACCAAAGGAGGAATATTAGTCTTTTTAGATTTAGAAAAGGCTTTTGACTCTGTAGACTGGAGCTATATGCAAGAGGTGTTGGCAAGGATCGGGTTTGGCCCTTTATTTTGTCAATGGATTGCGATACTGTACCATTCCACAGTGGCAGCAGTCAGGTTTAATGGGTTGGTGTCAGAGCTCTTCCCGGTAGCTAGGGGGACGCGCCAGTGCTGCCTGCTTTCTCTGGGCTTATTTGCCTTGCTTATCGAGGCTTTGGCTGCAGCCCTGGGTGCGTCTTCTGGGGTGCAGGGGATACGGGTGGGTGTTTTGGAGGAAAAAAACGCTATACGCGGAAGATATTGTGCTTTTCCTGGGGAATCATGACCACTCGTTGACCACAGCTCTATCCATTCTAGACACTTTCTCCCGTTTCTCCGGTCTCAAGGTAAATTGGGGTAAGTCACAAATTCTCCCATTGCAAGTCCCATCCCTGACCCTTAGGGCCCCGACAGGCTCCCCACTCCAGTGGATGGATAAGGTGAAATATCTGGGACTGCATATTACCCAGTCGGTATCTGACTTTATCCCCCTCAATGTCGCCTCGATCGTTCAGACGCTTAAGCTGCGCACTCAGGCCTGGCGTAACCATCCACTGTCCCTGATTGGGAAAATAAACTTGCTAAAAATGAAATTCCTCCCCCTATTTCTATACATCTTTAGGAATTCTCTGGTTTGGATACCACAGACTATTTTTCAGTCCATAGATAGAGTGATTACAGACTTTCTCTGGGGTGGGGGGACTCCACACATTAGATTGCAAGTGCTGCAGCAGTTGGTTTTTGCACATAAATGGCTGACTCAACCAGAGCATGATGCTGCGGTAACTTTGGAGGTTGCTGTGGTTGGCTCATATGAGGCACTGTCTGACCTACTATACAGGGGCAGGGGGGCTCCCTATCCCATGACGGGGTCAATGCGCTCAATCATCAGAGCATGGGAATCGACTAGAAGGGCGGCACTTCAAGAAAGGGTAGTGTCACCTTATACTCCTCTGTGGCGCAATCCAAGCTTACCCCATTTTTTTGTCTACCCAGATCCAGACCCAGAGCAACCCAGAGCAACTGCTCCGTCCACCTTTGATTCAATCTTCTCAAATCTTTCTCCTATGCCCTGGATATCACGTTTAAGATCAGTAGTGATTACAGAACAGGCTTTAGATAGTTCTTGCTTCAGCATTGCAGAGAAACGAGCTAGCAGCACTGCATCCCCAGCATAGGGTGTTGGTTGAGGTGCAGGCAGATCTCTATCAGGGCTTGATTGGCTGTACATTAGGTCTGCCATGTTTCTATTCGTGGAGGATACTGGGGAGTCTGCAGGCTCATGTGTGCCCCTAAACATTTCAGGTGATAGGGGCAGTGATAAAGACTCACCCTGCTGCTCTGCATCCAGGTCCCTGGATGATTGAGATGAGAAAGGGTCTCTGTTTTGTTCAGGCTGGTTTTGTTTGGCTGCCTTCCTCTGTGACCTGGATGGGCCTGTGCCTGAGCTCGAGCCACCTTGTACTTCTCCCTACTCCGGCACCATCTTGAAGGAGGCTTCTGTCCGGAGGAAGGGCACACTGCTCCGTTCTGTTTTTGTTGTTTATATGGCCTTCTTTTGGGCTGACCTGTTGCCCGCATTGCTTCACCCGCTGGGGATATGTTCCAGCCAAGATCGGGTGTCTGTTCCCGTTTTTTGCCTCTGCTAGAAGCTGCTTTGGACCGGCGGTGTGCAGAGCTCACTCAGAGCACGTCTGACCTTGATTGCGCTCCTTATTTTTTCTTTTAAATAACAAACATGTCATACTTACCTGCTCTGTGTAGTGGTTTTGCACAGAGCAGTCCCAATCCCCCTCTTCTTGGGTCTCTCGCCAGCACTCCAGGCCCCTCCCTCCTGTCGAGTACCCCAGAGCAAGCAGCTTGCATTGGGGGCTCCCGAGCGGTGGCTCGGCGTGTCCATTCACACACAGATGATTGATTGACAGGAGCGGGAGCCAATGCAATGCATGAAGGTAAGAAACCTTGAGCCTTTAGAAGTACTTTAAAGGGGGCCTTTTCCCCCTTACCACCAGTGGAAAGCACAATTTCACTGACCTTCAATGTAAGGAGCATGGCCTACCATGTAAGGGATATTCTTCCCTCTGGCAACCAATGTAAGGGGCATTCTTCCCTCTGGTCACAAGTGTCAGGGGGGGGCTTTTACTTTTGAATTAGTTGTGCACAGAGTGGCTCCCAAACCTCCGCTTCTGGGGTCCCCCACCAGTGCTCTTGGCTTTTCCTCTTCCTCGTTCACCACCATAGGAAGCAGCTTCTTATGGGGGCACATGTGGGCTTACTCCCGAGCTGGGCTGTGTGTGTCCATAGACACACGCAGCATGGCTTGGCCCTGCCACCTGCTCTCTGCCAATGGCTCCGACTTTTGTGCTTCTTTGTCCTGAGAATGCAGGGAAAGAGGAGAAAGCCGCTAGAGACAAGCACAGCGCTGGATTGAGTAAGAACTCAGGTAGCTATAATGGGTGTGAGGGGGTGATACAAATATTATGTCTGTACATCCCCCCCTGCCCATACATATATAGAACGAAATTTGACCAGTCACTGCTGAATCAGCCAAAAATTTGATCCATGTATGGTCGACTTAAGTAAGTGATTAAATCTGCTACTGGAAATGCTTAAAGTGTAAGTTCACCTTTACAGAAAAATCTGTAAGGTGAACTTACACAGGACCCCCCCCCCCCTAGTCCTGCTGACCTCTGACCTGCATGGCGGCGATCGCCTGTTCTGACCCCTGGTCACGGCTCTGGAGCGTAGAAATCCTCTCAGCTTTCTCTCTTCTTCCTCCTCACTGAGAGGACGGGCTACGCGGGTTCTGATTGGTCGGTGCCGCCTCCTGATGGGGTACGTTTAGGAGATTAAGCCTTGGGGATTTCTAAGCTCCAGAGCAATGAGGCGGCTATACCGGGGCTCAGAACGGGCGATCGCCGCCATGCAGGTCAGCGGGACTGGGTGGGGGTGAGGGGGTGGATCCTGTGTTGTCACATTAAGTGAAATAGGAGTGTCAGGTGTGTGCGGATCTATTATAAAGCTGTATGAAATACAAAACAAGTTTGTAATCAATATAATCAGACTGCAAATACCTATAAAAATTGGAAGTATGCAGCCACTGTGCCCATCAAATGCAGCCACTTGTGCCCATCATATGCAGCCACTTGTGCCTGTCAAATGCAGCCACTTGTGTCCATCATATGCAGGCACTTGTGCCCATCATATGCAGCCACTTGTGCCCGTCAAATTAAGCCACTTGTGTCCATCATATGCAGGCACTTGTGCCCATCATATGCAGCCACTTGTGCCCAGTATATGCAGCCACTTGTGCCCGTCAAATGCAGCCACTTGTGCCCCTCAAATGCAGCCACTTGTGCCCGTCATGTGCAACCACTTGTGCCCATCATATGCTGCCACCTGTGCCCATCAAATGCAGCCACTTGTGCCCGTCAAATGCAGCCACTTGTGCCCAGTATATGCAGCCACTTATGCTCATCATATGCAGCCACTGTACCCACCGATCCCCCCCCCACTCGCGGGGCTCGCAGCACCCCCAACCCCCCCCGCGCGCCGCTCTGACAGAGGGGACTTACCGCAACAGCTCCTCTCCAATGCACCAGAGCGGGGGCGACCTCAGTTCCAGCATGTCTCCTCCGCTCTTCTTCCTAAGAGTCAGGCATCCAATAGGGTGGAATGGCGCTTTGGCCAATCAGAAGACAGGTCTAACACCCTGCCTCCTGATTGGCATGAAAAGAGGAATAGATGCACCAAACAGGGACAGATCCGATCTATTTTTGGCTGCAAACATCAACTTCTCCTTTATGCAATAATAGTGCAGGAATCTGTTTTTTCATCAGCTCATGGCTCCTTCCAAATCAGTATGGGTTTCTTTAAGTTCCTTTATGCGCACATTGTACCCGCGAGACCGGTTCTCCAAATCTTCAGTTTTGGTATAGGCTTCCTCCAGTCTGCCCTGAAGATCTGAGATCATTGTGGAGTTCTGGTTAACCCTTGCAACTGCTCCGTCCACCTTTGATTCAATCTTCTCAAATCTTTCTCCTATGCCCTGGATATCACGTTTAAGATCAGTAGTGATTATGGAACAGGTTTTAGTTCTTGCTGCAGCATTGCAGAGAAACGAGCTAGCAGCACTGCATCCCCAGCATAGGGTGTTGGTTGAGGTGCAGGCAGATCTCTATCAGGGCTGGATTGGCTGTACATTAGGTCTGCCATCTCTGCCATGTTTCTATTCGTGGAGGATACTGGGGAGTCTGCAGGCTCATGTGTGCCCCTAAACATTTCAGGTGATGGGGGCAGTAATAAAGACTCACCCTGCTGCTCTGCATCCAGGTCCCCGGACAATTGAGATGAGAAAGGGTCTCTGTTTTGACTGGGACTGGGTGGGGGTGAGGGGGTGGATCCTGTGTTGTCACATTAAGTGAAATAGGAGTGTCAGGTGTGTGCGGATCTATTATAAAGCTGTATGAAATACAAAACAAGTTTGTAATCAATATAATCAGACTGCAAATACCTATAAAAATTGGAATTATGCAGCCACTGTGCCCATCAAATGCAGCCACTTGTGCCTATCAAATGCAGCCACTTGTGTCCATCATATGCAGCCACTTGTGCCTGTCAAATTAAGCCACTTGTGTCCATCATATGCAGCCACTTGTGCCCAGTATATGCAGCCACTTGTGCCCGTCAAATGCAGCCACTTGTGCCCGTCATATGCAACCACTTGTGCCCGTCAAATGCAGCCACTTGTGCCCAGTATATGCAGCCACTTATGCTCATCATATGCAGCCACTGTACCCACCGATCCCCCCCCCACTCGCAGGGCTCGCAGCACCCCCAACCCCCCCCCCATGCGCCGCTCTGACAGAGGGGACTTACCGCAGCAGCTCCTCTCCAATGCACCGGAGTGGGGGCGACCTCAGTTCCAGCGTGTCTACTCCGCTCTTCTTCCTAAGCGCCAGGCATCCAATAGGGTGGAATGGCACTTTGGCCAATCAGGAGACGGGTCTGACACCCTGCCTCCTGATTGGCGGGGAGGAAGGTTAGTGTGAAAATAGCGAAAATTAATTCGCTATCGTCACACAATTGGGTGGGATCAGGGTGCACTCTCTGCGCCCCGAGCTCACCCTATTTTGAAGCCTATTAGAGCCTCTGGCTCTAATCAGGTTCTTCAAAAAGTACCACCCCCTCCCACAGGAATCCATGCATCTGCCGTCCTGAAAGGGGCTGGGCGCATGGATGGCGGGGCGCATGGATGGCGGGCCGTAGCCCGTGCGCCCACAGTGCACGGGCCGCCACTGCTGTCCTGACTTACAAATTCCAACTTAAGAACAAACCTACGGACCCTATCTTATTTGTAACCTGGGCACAGCTGTAATACACTCTTCAAATGTGCTTTAAATGCATGGTTTTCTCTTTAATGAGCAAGAAAATAATGATGTTGGGCTGGTATAATAATGTTATGAGGCTGGTGTGAAATTCTTTCCAGGGCTGGTTTTTATTCCCAGTTCGGCCCTCACAGCAACATGCAATCTGGGTACAGTGCGATTTTAGCCTATTCGTTTAAAAAAACAAAAACAAAAAAAAATTGATGTAAACTAAACAGAACTGAAGAAAAAAACTGATGTAACCTGAATCAATATTCATTATTTTTTTCTGAGTCAAAACTGTGACAGAACCGATAAGCTCGGTGTGACAGGACAGGTGTGGCAGAGGAAACCAAATTTCATTGAATACCGATTTTACTGCTACACCAAGGATAACTGATGTCTCACCAGCTGTAGGGAGGGGTCATTGTCACATGGCTCCTGGATGTGAAATGAATACCATTGCCTGTGTTATATAAGCCAATGTAGTAGCTACCACACCCTTGTAATCCTTCTAGGGAGTGCGCATGTCTCTATTTACATCAGGTACAGTGTGTGATGAGGGACTCCCCCCTCCTCCTCCTGTGTTATATCACACTCCAGTCAGGACTATCCTGACACAACTTCCCCGTGTGTGAGGCAGCAGCAGGGGGGCGGGGCGGGTTGCCCGGTTACAGGCTAGTTCTGGCCAGTGATTGGATAGTGTGGAGAACACTTTCATCATGAGTGTGCACACCGGCAGAGCCACTCCTGTGTCAGCTAAAGAAGAGTGCCAGGAGCTGAGTGAGGAGCCAGGGCTTAGTGCTGTGTGAGGAGGAAGAGCCGAGGCTCAGGGCTGTGTGAGGAGGTCAGCTGACAAGTGTTGCTCTCCATACAGCACAGACAGGACCCTCTGCAGTCCCAGGACTAGTGGTGAGTAGTGTAGACCTATCTATTGCTGGCTGCTATTCTGATCTAGAGATGCTGCCAATCTGTTCTTTAACCACCTGCCTACAGGGCACTTCCACCCCCTCCTGCCCAGGCCATTTTTCAGCGCTGTCACACTTTGAATGACAATTGTGTGGTCATGATACACTGTACCCAGATGAAATTTTTATAATTTTCTTCACACGAATAGCGCTTTCTTTTGATGATATTTAATCACTGCTGGGTTTTTTATTTTTTTACAAAAAAAAAAAAAATTGAGAAAAAAATGTTTTACTTAGTTTTTGTCAGTAAATTTTGCAGTTAAGTAACTTTTCGCCTTCACTGATGGGCTGAACTGGTGGGCACTGATTAGGTGGCACTGATGAGGCACTAATATACTGCACTTATGGGCACTGATAGGTGGCACAGATAGGCGGCACGGATAGGCGGTACTTATGGGCATTGATGGGTGGCACTATTGGGCATTGATAAGCAGCACTGATAGGCGGGACTGATAGCCAGCACGGACTGGCATCACTAATGGGCACTGATTGGTGGCACTTATGGGCGGTGGTCACCACTGGTGGGCACTTATCGCTGGCACTGATTTGTGGCACTGGTGTCGCTATTGTAATCAGGGCACTTATGATCAGTGCCCTGATTACATGTATAGATGTCTCCTGTGAGGAGATGCCACTGATCGGCTCTCCTCGCCACACACTGTCAATGTGAGGCGAGGACCGCCGATTACCGGTATCTCTGTGTTTACATTTGACCGGCTGTGATTGGACACAGCCGATCACATGGTTAAAGAACCGTGGACACAGCTTTTTATAGAGATCGGGGTGGCGCCATGTTCTAGCAACACGGTGTGACCGCGGACCTGAGCGCCAGAGCGGCCGTTCTGGGACGCTGTCATATGACGTCGCCCCAGAGCAAGAGCTGCACCGTTTGATGGCAGGGCGGGTGGCAACTAGTTAATGCACAAGGTGGAAGGTGCCATGTGTATTGTGGGAAAATGCGCAAAATCACACGTTTTCTCACAGCACACAAAAATGTGCAGCTCTAAGCCTCCATTCGCATCTGCTGCAATTTGACATGCCAAATCGCAGCCTATTGTCGGCAATGGCACTGTCCCATTTGGTGCAACACTGACTTTGCGGCACTGCATTGTTTGCCAAAAGTAGTTCCTGCACTACTTTTGGCAACTTCGGGGGCGATTTCAATAGACATCTGTGCATGAACCCTCACAATTGTCTTTCAAATCTCGGCCCGAACTCACACTTAAATGCGGGCATGAAATCGCACGATGCTCAGTGTGAATGTACCAATTCACACTTCAGTGTTTTTAGTCGTGGGCAGATTTGTACCGATGTGTGAAAGACAAATTGCGGGACTCACATTTGAATGACACCTAAAATCGTGGTGTGGGTCATCCACAATTGTCGTGCAATAAATTGCGTGGCAACTCGCATCGTGTGAAGCATGCCGCCCAAAAGTAGCTCCTGAACTTTTTTTGGGCGACAAGCTTCACACAATGCGGGTTGCCGTGCCATTTATTGCCCCAGACTGGCACCATGATTTTAGGTGTTATTCACACATCGGCGCTTTGAAATCTCAGCCAGAATCACGACAAATCTGCCAGTGATTCAAAACGCTGAAGTGTGAATGCAGTCTGAAACTGAGGGGTGCAAAATCTGGTGTCACTCTGCATAGAAACTAATCAGCTTCCCAAAAGGGGAAGTTCCGCTTTAAAGGGTAACTCCACTTTCGTGGGGAAAAAAAATAATATAGCGTATACAGTTGCGACACAAGTCATATTGTGATTTAATGTTATTAAAAGTTACCTTTCCAATCTGCAGCCACTGTAATTGTCTGAAAATGCAATGCAGTATGGCTACCTGGAGGTGTTCTATACACAAAATGTGTACTGACCACTCCTCAGAAACATCATTTCTGCACTAAGATACAAGTCAGATTTCAGGCATCCCATGCAACAAAAAAAATGCATTTTTAGTGATACTACCAATAGGAACCCATCTAAAGGGATG
Source organism: Aquarana catesbeiana (assembly GCF_042186555.1). Lineage (NCBI taxonomy): Eukaryota > Metazoa > Chordata > Amphibia > Anura > Ranidae > Aquarana > Aquarana catesbeiana. The sequence continues at coordinate 666,456,229 of NC_133325.1, read as the reverse complement.
CAGGCTGTGCAATTTTCCTCATTAGAGCCCTGCAGGTGCACAGTTGACTGATAATTATGAAACCACTCCCATTAGACTCACTCAGAACAGAGGAACAGACAGTGATTTCTGCAAAATAACAAAAGGTAGGAGTCTGCAACAAAGTAATGTACATAAATCACCCAGAGGGGAATGGTGTTTTTTTTTTTTTTTTTCCAACAAAAGTGTAGTTACATTTTAAGCACTCTCCCCCCTTCTATGCCACATTTGGCATGTTATTTTTTTTGAGGGGGAGTGGGTACATAGTTTTGATAGGTACCTGCTCCCATGTCCGCTTGGACTGCATAGGCGATCTGAGTGGAAGTTCTCCTCTCCCCCTCCCTCCCTGCAATTTTCTGAGACACGTCACAGGTCCCAGAAGATTGCTCGACCATACGGGAGGCGCAGCGAGACTCGTGCATGCGCAGTGTGCACCCGGCTATGAAGCCACAAGCTGTCACAACTGGGTGCCCACAGTTGTAATGCCGGTGCGAGGAAAGGGAGAGAACCCAGGATTCGGGCTGCCACATCGGCCAACGGTCACAAATTCCTATAGACACACTCCGAAACTTTGTGGACAGCCTTCCCAGAAGAGTTGAAGCTGTTATAGCTGCAAAGGGTGGGCCAACTCAATATTGAACCCTACGGACTAAGACTGGGATGCCATTAAAGTTCATGTGCGCGTAAAGGCAGGTGTCCCAATACTTTTGGTAATATAGTGTATAGTCAGCTTACTATCAGCAGGGCAAAAATGACCTTTTGAGATGCAATGTACATTTATCAGATGTTATAACTGGTAAATGGGCTCCACCTTTTCCAATGATTACATTGATTATATAAATATAGAAAAGGCAAACAGCTCATGTTCTAATTTTCTGCTGAGTCAGTGGTGTAAAAGGGCAGGAAGGTAATGTGAGAACCTAATCACCAATGTAAGCAAGAGTCCCTATAGAATTCCGGTATGTAGCATAACACCTTTTTTGTCACGGTGACTATTGTCACTGCTGGTATTGGGAGAAAGAACTGACAGGGGAATTGTTGTTCTAATCTATTATTAGAATGTTTTATGTTCTCAGCACAATGTTATCATGCTCTAAAAAAAACCTCAAATATGAATACTGATATTGCTAGCTTTTTCTTGAAGGTAGAAGCTTCGGGCTTTCACCCGTTTTATCCTCCTTTGCTTTATGAGAATCTGACTTGAAAAGGCATATCCATTTATTTACCCTGATACTAGACTGGCAGTGCCCTTGATCCTGGTCAGTGACTAATCGGTTAGTAAGCGGGAGTGGACAACAGCCCTAGAATTCACACTTTCAATAAAAATTTCAACCCTGACAGCCCCCATGTTCCTAGAAAGGTTCCTTTTAACCACTTCAGCCCCGGAAGGATTTACCCCCTTCCTGACCGGGCCATTTTTTGCGATACGGCACTGCGTTGCTTTAACTGACAATTGCGCGGTCGTGCGAAGCTGCACCCATATGAAATTTTTGTCCTTTTTTTTAATTTGTTTTTTCACACAAATAGAGCTTTCTTTTGGTGGTATTTAATCACCGCTGGGTTTTTATTTTATGAGCTATAATGGAAAAAAGTCCGTAAATTCCGTAAAAAAAAAAAAAAAAAGAAAACTGAATTTTTCTTTGTCTCTGTTATAAAATTTTGCAAATTTGTAATTTTTCTTCATAAATTTTGGCCAAACTTTATACTGCTACATATCTTTGGTAAAAAATAACCCAAATCGGTGGATATTATTTGGTATTTGTGTAAGTTATAGAGTCCACAAGCTATGGTGCCAATCACTGAAAATTGATCACACCAGAAGTACTGGCGGCCTATCTAATTTCTTGAGACCCTAACATGCCAGAAAAGTACAAATACCCCCCAAATGGTCCCTTTTTGGAATGTAGACATTACAAGGTATTTAGTAAGAGGCATAGTGAGTTTTTTGAAGTTGTCATTTTTTTTCCCAAAATTCTTTGCAAAATCAAGATTTTTTTTCTCCCAAATTGTCATATTAGCAGGTTATTTCTCACACACAGCATATGCATACCACAAATTACACCCCAAAATACATTCTGCTATTCCTCCTGAGTACGGCGATACCACATGTGCGAGACATTTACACAGCCTGTCCACATACAGAGGCCCAACATGCAGGGAGCACCATCAGCCATCAGGCACCAGGAAAATGGAAACTCCCCAAAAATGACCCCATTTTGGAAAGAAAACACCCCAACATATAATTTATGAGGCATAATGAGTCTTTTGAACATGTCAATTTTTTTTCTACAAGTTTTTTGAAAATGTGGAAAGAAAATGAAAACACTTTTTTTTTTTTCACAAAAATATTTCTAACACATAGCATGTACATACCAAAAATAACACTCCAAAAAAGATTCTCCTACTCCTCCTATGGCAATACCACATCTGGGAGACTTTTCCATAGCCTAGCCACATACAGAGGCCCAACATGCAGGGAGCACCATCAGGTGTTCTAGGGGCATAAATTTCAACTCTAATTTGACTACCTATTACACTTTTGTGAGGCACTGCAGTGGCATGGATGAGAACTGATGTAGCATGGATGAGCATGAATGGGGATGGCTGAGCATGGTTGAGCCATGAATGTGGATGGCTGGTTATGCTTGGATGAGTGCTGCAATGGGCACAGAGCAACGCTGTGGGCACTAAGGATCCAGCCCACAGCGCTGCTGCACCTGACCTCTTGATGCACGGGAGTATCAAGGATCGCGGTAAATGGCCGCTGAAAGTGGCCGTTTACCACGTGATCGCTCCATCAAATGACGGAGCGATCACTTGTAAACAAACCGGCGTCATGCCCAGTTCCTCTCTCCCCTCTCTGTACCAATCAGTACAGTGTGAACGTGTGCTATAAAACACTGCATAAGGTAACGGTGCTATATTAATACCTGTAATAATATTAGGCCTCATGCACGCAGGCATAAAAATCCTATTTTTATAGGTGTGTGTGTGTGTGTGTGTGTGTGTGTGTGTGTGTATGTGTATATATATATATATATATATATATATATAGGCTAAATATATATGGGTAAAATCGAGTTGAGAGGTCAAATCGAATCAAATCTTCTTCAAATCGATTTTTTTTTTTTCACCAGGACCGTGCCGGTTCTGAGGAGCTGCGGGCACAATTTTTCAGGCGAGGCCTCGGCTTTGGCCTAGTCCGCGAGGCCGGACGCTGTGAATGGTGGGTAGGTAGGGTAGTAAGCGAGGCTTAGATCTGTTGGTGAAGCGCTGTGTATCGGAGGGCTGTGATGTCAGGAGGAGGAGGGGGGTGGGGAGATCACAGGGACAGAGAGAGAGAGAAGGGCTGGCTGTATGGATGGCAGTGTGTGTCATAGTGGGTGTGATCAGTACACACACACACACACACTAACAGAGGACAATCCATCAGTGCAATACTGTGTATACAGTGTATACTGTGATGTAGTGGGTCAGTATACAGTCAGTGTGTAGCGTGTCAGTATACAGTGTGTAGTGTGTCAGTATACAGTCAGTGTGTAGTGTGTCAGTATACAGTGATCATCACTATATACTGACGCACTACATCACTGTATACTGACACACTACATCACTGTATACTGAATCACTACATCACTGTATACAATATAATAAAAACAAATCGGATTTGAATCGTGACTCGAGTTTTTTATAAAAAAAAATTGCTAATTTTTTTTGGGGAGGGGAAATCTCCCAGCCTATATAATATATAATATAATATAAAAAATATATATATTTTTCACCCTGAAAATCAGGTGCAAATAGCGTGTGTGTGTTATACGCCAATACTTCAATTTTAGCTGTCTCGGAGGGGGGCGGGACAAGCGGGGTCAGATTACATACAGTCACTGTATGTAATCTGTCGCCGCTCATCCCGTCCCCTCTAGGCTGCAGATGAGCATCGATCAGACTGCACTGATGGCAATGGTGAGGCTGCTGCATTGAAGGCAATGGTGAGGCTGCTGATGGACACTGACCCTTATTTTGCTTCAAAGTTCCTTATTTAAAATGTAAGTTTTTTTTTTTTTTCCCTGAAACCTCCCTCTTAAAATGAATGTGCGTATGAGCCTATGAGCATAAGTTATGAACATGCAACACACATAAATGTGTGAGGTAGGTGCGTAAATTTATTCCAGTGGCCCGAATAAAAATAATATTCTGGCCAGTAGAATGCCTTTACACTCAACGTCATACGTGCACAAACGCACATACATACATGATCGAGGCATTTTTTTTCTGCCATGTTTTTGCAGGAAAAAACAGCATATTCAGAGCAGAAATTTATACACATGTGTGCATGAAGCTTTATGAATCAAATACACACACACACTTTATTTCATCCATTCAAAGAGTTGATCGATGACAATGTGTTATCTTTTCCTCAGCCAGTGCGACGATAGTCATGAAATGTCATGTTTTACACTCCTGTATAACGTTTCCTCCACACCAAACACTCACCAGAACTGTATGGCCTTTCAATTTCATCATAGACCTTACAATCTGATCTCCTTTAGATCTTACCAACAGCTGTGTAGTACAAGGATCTGCCTTACTGGATACAAATTGATTGGATAGAATGGGTCGATTATATTACATATCTTATTATATTATCGTGTATTGTGCAAAGATTGTATCATCAGACTGAAATGTGTATTGTGACCCTACAATTAGAAGGCCACAGATCTCGCTTTACCCATTGGTATAGCAATATAAAAAGTAAAAAAAAATCCAATAGCATAGCAGGTACCTTGTTAAAAGAAATATGTACTAAAAGAACTTCGATTAGTAGGTGCATAATACACATCAGTTTCTCGTCCAGTGCATCTCCAAAAGCCTAGGTGTGTGGTGACTTAATGACATCATTGCTTAATCACGTCCCCTCGTATGCTCAATGCTGGCCACTGAGAAAGTCCAATGCATTGGGCTTAGGAGGTGACAGAGCAATGCCACGCCCTTTCAGTGCCAATATTGTCATGTGTCCACATTGCATCGTGCAATAATGGGGTTTGTTGTGAGGCTTCTATTTATAACTCAAGTTAGGGATCAAATACAGTGTACATGAGGAGCGCCACATGGTGCAAAATATTTCCTTCTCCAAATAAGTGTATATACAGGCACCATGTGTTTTGTATCCATGTCAGAATTGCAAGAACATTGCCCTTGGTGCAACCTCTGACCTCTGGAATTGGGGTAAATCCATTTTGGGCAAGGCGGGGGATAAGGCTAAACTGCATGCTTGCTTGCATTTTTTAGTATCTAGCAAAATAATATTTTTGAAATGACTTGAACCTGGATGTGTAATACATTTTATTACTGTTGTTTTTTTATATATAAATATATATATATTATAATAATAATTTTTTTTTTTTTTTTTAGCAACCAAGAGAATCGCCATGAGTGGAAATGAGAAGATCACCCAGGAGCTGTGCAAGGAATCCGAAATGAAAGATGGAGAGTAAGCGCTGAGCTGTAGAGTAGAGAAGGAAAGAACACCACCTCTTAGCATGAGATGTATACCAGCCTTTGCGGATCAAGTTCAATAATCTAACAGTGCTGTCCATTTGTCAAACCAAAGCTGCTTTGTAACTGTTTAGTGGGTGGGACGTTCACCTACATGCCTGCATTTACCCAGAAGTCATTTCTTCTTCTGAAGGGGTTATTTGCATATATTCATAATGAAATGATGTGATAGAACAAGCAGTTCAACAGCAGTTGCATCAACCATATAAAGTAGAATGACAGTACAGGTTCTGCAACCTGAAGCTCTTGTATGGGGAGCACAAATTGACCTGGAAGTGGAGTTCCTCCCCAAAAAAGAAAAAAATTAAATTAACGTGCGCAGCCTCCCTGACGGTATTCCCGAGTGTGGCTCGGGGTTAAATTTCAGCACCATTAGCGGTAAGCCCGAGCCACACTCGGGATTGCATTGCAGGATCCTGGTGCGGTGTTACTTACCTTGTCCCCAGGATCCTGCGATGTCCCCCGCTGTGTCTGCGGGTTCTGTCCTACTCCGAAGCCTCTCTGTGCCAGGCTCTGTTCCCTGCGAGCGTCACGACGCACGGGGGCGGAGCCTGGTGGCAAATTCAAAAAACTGTAAAAATCATAACACATACAGTATTGTAATCTTAGAGATTACAGTACTGTATGAAATAATTTCACATCCCTTTTGTCCCCAGTGCTTTGTCCAATGCCCTGCATGCAGTTTTATATTATATATACTGTTCTTTCTGCCTGGAAACTTGAGATTGTCCACCAAAAAGTGTCCTTTTACGTTAAAAGTGGCTTTAGACCAGCTAGAAAACAGAGATAGTAAATTAGAACACTTGCAGAATTGAGCGATAGTGAATCGTGGGGAAATTTATTTTATTATTATTATATTATTATTTTTTTTAATTATTTATATTTATTTATTATATTATAATTTATGATTTTGTGTTTCAAACTTCATCATACCCGGGATATCTACTAGACTCTTGGTGGACAGATATAAGTGTGTTATTGTTAAGAATGACAGGCCTACAATATAAAACGCCAAATCTCCATGCAAAATAATTGTACCACTTTCAGCACCTAAAATCCGAAATAATCATACCGCCAGGGAGGTTAAAAAGAATTAAAAAAAAACATTTGGAGAAAATTTTTTTTCTTTCTCACCTCTAAATGCCTGTTGCTAGGGGGTCCCTCGTAGTCTGCCTCCTTCAGCGCCTGGGCTCCTGACGTCACTTCCCTTGGCGCAGGAAGGGAGATCACCTCTTTCCCCTCCCCCGACAGTTAAAATGCCGGTGCTGCCGAGCGGAGGGGGAGACGAGCAGGGCTTCGATCCCCCGCATTGCTGGACCCTGGGACAGGTAAGTGTCCAATTATTAAAAGTCAGCAGCTGCAGTATTTGTAGCTTCTGACTTTTAATTTTTTTATTTATATATTTTTTTTAAGGGGAACTCTGCTTTAAATTGATGGATTTTTATGTAAAGATTCAAACCCCCCCCAACAGTGCTGACATTTCTTTATTTGATTCAAATATGCAACTATACAACAGAAACATTTGGACTCTTAAAGTGGATGTAAACCATCACATATACCCAGTGAAGTGAACAGCCCTAGATGATGCACATGGATGAAATAAATCTCCCTACATAAGTTTTGCATGTATATCTGCTGTCTTCAACTTTATATAGTCTTTAGAAAGTTCACATCCTGTTAGGAGATTTTCTCTTCCTGTTTAACACAGAGTGTGAAGTCGGGGCATACAGCCAAGACAGCTAATTGGAGAAAAGGCATACACACCCCCACTCCACATAGGCAAAGACTCTGAGGTGTTCTGAGACAGGGCAAGCTGCTTGCTAATCTATTTATAGCTCCCTCCCCAACACAAAATTCAGCCTACTTTTATCTCATGTGTAGGAGAATGTTTCCGAAATTATCAGGCTGATAACAGAAGAAAGGAGCAGGAGAAAGCCACCAGACACAGTGCTTTGAAGAGAGATAAGAAAACACTGCAGATATGTGCCCAGCTCAAATTTCATGAATCGGGTTTAAATCCATTTAGGTTCATACTGCTGCAATCTGATTTGGATCCAACTTTCAGTGTGATTATATAGTCCAACTTGAATGCAATTTGGATGCAACTTTGAAGCGACTTTGAAGTGGTTTGCATATTCTATGAAGCCAAAATCCTGTTGGAATTCCACCAAAATAGTACAGGAACCTTTTCCAAAATAGCATCTAGCAGAGTTGCATTGATGAGAACAGGTACCATTGAAAATTATGTGATTTCCCAATTCATCCTCTAGGACGGTCACATGAGAGATGGGCTCCACCTTCTGCAGGAAACCCAAACACATACAAGTTTATAAAGGCCTCCCCTAGGCTGGCCCATCAGTTCTTGTGTTGCATTGATGAGAACAGGTACCATTGAAAACAATGTGATTTCCATTGTCCTGTGATTCTGTGCTACTCAAGTCGCATCTGAAATTGCACTAGTGTAAACAGAGCCTTCATGCTTTGTGCTACACAAAGCACTTTATCACTAATAATGATGAAAAGGAAGGTAACTTTTTTTTTTTTTGAGTGTTTTTTCAGCTAACCTTGAATAATTTTTGCTGTGAGCACTTTTACATGCTTACTCTTCCATATTTTTGTTAACATATTTTAATGTAGAGGTTTGTAAATTAGCTACTAGAGGCAGGGAGGATTAATGATTACAGTTATTCTGCTTATATACTGTATGTACACACACATTATATATACAACCTTTGACAGTAAAGACAATACCATATTACTATCATTAGAAATTAATTTTAAGCATATACAAAGTATATTCATATTATTCAAAACCTGGCTGATTGGTTACATCTTCATAAACAGCGGTCCATTGACTTAATTTCTTAGCCTGTATTTCAATGTATAGTTGCTTTTCAACACTTTGTATATTCCCTGTAAAGTAAGGGTTTCTTTAAAAATGTTAGGGTAAAATTATACAGAAGTGTCCTTTAGGGTTGGCACCGATACTAGTATCGGTATTGGCACCGAAACCGAGCATTTGCCCGAGTACTCGTACTCGGGCAAATGCTCCCGATGCTTCTGCCGATACCTGTACAGTCAACGGTGATCGGCGCGTGGGGGAGTAACAAGCTTCTCCCCCCGCAGCTTTCAGCTGCTTTAGTGACATACAGCGGTGATCGGTGCTTGTAACACCCCTAAATGCGATCACCGCTGACTGTCACCTCATCCTCCATGCCCCCTCCTTTCCGCTGTCCCCCTCCGCTGTCCCCCTCCATTCCTCTGTCCCCCTCCGTTCCTCTGTCCCCCTCCGTTCCGCCGTTCCTCTGTCCCCCTCCGTTCCTCTGTCCCTCTCCGTTCCGCCGTTCCTCTGTCCCCCTCTCCTTCTCTGTCCCCCTCCGTTCCGCCGTCCCTCTCTCTTCCTCTGTCCCCCTCCGTTCCGCCGTTCCTCTGTTCCGATCTCCTTCTCTGTCCCCCTCTGTTCCGCTGTCCCTCTCTCTTCCTCTGTCCCCCTCCGTTCCGCCGTTCCTCTGTTCCCCTCTCCTTCTCTGTTCCCCTCCGTTCCTCTGTCCCCCTCCGTTCCGCCGTTCCTCTGTCCCCCTCCGTTCCTCTCTCCCCCTCTGTTCTGCTGTTCCTCTGTCCCCCTCTCCTTCTCTGTCCCCCTCCGTTCCGCTGTCCCTCTCTCTTCCTCTGTCCCCCTCCGTTCCGCCGTTCCTTTGTCCCCCTCTCCTTCTCTGTCCCCCTCCGTTCCGCTGTCCCTCTCTCTTCCTCTGTCCCCCTCCGTTCCGCCGTTCCTCTGTTCCCCTCTCCTTCTCTGTTCCCCTCCGTTCCTCTGTCCCCCTCCGTTCCGCCGTTCCTCTGTCCCCCTCTCCTTCTCTGTTCCCCTCCGTTCCTCTGTCCCCCTCCGTTCCGCCGTTCCTCTGTCCCCCTCCGTTCCTCTCTCCCCCTCTGTTCTGCTGTTCCTCTGTCCCCCTCTCCTTCTCTGTCCCCCTCCGTTCCGCTGTCCCTCTCTCTTCCTCTGTCCCCCTCCGTTCCGCCGTTCCTTTGTCCCCCTCTCCTTCTCTGTCCCCCTCCGTTCCGCTGTCCCTCTCTCTTCCTCTGTCCCCCTCCGTTCCGCCGTTCCTCTGTTCCCCTCTCCTTCTCTGTTCCCCTCCGTTCCTCTGTCCCCCTCCGTTCCGCCGTTCCTCTGTCCCCCTCTCCTTCTCTGTCCCCCTCCGTTCCGCTGTCCCTCTCCTTCTCTGTCCCCCTACATTACGCTGTCCCTCTCTCTTCCTCTGTCCCCCTCTGTTCCTCTGTCCCCCTCTGTTCCTCTGTCCCCCTCTGTTCCTCTGTCCCCCTCCGTTCCTCTGTCCCCCTCCGTTCCGCCGTTCCTCTGTCCCCCTCTCCTTCTCTGTCCCCCTCCATTCCGCGGTCCCTCTCTCTTCCTCTGTCCCCCTCCATTCCGCCGTTCCTCTGTCCCCCTCCGTTCCGCCGTTCCTCTGTCCCCCTCTCCTTCTCTGTCCCCCTCCGTTCCGCTGTCCCTCTCTCTTCCTCTGTCCCCTCCGTTCTGCTGTCCCTCTCCGCTGTGTGAATGGACAGAGTCAGCTGACTCTGTCCATTCACATAACTGAAACATTGTAACCCCTGATATCTCACCAAAGCCCCCCAACAGGGCTGATTAAAAACAAAACAAAAAAAACACATATTGCAATAAAGAATAAAAAAAAATATTATTGTAAAAAATAATAAATGTAAATAAAAAAAAAAACACACAGACACCGTTCACTCCCCCCCCCCCTAAAAAAAAGAAAAAAAAAAAAAAACACTGTCATGTGACATTAAAAAAAAAGTCATCGCTATCGGCGAGTACTTGAAAAATAGTATCGGTACTTGTACTTGGTCCTAAAAAAGTGGTATTGGGACAACCCTAGTGTCCTTCACACTGCCATATCTGTGTGTACTATTGGTTCATGGGGTTAAATATGGATACTCTTTATGAAATTTGCAAGAAAGTAGTACCTTAGGCCAAACTTTTATTTTATGTTGGATAGAGTAATGGAGGATTATAACCCCTGTCAGATTTCTTTTCGCCATTTATGCCCCATTACGGATATTTTTCTTCACTTCGTGTCCCATAACCAAACAGGAAGTGAGGAATAGGGGAATATCTTGGGGCCCCCAGGTCACCAGAATTAATGTCCCCACTGGAAGATTTGCTCTCTATTACTTTTCTGGGGACAACCCCAATTTTCTTTTACTTTCACTTTCAATGATAATGGTAAAAAGGACAAATAGAGAGGGTGAATCTTCCTAAGGGGGGGGGGACAGTCAGCAATAAAAGCTGACAAGTGTTCTAATCTCTCTCCATTCTTTCCAAAACTAAAAAAATAAAGTTTTGCTTTTAAATTATACTTTAAGACCTCAGTGCAGAATAATTGTAAGCTGGGCAGGTAAGATCAAGCGGTGTGACAATTCTTCCACCCTTGCTTTACATATTGGTTCTGTCTTTAAAGTAGAATTTTGGTCAGAAAATTAAGTCCTAATAGCTTATTTCATGCTTGCACTTTTGTTGGTAAAGCTATGGAAAACAATAAAAATAAGTGCCCATAATTTAAAATCCAGTAATGCACGGTCTCATCCTGCTCTGAACAACCTCGCTGGTTCTCTATTCTCGGCACTGTGCCGAGAATCAGAGCCACTAGAGGACAATCGGCTGACAGACTAAAGATTTACTGATGCTCAGGGGCCCTGGGCATCAGCAAAATGGCAGCCTCCGGCAAGAAGGAGCAGGAGCAATGCTGGAGCCAATTTACAGCACACACTAGCAAGGAACATAAATTACATATTAATAATTATGCTACCAAAATTAAAGAACATTTTTTTTTAAAATCAAGTTGTTATTGGTAAATTTCTGCATCAACATGTTGAGTGAAGGCAGGAGACCATAGGATGAATGTTTGTGTTTCATTCATTTTTATTCCTATGTCATTTAACTGCAGTTCTAAATTTCAGGCAACCGCTTAATCTCATACTGTATTCATTAAAGTCATTTTCACTTAGAACTTGTATATACTCCTCAGTATAATTTAAAGTGGTGGTAAACCCTAACCCCCCCCCCCCAAAAAAAAAAAAACCTGCAAGACAAAGGCATAATGAGCTAGTATGCATAGCATACTAGCTCATTATGAATTACTTACCTGAGATCGAAGCCCCCGCAGCCGTCCTCGTTCACCGCTCCGGTGGCCAACATCACTCTCGGTTACTTCCGGGTATTGCGACTCTGGCGCTGTGATTGCCCAGAACCGCGATGACGTCACTCCTGCACATGTGTGTGGGAGCCGTCGGTAACGGCGCATATGTGCCATTGCTTCAGTTTGCTTAAGTGCGCATGTGCCGATGACGTCGGCACATGCAAATACAGGGGGTATCTCCTAAACCGTGCAGGTCTAGGAGATATGCAATGTAGCTACAAGTAAGCCTAATTATAGGCTTGCCTGTAGTAAAAAGTGGTTGTAAAGGGTTTACAACCATTTTAAAGTAGATCTAAAGGCCAAACTTTTTTTTTTTTTTTTTTTCATCTTCAATAGCATAAGGGAGGACTTAAACCCCTACCCCTATTTACTTAATAAATTCTGAAGTTAAAACCTTTAAATGCATATTTAGAGACCTTTTTGTGCTCGCGTTTCTGCTATTCTATTCCCAAGCTGCTGGGCAAGGGCTGTTGAGGGAAATATTAGCACTTCTACTAATGTTATCACCCACTCTCTGACCCAACTTCCATCAGCCCTTGTTACTGTTGTACTCAAGCAAGATTGGTGTTTGTTGTTACTGGCCAAGCTTTGCCTAAAGTGAATTATGGAAGGTGGGTGCAAATGTCGGCTACTTTTGGAAGAGGGGCAGGAAGGGATGTGACACGTCCTTGTAGGAGTTTCCAGATTATTCATTATGGGTGACAGCTATTTGACACTGCAAGAAAAAAATGTATGTTTCTAAACTTTTATATATTTGGATTACAATTATAATATTTAATGCAGGGTGTATAACACTGGTGTTTGAGTATTAAAATTTTTCTAAAGAGGACGCATATCAAATCAATAATGTATACCTACCTCTCTTGTATGCAGGATGCGGGAATTCGTGATAGAAGGGAGCAGTATCTTATTAGTGAAGAGTAATGGGACATTCAGCGCTGTGGGCAACAAGTGTTCCCACTATGGAGCTCCTTTAAGTAAGGGTAAGTCCTGTAGAGAATACGCCCGGCAGACTTTTACCACTGCATTACTCATCCAGAGTAGCCAACTAACATTTTATTTTTTATTGCTTGCTGTAACCTGAGAGAAGGTCACATAAAATCACTTACTGTAGGATGCTGTACATTTTCATTTTGGACTTTACAGAAACCTTTTTGTTTCTTTGACCATTTTCTTTTGTTAAATGGTACAAGAGTTTGTTATATAATGATTCTGGGTGTATAATGCACTGCTCTCTAAAATGTCTGTGTGTACTGTAGATTCCAGTGTGAGCATATAATTGTTCAATGAGAACTTTGCCATGGTGGTAATTAAAATAAGCCCCCACTTACATGAGTCAAGACCTCATAAAGAGGAGGGCTCATGCCCACTGACAGCATTGTAGTGCATTATTTGGCAAGAAAAATGTCTCCAGGTCAGGATTTACCATTGGCCACTGTAGGCAGGTGCCTATAAAGTGCTTAAAAAAAAAAACATTTGGAGAAAATTTTTTTTTTTAACTCGCCTCTAAATGCCTGTTACTAGGGGGTCCCTCGTAGTCTGCCTCCTTCGGTGCCTGGGCTCCTGACGTCACTTCCCTCGGCGCAGGAAGGGAGATCGCCTCTCCACCCTCCCTCTTGTCAATCATCTGGGGCACGTGACGTCCCAGATTAATGCGGGGCCAGTGACGGCATGCGGTGCAGCTCGCACATGCGCAGTGGGTGCCCGGCTGTGAAGCCACAGCCGCGCGCCCACAGTTAAAATACCGGCGCCACCGAGCGGAGGGGGGGACGAGCGGGGCTTTGATCTCCCGCATCGCTGGACCCTGGGACAGGTAAGTGTCCGATTAAAAGTCAGCAGCTGCAGTATTTGTAGCTGCTGACTTTTAAATTTTTTTTTTTTTTTTTTAATGGGAACCCCGCTTTAATTTCAGATGACATGTGAAATTTAATGTTTCCCTATGAGAGCTGTCTTAACTGATATTACACAGATCTGTCCAACTTTAGAAAAGGTTCCTGCACTACTTTGGTCTGGCTTTGATACAACTTTAATGCCACAGAGTATAAAAAGTCACATCAAAGTCGTACTCCAAAGTTGCACTGATAGTCATGTGACTTTGGAGGCTAATGTGAACCAAGCCAAAACGTGAATCCATGCCTATAATTTTAGCATCATTTCAATCAATGGAAGCACTACAAACCCCACAAGGTACATGCAATGTATGTATGTATCCTCTTCTTTTTTTTTTTTTATCTTTTATTTAACCACTTCATTACCCACGTATAATCATATGACATCCGCAGGTGGGATCTCCTCGGCTTCCCGGCGGTATAAGGAGCGTCACTCGGGAGCCGATTCGTCCGTCGGGCACCCACGATTGCTCGTAACAGAGCAGGAACGTGGATCTGTGTGTGTAAACACATAGATCCACGTCCTGTCAGGGGAGAGAAGAGACACATCGTGTGTTCCTAGTATATAGGAACACCGATCGGTCTCCTCCCCAAGTCAGTCCCACCCCCCCCACAGTTAGAATCACTGCCTAGAGAACCCATTTAACCCCTTGATCGCCCCCTAGTGTTAACCCCTTCCCTGCCAGTGACATTTATACAGTAATCAGTGCATATTTACAGCACTGATCGCTGTATAAATGTCACCGATCCCAAAATAGTGTGAAAAGTGTCCGATCTGTTTGCCACAATGTCACAGTCATGATAAAATTCACAGATCGCCGCCAAAAATATGTAGAAGAATACATACAGTACCTGACCGCGAGATTGTGTTTCCAGCGCGACAGGGTACTGTGCATGTCGCGCTGGCTCGCTGATCGGGAAAGGAAAACTTTTTTTTCCTTTCGCGATGAGTGACTGGCAGTGCTGACAGCTGTCTGGTATGAATCATGAGGGGGAACGCCGTGTCAAATCTTATATGAAAAAACCTGCGTGGGTTCCCCCCCAGGGGCATACCAGGCCCTTAGGTCTGGTATGGATTGTAAAGAGAACCCCCTACGCCAAAAAGTCGGTGTGGGGGTCCCCCCAAAATTCATACCAGACCCTTATCCGAGCACGCAGCCCGGCCGGTCAGGAAAGGGGGTGGGGACGAGCAAGGGGTGGGTGCTTTGGGGGAGGGGGGCGCCCTGTGACCCGTTGGTTGTCGGGGTCTGCGGGCGGGGGGCTTATCGGAATCCGGGAGCCCCCTTTAATAAGTGAGCCCCCAGATCCCGGCCCCCCACCCTATGTGAATGAGTATGGGGTACATGGTACCCCTACCCATTCACCTAGGGGAAAAAAGTGTCAATAAAAAAACACAGTACACAGGTTTTAAAAGTAATTTATTAGGCAGCTATTATTATTAGGCAGCTCCCGGATTCTGATAGCAGACCCCGACAACCAACGGTCAGGGTTGTCGGGAAGAGGCCCTTGTCCTCATCAACATGGTGCTTTGGGGTGGAGGGGCGCCCCCCTTCCCCAAAGCACCCACCTCCCCCCATGTTGAGTGCATGCGGCCTGGTACGGTTCAGGAGGGGGGGGCGCTCGCTCGTCCCCACCCCCTTTCCTGACCGGCCGGGCTGCGTGCTCGGATAAGGGTCTGGTATGAATTTTGGGGGGATTTCTCGGCGTAGGGGGTTCCCCTTACAATCCATACCAGACCCAAGGGCTGGGAACCCACGCACACGCCGTTTTTTTTTCATTTAAAATTTGGTGCGGCGTCCCCCCTCATGATTCATACCAGACAGCTGTCAGCACTGCCTGTCACTCATTGCGAAAGGAAAAAAGTTTTCCTTTCCCGATCAGTGAGCCATCTCGGCGCTGGCTCCCGCAACGGGGCTCGCAGGTGTCAAATCTCGCCGATAAAAGCGGCGAGACTGACACAATATCGCGGTCACCTACTGTATCGGCCTAAACTGAGGAAAAAATTAGTTTGTTGTTGTTTTTTTTTTTTAAATTGGGGATATTTAGTATAGCAAAAACTAAAAAATATTGTGTATTTTTACAAAATTGTCACTCTTTATTTTTGTTTAAAGCAAAAAAAATAAAAACGGCAGAGGTGATCAAATACCACCAAAAGAAAGTTCTATTTGTGGGGAGAAAAAAATGATAAAAATGTCATATGGGTACAGTGTAGCATGACCGCGCAATTGCCATTTAAAATGTTACAGCGCTGAAAATTGGCCTGGGCAGGAAGGGGGTGAAAATGCCCTGTATTGAAGTGGTTAAGTAAAGGACATGGTTCAAGGACACAACATTGCATAGACATTGCAAAATCTCAAGATACTGGAAACAGAAGAAGACATTATGCCTACGAAACGTTCAAGGCGTCATTTATATCCCTGGTTAGACATAGAGAAGAAGATATAATCTTGAAACTGGACAAGACTAGGGCAGACCATAGCCAAGGGATAAATTGCTCAGCAGGGTGAGCCCGTGGAACCAGCCCAAAGCATTTTCCAAACTCTATATAAAAAGAAAAGTACCATAGAGGCGCTGGACCGATGAATGAGAAAAAAATGGTAGAGTGTAAGAAGAAGAAAAGAGCATGATGATAAAGAGAAGCGAAAGGTATGAGAAGAGAGAGAAAGGGGGGGGTGGGGGGAAGGAGAGATGTGAAATCGTGAACCACACAAGCGATAATCAGAATGCATGAGCAGTATCCCCAAAGTACCAAATATATTTAGAGTCCTAACAGGCCCATTTTACTCTACAGAGTTGCATTCAAAAAGGGTTTGGCCCTCATCAGAGAAGACCAATATGTTCCATAACGACCAAGTTTTGGAGTAACGTTCCTGCTGATGACGTGCCGAGAGGACAAGATCCTCTAATTTGTTAATTTCTTTCACTTTTTTGAGCCACATTTCGATGGCCGGAGAATGTGAGGATTTCCATTTAAGAGGGATGCATGTCTTAGAGGCGTTAAGGAGATGGCGAATGATTGATTTCTTATAGACCCTCCCGGGGGTATTGGAAGCATTGAGAAGGAAAAAAGGCTGGGTTGTCCAGAATCGGCCGTTCTGTGAATTGTTGAGCGATGTGCCTAACTTCTTTCCAGAAGTGTTCTATCTTGGGACAGGTCCAAATAATGTGTAAGTGTTCCCCGTTCTTCCTGGCACCGCCAGCAACAATCTAAAGTTGCAGAAACATTTTTTTACAGCCTCCCCAACGTCCTGTACCATCTGGTTAAGATTTTAAAATGAGTTTCCTGCTCTCATGTGCTCTCTCATGCAGATGGAAGATTTTATATGTAAATTGAAGGATATGTTGCCTTTGTTGCGAACAAAGATAAGATACCAATCCCACTCCCCGAGGCAGCGTAGGGAGTAGGTCTCTGGGTGTGTGATCAATAGATTATGTGGTCGATGTGTATATGTGTATGTGGCATCACCCCCTCCTCCGAGCAATACTCCTCCCAAACCGGGTATACTCTACATATCAAAGGGACAGATAATGACTCTGTGCTATGTTAATTTTAATACAAGACCACCTCTGCCCTTGAGGGCCAGCCTAATTAGCCGTAAAAGAATGCAAATCAGGATATTTCCGGAGGTTTTTTTGACTGCAGCTGTCCAAGGCTTGCACACGGTCAGAATTTCCGACAGAAAAAGTCAGATGGGAGCTTTTCATCGTATATTCCGGCCGTGTGTATGCCCCATCGGACTTTTTCCGTCGCAAATTTAGACAGACTTAGATAGAGAACATGTTCTATATTTTTCCGACGGAAAAAATTACTATCGGAAAAAACGCTCGTCTGTATGCTATTCCGAAAACAATGCATGCTCTGAAGCAAGTACGAGACGGAAGCGCTTGGTCTGGTAAAACTAGCGTTCGTAATGGAGATAGCACATTCCTCACGCTGCAAATTCTGTGATCTTTTAATGCAGCGCAATCTTTTGTGCTTTATAATGCTAGAATAATGAATAATCTTTTATTTCTTTAAAGCCAGATCTCCATAATAATGTTTAGAATTGTTATAGTCATTTTTTTTTTTATTTCATCAAGATCTCCTCTTTTTTTTTTGGATTATTGAAAAATTATTTTCTAGTGATCTCCATAATTTATTTTTTTTTTTTGTGTCAAGTTACCACAATAACATTATTATCTTGTATTTTTTATTAACCTCAAGGAGGTTGGTTTGTGTTGGTGTCCCTTATTAATTTGACATTGTCTTTTTGAAATGTACCTGCCTACTCACAAACTTTACTTTTTTTTAGAAAAACACATAGGCAAGTATTTTCAGAAAATAAAATATCAATTTATTCTGAGTAACAAAATAAAGAGGAAGGCAACGCTGGATAAACTTTTGGAATTTGTGAAGCCTTTTGGCCCCCAGGGCAGACATCAAGTCTGTGGAAAATAAAATTGTTAGCTTGAGGAGTCCATATAATTTGGAGCCCAATCTGGTCCGGGACTCCCAGAGATCAAGACCAGCAGCAGATGACATATTTGTCCCCAGGCTGTGGTACTACACCAGCCTGCGTCTTCTGTCAGACCAGACTGAACCCAGGCCATCACTTTCTTCTCTTCACTGCAGCCTTCCTTCCATGCTTCCCTGCACCTTTCCCTGCAGGCTTCCTTGGAGGCTGTGGCTCTGGTGGTGGACTTGTGGCAGGAGGAGGATGGGCGAGCTCACATACGTGGCTGTTCTCAGTCAGTTGGTCCCTCAACCCCTTCTGAAGGGCCTGAGCAAAAATTCCCTCACAGAGGAGGTGTTGGCCCTCCTCCAATTTCTGCAATCTAAGGGCTAGGTAGCAGCCATTGGCCTCTTCAGCGTCGGGGGGGGCTTCTGAGGACATCACTTGCTTCCCTAATGAGGCCCAGTGCTGCCTCCTCCGCGATCGTCCCCTTCCTGGGCCTTTTTGTTGGAAGGCGGAGGGGAGACACCTGTGATTGGGTGTGGCCACTGGGCCCGCCCACCTCCTAGCTGACACTGGGCATGGCCACCTCCTGGCTGACACTGGGCACGGCCTCCTACTGTCAGCCACTTTCCAGACCCTCCTGGCTGAGCTGATCCTGTGTATAAAAAAGGGACTTGTTTTTTGGTTCATCAATCACACACAAATTTCAGCTCATGACTTGCAAATTGAATGTTAATAAATAGAAAAGACTATCATTCTGACCCCAGCATTTTTCATTCTTGTCCCAATCATTTTTGGCCACTACTGTCTATTGATATGTAAATCACTTTTTTTAAAATCATTAATTTGTTATTAATTATAACATCTAGTTAACATCATTAATATTAGGACAATAAATATGTATACAAATGATATACCCTGACTTCAGCTGGGCGCATCCACTTCTTCTAGGATGGAAGGCCCAGGTTGCTCCTCGTCAGCCTCTGCTGGGGTTGAGGGAAGGGTGGAGGGAAGGCTGCAGGGAAGGGTAGAAAGTGATTCCCTGGCTTCAAGCTGGTCGTCCAGAAAACGCAGTTTGTTGAAGTACCACAGCCTGGGTAAATACACTTGTGCTGCTGCTGCTCCGGATCTGAGTGATTTCTGGATCTTATTATGCTCCTTTTTTATACATGTTCCTCAAGATCCCAATTTTCTTTTCCAACAACATGATGGTTGCATCGGGGACCCGAGTCTTCACAAACTCCAGAAGTTTCTCCAGCGTTGACCTCCTAGCTTGTTTATTATAATATAAGCTGTGTTTCAAGTCCCACAAATTTCTCATCTCCCTGTACCTGCCTATGAAACTGGCCATGAATTCTGGGTCCTTAAAGTTATTCCTATTTGCTGCAAGACAATACACAAGACAAAAACAGTAACGTCAGCCTAAACTCTCATAATCTTATCCCAATATAGGCCTCAATCTTGAAGCAGTATAGGCCACTGATGCCCAAGTTAAAATTTTACCTTCGTTTAGGACGCTCGCCACTTCCGTTCCTCCTTCCTCCGCACACAGAACGTAGGTACGACACATGTGTGTTAGCTTGATATACACTGCGCATGCGTAAAACTCTGCCTGCGTCGCCCGCCCCTGACGTTCTTTCTAGTCTATTCCCCGCCCCTTCTCTTTCAGCGCGCAGTAGAAGGGACATGGCAGAGATACAGCAGGTGTGTGTTAATTCCAGTAACGAGGAGGAGGAAAGCCCAGAGCCCGAAACGTCCCGATCCCGGAGGAGAAAATTTAAGGCCTCAAATATGGCCTTTGTAGAGATGGTGGAGATATAGGACATCTTGAGGAGGAACAACTATGATGGAAAGCATGGACCGTACCTAAACCCAAATGTGAGAAAGGCCAAGATTATGACTAAAGTTGTGAAGAGTCTGCACAGAAATTTTTTGGGGGTACGACGATCCATGGAGCAATTGAGGAAACGCTTATCAGACCTGAAACTGAGGGAGCAGGATCAGTACAGAAGGATCAAGAAAGTGCTTCTAAAAAGTAAATACTTGTCATGTGTTCCTATTATTATTATTATTATTATTACTTGCATGCTGCTCCATGTGCTTTTCTTTACTGTTGTACAGTTTAAAATGGCGACTTTCATGTTCGTGGGCACAGTAATCGGTCATAGTAAACATTGTTCTCTCATTAAATATGATGTTTTGGGAAGATACAGGTTAAATACATTTGGTCTTGCCTATTTCTATAAAAATAAGTTTTGTACATTGCTGTCTAGATGTGTTTGTAACTAGAATGAAATGCAAGCTTGATTCCGTGTAAAGTAAGGAGAGGACACTCAGCAGCTGTTTACACATCTGGACTCAGGAGCACTAGTGTGGGACACAAGAACAAACTTTTTAGGGTGTCCCACACAGGTACTCCAGTGTACTTGGGGTGTCTCCATGTGTGAAAATTGTCACAAAAAGGTAAGTATTCCAGCTTTGGTAAGGTAAAAAAATCATGTCTTCAGCTTGGTACTATGCCAAAACAGACAATTGTACCCCACTTCCCAGCAATGTTTCCTATTCCTATTTCTGGACCCAATTATCTGTGTGCTAAGTATACCTTTTGTTTCATTCTCATAGGGGATAAAATACTCGGAGGACACCACTCAGAGGACACCAGGAACCCCACATCTCAGAAAGAAGGGGAACTCGGCACAACACCACACCTGGAGGAAGGAGAGGTGGAGGAAGTGGGCGAAATTGTCACCACAACAGGTGAGTGTCTGACACCCCAGCTTCAGGTAATATATGTATGCCTGCATATTTATAATACATGTTTTTACTAAAGTTTTTAGGTGATGTGCTGGTTGTGGAAGAGCAAGCTCAACATTTCACAAGTGCAAGTGCCCAAATCCTAATCCAGGACATCATGGTGTGGAATCGTGAAATAGACATCATAAGGAATAAACTCAATGTTCTTGAACAACAAATGAAGAACATGATTGATGTGTTAGGGAGAATCTAAATATCTTCAAAATGCAACCATTTTAACTTTTTTTGGACTAAACGATAATATTTTTTGTACATTTTACAAGCCAAATTTTGAAAATGCACACGGTGCGTCAACATATGCTATCTGCCATTAGGGGATATCAATGTATTCCACCCCTTCCTCATAACTCTAGTAGGTGAGAGGAAGGGGTTGCACCCCCAAAACACGTCCATTGATCCCCATGATGGGAGATAGCACATCTTGACATTAGGCATGGGATCAGGAGGGAAATACCCATTTTGACTCCCAAATTGTGTGCATCTTCAAAATTTTGCTTTTACAGGGGTGACATCACCCCATCTGATGAAGGCAATATCAACACATTTTGGACATACTATAATGTCTGATATTGCCTTCAGTTTTTCTACGTTGAACTTTGTAAGTTCCAGAGTTGTGTATGTTATGTTTTGAAACATGCCTGTTTATACCAAAAAAAAAAATTGTAAAAAACTTGAGAAAAAAAACATGTTTTATTTAAAAAAAAAATTTATAATGCACATGTGAATGTGCACAGAGTAAAAAGTTTGCTAATCAACAATGTGTGGCTTCTTCTTTCAATGCTCAATACCAATTTTTAAGTAATTTTGTGTTTACAGTGACAATGGGGCTTATTTACTAAAGGAAAATCCACTTGGCACTACAAGTGCAGTAGGAGACAGCTAAAAAGAAACACAAACAATAAAGAAAATTCAAGATTTTAACAGATAATTTTTTTTTTAATTAAAAAATTATTTAGACAATGTCTGGTATAGCAATGGCCCCCCTACCTGTAAAATAATTGGCATATTTCTGGCGAACTTCACGGGCGCTTTGGGGTGCCAAGCCAGGACGGCCAGTATCCAGGCCCGTCAGGGGATTAGCAGGAAGTCCGGCCTCAGCCCCAACTGAGGCAAGATAATTTTGGGCATTTTTCCGTAAAAAATTGTGCAATATGCAGCAGGATAATATGATGTGGTTAATTTTGTAGTCCGCCAATTGTATTGCTGTCAGAAACAGGTGGAACCGGCTGGCCATTATCCCGAAGGCATTCTCAACAACTCTTCGGGCTCTGGCTAGCCGCCAGTTAAAAACCCTCCTCTCCGGGATGAGGGTCCTCTGGGGGAATGGCCTCATCAGGTGCTCGTCCAGACCAAATGCTTCATCAGCAATAAAGACGAACAGGAGTCCTTAAACGTTGTCCGCAGCAGGTGGCAATGCCAGGCCACCACTCTAGAGACGTCGGGAAAACTCCGTCTGGGCGAAGACTCCTCCATCCGACATCCAGCCATTCTTCCCCATGTCCACATAGTGGAACTCTTATTGTGCCGAGACCACCGCCATCAACACTATACTATTAAAACCCTTATAATTGTAATAGTAAGACCCTGAATGGGGTGGTGGCACGATGTGGACGTGTTTCCCATCGATTGCCCCTCCACAGTTGGGAAAGTCCCGACGGTCGTCAAAATGGGAGGCCACAGTCTGCCATTCCTGTGGTGTTTAAGGAAACTGTGAAGTCAAACTAGAAAAAAAATATTAGTACTTTTGCACATAACATTGCAAGCAGATTACACAAAAACACTCTTGGCCAACATCAGTATAACATTTATAAGGAGTATTAAAGGAGTATTTAAAGACAAAAATATAAGGCCCACTTATCAGATTCCTCAACCCCTCTGATGGCCCATTGTAAAAATTTTAGGGGGGGGGGTTTCGAGCTGAGTTTGGGACCCAAAAAAAAAGCCTCTTGCACTCTGCCTGATATTAAGGACAATAATAACATTTGGACACATTTTTGGGGGGAGTTTAGGGTAAAGCATTACAATGGAGCTGACAAAATACATTGTTATGTGACTAGGCTAGGTGTATATGGGCCTAGGATAGCATGCTGGGGAGGTTAGTGAAGGAAAATGTGCATGAAGGACAAAAAAGGAGCATTAAAAGCTTAAAGCATGCATGGGCACAAAGGGGACATTCACAGCATATTACAATCATGGTAATTAAGGGAATGATGAAATAAATACAATACATTAGCATACATTAAGTACATAGAATGTGATGTTAAAGGAGAAAACTTACCCTAATATAGGCCTTCTGCAGGACCCGAATGATGGCAGAACATGTCTCTGGAATAATGATCCCCAGAGCCTGGGGGGAGTTGCCTGTCAAGAACTTGTGCAGACTTCTCCCTGTCTCCAAGTACCACAACAATGCGACTAGCCTCTTCTCCGGAGTGATGGCTTGCCGCATGCAGGTGTCCTGCTTCATAATATAAGGGGACAGCAAAGCCAACAGATGGTGAAAAACAGGGTCTGTCATCCGGAGAAAATTCCTGAAATCATCAGGATTATTCTCCTGGATCTCACTCAGCAAAAGCATATGAGAGAATTGGTCACGCTGAAGTAACCAATTCTTGGTCCATGAACTCCTCCCCACCCTGTTCATGGACTGGGCTTGGGTCCAAGTAAAAACCCCAACACCAAGCCCCCACACATCACGAACTCTACGATGAGTACATACCCGCAACATGGCTTGAAAACGGTCGGCTGCTCAGAACGAACTAACAGAACGCACTGAACAACGGCAAGGCCTGTGAAGAGTGAGCTGACAATCAGAAACAAGCGGATAAGAATGCACTGAGAAACAGATACGAACTGACTACACGCACTGAAGAACAGATACAAACCCCACAAGCACAAACTGAACAGCAGTAAAATGATCTGAAAAGCACGAGTCTGAAAAGCGCGAATCGTCTCTCACCAAACTTCTACTAACACAAGATAAACACGAGATTAGCAGAAGGAGCCCAAAGGGTGGCGCACTGGCTACTGAACTTCCTTTTTCTAGTTCCGTTGTACGTGTTGTAGACCACCGCGTTCTGGACGGTCGGAATTTGGTGTGACCGTGTGTATGCAAGATTGCTTGAGCGGAATTCCCTTGGAAAAACCTTCGGAGTTTATTCCGACGGGAAAACTGGTCGTGTGTACAGGGCATAAGAGGCATTTTCTGTCACCCAGAAAGCCAAAAGCAGATCAAAGGCCTAATAAAACTGGCCAATCGAATTGCTTGTCCTTGTCACCCATGGGGGGAAAAGGTGTATATTAGGAAAGGCTCTTTTTGGCTAAAATGTGACAGGAGAAACTGGGTTATCTGAAGGCTGCTGTTGATTGTAATATTTACTCTGTTTGATTTTGTCATCTGTTGCAAGTATTTTTCTGTGCTGGGACTCAATAAATGCATCTCTCTGGCTTACAACTGAACATTTAAAACACCAAAGAGTTCTGAGGGTCTAGAGAAGCACACAGTGCTTCCCATCTGTGCACAAGATTGGGCCATATGAGAATGAGGATATGAAGGGATATACGGAATACTTTGGTTATTGTAATTACTCCTTTTTATATGAAGATGTGTTCAGATGTTTTTATCAGTCACCAAGAAGAAAATTTGAATTGGCAAAGCAGTTGCTGTTCCTAGTAGATGTGGAAGGCAGGGAACAGATGAAATATTATATTTGTAGACTTGCTTGATTTAAAGGATATACTAAAATAGCTAAGGTGTGTTGTTTAAAGAGGGCATTATTCTTTAATAAGGAAACACAAATAGAAATTGAGTAACTTATTAAGACTTATCAGTTATGTATTATAAAGGGTGAAGTGGGTCAAGTATTTCTTTACTCACATTTTCTTTACTCATGTTTTCAAAATGTAATCTGTTACTGCTATGTCCATAATGTTTATTATGAACTCATTGACCGAGACAAGCCCAATTACGTATTTTTTTTTTTTTTTTACTTATACCATTTCTTGATGCAATATTTTCTCACTTTAAAAAATGTTTTACTGCTGTATTAGTTGGCAACACTGAAATACTTTTTAACGGAAAACAATGTGGGCTGATAATGCTGATGTACCCTGTTGATTCAGGTGAAATGTACATTTTAATAAGTCCACTTTAAGGCCCTTCTATGGTTACAATAACTGTTGCAATGTTAAGGTACACCTGTCACTAGTCCTAAGCCACAAAACTAACCTTACACCTGAAAGGTGGGGTTCTCTAGGTGCCATTCGGTACATAAAGGTGTGATCTTGGTGTTTTCCACAATGCACTGTGGGAGACCAACTGCTTGTTGAGAAGCATCCAAGACTGCATTGTGCAGAACTTTGGGGGCGCTCATGTTTTCTACTTTAAAAAGTTATATATTGCAGTAAACCCAGGATTGAAACTCTATCAGGACATTGAGTAGTGCAAAGGTCTATTTTAAAGGATCACTAAAGCTATTTAAAAAAAAAAAAAATAACAAACATGTTATACTCACTTCCACTGTGCAACTCGTTTTGCACAGAGTGGCCCCAACCTGGTCTTCTGGAGTCCCTTGGCGGCTCTCTTGGCTCCCCCCCGCAAGGGCTCAACACTTTCATGTGAGCTCCCTCGCATGGTGTTGAGTGCTTGTGGGCACGCTCCCGTGATACAGTGAGCGGCCATAGCTGCTCACTGTATCACTTGGCCCCACCCCCCGGCGCGCTGCGTCATTGGATGTGATTGACAGCAGCGTGAGCCAATGGCTGCGCTGCTTTCAATCCATCCACTCTAGCCAATCAATGGCCAGGCTGAGCGGTGAAGAGGATATCGGGGGCGAGCGTGGGACTTTCGAGGGGTCAGGTAAGTAAAACGGGGGGGCTGGGGGGGGGGGGCGGTATTGTCGGATGTTTTTTCACCTTAATGCATAGAATGCATTAAGGTGAGAAAACTTTTACCTTTACAACCCCTTTAAGCCTGACAGGAGAGCATAAGTTATTCACACGGTGTGTTGTGTGGTCTTTGGCAAATTGCTTTCCATGCTAGAAAAGAAAAGTAAAAATGGTTTCCAAGAAAGATACTCCAGACAGATGCACTCCTTGTTGAACTTTTATAATGAATAACAAAAGACAGCACAAAAACAGTGGGGGGAAGGAAGAAGTTCTAAGTGATGTCTTTTTTTTTTTTTGCAGTAGGAGGGAAGTTTAAGGAAAAAAACTTACATTTAAATGCCCATCGATGCAGCCTCATCAGTGTCCATCTGTAGCCTTGTCAGTGTAGCCTTGTCAGTGTCCATCATTGCAGCCTTGTCAGTGTCCATCATTGCAGCCTTGTCAGTGTCCATCATTGCAGCCTTGTCAGTGTCTATCATTGCAGCCTTGTCAGTGTCCATCATTGCAGCCTTGTCAGTGTACATCATTGCAGCCTTGTCAGTGTCCATCATTGCAGCCTTGTCAGTGTCCATCATTGCAGCCTTGTCAGTGTCCATCATTGCAGCCTTGTCAGTGTCCATCATTGCAGCCTTGTCAGTGTACATCATTGCAGCCTTGTAAGTGTCCATCATTGCAGCCTTGTCAGTGTGCATCATTGCAGCCTTGTCAGTATACATAATTGCAGCCTTGTCAGTGTACATCATTGCAGCCTTGCCCTGTGTCATTTACTTGTCAGTACACTGAACTCTCGTTTAAAAATGGCGCCGCCGTTCTCTTGCCGCTCTCGGAAGTTCTCGGCGGCTCTCCGCCACTCTCGCTCGTTCTCGGCGGCTTTCGGCTGCTCATGCGGGACTGCGAGAGCTGGCCGAGAGTGGCCGAAAGCGGCCGAGAGCCGCCAAGAGGCTCACAATCGGCGGGGGATCGGCGTATAACACGCACCCACGATTTTGCCCTGATTTTAAGGGGGAAAAAAGTGCGTGTTATATGCCGATAAATACGGTACTTCATGTAACAATAGTTTTCATGTCAAGTTGGTGTTCAAAACTGACCTGAGGGCCAGATGCAATATTGTTAATCAATGAAAAACATTTTACTAGCACAGGAAATGGCCTAATATTTGTTTTTGCCCCATTCATCCAGAATGAATCTACATACACTTTCACTGAGTTAATCACTATGTGAATTTTTTATAAATATACCACTAAGTGTCACGCTAACACTTTGACTCCACCTTTAGTAACATGCTACATAGATGGAATTTTAGTTCTCAATGAAATACAAGTGCAGTCCGCTTTTTCCTGACACTTTCAGTGTGTCTCTGGACACTCACACTGCAGTTCACTTTTCTTCGTAGTGACACTTTTTCTCCAGGACTCTGAGGTACTGAGGTATGGCCTTGGAGGTATGACCACTGGTCAGCTATATTGCCTATTTTTCCTGACAAACTTAATATGCAAGTGAGCGAAATGCTTCAATATTAGCATGTTGTTGTGTCATGCTGGCCATGCCCCCCCTCACCTGGAACTTGCAGTGAGAGTGGCGGTGAGTGGAGGCGAGGATTAGCTTTAAGGGGACCCGAGAAGCCTGTAGGTCATGGTGCAAGGGCACTTGGAAGTGGAGGATAGGCGGAATGGTGGATGGTGAGATTGCAGCGGTGCTAAATAGGGGACATTAACAACTGTTGAATACAAGATCCCTGAGTGGACAAGAACCTGTTTATTGATGCCTATGTAAGACGTTGTCACAGGAATATACTAATCGTAACTTTAAATTTAAAAAACAACAGCTTAATTGACCAACTTAATCTGTACCTCCTCTGCTTCTATCAGGAACCATGTATCAGACCAAGACAGAGGTATAGTTAAATCACACTTGTTTATTAATAATAATAATAATAAGGTAAACAGAGTAAACGTAGTCAAAACAAGCCAGAGTTCATTAACTGGCTTGGGTAGTCAGCCAAGCAAATGTCAGAGAGCCAGAGATAAACGTAGTAGTACAGCAAGCAGGATCAGGAGCCAGAAGGAACGTCAGCCAAGCAAGTCTTCAACAGGAACACAGGAGAAAGAGATGGGAGCTGGCAATTAGCCAACAGCTGAGCGGCCAGCTCAGAGAAGGAAGGGCTGAGCTCAGCCCTGACCGCTTCCTTTGCACCTTAGGGTCTTGCATCTAACAGCTTATGCTGCTCTGCTCACTAATTAAAACAGTGTTGATGCAGGAATCCCTCCTACCAGGCCATTGTCTTCCCCGGTGGGGGCAGCCAGTGATTATTGCTAGTGGCTATAGTAGCCGCTAGTAATAATTGCAAGTGAATCCGGCAGGCTAAATATACCAATTTGATCGATCAACTTGGGTACAACCAGCCTGCCGGAATTCACTTGTGATTATTACTAGCGGCTGCCACTAGCAATAATCACTGGCTGCCCCCGCCGGGGAAGACAATGGCCTGGTAGGAGGGATTCCCACAGCAACACTATGTGTGTTGATGGGGGAATCTAACTAATTTCTTTTGCAGGAAAGAAATTAGCTTCGGGTATTGCCTGCCTAAAGGACTGATTATTTAAAGCCAGTTTCCAGCTCTAAGCATTCGTATGGTCTGATTACCATCTTAATTGAAATTTTAGGTCTGGTTTATAATTTGGTAGGAAATTTAATGGTTAATTGTCAATTTAGAGGAATTATTCATCAAAGTAATGCAGAGCTATGAGCTAAATTGTCCGAAGTTTGCCCTTAACTGTTAATGTGGCCACTGTGTTGCAGGTTTGCCGACTTATGCAGTATAAGACAACGTTGTCTTCTTATTATTGTAGATGTGGTGAAGGTTATTTTTTCATATTTAGTTATCTGTATTTGAGATTTTTTTATGTGATTTAAAAAAAACAATTTTTGTACTTTTTTAGTTATGCTTGTTTCAAAACCACTTAGTCTGTTAAAAGTAACCTCTTAATGTGACCTCCTCTTTAGTGGAGGTCTGTCATTTTTGCAGTTATTGTACGGTTACAGAGGCTATATTTACCTTGTGTGAGTTGGCATGCAGGCTTTGTTATAGCTCTCTTTTTCTTTTTCTTTTCCTTTTTTTTTTTTTTTTTTTTTTTTTTAGTGTTCTTAATTTTTGCAAGGTTATCCTGCAGCCTATGACTAGTGATCATTCAGCTATAAGAAAACTATCACTGGTTTGACTTCACTGGAGCACAGACTACAAGTAGAGAGACTCTAGGCAATGTTCTCTAGGGAATGCATCCAAATTGGCCTCTGCCAAAGAAGAAAACTTCTGTATTTGTCATACAAAAATGTAAATTACCCAGCAGTCACTTACAGAGAGGCTTATAGACAATAGACACGTGATAATTCAAAAGTTGGGAAGTTGGTAATTACATTTTATAAATGGTATTTTACAGGATTCCTAGCAGGGGACAGAGTGCGGTGTCCTTGGCATGGTGCATGCTTTAACGTGAAAACAGGGGACATAGAAGAATACCCAGGATTGGACAGTCTGCCCTGTTTTAAGGTAATGCCAAAGTTACTAGTCCTGGCCATTCTATTTTTGAATACAATATTAAAAAAAAAGTTTTGGTTTGATGGATCTCTCAAGCATATGGTCACCTGTTCATTTTTCCAAAATGCCACAATCACTTAACTGTTAACTTTTTGGGTTAAAATTGTTTTGATGTGTGCTGCATCACAGGTGAAACTCCACTGTGTGGTTATTTTTCAGCTGGCCACAGCCCCCGGTTGTTTGTCCTAGACAATGTGCAATTGTACAGCGTTTCTGAGGTCACTGGCTTCTGAAACAATGTGAACGGTGTCCGGCTGTGGGCAGGCTGAGACTGCATTAAGCCGCGGATTTCTGAATTCTAAGTTTTGTGTATATCTTTATGCATCTGGTAAGGTGGGACATTCAAGGATCGATTCTCTAATGCCCCGTACACACGGTCGGATTTTCCGATGGAAAATGTCCGATCGGAGCGTGTTGTCGGAAATTCCGACCGTGTGTGGGCTCCATCGGACATTTTCCATCGGATTTTCCGACACACAAAGTTGGAGAGCAGGAGATAAAATTTTCCGACAACAAAATCCGTTGTCGGAAATTCCGATCGTGTGTACACAAATCCGACGGACAAAGTGCCACGCATGCTCAGAATAAATAAAGAGATGAAAGCTATTGGCCACTGCCCCGTTTATAGTCCCGACGTACGTGTTTTACGTCACCGCGTTTAGAACGATCGGATTTTCCGACAACTTTGTGTGACCGTGTGTATGCAAGACAAGTTTGAGCCAACATCCGTTGGAAAAAATCCTAGGATTTTGTTGTCGGAATGTCCGAACAAAGTCCGACCGTGTGTACGGGGCATAACAGTTAAATATTGCTTGTATTTTCTCTTTAAAGTGTCGCTAAGGCAATTATTTATTTTTTTTTTGGATATAGTGAAGGGGAGTCAAATCTCTTGTCAGATTTTATTGCAGTCTGTGCCCCCATTAGGGAGATTCACCTTCTCTGTTTTGTCCTGTTTACTGTTATCTGAAAGTGAAAGTAAAAGAAACTCCCAAATTTAGGATTGACATCAGAACCGGAATAGAGGAGAAATCTTCCAATGGGGGACACTAGTTGTGGTGACACCCTGGGATTCCCTCACTTTGGAGAGATTCCCTTTCACTTCCTGTTTTGACTTTAAAAAAAAGTTTTGCCTTTTAGTGACACTTTTGTTTTGTGCATTATTGTACTATTGTGTTTCACATAATAGGTATTGCCTATTCAATTTTGTGACATTTAGCATTTAATTTAGAATTATTTACAATATGCGGAGTGATTCTGAAAGGGAGGGACTCCTGTAAATCCATACAGTGTTTCCTGCAATGGGGGCTGGCTGGGCAGGAGTCCATCTAACTCCCCACATACTGTGATACTGTGAATATGCTTAAAGAAAGGTCCGAAACACTGCACACCTAGCAAAGTTATTAGCATACAGGTGAAATATAATAATACTTAGCGCCAAAGAAATGACAATTGTGAAAACATGAAAGTGCAAAAAAATGAATAAATTCCACCAGCTGCAATAAGAAGTTGCTAGATAGCAAATACAGATAATAAATATATAAATCACAGCGCTAGGTGATAGCAAATGTGATCCTGAAAAAAACACACAGAAAAGTCCTTTACAGCCCAACATGTTTTGTGTTCATAAGTGCTCATGCTCAATAATAGACAATCCGTGCTCCATAGACTTGTGCTTAGACTGGGTGCCCCACATGGATGTACACTCACCCCTAGATGTTGACCAACTATCTGCAGTATGGTCGTTTAGGCATGTGGGGAGATCCCTGGGTAAATCTGTTGCTGGCAACTCGTGCACTGGATAGACCTCACATAGATGTATGAAAATAACAGAGGGAGAACCTCATTGCGTAAAACCGTTGATAAATTTATTGGGTAAAAACAAATCTGAGATTACACTCACATGTAATGGTGCCAAATATCCTGGCACCCGGTGTGTACAGCATGTGATTTTTTTCTTTAGGGGAAGTCGGCCCGCAATCTGCTGATGACCGTTACTCTCGAATCGGCTCGATTCACGGAAGTGTGGGCGGACGTGTGTCGCGATGACGTGACCAAGCCTTGACATCATCATGGGCCGTCATCAGGAAGCTCTGAATCCTCCATATTGATTGTGGCCTTTATATATACCCTTAATTTGTAAATTAAATGTCAATAATAATTGGTCAATATACTGACCACCTGCTATACACTATGGGGTGCTTACAATCCAATATACATAATGGATTGGAAATTTAAAAAATAAAAACAATAGTGAAGTTAAAAAAATGTATTTTATACCAATACTAATATTGTTAAAGAGACGGCCACCTAGTGGTCACTCATTAGAATTGCACCCTAATAACTATTGGTAATTAAATTAATCTGACAAGATTAAAATAATCTACAAATAGCCCTATGTTAATGTGATAGTTGGATTGAATCGAAAGAAAAGGACTAGAGTAGGTTAGTCTACCCGCAATAAAATGGACTGATGAATTTAAACTAAATCTAAATTTTAAAGGAACTCTACTGCTAATTAATAGTCTGTAATGAAACAGTTGAGATCCAGCTCAACGTTCAAGCCTGAAGGGGTTAAAGTTTGAAGTTCAAATATCCACTTGGTTTCATTTTGGGATATTTGTTGGATCATATTTGCACCCCTCCAGTGTCCATTAAGGGTGTCAATAGCTTAAAAGGATGATTCAGCTGGATTTTTGTTATGCGCTACCCTAAAGTGGTTTGAATTACTACGTTTAGGTAATCCTTTCTGTATATTAGTACTCTGTTCACTAACACGTTTCGTTAATGTTCTGGAAGTCTGCCCAACGTATTGGTACCCACAAGTACATTCCAGAACATATGTAAAATTCTTGATGCCACACATCCATGGAGCACAGATTGTCTAGTATTGAGCATGAGCATTTATGAACACAAAACATGTTGGGACTGTAAAGGACTTTTATGTGTTTTTTTTCAGGATCACATTTGCCATCACCTTTAATTTATATATTAAACAGGTGAAAGCAGCCTGCGTTATCCAAAGCCACGCCCCCATTGGCTGTTTACTAACTGCTTTGCTAGGTGTGCAGTGTTTGGGACCTTTCTTTTTGATGCCCTTACAATGTTCTGAGAAGTTGCAGGGTCTGTATCCCTTTTAGAAGTTATTAACCCTTGTGAGTATCTCATCAAAAATTAAATTTTTGTTGCAGGGGATGCCTAAAATCTGACTTGTATCTTAGTGCAGACTTGTGGGGAAAATCAGTGAGCCAATCACACAAGCAGAAAATGAAATTTTTGGGGAAGTTCTGTACACCATCTGTGTACAGAAAGCCTCCAGGTTACCATACTTCATTTAATTTTTACAGGAAATTACAGAGGCTGCACATTGAAAAGGAAAGGTCATTTTTACCAATATTCAATTACAATATGGCTTCTGTCGCAATTCTACACTGATCAACTATAATTTTATGCCCGCTGAGGTGAATAAGTGAATAACATAGATTATCTTCTTGCACTGGCATCTGAAAGTTTGTGGGATATACTAGGCAGCAAGTGAACATGTTGGTCCTAAAGTTGATGCATTGAAAGCAGAAAAAATGGGCTTTACGGTTTGTTGTGTATCTTACCTGGGGAAATAAGTCATCAGGGTGCAGTATGCAAAGAAAGCAAGCCAGCGGAGGCAGTGTGATGTTTTCAACAATGTTCTGCTGGGAAACCTTGGGTCCTTCCATTCATGTGGATATTACCTGACATGTACCACCTACCTAAACATTGTTGCTGGCCAAGTACACCCCTTCATGGAAACGGTAATCCCTGATGGTAGTGGCCTCTTTCAGCAGGATACTGCACGTTGCAATATAGGCTCAAGAATGGTTTGAGGAACACAACAACGTGTTCAAGGTGTTGGCTTGGCCTCCAAATTCTCCAGATCTCAATCGAGCATCTGTGGGATGTGCTGGAAAAGCAAGTCCAATCGGACTTTCAGGTGTGTGTGTGTTTTTTTTTTTGTTATGTTAATGCATTCGCAACATTAAGGTAAGAAACCTTTTTAATAACTGCTCCCTCCAGCCCCCCTTGAGCACTTACCTGAGCCCAATATTGATCCAGCGCTGTGTCCGTCTGCTGCAGCTCTTCCCCGCTCTCCCTCTTCTCACAGGAAACTCGGCAGCGGGAGAAAAGCTGTGTCACCCTATAGATGCACACAGCCTGGCTTCGGAACGAGAAGAGTAAGAGTCAGGAGCACCGAAGGGTGACCCCAAAAAAGGAGGTCCGGGGTTGCTCTGTTCAACACCATTACACAGAGCAGGTAAGTATGACATGTTTGTTACTTAATTAAAAAAAAAAAGCTTTTACAATCACTTTAATAGATATGCTACGAATGGCTTGATGCAAGATACCACAGCATGGGTCAGGACTGTTTGGCAGCAAAAGGAGGACTTAATCAATATTGGGCGGGTGATTATAAAGTTATAGTTGATCAGTGTACAGTATATGCTGAATCCCCCCCCCACAAAAGTGGTGTTACCCCGGTTTTAATTAACTTTTTTGCATTTAGGAAGCATTATTTATGGTAAATATATTGAAATTAAATCAAAACTTAACTCAAAAGCTATCTTTATTATAAATTGGCTCTTATATGCGTTCTTTTCAGAAAAAGGCATGACATTGTTGATGCAAGCAATGAATATTATTGAATTGACCCTTCAGTGTCCTGTATTTGGCAAATACTTTTTAAGTGTTTTTTTTTTTGTGATATGTATACGTCAAACAAAAATACTCCTATAAAGATTATTAAAATAAGCTCACATAGACTAGGTTCCCTTTGTAACCAATAGGATGCAGTAAAGCAGTATATGGATTAATGTTCTCATTAGGAAAGTACTGTTCTCAGTATAATCTAATCAAGAAGTGCCTTTTTTCTTTGGGAAAATTTATAGTTTAAAGTTAGTCTACCCAAATAAATAATTCCTTTCTTCGTTTGTATATGTCACTTTTCCTTTCCTCCACAGGTCACAGTGGAGAATGGCAGTGTGCATATTGCTACAAATAAAAAGGCAAGTTACTAAATATTTAGAGTAGCATATTCTGGAATTCCTCTAAAATGATGTAATGAGCTAATGGCTTCTTTATCCTTAAATACAGACATTGGAGAATGCAAAAAGAGTAAAAGCTATGTGCCGACACACTGCCAGCAACCGAAGTATTGTAGCAATCATTGGAGCAGGTAAACATTACATTTTTATGGTGACTCCAGAAGACGAAAGGGAACTTCTTTAAATACCCCAAAACCATTTATTCATTCAGTCCAATGAAACAAACAGTCAATCCGAGATACAAACAACTCAGCGCCTTTCAAATAGCTTAAAGTGGAAGTCCAGTCTATTCCTAACTAGCTAAAATCTGCTCCCACACCCTCTAAACCCTATTCTATCTACCCTGTGAAACGAGGATGTATAAGTATTCTGAGAGCGGTCTGGTCATGTAATCAGCTGTCCACGATGGCTTCAGTGTAGAGGAGGGACAGCTGACAACGTATGCCCCATTGCCGGGCCGTCTTTAATATTGATTGGACTCTGGGCAAATCTTTTCTTGCGCCGCCCCCCCCCCCCCCCATTCAATTTCGCTCTCCACATGCCTGCACACCATGGACTGGGGTGGTGAGGGGACCCATCAAAAGACAGAAAACTCCTAGGGATCCTAGAACTCCTGGGATCAGTGGCAGTGCTAGGGAGAGGGTATGATCAATGGCAATGCTGATTTTTTTTTTCTCTTACCGACTAACAATAGAAAGAGGAGTTTCAACACTGGCCACCAATGTAATAGGGGTTTACACTGACCACTAATGTAATAGGAACATTCACAGTAACCACCAATGTAAGGAGGGATTTACAGAGGCCATTAATGTAATAGGAGCATTCACAGTAACCACCAATGTAAGGAGGGATTTACAGCGACCACTAATGTAAGGGGGACCCTCAAACTGGCCACTAGTGTGAATAAAAGGATTGTACCCCAAGCCCCAATATAATGAGAAGATTTACACTGACCACCAATGTAACTGAGACATTTAGCCTGCGTTTACAATTGTGTGTTGGGAACGCATGCAAAATCGCTTTCCTGCCACCACAGAAACATGCTGCCCTTTAGCAGATACACAGCAGTGCCATTAATTGTTAATGACACCCTCGCGTATCTGCTGACATGTGCTGTGCTACAGTGTGATTTTGAAAAAGCGTTAGGGACTTTCTTCTGCATTTCTAGCACATAGAGCAGCCCATTGAAATAATTGGGCTGCCCTACACGCGACCTACATCTTTATCCACCCTGTCAATACACCTTTGCATCCTAAAACCCCTGCTAACCTCTGCACCCCAAACCTCCCCCATCCTCTCCACTCCAACCCTCCACCCCTTTAAGGCTGGGTTCACACCTGTGCAAATTGGATGCGGGTTTCCCACAGTTTTTCCACAGTTGCAGGCAGGACTTTCAAGCATGCCCCTTTACCTCCCCAGTGGGCAGCATTCAGTATAGGTGATGGTGGATATGACCTCGGGGGCATGATATACATGTGAATGTCGCCTCTATTTACATATGAATACCGCCGATCAGCGACCATTTACATATGAATGCCGTCGCTATTTACATATCAATGCCGGTTATTTACATGCAAACACAGGATCTGCAGGTAAGTCATTTGTACACAACAATAGAGCAGAGCTGGCCAGTATTAGTAGCAGCACTTCACACAGAGATACCGGGACACAGCAACTAAAACTTCAAGGGACAAGGGAATTTAAACCGGGATAATTGTCAAGTATGAGGCAGCTGCTTTGAGCCCCACAACAATGACAGGGCCCAGGGCAACTGCCCCTTTTGCCCTGCATTAAAGACAGCCCGGCCCCATAGTATGCCTATTGGTGACGTCAGTGCTCAGGATCTGCAGCCTTTGTCAGCGATCTCTACTCTTCACTGAAGCTGGCCACTGGGGAGATCATGTGACCTGACCAAATCGCTCTCAGAATATGTAAGTAAACACGTCTTCCTTTCATCAGCAGGCAGAGGGCGTTAGTGTTAGACCAAATCCAAATCACATTTTATATATATATATATATATATATATATATATATATATATATATATATATATATATATATTGTAGTTTGGTCTAACACTAACTCCCTCTGCCTGCTGATGTAAAGGGGTTCTTCAACATTAAATGCAGTTACAACTGTAATTTAAAGTTAAAAAAAAGCCCAAAGTATATGCAACCTTATACCATGTAGGTTTTTACTGTTAGGTTTTTGATCTTGCTGGAGTCTTTCTTTAAAGAGAAAGTAGAGGGCTTTCAGAAGACAATCCCTGTCTCGCAGCCTGCATAAATGTGTGGCAATGGCATTTGCACTGTCTGGTTGTTTAGACTGCGACAGTCCTTTCATCTTCTGGTATTCGATTTACTTTGACAGTTGGGGCCTATGGGTCAGATGTCCATATCCAAGGCACATTGGCTCCTTATTGGCCAGTCAATCTTAGACCTGTACATCTTTCTTCAAAACTGCATGCCTTTTATAAGAGTGGGCGGAGTACTAAAAGAAAAAGGACCACAAACGGTGTTTGTATGTTTTTACATAAGCTGTGTGTGTGTGTGTAAATGTGGTCAAGAAATCTCTGTAAAGAGCTGTGGAATATGTAACGCTATATAAATTGGATCCACATATTTGGCTTTTTCATCATTTGCCCATGTTTTTGCTATTGTAGGCCCTGCTGCTCTGGTGTGTGCAGAAACCCTCCGCCAAGAAGGTTATTCGGGGAAGATTGTCATGGTGACCAGAGAAAGTCACTTGCCTTATGACAGACCAAAACTTAGCAAGGTCTGTATTGCTTTAATTGTTTAGCACCTTGAAATGTGTTTTTGTACAATGAACTGTCCATAGTAGTTCATTACCACAGTCTGTTTCCCTTACAGCCCAATCTGATATTGCTGTTGATTACGTAGTCTGCATGTGGCATTGGTGAAAAGAGGACATAGGCTGGC
The DNA here is from genome assembly GCF_042186555.1 of Aquarana catesbeiana. Lineage (NCBI taxonomy): Eukaryota > Metazoa > Chordata > Amphibia > Anura > Ranidae > Aquarana > Aquarana catesbeiana. The sequence goes on along the minus strand of NC_133325.1, from coordinate 666,418,811 downwards.
CATAGACAGTTCCTTTTTTTTGCCAGCCAGGGGGATTCTCCCTGATCCACAAAAGTGAGGTGGATGGACGACTCCTCTCTGCTGTGCCATTGTGTTCTCACAGCAGGACCCCTCCAGGTGGCTGCAGCTGCTGATCGACAAAAGTTTTCCAACATTCCCATTCAACTGAAGTCAATAGTTAGATTGACTTCTGTCGAGTGGGAACGGCCATAGATGGATCAAAATTTGGCCAGTCCCTGCATGTATTCTCCCACCTTATCACACGCAGAGTTGATGAACCGGCAGAGGATAAGGTGGGACAGCAAATTACTTTTTCTGGCGGGAGAAGTGGAGAATTCTTCTTCAGGGGTTTTATTTATGAGGAATTCAAAGGTCAGGTTTTATCTCTGACCCAAAAGGCTTTTGCGAGTTTCTGTACAGATTTAGTTCAGACTAAATTACTGCTTTCTGAGTCCTGTATCCAAACGGTTACAGGATTGGGATTGTGACGTCCGCCGAAGCAACCCCAATCCCTGTACAATAATGTACATCCTTATTTAAAGGATGTGTTCTGTTGACTGGGCTCATCCTGAAAAGGTGTTTGTTCCACTAAAAGATTTTGCTCAACAATATCCCATAGATAGTAAGTTTACTAAGAAATGGAGTAGGTCTGTAGTGGATTCAGTGAGCTCTGGCCATACAGCTGCTTCATTCATTCAGTTTCCTGTGAATGAATAAACTACAATTACCGTCAGTCACCATGGCAAACTTACTTGTAGTTTGAACTGTGGGCATGCTGATCCGCACACGTGTAGTTCATTCACACTGCCTACAGCTCTGCAATGACAGCCTGTACAGTGGAACCTTGGATTACGAGCATAATCCGTTCCAGGAGAATGCTTGTAATCAAAAGCACTCGCATATCAAAGCGAGTTTCCCCATAGAAGTCAATGGAAATGAAAATAATTCGTTTCACATTGACTTCTATTGTATGCAGTACCGCATACAATAGTCCGAGAGACTTGGAACTACTCGGAGAACGTTCGGAGCCACTCGGATGCACTTGGAAAACCACCGAGAGGCTCGGAAACACTCGGGAATGGAGTGTTTCTGAGTGCATCCGAGCGGCTCCGAACGGCTCAGTGTCACTACACCTCTGGCCAAATGTGGTACTGCACACCGCAGATACTTGAATCCTGCTCGTTTTGTGAGACAACACAGCTCGTATTGCGAAACGCTCGTTAACCGCGTTACTCCCAATGCGAGGTATTACTGTACAGGCAAAAGGGCTTTAGGCAGTGTGTGCAGAAGCCTGACATTGCACCTGCTATCTGCTGATGATGGGAGCTCCAGGAGGGATCCATGCTGGATTTAAATAACCTCCACAGCCGGATCCATCCAAGCCACTGAGGCCACAGGATGGTACCCGGCCTTGCATAGAAGAGCGAGGTTTTGCCTGTAACGCTTCTCTTTGAGGGCTGGATCCTAGGAACCAGGACTCTTTTTGGTCTTGCTACATTACCTAAAGTTGCTCCTGAGAGGTGCTATACAGGTCCAAAGGAGTGGAACCCCTATTATAGGGACCCGGTCTTTGAAGGTTTACTAACGCAGCCCGCTGTGATGGGTGAAGTTTGGATCTGTATGTTTCAGCAGTATCCTGCAGCGAGGATGAGGTGAGGGAAGAAGCCTAGGAACTGTAAAATGTCCACCTATGCCTTTTCTTCCATATATTAAACATTGTAAGCCTTAAGATCTCCACTAGAGGGAGTAATTTACACATACCTTGGTACGTTGCTTTTCAGCAGCTCTGTGTTCTGGCTATAACAGCATGTGTGGTCCCAGCAGTCAGTGGGGGTTCTTATTGAACAGTGCCGTTTCCTCTTCTGAGGGAACGAAGTGGGGGTACAGCAGCAGTTTTGACATATTTTTAATGTATAAATGGCCCCTACTAAGCAAATATGTATCCTGCAGATTAGGGAGCCTAACACTCTGCTGATAAACCCCCCCCCCCCTCCTGGAGAGGTGCGGTGGCGGCTTCACATATACTACTTGTATATTTCAAACTTGCCCTTATTGTGAACACTGTCCAGCAAGGGATTGTTGGGACAGGCAGCGCGCCAGCTCTTGTGCTTAGGCAGCGCCAAAAGCTTATCTTTATGGTGGCATTGTTTTTCTAAACTATTGCTCAGAAAGTGGTATATTTTTTTCTTAAGTGCCTCTGCTTTTGTGCTTAGCACTATGACTTCCAGAACTACCGCTAAGGTGCCAAAAATTCCACCCCCAGGCGCTGGGAATTCCAGTCATGCCTCCACACTGTCATCCTCTCCGGAGATACCAGACATGATAAGCCAGGGTGAGTCTTTGGAACCAATTGGTGGTACAACTGCTTCTCACACTTCAGCCCCTGTATACGTGACTGAAGATTTTCCTCTGCCCTGCAGGGCCTAGAAGGAAGATTAGCATCCTCTATCCAAGTGGATAGGAAGCGTGCTAGATCCCCCTCCCCCACCTCAGACCCTTTACCAAGGGAACAATGGGGACAGGATGAGGTATTACCCTCAGGTGATCGAGAGGAAAAACAAGCCGATTATTCCTCTGCGGAGGAAACAACAGTTGATGATTCAGCTTCGCAATCTGAGGTACAAATCCTTACGGAAATGGTTCGTTCCACTTTCATGCTACTCCTAACAGTGAGCTGAAAGTCCGGTTTCTTCCTTGGGTTCTTTAAAGCCGTTACAGTCTTTTCATGCGTTTTCCGGTCCATGCATTACTAGAAAAGCTGATTTTATGCTGAATGGGATCATCCGGATAAGCATTTGCTCCCTCCAAATAGATTCTCAGTTCTCTATCTCATGGAAGAGAAATTCACCAAAAAATGGAAGGTGCCAGCAGTTGACTCTGTGATTTCCAGTGTGAATAAAAGTTTAACTTTTCCAGTAGATAATGCACAAATGCTTAAAGATCCAACATACATCCAAACGATTTCTAGTGGGAAGAGTACTCTTTTGCCGGTCAAAAGAAAGTATAAACTTCTTTCATTTAAACAGACTTTTTCTCCTGTGCCAGGGGCATCCGCCTCTAGGCAGTGGCGACGGCCTCCGCCGTCAGACTCTAGAGGAGAACCTCAGGGTCAGGCCCAGGCTCAAAAGAAGACCTGGGGCCGGACATCTGCAAAGCAGAATACTAAAGCCTCATCATGAAGAGGCGTCCCCCCTCACATGAGTGGGGGGAAGACTTCTGCATTACTCAGAAGTCTGGCAAAGGGAAATTCAGGACAGATGGGTCCTCCCCACGGAGTCTCTAGGATACAAACTAGAATTTCGGGAGTTTCCACCGTCTCGTTTTCTGAGATCAAACGTTCCCAAAGATCCAGGGAACAGGCAATCCCGGTTTCAAGCATTAGACCGATTATTGACTCAGGGGGTGATCATACAGATCCTCACAGAAGAGCAAGGTTTGGGGTTTTATTCAAACCTGTTTACGGTACCAAAATCAAATGGGGATGTCAGACCCATTCTAGATCTAAGGAATCTAAATCAGTTCCTGAAAATCCACTCTTTTCGCATGGAGTCGATCAGGTCAGTTCTTTCTATCCTACAAGGAAGAGAACTTCTGGCGTCCATCGACATCAGGGATGCATATCTGCATGTCCCTATATTTCCCGCTCACCAAAGGTTTCTGTGATTCGAAGTAGAACAGCAGCACTTTCAGTTTGTAGCTTTGTAGTACTGGCCCCACCTCTAGCCAGGTTAAGGGCATAGGGCATAACAGTCTTGGCCTACCTAGACGATCAATTGTTAATAGGCCAGTCAGTGGCTCGCTTGGAGCAAAGTGCACGCATTACAACCACCTGGAAAGTCTGGGTTGGATTCTCAACCTAGAGAAGTCTTCCTTAAAACTGCTAAGAAAGCTGGAGTATTTGGGCTTGATTATAGACACAGCCCAGAAAAAGGTGTTCCTGCCCTCTGGCAAAGATCAGCTCCATAAAAGAGCTGGTGCGGATGGTCAGGTTGAAAAGAAATCCCTCAATTCGCCTTTGCATGAGGTTGTTAGGAAAGATGGTGGCTTCATTCAAAGCAGTCCCCTATGCCCAGTTCCATTCGAGACTGTTGCAAAATAGTATCCTGTCTGCTTGGAACAAAACGATCCAAGCTTTGGACTTGCCAATGCGGCTGTCCCCAAGAGTGTCCCAAAGCCTCAGTTGGTGGTTACTAACCCAGAATCTGCTGAAAGGAAAATCCTTCAGATCAATTATCTGGAAAGTAGTAACGACAGATGCCAGCCTTTCAGACTGGGGAGCAGTACTAGAGAAAACGACTGTCCAGGGACAGTGGTCAAGAACCGAAAGAACCTTTCCCATCAACATCCTAGAGATTTGGGCCGTGCGTCTGGCTCTGAAAGCCTGGATTTCCAGGTTAGGGGATTGTCCTGTCAGGATCCAATCTGACAATGCCACAGCTGTGGCCTATATCAATCACCATGGGGCACCAAGAGTCTCTTAGCACAGATAGTGGTGAACCATATTCTAGCTTGGGGCAGAAAGGAACATTCCGTGCCTATCGGCAGTCTTCATTCCGGGAATAGAGAATTGGCAGGCATACTAAATTCGCCAGCAGTTATTCCCGGGGGAATGGTCTCTACACCCTGATATTTTTTGGCCTGTTTGCCAAAGATGGGGGACTCCGGTTGTAGATCTTCTAGCGTCCAGATTCAACATGAAGTTAGTCAACTTTGTGTCCAGGACAAGGGATCCACTTGCATGCGGGAAACAGATGCGTTGGTGACCCCATGGGATCAGTTCTCACTGATCTATGCATTCCCCCCTATTCAGTTGCTACCACGACTTCTTTGCAGAATCAAGCTGGAAAGAAATCCGGTAATTCTGTTAGCACCAGCATGGCCCAGAAGGGCATGGTATGCAGAAATCGTAAAGATGGCAGTGGAGGACCCATGGTTCCTTCCACTAAGTCCAGACTTGCTCTCACAGGGGCCGATATTCCATCCTACTTTACGAACGCTAAATTTAATGGCCTGGCTATTGAAACCCACATACTGAAGAAACGTGGGCTTTCCGGGTCAGTTATTTCTATTTTGATTAATGCAAGGAAGCCAGCTTCCAGAGCTATATATTATAGAGTCTGGAAGGCTTATGTTTCCTGGTGTGAATCCAAGGGTTGGCACCCTCGAAGATATATCATAGGCAGAATTCTCGCCTTTCTAGAATTAGGCGTAGAGATGAAGTTGGCCTTGAGTACTATTAAGGGCCAAGTCTCAGCCTTATCAATTTTATTTCAAAGACCGCTAGCTATGCATTCTTTAGTCCGGGGTTTTATGCAAGGGGTGATGCGGATTAATCCGCCTGTTAAATCACCTTTGAGCCCTTGGGACTTGAACTTAGTTTTGCCAGTGTTACAAGAACAGGCATTTGAACCGATACAGCATATTCCCTTAGTCCTTCTGACAAGGAAGCTGGTATTTTTGGTTGCTATGTCCTCAGCAAGGAGGGTTTCGTAATTGGCTGCTCTTTTTTGTAAAGAGCCATATTTCATTTTTCATGAGGACAGGATGGTGCTACCAAAAGTAGTCTCAGGTTTCCACCTGAACCAAGATATTGTCCTGCCATTGTTTTTTTCCAAAACCATGTTCCAGGGAAGAAAAGTCACTACATTGTCTTGATGTGGTGAGAGCAGTGGAAATCTATTTAAAGGCAACTGCTCCGATTCGTAAGACTGATGTCTTATTTATTCTGCCAGAGGGTCCTAAGAAAGGACAGGCAGCGTCGAAATCCACTTCGCTAAGTGGATTCGACAAGTGATAATTCAAACTTATGATTTAAGGGGTAAGATTCCGCCGTTTCAAGTTAAGGCGCACTCTACCAGGTCGGTTAGTGCTTCTTGGGCAGTGCGTCACCAGGCCTCCATGGCTTAGATCTGCAAGGCCGCAACTTGATCTTCAGTACATACATTCACAAAATTTTATCAGGTGGATGTATGGAGGTATGAGGATATCGCCTTCGGGCGCAGTGTGCTACAGGCAGCAGTACAGGTCCTCAGGTCTTGGGGGTGCCCTACGGTTTGTCTCTCCCTCCCTTCAAATAGCATTGCTATGGGACATCCCATTAAGTTATTACTTAGGCTCTGTGTCCCATGATGTACGATAAAGAAAATAGGATTTTTATAACAGCTTACCTGTAAAATCCTTTACTTGGAGTACATCATGGGACACAGGGGTCCCTCCCCTCTTTTATGGGGTTTAAGTATTTTGCTTTGCTACAAAAACTGAGGTACTCCTGGAAGGAGGAGGGGTTATATAGACGGAGTGAACTTCCTGTATTGGGTATACCAGTGTCCAATCACCTGAAGGTGGCCCATAACCCATAAGGTTATTACTTAGGCTCTGTGTCCCATGATGTACTCCAAGAAAAGGATTTTACAGGTAAGCTGTTGGATTTTACAGGTAAACCAAAAAATAGGATTTTTCTAACAGCTTACCTGTAAAATCCTTTTCTTGAAGTATATCACAGGAAACAGGGATCCTGAATCAGTGCCAGCTACTTTCTGAAGAAACATACAATGAACTTTCCAAAAAAGTAAAATCGTGAGAAAAAATTGCCGGATGATTTATTTTTTCACTTTCGTTCATTGACAGACACAGCGCTCCATTATTCAGAACCATAGGGTTATATCACCCCCTACAGGAGTAGGACTCTAGGCAGAAAAAAAGACTTGGCTACGCCTATGGGCAGTCCTAGGTGATATACACCCCCCCTCTGCTTTAGGCCCTCAGTGTTTTTTTTTTTTGCCTAGTCAGGAGTAGGGATCTAGTTTCTGTTTTTGCTTTTTAAACTACTTTTTTTTTTTTTTCTCTTGGATTTTTTCCTGTGAGATCTAAAATCAGCTGCCAGACTGGGAGACGGACTGGACACTAAGATCCAGTGGTCTCCCCAGTCTGGCCAGTGAGCGTGTGCAGACCGCAGCTACGCGCTAGATCGGCCACGGCATAGCCCCTCTGGATGGGGGCTGGCCCCGTGAGTTAAACGCCTTGCGAGGTCGCATACGACCGGGTCTCGGCCTGTGTCGCAGCGTTCCTCGTGGCCGACAGCCCCCCACTTCGGTGGTGAGGAGGATCTGTCTGGGAGCGTTACCCGCGTACTTCGCTGGAGCGGTAAGTAAGGGGCCCCCTCCTCTCCTTCCCTGGAGTGGTGTGGGGCGCCGGTACTCCCTGGGGTGGTCGGCCTCTCTGGGATTCTCCCCCCCCCGGGTGAGGCCTCTGGCCTAGGTGTTTTGGACATTCTGTCCACTCCACCCCCCTTCTCCTTGGCACCTGCTTGATGGTTGGGTGGGTGACCAGGCATCCGCAGATCCGCGCCCCCTGCGGCAGCCCTCCGCTAATGTAGGCCGCGGCTTTGCTGCCTACCAACAAGGCGACGCGTGGGGCGGCCCTAGAGCGGGCGGTGGAGGCCGACGCTTTTCATGGCGGGCATCTGCCCTCCTTCCTCGGCTTTGCTTTGTCTGGTCACCCAGCAGACCTGTGCACTCGAGGCAAGCAGTTGAAAATTTAGGCCGCGGCATACTGATCGGGCGATGTGTGGGGCGGCCCTAGAGCGGGTGGCGGAGGCTGCCGTTTTTATTGTGGTGGGCATCTGCCCTCCTTCCTCGGCTCTGCTTTGTATGGTCCCCCCACGGACCTGTGCACTCGCTGCGGGCGACCGAAAATTTAGGCCGCGGCTTTTGCGGCCTGCTAGTCCGCGCAGGCATGCCGGACGCCTTCTACCAGAGGGACGGCGCTGTGGGGGCTCTGAGGTTAACCCCCTTTGAGGGGTTGTTTAAGTGGGCCCTCCGTAGGCACCCCCTGTGTGGGGCCTTAGTGGATGCCCCCTGTGAGGGGCCTTAGTGAATGCCCCCTGTGAGGGGCCTCAGCCAGTGCCCCCTGTGAAGGGTCTAGTAGTGCCCCCTGTGCGGGGCATCCGTAGGCGCTCCCTGTGCGGGTTCTCAGGCAGTACCCCCTGTGAGGGGTCCAGTGGTGCCTCCTGTGTGGGGTATCCGTAGGCGCCCCCTGTGCGAGGTCTCAGCCAGTGCCTCTGTTAGGAGCCCAATGGTGCCCCTGTGTGGGGTATCAGTAGACGCCCCTGGTGCGGGGTCTTGGCCGGTGCCCCTTGTGAGGAGCACTGTGTGGGGCCTTGGTCGACGTCCCCTGTGTGGGGCCCCTGTACGGGGCCTATGGCGGCAGGGGTCTCAGTCGGCGACCCCCCCAAGTTCTTTGCATTTTTCACAGGTGGCGCTTAGGCATATAAGCTAGTAAATGGCTGTCTGGCTCTGCCATCGTGTATGTGGCCCACCTTGCGGGGTTGGAGGCTACACTCCCTGTCCTGTCAGTTAGTGAGGTTGTTCCTCCTCAACTGCAGTGGCACACAAGAAGGTGCTGGTTGTCACCCTTATTAGGTCTGTACGGGAAACTTTAAAAATGGAGGATGCAGCTGTGGCTGCAGCGGAGGTGCCGGTCCCCTTGGCAAAAGCGTTCCCTTCTCCCTCCTATTTTGGAATATTTGTTCGTGAAGACTGGGAGTGTCCAAAGCGTCCCTTTGTGGTTCCAAAGACGCTTCACTGTGAGGTACCACTTTGTGGGGTCTCTTCCTTAAAAAGTGGACTGTCCCACCAGTAGTGGATCCCCCTGTCTCTAGGTTGCGCAAGGCGACCATGATTCTGGTAGAGGAGTCTCCGGCTTTTAAGGTTCCGGCTGACATACCTGGAGGGGGAGCAGATTCCCTCTGCTTTCGCCGAGTTGGCGGACCAGTTGGTCTGGGGGCTGCAGTTTGTATGTAATGCCTCTTGGATGCAGTTCCCCTGGTTGCTAAGCTCTGTTTCTGCAGTGGTGCTTAGACATGTATTGTGGTTTAAGTGTTGGTATGCGGACTGGTCTTCTAAAAAAAAAAGCTCTGACTGGGTTACCATTTCAATGGTCTGTTTAGGGTTACCCTGGATGACATTATTACGAGTCTCACAGGAGGGTCTCTTCCACAGTCTGAAATGGGGAAAAGGGCCTTGTAGCGAATGCGGTCCTTCTTCTCGGCACGCAATGTACCTGGTATGGCCATCTCGAGAGCAGGGCTCCCTAGACCTACGCACGAGGCCCCTTCAGCATGAAGGCCTTGAACCCCGAAAAGAGTTTTTTCCTTCCAATAGGCGTCTGTCATCGGATTGTTGGCAGTTCTCCTTGGGGCTGTGCAAGCCCTGTTGCTTCAGGGTGTGCTTGTCCTGGTTTCAGTGGGTACAGAAGGACAGAATGGAGTTCATCCACACGGTGGTGGCATCCCTTCATCATCCCCTCATTTCTGCCTTCTGTCAACATCACGGATGCTTATTTTTGCACTCCAATATGTGCCCGACACCAACACTTCCTCCGTTTTACTGTGGGAGAAGAGCATTATCAGCTTGCAGTGTTGACCATGTGTATCGCCTCCACTCCTCGCGTATTCACAAAGGTGTTGGCCCCAGTTCTGGTGTGGTTATGTCAGCGGGGGATTGCGGTCCTGGACTACCTAGACGACCTTCTTCTGCGAGCAGAGACCTCGGCTACCTTGAGGGGCGACGTAGCTCACTATACAGACCACAGTTTTTAGTTGGCTTCTATGCTACCTGAAGTCTGCTCCTGCTCCTTCCAGAAAATTGGATTATCTGGGCCTGACTCTGGTTTCATCTCTGGCCAGAGTGTTTCTACCTCTGGACAACTCCAGAAGTTGCATGCTGCGCTTCAACTACTGTTGTCTCTCAGGTGGGCCTTCCTGCGGTCCTGCATGTGGATGTTGGGCCTGATGGTATCTACCTTCGAGGAGGTTCCATTTGCGCAGTTCCATACGAGCTCCCTTCAAGTGAGATCCTGTCGTAAAGTGCCTGAGGTCTCGGGGCTATCAGATTTGGCTGAGCCGGAAAAAACGGGGGTCCCTGGTCTAGTGGCTTCTCTCTCTGGGATTTCGGCAGGGCACATCCTTTCTCCCCTTGTGTTGGACAGTGGTCACCACCAATGCCATTCTGTCCGGATGGGGAGGTGTTCTAGGATTGGGTTCTGCTCAGGGTCGTTGGATGCTGGAGGAATCCGGAGTGCCGATCAGTAGCCTGGGACTTTGTGCGATCAGACTATGTATTGGAACATGAAGGTCGACTTCAGTGGCTCCTGGTACAGATCCAGTCGGATGATGCCACAGCGGTGGCCTATGTCAATCACCAGGGCGGAACGAAGACTGTGTCGGCAGCCTTGACAGTAGCCAGCATCCTCCGGTGGGCAGAACGCCTTGTTCCGGCCCTCTCCGCCGTATGCATTCTAGGAGTGGAAAACTGGCAGGCGGTTGCCTCAGTCGGCTAGTGTTGGTCCACGGGGTGGTCCTTTCACCAGGAAGTGTTTCATCGGATATGTCTGCGATGGGGCACTCCCGAGGTAGATCTGTTGGCATCCCAGCTTAACGTAACAGTACTGAGGTTTCTGGCAAAGTCACGGGATCCTCTTGTGGACACTTCTGACGCTCTGGTGGGGCCAGTATAGTCGGATCTACACCTCCTCCTCTCAAGCTTCTGCCATGGCTTTTGCGCAGGATAGAGGCCAAAGGTTTTCTAGTGGGCCCAAGTGGTATTCTTGATCTTGGTATGCCTACCTGGTGCGCTTGGTCACTGATGTCCCTTGGCAACTGTCTCCCAGGGAGGTTCTACTGTTCCAAGGGTTGATCTTCCATCCTGCTTCAGTCGCTGGTTTTGAAGGCCTGGCTGTTATGAGCCAGGTGCTGAAGTTACGACGCTGCTGAAGGCTAGGAAGCCTTCCTTTAGGAAGATTTACCACCGGACGTGGATAGCATACATATCCTGGTGTAAGGCGCTTGGAGTTTACCCTCGTTCTTTCTCGGTGGCTCGGATTTCCACCTTCCTTCATGGGGGGGGTTGAGCAGAACTTGGCCTTGAGTACCATCAAGGGCCAGGTGTCGGCTTTTCAGCAGTTTTCTTCGGCGTCCCTTGGTCTCGCAACTTCCTGGTGCGTACTCTTAATCAAGGGGTTCAACATCTGCCTCCACCGGTGCGTTCTCTTTTACCACCGTGGGATCTGCTCTTGATGCGTTCGGTTCTATAGGAGCCTCTCTTTGAAAATATTCGAGAGGTTCCTCTGCTTGCTCTGTCCCAGAAGGTGGCTTTTTTGGTTGCCTATCACCTCTGCTCGCAGAGTGTCGGAACTGTAGGCGTTACCATGTCATACTACCTACCTTGTGATCCACAAAGATTAAGTGGTTCTTTGCCTTTGTCCGTGGTTCCCTCCTCTAATTCCTTTTTCACTAAGGACATTGTATTGCCTTCCCTGTGTCCCAGGTCAAAATGTCCTAAGGGATTTACCTTGCATGCCCTGGATGTGTTCGGGCGTATTGGATGTATTTGGCAGTCACAGGGTCTTTTCGGAGATCAGACTCACTGTTTGGGATCGTGGATGGGACAAAAAAAGGGGCTGTCTGCTTCTGCGACCCTTCTAGATGGATCAGACTATGACTCTGGCCTATTCTATCAGGTGTTGGGTTCCTCCTTTCCCTGTTATGGCGCATTCTACTTGGCTGCTTACTGCCTCTTGGGCCTTCCATCGGGCATCAGCTGCGCTTTTTTTCTGCCTAGTGTCCTAGTCCTGTAGGGGGCGATATAACCATATGGTTCTGAATAATGGAGCGCTGTGTCTGTCAATGAACTCAGAGAAATTGATTTTTATGGTAAGTCAAAAATCCAATTTTTTGAGAGTGAGTACCGATTTTTGACAGGTACCCGCTTTCACTAGCAAGAAAGGTGGCAGTTTGCCCTCCACCCTCCTCCCTGCCCACAACCTCCTGACACGTTGCACATCCCAGGAGGCTGCAGATTAATTTAGAAAGCACAGTAGCACTCGGGCATGTGTAGTGGGGAGCCAGCTATGAAGCTGCAGGAAGTCACATCCACCTTCCCCCAAGCATGATGGCGGTGCTGGGGACCAGAACATCCAGCCTGGGTGGTGACAGCACTGGATCCCTGGACTAGTAAGTGTCTGTGTTTTATTAAACGTCTGCAGCTACAGCAAAGTATACTATGTATTATCTGTGGCACCCATCCTTGTTATACTTTTTTACTTTATATATTGAGAGATTTTGATTCCCTCTTAAGATGTTTTTTTAACAAGAAACCTCTTAAGATGTTTGGCATTTTAGTTTTGCTCACCTGCATGCAAATTTGTATGCCAATTATACATTATGGCTAAAAATGATTGGTAGTTCATTGTAGTCATTAGAAAGTCACCTAACCACAACAACCTTTTCTACAGGCGATGAATGCAAAGGCTGAAGATCTCTACCTAAGACCCAAAGAATTTTACTCTCAACATGATATTGAAGTTTGGACAGAAAAAGAGGTAATCCTTGAACTCCAACAGAAATGGTATAGCCATATATGACAGTTTTTAAAATTAATCTATAGCTTAATTAAGGCTGACCATACATTACATAATTTTCTTGTACAATATTCCTCTAGATTTACCAGAACCATATAGTATGAGGTCAAACCAAAACACTTTCAATTTGTATGGAATCAGGCAGGCCCCTGCACTAAACAGTTGAAGGTAAATCTAAAGGAAATTGAATAAGAAAATTGTATAATATATGGCCAGCTTTTGCCTATTAAATTTAACAGCAGTCCACCTGAATAAAACAGCTTGAGTCTGCATGACAATTCTGTGGAGATCCTTCGATAGACACCTAGATGTCAAAAGTAAACTGCATTAGGACAATGAAAGACCTGACATCTTCATAAAAATGAACTTCTCAGAAAATTATGAAGCACCTTATTAATATGGCCCTTGTTTGACAATTTTTTTTTTTTTTTCTTAGAATCCGATGTCAATAAAAAGAGATCTGGGGTGACTTCATAAATAAATATACAAACAATAGGTATATATGACAACCCAATATTAAGCCAGGTACACACATAACCAAAGTCAGCCAGTGTGTACCGTTCTCTGTTCAACAGATGCCAGTCTAACGACTGGCTTCTGTCAAACGGTCATGTTGAAAAGCCAGCGCTCAGTCAGCACTTCCAGCCAATGGCTGCCTGTGGGGATCTTCACAAACTGAGTTTACAAAATTCAAGCTTGTTGACAATAATAGGAGTAGACTAGAAATAAATCAAATCTGAAAATTGAATATATGGTTTTAAAATGTAATCATAGATATTCCTTAAAGCGTATGAAACACCAAAATATAATATTTAATGCCTGTGTCTGTGTTTACAAGTAACTTGTTGCAAATGTAGCATGCTGTACTTTTTCGTTCTTCCATAGCTGTAAAAAAATGGACCCCACCAGTTCCTCTTAATTTCTGTTTTAATTGACCATTCAGAGCACAGAAGATCAGTCCTATGGTTGTCAGTTTGTGCCTCTTTTTTTCTAGCTTGGAGTTACAGGATGCAGTGTCTACGTATGGCTAGGCTGTACCGTGGTCGTGGTCAGACTTCTGCTGGCCCCACATAGTTTGAGTGTCAGCAACTGGGGTATGAGACAGAAGCTGCTCATTGTCCCATGGAGGGGTCAGGGGGTGTCTCTGCCTGCTACACCGGAGTTACAGGGACATGGTCAGACATCTGACATTTTAAATCACAACTGCTGCTGGGGTATGTGCCATTAGCAGAATTTGCTGCTCATCGTAAGGAGTCTCCACCGCTACTCAGATCATGATACAGTTCATAATGCAGAGCCAATAAACAATGAAAGAAAGGTATTTTCAATGTGTTTATTTTCAATGTATTATATCACTATTTCACATTGTTTAAACATTTATGCAAAGAAAGGGTTCACATACACGTTAAGCTCTAGCCACCTGCTGCTTTAACTTCCTTTTACCTCCCCTCCTTTTTATTTTTTTTTCTGTCAATTTTTTTTTTCCCCCATAAGAAAAAAATATATTTTCTCTTCCATTTGCTATTGTCTATTTTTCTGTTTTCTGTTTCCAGGTGCTAAACCACTTCACACTTTACAAACCGTGGACGTGTATTTTGGTTGTGTATTTACTGACCTGGCATTTTTATTTGATATTCTTTATTACACAAAGTTAAAAAAACACAGAAACTTTTTTCCTTGTATAATAAAATATGAAAACCCAGTGATCATTAAACTCCACCAAAAGACGCTCTATGGATCTCAAAAAATTATATAAATTTGAGTACAGGGCTACATGACCAAGTATTAAAGTATCACAAGAAGCACTGGAAAAAAAATATTGCCTGGTAATGAATTGGGTATATACCAGGGATGTGCACCTGCCATGAACATAAAAAGGAAAAAAAAACGATCGCGCTTCAAGGGTTTTAGCCCGGTGACCTGGGGTCACAAATTGGGGGGTAGGTAGCTATAGTCCTACCCCACCATTGGGGGTCCTACGATCTATGGTTCCAGAGATACAGGGCTCCTTGTGCAGCCTGTCAGAAGCTACATACAGAGCGGCCAATTTAAATACAAGCTGGCACACTCTGTTTGCAGCAGATTGAGAGGATGAGCTCACAGTGCCTCTGCTCACTTCTTGTTAGAAGCACTGAGCTCAATGGACAGCTTGGAGTCTTGGACCAATGGCAAAGTACCATTGGCCCAAGCTGTCCAATAAAAATGCTGCAGTGCAGGCTGTCCTCTCACTGCAGTGTCATAGAAGGGGGCATGTGTCTAAAAGACACATGCTCCCTTCCAGCCCAGCCCGCTTAACTACAAGGACAAAAACATGGGTTTATGGGTATAAGATTTACCCACAAACCCATGATTTTCTCACACAGTTAAGAGGGAGAATGAGAATCTGCTGCTGTTGAAAAGGTACTGTTTTAATCAAGCTAAATCATATATTTATATGCTATATGTTACAACATAATAATTCATTATTTATCTATTTACTGTGAATTTACTGGCTGGAAGTTATAACTTCAAACTTCAGTAATTTGTCTGTTAAGCCATCTGCTTGAGTACAGTTTTTGAAAATATAGTAACATACCTTAAAAACAATATATTATAGTTATTTGTATATTACTTACTTATGGCAATTAACCCCTTGCCACCCAGTCCAATTCTGACACTTCTCTCCTACATGTAAAAATCATATTTTTTTTTTTTTGCTAGAAAATTACTCAAAACCCCCAAACCAAAAAAAAAAAAAAATATATATATAAATTTTAGCAGACACCCTAGAGAATAAAATGGTGGTCGTTGCAACTTTTTATGTCACATGGTATTTGAACAGCAATTTTTGATGTTACACCGAATGGCGCCAAACTTCAGTACTTAAAGCAGAGTTCCACCCAAAAGTGGAACACTCGCTTATATGCTTCCTCCCCCCTCCGGTGGGGAGGAAGCATATTTGACACCTTTCAGGGGGGAGGGGAGAATGGGGGACCTGTTTTTGACAGGACCCTCTCCCCACTTCCGGAGACAGGCTGTGGCCCGATCTCCCGGAAGTTCGATCCCCCCCCTTCTCCTTCCCCCGCCACTGGGTCAATTAGAAAGCTCAGCACGCTTCGCGCATGCGCAGTTGGGAACCAGGTGTGAAGGTGAAAGTCCTCACTGCCTGGTTCCCTTACCAGTAATAGTGGCGGCAGCACCTGGGCGTCGATCCGAAGATCTGCTGGTGTGCCGACAATGCGGTTACAGAGTTACAGAGGAGGTCTAGTGCTAGACTTATTGAATTCTCACAAATTTTCCCCCTCAGTTTCTGAGCCGTGGTGGCGATGTGGAAGGGAGACTGGCACGTCCACTACATTTGGTGTAGCTGCACATCACTGCAGCCATTTTGGCATAAGGTACATGATGTAATCACAAAGGTATCCTCTCTCCAGCTGGAGTTTTCTTCAGTGCAGTATCTATTACACCTGTCTAAAACCTCTAAAAAACACTACTACAAATCAATTGCGATGCATATGGTCAACGCTGCATAAATGTGTGTACCAGTTCACTGGCGGTCGTCATCCCCGCCTTCAATGACAGAATGGTTTCAGTGAATAAACCATGTGGCGTAGATGGAGGAGCTGATCTACCTCACTTTAGATAAGATCTTGAAATTCACCGCCACATGGGAACCATGGACGGCCTTTAAAAGCTCTTGATTATTCAAGGAGCTTACACATAGCGCAACGTTACTTACCCAGAGGACTATTTAATCAGTGAATCGGAAGGTCACCCCTGCGTTACACTGATGGTGTGACATTTCTTACTGATGTGACTTCTAGACAATGGAGAGGGAGTTGGTGATTTTCTCACCCCCTCTCCCTTACCTGCTCCTGTCCTTCACAACCCACCCCATCCACCCCACCATCCTTCCACCCCCAACCTTTTTTGATTTTTTTTTTTTCTCTCTTCCCCCTACCCACTCATATTGACTGGCCAAGGCCCATGAGGGTTGTATATGACCCCCCCACCACCACCACCACCACCACACAGAGGAATGTATTATTACTGCTTAGAAATGGTTAATTTTATTTAATTTTTTCCTTTGTCTTGCTAACCTTCTGGGCTTTCCCGGTCTGAGCTCCACTGTTATTACATGCACTTGTGACGTATTACCCTTTGTTTTATTTTTTTTATTTTGTATCCCTGTGAAAATTCAATAAGCTGTTTATGCTAAAAAAAAATTACTGATCTCGCTCTAACGGTGGCGGCATATGTAACCTGTGTGTATCTGGCCCTGATACTAGCCAGTGCCTCACCAGCCACTAACCTCACCGCACATCCCTGGTCTATACAGGCTGATAATTGGCTAAAATAATTAGCCTGTGTTTGGGATGTGTTTGGGATACTAACATTTCTATTAATATTCCATATCTAAAAATACATTTTTAATATAAAAAAAAGAACTTTTAAGGCGTCTGCATTTATAGTGGACATTTAACTAGCTTATTGTATATACACAATATATTGTCTTCAAGGATGGTTATTGTCTCCTACTGTGGGGACTGCAGATATAAACTACCAGAATACTTGTCACTGCTTTTGTTTATTTGGGGTGAACTCTTTGTAATGCCCTGGGTCTAACATATGGAGCCTTTTCAGAGGATTGTGGAGAATGCTGGCTAAGGGCAGGCTGTGGAAGTCAGCTGGTAGATTGGTCTGCATATGATTTCTGTAATTGTTTTTTTAACATTTCTTGAAAAAGTTGATGGGGAGGAAAGTTACATTGTTTCACTTTAAACTACATTTCCAAAAAAAAAAAAAAAAAGTGTATTAAGAAATCTTCTAAAAGCTATAACGCAGAACTTCCCACTTTTTTACTAAAATTCATATCAGGATTCAGAGATGTGAAATCATCTAACACTGGTTTTTAAACGGTTAAAAAAAAAAAAAATTATATATATATATATATATATATATATATATATATATATATATATATATATATATATATATATATATATATATATAATAATATAATTTATTTCTCTTTTTTACTTCACTTGCCTTTCCTGTGTCCTGTTCCTGGTTTCCCTTGAAGGCATTAGTGACGTAGCCTCAACCACACAGATGGCACCATCACTGGAGATTTTCTGCCTAAGTTGCGAGATCTTGCAGTATTTTCATACTTTCCACACGCTATATGAAGTGCATGATGTCATGCACCTTATCTTGCGCATGTACCATATATTTGTTAACCGCATTGGTTGTTTAAAAAAATGTAAAAGAAAAAAAAAATAGGTGAATTTAATGTTGTACAGCAGAAGTGCAAATGCGCAAGTCGAGCATGACATCATGCGCTCCATCTCATGTGTGCATATTATAACATACATTTTCAAAATGGGAGCAGGGCCAGCCTAAAAAACACACACTAGAAAAGAAAAGCAGTATGGTAATAGTACAAAGTATTGGATAATTTTGCCATTTTTGTAGGGGGTGGGGGGGTTGTCCCAAGAGACTCTCTATTCCCTAACACTGTATTATTCTGTAGCTTAAAATATGGAAGCCATTACATTTTTGACTTTCTATCATTTTGTGTTTTAATCTTATGCTATGACTTTTTATTTTCTGCAAATCTTTTAACATGCAGTGTGACTGACCTCTTGTGGATACAGCTAGTAATAAAATTCTTGTTAGACAGGAAAACACTTTTGTGCCCTGTTAGAGAACATGAACTGTTTAATGCAGTTAAAACAGTGACTGTATCCCACAGATGACATGGTAAGGCATAAATAATGAAATGCTCCTATATTTTTATATATATTCCCAAAAGCGTATATTTTTGTTGCCATGTAGGCGGTTTCAGTCAACACAGATGAAGCAAGAGTGAAATTTAGGAATGGATCATTCCTTCAGTACAGCCAACTTCTAATTGCTACTGGCAGCAGGTAAAAAGAAAAACCATACAATTTATATATGCTCATATATGCTCATGTATGTATATTTGTATATGTGTTTTTATATATTTTGTCTTACAAAAAAAATGCAGGTGCTTGATATTTTTTTTTTTTCATTTTATAAAATAATAAAACCCATGTCACTTGTCTTTAAACTTAAAGCATTCAAACTAAAAATGCATTTTTATTTTAAGAAATCAATAAACCTGAACTGTAAAATAAGCAAATACAGTCTAAATACAAGAGACATATAGTATCTCACAAAAGTGAGTACAACCCTCACATTTTTGTAAATATTTTATTATATCTTTTCATGTGACAACATGTTATACAAGCTGTACACTCACTACTTTACATTGTAGCAAAGTGTCATTTCTTCAGTGTTGTCACATGAAAAGATATAATAAAATATTTACAAAAAAGTGAGGGGTGTACTCACTTTTGTGAGATACTGTATATATTGTGTGTATTTTTCCTTGAATCTAGGAGTACTTTGAGTACTGTATTTCTCCCAGATCTGTGCAGTAATCCAGTGTGAAGCTTTGCCTCTGTGCAGGAATTTCCTGTAGTAAAGACCAGTCACCACTACTCTCTCCTTGTGTAGGATTGCTGGTCTTGTCTCCGCCACTCCTGTAGTTTTCTGCAGGTAGCTTGTAGAGGGTGGAGCTCCTGGGCTCCTCCCACAGTTCCACTTTCTGCACAGGCTATGTACAGCATAGTATCAATGACACTGCTATATTTACAAGATAGTCACTGGGCTTGCAATGGTGTTTGGTGCTCACAAATTGGATTTATATCCTCTGTGTCTATTGAGGAATTTGTTAAAATAAGTTTTGTGCCCCGAGTTCAGCTTTAAAGAAAACCTTTGAAAAATAGAACGGTTACTGTTGCTGACTACTTTTAAAAATACTACTAGCCTGGCCATCACTGGCTGATTTTACTTGTTTTGGGTCAGTGCCTAGTTCACACTAATAGCTTTTTCGTTCAACCCAGAGAGTTGAAACTGACAGCTCCAGTCGGAGCTGGTGTACTAACAGTCAGACGTTAGTACAGCGATCTCTCCCCGCTGAGCTGTTGTGTTCTGACAGGAGGACGGCCCCCTGCCAGAACATGCTTCTGGCTGAGAGTGCTGATCGGGAGCTGATTGGCTGCTGGTTTTCCAGCATGCTCGTCTGACAAACTGCTGGCTTCTGTCTGACCGGCTGACACACGGGCTGAGTGTTGGCCCTTTTTTATTGAACCAGTCCGATGTCTCCTGACATTCAGCCCGTGTGTACAACGCATTAGCGTATGGAAGCAATTAGCTTGGGAACCAGCTAACTCGCATATTCAGAAGCTGAGGCAAATAATAGTAGCCTCCATATTTTTATCAGCTGTAAGTGATACCGAATGCAGGTCTCCTGCTGCAACAGGGATGACCAAATCGGTGGGCTACACTTCAGGAAACTGGAATCAGGCTGAGTATGAATAAAATAAAATTTAATAATCCACACAACACCTGTTCAACACCAACTGACCAAAAAACACAGCAAAAAAACAGAAAATTGTATCATACTTACCGTAATTTTCCTTTCCTGACGCCAATCCATGGCAGCATACTAGTGATAGGCTCCGCCTTTCTTCCCTCCCTCAGGACCAATGAAATAGCATAAATTAAAGGCCAGTTAGGCCCCTCCCCATTCTTCGTAATTAGCTAGATACCGAAACGCACAAGGGTGGGTCTGTATGCTGCCATGGATTGGCGTCAGGAAAGGAAAATTACGGTAAGTATGATACAATTTTCAGTTTTCCTGACGCCACCATGGCAGCATACTAGTGATACATATCCTAGCTGACAGGGTGGGTTCTACTTAAACCAAAATAATTATTTTATATATATTATATATATATTTAAATGGGACAGAAGACTGAACAGTCATTCCTCTGAAGCCCACTGATGACAAGGCACCCAGATCTATTCTGTAAAGGTTGAAAAGGTATGCTGGGAAAAGCATGCCACTTTCCTGTAGAATGAATCCATAGATGCTTTCAACTGGGCCGCCTATGAAGCCTCAAACCCTCTGGAAGAGGATGCATCCTACCACTGAAGGAGGCTCACGTCCCATTTCCCATCTGCACAACCAATCTTGCTAAAGTCCAGGAGGCAACTTCTCTTGCCTGATGAATTCCATCTGGAACAGTGAAAGACTTATCATATTGACAGCTTCCAGAGGAATTTCATTACGAGAGAAGTTGGGGAAAAATATATACAGTAGGCTTAATTGCAGTTTCATGGAGAAACTCAGTTTCTGTTCTCTGCTTTGGGGAACGGAAACCGAGTTGGACCTCTTCTTAAATTGGCACTTGCTGTGAGAAGCAAAGAAGCCTGTCTGTGGTAGGCCACCTGTGGACAAGCCTCCCCCTCATGCTCTGGCAAGCTTGCATGATGGATAGTATGTCCGTGTATTGCAGTCCCCTAGGAGGTATATTGCTTCCGGAATTTGCTGGTGATCTTCCTACCCAGACATTCTGGGTTCTACATCTCTCAATAGCATATTGCCGCAAGATCCTCCCTGGAGCTGAAAATACGCAATTGCTGTCCTGTTGCTCAACCGCAAGATGACTTGTCACCCTTGATTCTGTGTAGCAAGGTCAAAGTGATAAAAAAAAGGCTGCCTGACCTTCCAGTGTTTTCGAGGCTACCTCCCTTGGCTAGCAATCTCCACTTGCATTGACCGACAGACCCTCGCAGTGCGCCTTCCTAGCTATCTTGCCGATTTAATTCATCACATTGATCCAGTCAGCTGGTTCGTGACATCCTCAACGTCCTTCCTTCACCGCGGAGCGCTATACATGCTGCGTGACACTGACCATAGCTGCCAACACGGTGGTCCCCACCCTAAATGTTGAGGGTCTTTTGTATGGGTGGTGACTGATACTTGAACCGTGGAGAAATGGGACGACCAGCTGAGAGATGGACAGCCACAGAAAGACAGAGAAGAGGAAAAATAGATAAGGCAACAGCGACTTTGCTTCTCCCTCTAATAATGTATATCTAAATATATACATCTACACACTCTCTCCTTCCCCCCCCCTTTTTTTTTAAAACAATATGCATGCATATATAAATACATGCACATACCGCTCCATATAACCCCCCCCCACACACACACACACATACATACCAACCAACATAAGAACACACACATGTATACACAAACATATACATGAACATATATACATACCGCAGAGGGTCAGCCTGGGGAAGGGTCAAGAAAGGATTAATTGAAGAGGGCAGATATTTCTCAGACCTGTTAATTGTCAGCTGGGCTGAAAGTCTCAGAGAGAAGCTGTTTGAGTAGGAGAGAGAGACACAGCAGCATGCTGTGTGAAAACATCCATTGCTGGATGGTGTGCTGGGTGAGCTTAACCACATAAAGACTGTAGCTCTGATTGGAGCCATGAACTATTATCTATAAGCCTGTGTGCTGCTGAACTGTGAGCTGTACCTGTGTGCACAACCGTGTGACAAGACAAGTCTGTCTTATCTTATGTTTATTTTGCCATTTTGCTGAATAAAGCCACTTTTGTTTAAATGGACTGTCTCTGAGCCAGCTGTCCACCCCTCCGATCCCCTACAATACACACATCCATATATATACACACACACACACACATACATATATATATACACATATATACATACATATACACACACATACATACACACATACACATATACATACACACACATACCCACCTGCCCCAAACCTATACATACACAACTTACAAGCATAAGCTATACCTACAGCCGGCCTAGGACAGCAAAGGGCAGAGAACCTGTCTAGGGGGAGTAATGTACCCAGACCAGTGCCACTGCAAGAGGAAAAGAACAGGAGGTGCAGAAAATGAGAAAATTACAGGAGACAAACAAAGGCAAAGGTAAGAAGGATGCAAAGCTGGCCTCCCCAAATCCAACAAGCTTTGCAGACACCAACCTTAAAGGCAGATTTCATTCCTAAATAGGAAAAACTGCTCAGCTCCATCGAGACCCACAGAAGGAGCTCCCAAGCTACTCTGGCGCTTTTAGCAGCCTGATACTGGGACTTCGTACTTGGAGAGGCTTAACCCAGCCGGCAGCTGCCTGGAGGCAGAGGGGGAACATAGTACTGCTTACTCTTCACTGGTACGTGGAGGTATGAGGACAAAAAGAAGAACGGGGCGGGGCCTAACTGGCCTTTAATTTATGCTATTTCATTGGTCCTGAGGGAGGGGAGAAAGGCGGAGCCTATCACTAGTATGCTGCCATGGTGGCGTCAGGAAAAAAAACTAAACATGACAGTGAAGCAAAACCAACAACCTATAATACACTATATACAAATTGGAGAGAATATCACATAAATAGGGCATAACTAGGACTGGCAATGGGGAAAGGGGAGCAGAGATGGGGTAACAGAATACTGGATGCAAGCTACAGGATCAAGATAATGGGCAAGTAGGTAAAACACTGAAGCACTGATAAAAATCAAAGGAGGGGTTATATACCTTACCAGCAGTCAGCATCAGGTGGAGCCTAATTACTGGGATCTGTTAGCTGCTGGGAGACATCTGCTGGTGGCCACCAGAACTGTGCCCTTCAGCTCTAGAAACTGCAGTGTCGTCAGCAGGTGATCCAGTTCTTGACAGAACAAATAGAAAAAAAATAGGGAAAATAATGTTTTCTTAACCACTTAATGACCGCCTCCTGTAGATTTACTGCTACAGGGAGGCCGTTTTGTGTGTGTGTGTGTGTATGTATTTATACACAGTTTCTGTGATGTAAAAAAATGAGACAAAGATAAATCATTTGAGAACTTTTTCCACCTTTTTAATATGACCTATAAACTGTACAACTCAATTGAAAAACAAACTGAAATCTTTTGGGGGGTGAAATAAAAAAAAATAAAAAAAATAACGTGGTTGCATAAGTGGGGCTGTAGCTGTGTTTAGAATTAACCACTTCAGCCCCGGAAGGTTTTACTCCCTTGATGACCAGAGCATTTTTTGCGATTCGGCTCTGCGTTGTTTTAACTGACAATTGCGTGGTCGTGCTATGCTGTACCCAAACAAAATTGACGTCCTTTTTTCCCCCACAAATAGAGCTTTCTTTTGGTGGTATTTGATCACCTCTGCGGTTTTTATTTTTTGCGCTATAAACAAAAGAGTGACAATTTTGAAAAGAACACTATCTTTTACTTTTTGCTATAATAAATATCCCAAATTTAAAAAAAAACAAACATTTTTTCCTCCGTTTAGGCCGATACGTATTCTTCTACATATTTTTGGTAAAAAAATCGCAATAAGCGTATATTGATTGGTTTGCGCAAAAGTTATAGCGTCTACAAAATAGGGAATAGATTTATGGCATTTTTATTTATTTATTTATTTATTTTACTAGTAATGGCGGTGATCAGCGATTTTTATCGGGACTGGGATATTGTGGCGGACAGATCAGACATTTTTGACCCATTTTTGGGATCAAAAAATATGGCTATAAAAATGCACTGATTACTGTATAAATGTCACTGGTAGGGAAGGGGTTAACACTACGGGGCGATCAAGGGGTTAACTGTGTTCCCTAGGTGTGTTCTAACTGTGGTGGGATGGGACTGACTAGGAGGAGAGAGATCAGTGTTCATACTTAGTATGAACACACGATCTCTCTCCTCTCCCCTGAGAGAACCGGGATCTGTGTGTTTACACAGTGAATGCTGTCACGAGCAATCGCGGGTGCCCGGAGGTCATCACACGCGCGCCCCCTAGTGGTAGAAGCATCAGAGGGATCTCATTGTTAAAATTTATCAGTCAGGAGAAGGGTACAAAGGATTTCCAAGGCATTAGATATGCAAAGGAACACAGTAAAGACAGTTGTCAAGTGGAGAAAATATGGCACAAAAGCGACATTACCGAGAACTGGACGTCCCTCCAAAATTGATGAAAAGATGAGAAGAAAACTGGTAAGGGAGGCTGTCAAGAGGCCTACAGCAACATTAAAGGAGCTGCAGGAATATTTGGCAAGTACTGGCTGTGTGGTACATGTGACAACAATATCCTGTATTCTTCATATTCTGGGCAATGCGGTAGAATGGCAAGACTGAAGAATGAAGAAAAACATCCCAGCCCGGCTAAATTTTGCAAAAACACATCTGAAGTCTCCCAAAAGCATGTGGGAAAATGAGTTATGGTCTGATGAACTCATAATTTTTGGCCATAATTCCAAAAAATATGTTTGGTGCAAAAACACTGCACATCATCAAAAGAACACCATACCCACAATGAAGCATGGTGGTGGCAGCATCATGCTTTGGGGCTGTTTTTCTTCAGCTGGAACAGGGGCCTTATTCAAGGTAGAGGGAATTATGAACAGTTCCAAATACCAGTCAATAACGGCACAAAACCTTCAGGCTTCTGCTAGAAAGCTGAACATGAAGAGGAACTTCATCTTTCAGCATGAAAACGACCTGAAGCAAACATCCAGATCAGCAAAGGAATGGCTTCACTGGAAGATGATTAAAGTTTTGGAATGGCCCAGACCTGAATCCCATTGAAAAATCTGTGGGGTGATCTGAAGAGGGCTGTGCACAGGAGATGCCCTCGCAATCGGACAGATTTGGAGTGTTTTTGCAAAGAATGGGCAAATATTGTCAAGTCAAGATGATAGACTCATACCCAAAAAGACTGAGTGTTGTAATAAAATCAAAAGGTGCTTCAACAAAGTATTAATTTAAGGGTGTGCACACTTATGCAACCATATTATTTTATTTTTTGATTTTTACTTACCTCCACCTAAAAGATTTCAGTTTGTTGTTCTGAGTTGTACAGTTTATAGGTCACATTAAAGGTGGAAAAAGTTCTGAAATGATTTATAATTGTCTCATTTTTTTTTTATATCACAGAAACCTGACATTTTAACAGGGATGTGTAGATATTTATATTTTGTGTACACACACACACAAAATACATATATTTTGTGTGTGTATATGTGATTCTGCATTTCTGGGTAGAGGGCACACACGTGCCGACCACTGAGTCCTGGCCAATAATTGACTGCCCAGTGTCATTAGTACAGTGACAGTGCATGTAATTATCATCAATGGTGGAGAAGGACCTAGGAGTTCTGGTAGATCATAAGCTTAATAATAGCATGCAATGCCAAGCTGTGGTTTCAATGGTGGCGAAGGATCTGGGAGTTCTGGTAGATCATAAGCTTAATAATAGCATGCAATGCCAAGCTGTGGTTTCAAAAGCGAGCAAAGTCCTTTCTTGTATTAAGAGGTATAGACTCCAGAGAGATTTTGCCCCTGTACAAATCATTAGTAAGACCTCATCTGGAATATGCAGTTCAGTTTTGGGCTCCACTTCACAAAAAGAATATCGGGGAACTGGAAAAAGTGCAGAGAAGGACAACCAAACTGATAAGAGGCATGGTGGAGCTCGGCTATGAGGAAAGATTAGAGAAAATTAATTTATTCTCATGAGAAGAGGAGATTAAGGGGGGATATGATCTACATGTATAAATGCAAAAGGGGTCCATATAGTGAACTTGGTGTTGAGTTTTTCACTTTAAGGTCATCACAGAGGACAAAGGGGTACTCTTTGCGTCTTTCATCTCCAAATTCATCTCCAAATACGGAAAGGTTTCTTCACAGTAAGCTGTGAAAATGTGGAATAGACTCCCTCAAGAGCTGGTTCTGGCCAGCTCAGTAGATTGCTTTAAAAAGACCTGGATTCTTTCCTAAATGTACATAATATAACTGGGTACTAACATTTTATAGGTAAAGTTGATCCAGGGAATATCCGATTTTGGCTCTCGGGGGATCAGGAAGAATTTTATTCCCCTGCTGTAGCAAATTGAATCATGCTTTGCTGGGGTTTTTCGCCTTCCTCTGGATCAACTGTGGGTATAAAACTGTGTATATGGGATTGTATGATTTCTCTTTTATTGGTTGAACTAGATGGACTTGTGTCTTTTTTTTTTTTTTCCATATAACTTTCACACAAACCAATCTATATACACTTATTGGGATTTTTTTTTTTTTTTACCAAAGACATGTAGTAGAATACATTTTGGCCAAAATTTTATTAAATTCGATTTTGGGATATTTTTTTTTTTGTTAGCAGAAAGTAAAAAAGTTTTTTTTTTTTTTTGCAAAATTGTTGGTATTTTTTTCGTTTATATAATAAAAAAAAACAAAAAAACTGGTGATCAAATACCACCAAAAGAAAGCGCTCATTGTGTGAAAAAAAACAAAAAACATACCTTTTGTTTGGGTACATCATCGCATGGCCGTGCAATTGTCAGTTAAATTAGCGCAGTGCCGCATAGCAAAAAATGGCCTGGTCACGAAGGGGGTAAAAACCTTCCAGAGCTGAAGGGGTTGATTTTGAACAGGACTAAAACATCGTTTTTAATAAAACTTTAAAATTTTTTTTTTTTAGTTGGGTATATATGAAATATTTAACAGGAATATTTCATACCTAC
Source organism: Aquarana catesbeiana (assembly GCF_042186555.1). NCBI lineage: Eukaryota > Metazoa > Chordata > Amphibia > Anura > Ranidae > Aquarana > Aquarana catesbeiana. The sequence continues at coordinate 666,391,976 of NC_133325.1, read as the reverse complement.
AATGGTGGGTGGTGGAGCTTTTCATATGTTGGCCAAGCGAATTTTGCTAGCTAATCTGCACCCTGCATTAAATGTCTGTTTACAACATTAATATTTTATTCATATTTATCTGTTCTATGAATTATAAAACATCAGTTTAAAAACACAAAAAATGCGATCTCTTGTCACCTGATCTTGTACGGTATCAAGTTCTTTGATGCTTGTGGGTTAAGGTAGGGTATTCCCCTGTCTGGTCCTTATCTATTTTTTGACCATAACAAAGAACTTTTCCCCTACTCTTGGTATGGCTATGAAAATCACAGCTCTGCTGTAAGTTGAAATTTCTGGTTCATCCCTGTTGAGTGAATTGTCTATATATTCTCAAGGCGACTCCACTAGGAAGCCGCAGTAATGCTATAGTTAATATCTTTGTAAAGTATTTACTGATTAGTGGGTGTTTGTACTGTGTAGATCAATTTGAGTAAACATCCCCTGTGCTGTCACTGCGCATGTTGGGTGTGCCTGGCGGGCCTTATCAATGCCCTTAGCAGTCAGCTAGCTCAGTGGTCATCAACCCTGATCTCAGGGCCCACTAACAGGCCAGGTTTGCAAGATAACTGAAATACATCACAGGTAATATCATTTGCTGCTCAGTGATTGCAGCATTCCAGTCTGCATCTCCCCAAGGTAATACATAAAACCTGGCCTGTTAGTTGGCCCTGTGGACAGGGTTGATGACCACTGATCTAGCTGATACAGTGAAGTTTCCAGCAGTGGATCTGGTCTGTACACAGAGCCTGTGAATGTGTTGAAATGCTGTAGGAACAGGAGACTCATGCAGATGCACCCCTCCCCTAGAATAAGTAGTGATGGTGGGTTCCTAATGTGGAGCTCAGTCAGAGCTCTGTTTCTTACGCCCATCTTCAGTAAGTGCACCTGACTTCCTTGGGCAAGTGCCTGGTGCAGAGACGGGTGCTGTTATACTGTACAAATGAATTCTTCATCTTCTGCTGTGCAGCATTGGGGGGAAAGTGAGGAAGCAGGCTCTGGATCTATAGCACTTGTAAAAATGAGACAAAGTTCTACATGCACTTTGTCCCCTAGGGGACAGGAGGAATAAAATATATTTATGGTGATTGCAAAGTAGGTGGGGATCTTGTCATATTAACCTGGCACTATCCCCTAAAACACCAAATGGAAAAATGTGAACTTCCCATGTGCCCCCAGAAAAAGGAGGGGGGTTGATAGGACCAGGGGAATTTTAATGTGCTACAAAATCAAAAAAGTAGATATCCATAAACCTAAACTTTTATTTTGTTTATTAAAAGCGGTAAAGAAAAAAAAAAAAAAAACTATATCAGCTACAATGAAGTATTCAAGTATACAGTGGGGATGGAAAGTATTCAGACCCCCTTAAATGTTTCACTCTTTGTTATATTGCAGCCATTTGCTAAAATCATTTAAGTTCATTTTTTTCCTCATTAATGTACACACGGCACCCCATATTGACAGAAAAACACAGAATTGTTGACATTTTTGCAGATTTATTAAAAAAGAAAAACTGAAATATCACATGGTCCTAAGTATTCAGACCCTTTGCTTTGACACTCATATATTTAACTCAGGTGCTGTCCATTTCTTCTAATCATCCTTGGGATGGTTCTACACCTTCATTTGAGTCCAGCTGTGTTTGATTATGCTGATTGGACTTGATTAGGAAAGCCACACACCTGTCTATATAAGACCTTACAGCTCACAGTGCATGTCAGAGCAAATGAGAATCATGAGGTCAAAGGAACTGCCTGAAGAGCTCAGAGACAGAATTGTGGCAAGGCACAGATCTGGCCAAGGTTACAAAAAAAATTCTGCTGCACTTAAGGTTCCTAAGAGCACAATGGCCTCCATAATCCTTAAATGGAAAACGTTTGGGACGACCAGAACCCTTCCTAGAGCTGGCCGTCTGAGCTAAACTGAGCTATCGGGGGAGGAGAGCCTTGGTGAGAGAGGTAAAGAAGAACCCAAAGATCACTGTGGCTGAGCTCCAGAGATGCAGTCGGGAGATGGGAGAAAGTTGTAGAAAGTCAACCATCACTGCAGCCCTCCACCAGTCGGGGCTTTATGGCAGAGTGGCCCTACGGAAGACTCTCCTCAGTGCAAGACACATGAAAGCCCGCATGGAATTTGCTAAAAAACACTTGAAGGACTCCAAGATGGTGAGAAATAAGATTCTCTGGTCTGATGAGACTAAGATAGAACTTTTTGGCCTTAATTCTAAGCGGTATGTGTGGAGAAAACCAGGCACTGCTCATCACCTGTCCAATACAGTCCCAACAGTGAAGCATGGTGGTGGCAGCATTATGCTGTGGGGGTGTTTTTCAGCTGCAGGGACAGGACGACTGGTTGCATTTGAGGGAAAGATGAATGCGGCCAAGTACAGGGATATCCTGGACGAAAACCTTCTCCAGAGTGCTCAGGACCTCAGACTGGGCCTTCCGACAAGACAATGACCCTAAGCACACAGCTAAAATAACGAAGGAGTGGCTTCATAACAACTCCGTGACAGTTCTTGAATGGCCCAGCCAGAGCCCTGACTTAAACCCAATTGAGCATCTCTTGAGAAACCTAAAAATGGCTGTCCACGAACGTTTACCATCCAACCTGACAGAACTGGAGAGGATTTGCAAGAAGGAATGGCAGAGGATTCCCAAATCCAGGTGTGAAAAACTTGTTGCATCTTTCCCAAAAAGACTCATGGCTGTATTAGATCAAAAGGGTGCTTCTACTAAATACTGAACAAAGGGTCTGATACTTAGGACCACGTGATATTTCAGTTTTTCTTTTTTAATAAATCTGTAAAAAATGTCAACAATTCTGTGTTTCTCTGTCAATATGGGGTGCTGTGTGTACATTAATGAGGAAAAAAATTAACTTAAATGATTTTAGCAAATGGCTGCAATATAACAAAGAGTGAAACATTTAAGGGGGTCTGAATACTTTCAGTCCCCACTGTACATCTAAACATTCATAAGGGAGGATAAGTGAATCGATGCGTTTCGCTTGAAAAAGCTTCCTATGGATCCACTAAATTTATGGCGACTCTTATTTAACATTATGCCATTAAAAATTAGTAAAAAATGATTGATTAGTCTTTACATTTCTGGTCCCACATATCTTGTGTATATTTTATGTTGTCTCTGGCAACTGCTGGGCCACTGAGATTCCATTTTGTTCCTGTGCTCCATGCAATCTGACAAGGCCTGTGGCATTAGCAATACCCATCAGAGGTGGTTTCGCTACTGTTTAGTTAGGTTGCACTTGATTTGTACACATGGCATCACAGGTTGCCCCTTGACAGAGCAGAATGAGCGCAGAAGCAAGATTGTCTTGCACTGACCAGTTGCTTGAGACTTATCTTGGGAGCCAATACAGAAAGCCTCTTTGTGTTTTATACTAGTACACTATCGTTGCTTAGAATGTTAAAAATGGAACACAACTGTATCTGTATTGCTTTGTGATATAGTTTTTGTTTCATTTTCTTTAGCTCGCTTTTTATTGTTCATGATTGCTACATTTGTGTGTGGGGAAAATATTAGCTAGGAGCTTTTGTCTTTCCCAGAAAGATTAGGTTTCAGATGTTTTTTTTTTTGTTTTTTTTTTAACAAATGATATTGATAGAATCGTATTCCAAATTAAGAAAGGCTGTAATGTGTTTTTTTTATATACAGTGTCTATATAAATTTCCTTTTAGGTGGAAAATGGACTGAGAATTACACAAAAAATATCAAGCTGATTCTGTACATGTTTATTGAGTGGACGTATTGATTGTCTCACACAGTCTCTACTTATTACTCAGTTTTTCTTCATTTCCCTTCACGACTTGTTATCTTCTGCTTTTTCCTTGTTTTTTCACACAAATGCAACTCTCTTCAGATGGATTTTTTTGATACTGTATATTTTCAAGCACTTCTCTAGCTAGGATAAAACCTATATGCATCAGCTGATTATTTATCTATGGGGGCACACTTTTTGTTCCTTAGTACAGGCATTATTATTATTATTTTATTAGCATTTTAATAAAAATAAAATAACATTACACAGTAGTGAGAATAGTATTGCAAATGAGCAGAATAATTATGGTTGACATCATTTCACTGGGCAGGCAAACACCAGCATCTTAACTTTGTCCAAGACTACCAATTCCAAGATCCTTAAATAGAAGCATTTGGGACTGGCAGACCTCCGTGAATCTTGGTGGTCATGCAAGGATTTGGGCTGTCACTCCTCTGACTCATTAACCACTTCTAGTCTGGGCCAATTCTGACATTTTTTCATTTTCAATGGTTTTTATTCAGAATTTTTAAAATATACAAAGTCAGCCATAGCCGTTATGACAATAAACAGTCATTGGCTGTAAACCAGGGTATAGATGTTTGCGACAGTTAAGAGTACATACTCCCATCAAACATAATACATCGCCATTTACATTATGAATTTTGACATTTTTCACATACATGTTTAAAATCTGCAAATTTTTATTTTTTTGCTAGAAAAATTTCTAGAACCTCCAAACAGTATATATTTTTTTGAAAGCAGAGACTCTGTAGAATAAAATGTTGGTCGTTGCAGTTTTTTATGCCATTTTATCAATCTGAATTCAATCAAATTTCAGGAAAAATATACTTAACTGCATTTTAGTGTAAACAATATAATGCCTGAATTTTTGGTAAAATATAAAAGATGATGTTGGGTAGAGTAACTGGATACCAAACCTGTCAAGTGAAAAATTAAAAAGGTCCTGCGCTTATGCCACTATTATGGTGTTCCTACTCCTTGGAATTCTATGTTGTCTTGACGCTCTTACTCAAATTGTGCACTCACTAGACCTCAATGACCCTCTTAACTTAATAAGTGGGTCCACAATAGCTAGATATATGCTGTCCTTCCTGTCAGCCTTCCAGCCTTCTAAGTCACCGCCTTCCAGCTTCTGATCTTTGCACCCTTTAATCCTCCAAATACATTTTGGCCATCACGAATAAACATTAGAACAGAAAACCATAGTGCAGTCATTTTTATTGCAATAGTAAAAATAAAAACACTTCCAAGTGTGCACTTACTTTAAAATACAAATGGCAGCATTCAATATGGTTACTTTCCCACATGGATCCAAGATGGCCACTGCTGACCTAGTTCCTGTTCACTTCCTGCATGTGTTTCACAAACCAGAAGTGATGTAGGCGGAAATGACATTACAATGACCAGTCCCAATATGTTTCGACCAATTGTCTAAGTCAAGGAGGGATGTCAGCGGTGGCCATCCTGGATCCATGTGGTAGAGTAACCATATTGAATTGGAAGCTGCGCTAAAAAAACAGGCAGAAGGCAAAATATTGGTCACCAGTATTGCTGGTGGCCTTCCTGTAGCTGATCTTTCCCCCATTACTGACTAACCATACCTTGCATTGATGTAGATCGGGATGGGCTAATATAGAGCATGATGAAGACACATGATAAAGACTTAATCAAACAGTGGACTTTTAATGTACCGGACACAATTGGACAATTTTTTGAATACTATAATTACAATTAATACATGATAAAATGAAAATAGAAAGTGTATTGCTCACAATATAAATCATATCCAATTGCCTTGCTATTTAAAATTGTCTCAACCTGCACCTGTCTACTTTAACAACATTTATATAAATTCATAATAAATGATAATCCTGTACATCATGATAACATTGCTAAATATTATGATTAGACAAGACAGGTGAAGGGATGGAGACTAGGATAACCATGCCTTGTCCAGCACATGTCTTTGTCTGGAGGCAGCCATATTGGTAGGAGCATGCATAAAAACAAAATAATCTGTCAATAATAAAATGTCAATTTATTATACAAGAATTGACACATACAAATAAAAATTATTTGGCTGTCAAGCCGGTTAATTACATTTGTCAGCATAAAATATGCATCAAGCTGATATATTTCCAATGCATACTTCACACAGCCAAAATAATTCCAGTTAAAAAGAAGGATGCATCTTGTAACTCAACGCGTTTCGTGAATACAGTTTAACTTCTTGAGGAGTAGATGTCTCCAACAACAAATCTCTAAACTAAATAACAGATGCATAAATTATATTAAAGCACTCCGTAGGAATGCGTGGGTTACCAACACTATGCATATTGATGTCCTAAAAAATCCAGGACTTAAAAACCAGCTTGAAGCTTGACCAAACATGACACCTCCAATTGGCAACCGCTGCTCAGTGTCTGACCCGGGAGTAGCAGAAGAGAACCAGGACACCCAATGGGAGACATCGAGGGGCCGCACAAGAGAGTATATGGCTGGTATAGAGAGATACAAAATACCAAGAACCAAACCTATGAAAAAGGAAGTATATAAAGTGAAGCTAAATTAAGAGTTTGCTAAGTACCTTTAAGTGCTACCAACATAAAAAAGAAGATATTTCAATTTTATTAGGGGTGAGATTGATCTGTATATACTAAAGGGGTACTGCACAGTGGTACATTTATAGAAGGAAACTGGAAAAGTACGAAGTAGAGAGAAGAAACGAACAGCTTTTAAGTAAAAGCCACCATGCCTCTCTTTTAGCTTGAATACAAGATCGCCTCATGGGTTAAACCTGAGGTGGGATCTGGATTTACACTTGCATTAACCACATGGCGACCAGGGCACGACGATGTACAGCTGCAATAAAAAGTATGTGAACCCTTTTGGAATGATATGGATTTCTGCACAAATTGGTCATAAAATGTGAGCTGATTTTCATCTAAGTCACAACAATAGACAATCCCCGTCTGCTTAAACTAATAACACACAAAGAATTAAATGGTACCCCTGCAGGGGTGATTATTTCTGGTGAGTGGGGGAGCATTGGGGGGTGAGCACTTCAAGTCACTACCTGAATCAAACGCACAGAAGTCACTGGTGTATGCCCTCAAGGGTGAAATAAACAGTATATACACTGAACTTATTTTTCCCATCTGCTTAAAAACTCTTTTACATGGATTATACATATATATAAACAAACTGTTTAGAAATGAACCATCACCTGCTATAATATACAAGAGACTGGAAACAATCTTTTATGCATGATATTTTTGGGATTGTATATGTATTGTATTTAATGCTCAGGGAGCGATTTATAATTTACTTCATTAAGTTTTTCACACTCATAATTAATTTTATTTTTAGCAGGCGCTCACTGTCACAATATTTTTGAATCTTGGGGTTAGATACTACCCTATTTTACATTTTGCAATGATTATGGGATTGGCAAAACAGATATTACACTGACACTTTTTACTCACTTATGTTCTTCATCAAATATCAACAAAATATTTTTCCTTGGCGCCATTTTGTCCCAAAACTTTTGAACTTTGGGATCAACTTCAATTTAATTAATTGCATAGTATATAGAATCATTTGTTTTCACTTTAGTCAGCACATTTTTACATGACAGACAATATATTCTCACTGGGGTGATCTAAACAATATATATTAAGCAGTAATTAATACTTTTTAAATCACTGGTGGTTTTATTTTATTTTATTTTAATCTTCCGTTTTTTTCCTATTATAGGGTCTTCTCTATCTTTAGACCGTTATACGGCATCTAGTGATGGAGTTCTTACATGTCATAATCATTTGAATTTAGTGTGTAGTTTATGACATCCGTACCGACAATTAATTAACATAGAGGGCAGCGCCTTTTATATCTCCTTATTATCTATCTATATATCAGCCTAAACTGAGAATTTTTTTAAAATATTTTTTGGGGGATATTTATTATAGCAAAAAAGTAAAAAAAGTAAAAAATATTGCTTTTCTTTTTCAAAATTGTCGCTTTTTAAATTTTTTTGTTTATAGCGCAAAAAATAAAAACCGCAGAGGTGATCTAATACCACCAAAAGAAAACTCTATTTGTGGGAAAAATAGGACGTAAATTTTGTTTGGGTGCAACGTCGCACGGCCGCGCAATTGTCGGTTAAAGCGACGCAGTGCCGTATCACAAAAAGTGCTCTGGTCAGGAAGGGGGTAAATCCTTCCGGGGCTGAAGTGGTTAAAGCTCGTTTGGCTGGGCTTCTCCTATGGATCACAGGAATGCAATTCGTTTTGCACTCCTGTGACCCGTTTTTCGCAGAGAGCGGACTGAAGTCTGCTCTCTGCTGGCGTCACAAGAATCAGTCCAGGTACCGCGTCATCCCGACAAAGTCTGGATCCGCCAGGTGCCTGCACTGATACCCGTCTCAGCCTCTCAGCGAGTCCCTGAGGGGCTGAGATAGCGGCTCCCCGCCCCTCCACAGCTCAGCGCTCCAGTCAGCGTCGGGGAACTGTGAGAACCGAGCCATCAGCGATGTTTGATCGCTCGGTTCTCAGTGCAGAGACGCCAGAGGAGAGATGCAGCCACAGACCGATGCTACATCCACCTAGGTAAGTATGAAACTAGAATAAAAAACAAAAAATAAAACATACTTCTCTTTTAATTTCCCTCTCCCCTTATCTTTCTCTTTGTGGATGTCATGATGTTTTGTATATACATCTGTTTTGCCCTCACTGACGGACACTAATTGATTCAATTAATTCATTTGTTTCTTTTTCATTGCACATGTTTATATAATATTGTATTAATTTGTGTGCTAAGCTTAGTAACATACACTTGAATCCACCCTCCAACTGTTAATGCTGCTTTTTCTCTTGTTGACTATTGGCCATTAATTAAAGGGGTTGTAAACCCTCTGTTTTTTTTTACCTTAATGCATCCTATGCATTAAGGTGAAAAAACACCTGACAGCCACCGGCCCCCCAGCCCCCTGAGCCCCTTTATCTCCTCGGCGGGGACTGTTCCCCTCTCCACGGGGTCCCGGCTCTTGATTGGATAGATTGATAGCAGCGCAGCCATTGGCTCCTGCTGCTGTCAATCAAATCCAAAGAGGCGGGGGCAGGGCTGAGTCCGGCATTCGTGTCTGTGGACGCAAATGCTGGACTCGGGAGCGGGCCCGCAAGGTAACCCCCTCAGGAGAGCGCTTCTCCTAGGGGGTAGCCGATGCGGGGAGGAGCCGCGAGAGCTGCTGGGGGACCCCATAGGAGTATGTTCGGGGCCACTCTGTGCAAAACGAGCTGCTGAGCGGAGGTAAGTATATGTTATTTTAAAAAAATAAAAAACAATCCTTTACAATCACTTTAAGGCAATTGACGGGTGGAGTGTATGGCACTTAGTGATGCTATTTATTTTCAAAAGTTCTGTGTTTTAAGTAGTTATGACTAAGGCCATGTAGGCTGAAACGTGTCAACTTGTTTTATCTGCGTTTGTACACTACTGTTTTTCAATAAACATGAAGATTCTTAAGAGCAACAACTTGCTGTGCGGATCATCTTAATGGATTGCTGTTTACAGACAAACGACTGTGGATCAAGCACCCGTGAGCTTTGCTGTTATTCCTGTGTATGGGTAGTAGCACTATATCCTTTTCTTGTGTGTAGTCCAGCTGCAGTACCTGGCTACCTGGTTGAAAATTCACTTTTAGGTCAATTGAATCTATTTTCTGGCGTTTGTGTAATTTTTTTACATTGTGTTGGCAATCCACTGATTTATTTTACTCTTTGTCTAGAGCTGTGCTTCTACCTATACTTTGATTTTTCTTTCGCATATGTTCAGACCAAGAGAACTTCAGTGCCCTGGCTCTACACTGAGAAATGTATTTTATTTGCGGTCTCCAGAAGATGCCACAGCAGTCAGCAAAGAAGCTACAGGCAAAAATGTGGTGATTATGGGCAGCTCTTTCATAGGTAGGTTTGTAAATCTGTACACATAAGGCATGTGAAAAGATTAGATGTTTCCAATATATGTTTTGAACCTCAACTGTACTTTTTGTGAGGGCCCAAAAGAAGACAGTTGTTTCATGTATTCTTATATATATTTTTTTTTAATCTTGACAGTACAGTACCAAGGCTAATATAAATATAGCCAAATTATTACAAGCAAGGTCAGGTAAAATATTCTACTCAATGGGCACTAATGGGACAGACGATGTAGTTGGTAAGGAGTGTTCTGATCAGTGTAATTAGAGTTGCCAGCTCATCCCTTTAAACCCGAACACATATTAATTACACAGGTTCTGTGGGTGATTAAGGTGGTAATTAAACTCGGTGCCTTATCTGCATTAAATTAGCCTCAGAACCTGTATAATTCATATGTGTTCAGGTTTAAAGGGCAACAAATGTTGGATGTGAGCTTGTTGGCTGAAAGTCCGACCGTGTGTAAGCTCCATCGAACATTTGTTGTCGGACTTTCTGCCAACAAATGTTGGCTAGCAGGTTCTCAAATTTTCCACCAACAAAACTTTGTTGTCGGAATTTCTGATCGTGTGTACACAAATCAGACGCACAAAAGTTCACACATGCTTGGAATTAAGCAGAAGGAGACACACTGGTTATTGAACTTCCTCTTTCTCGGCTCGTTGTACGTCACCACATTCCCACGTTCGTAATTGTTGGCCAACATTTGTGTGACCGTGTGTATGCAAGACAAGTTTGAGCTGACATCCTTCAAACAAAAATCCACGGTTTTGTTGGCAGAAAGTCCGATCGTGTGTACGGGGCATTAGTGTAATGACAAAATAAGGGTGGATTTTTCTGCTGGTTCATGCAAGTGTGCAGTGCACATGACAAATTGTTTTTCTTTTCTGTGGAGTTTTGTGCACTTTTTGCCTTTAATAATCACTTTGATGTTTTGTACATTGTTTATACTGAGGCTGATTTACTAAAGGAAAATATTCATACAATAAAAAGTCTGACTATCCACTTCAATTATTCAATCATGTGCAGATGAAATAAATAAAACAGAAATTTGCTTTTCGTATGATTATATAAGTACAGTGAACATTCACACAATTTATTGTGTGTAAAGGTTCCACTTCTTTTAGTAAATTGGCCTGGGATTCTTGAGTCAGTTGCATCAGTTACTATTTTAAACGTGATTAAAGCTAAAGCTTCTACAAAAACCTAAAAAGAAATACGGAGGCTGATATTTTTGACCTTGTCCTCAAAATGTTAGTTGCTGATGCAGGCATTGGCACCAGTACTTTGAGACATTGACCCAGAAAACTAGAATATACCACCACACCTAATACCGTAGTGCTATATTTTAATGCTACATATTTAGAAGAGTGCCAGCTTGTCATTTCTTACTCCACAGGTTAATATACAGTGTGTGTGTATATTGTATTACAGAGGATCATTTAGTACTGCATAGGTACATGTCTACATCTTAATTGTACAGTACAAGACATAGGCTGCGTTATAGGCTGCTACCTTCAGGTGATTAAGATGCCTATAAACACATTTACATTTATCCACTTCATCAGCGGTTTCTACACTTTGCAGTAGGAGACAATTATCTCCAGTTTGTTGCACCTGACATTTGCCCTATCCTCTACTCTTAAGAGTATTTACAAAGGTCATTGCACCTCTTCTTGGCCTTCCTAGAAATTCAGGACATCCTCTTCTGAGAGACTCGTTTGGGTGATCAACTTCCAAAATCTACTCTCCAACCTTCCCTTAATCTGAATGACTTCAGCCTCTTTCTTGACAGTCCAAGTAAAAGTCTTCCTTCCAAGAGAAGAAACTTCTCTCTGCTTTAAAGTGCATCATCAGGAGATGGATAAAACAACTCATCAACAAAGTTTACACTGTAAAGGACAAATCTCCCCCCCCCCCCCTGCTTTTATGTGCTCATTCCACCAGGTTACTGAGTGTTTCCTGGCCGTTCCAACATGAAGCCTCTCTTACTCAGCATTTCTAAGGGCAACACCTGGTCCACTGTTCATTCCTTTTTTTAAAAGGTCTACGAGGTGGGCGTCCAATCTTCTACAGATGCAGCCTTATGCCACGTATACACGACCAGACTTTCTGTCAGAGTAGACTCTGATGGTCTTTCTAACGGAGTTCCGCTGAAACGGACTTGCCTACACACGATCACAATAGAAAATCCAAAAGTGTGGCGCTATAAGCTCCGTAATTATGTGATGAATAAATATATCAAAATGATAAGAAAATCCTAAAAATTAAGTGACTTCAAAGCAAACATTTCAGTGTAAACCAAAAAATGCCATGTGAACCGATGTAACAATAACTAGTGAACAAAGTAATAACACTTATATACATTCACCAATTCAAATGATAAGTGAAAAAAACATCAAAGATGGTATTAAATAAAAAGTCCATATCACAATAGGTGAAATAATAATAAAAAAGCAAAAAGTCTGTGATAACAGTGTATAGGCGATGATAAACAAGTGTCTCCTGAACATGCAGAGGGATTGTTTAGACCCAGCAACCTGGTAGATAAATGGACCGTAGGGAGACCAGAAGTGCACGGAAGATTGAAATCAGTGCCAGGACCATCACCAGAAATCATGGAGGCTTACCAGAAATAGTGGCCTGAAATGGCATATGCCATACAGGTCAAAAGGGCTTGATGACCAACAGGTCTGGGTGTTTTATCTGGTCAGATGTCATCACCACACAGAAAGGGGGAAGTAATCAGCACGGCTTCCTCATCAATGGATATACCACCATAAGCCAAGCGAATGATTCGTGTTGCAAGTGAGGGGTAAAAACACTCACATAGCGTGATAACGTTTAAACTTGGATTTATTTAAAATTTAAAAATAAAAAACAAACTCACATTATCAGAAGATAGGAATAGCATGTAAATCGTGTAGCGGCAGTCGTGAGGGGTCCACCCGACATGTTTCAACTAAACAGTCATCATCTGGGGTGTGGAACCCCCTCACCCCACCGCTCTATATATAGATAAATGATGACCCCCATTGGAAGTGTCCAGAACCGGAAGTGCTTCAGATGACCTTTATTTCCGGTTAAAGGAGGCATATAATACAAATACGCTTATAATTCCCTATACTCTGAAAGGAACTATGTATATGTATGTATATGTTTCAGAGTATAGGGAATTATAAGCGTATTTGTATTATATGCCCCCTTTAACCGGAAATAAAGGTCATCTGAAGCACTTCCGGTTCCGGACACTTCCAATGGGGGTCATCATTTATCTATATATAGAGCGGTGGGGTGAGGGGGTTCCACACCCCAGATGATGACTGTTTAGTTGAAACATGTCGGGTGGACCCCTCACGACTGCCGCTACATGATTTACATGCTATTCCTATCTTCTGATAATGTGAGTTTGTTTTTTATTCTTATATTTTAAATAAATCCAAGTTTAAACGTTATCACGCTATGTGAGTGTTTTTACCCCTCACATGCAACACGAATCATTCGCTTGGCTTATGGTGGTGTATCCATTGATGAGGAAGCCGTGCTGATTACTTCCCCCTTTCTGTGTGGTGATGACATCTGACCAGATAAAACACCCAGACCTGTTGGTCATCAAGCCCTTTTGACCTGTATGGCATATGCCATTTCAGGCCACTATTTCTGGTAAGCCTCCATGATTTCTGGTGATGGTCCTGGCACTGATTTCAATCTTCCGTGCACTTCTGGTCTCCCTACGGTCCATTTATCTGCCAGGTTGCCGGGTCTAAACAATCCCTCTGCATGTTCAGGAGACACTTGTTTATCATCGCCTATGCACTGTTATCACAGACTTTTTGCTTTTTTATTATTATTTCACCTATTGTGATATGAACTTTTTATTTAATACCATCTTTGATGTTTTTTTCACTTATCATTTGAATTGGTGAATGTATATAAGTGTTATTACTTTGTTCACTAGTTATTGTTACATCGATTCACGTGGCATTTTTTGGTTTACACTGAAATGTTTGCTTTGATGTCACTTAATTTTTAGGATTTTCTTATCATTTTGATATATTTATTCATCACATAATTACGGAGCTTATAGCGCCACACTTTTGAATTTTCTATTGTTATTTTGATCCTGAGTCTACGGGTGTGTTGGCTGCTGTTTTAGTTTACTTTCAGCGCAGCGCTGTACTTAACCTTTGTATACAGTTTTTTTTCCTACACACGATCACACCAAAGTCAATTCGTTTAGAACGCGATGACTTACGACGGGACTAGAAAAAGGTAGTTCAATAGCTGCCCTTGTGTCGTTTTTGGTCCGTCGGAATAGCATACAGACGAACGGTTTTCCCGGTAGGAATTGAGTCCATCGGAAAGATTTGAAACATGTTCTATTTCTAGGTCGGTCAGAATTTTCGAAAGAAAAAGTCCGATGAAGCCCACACGCGATCGGAATGTCCGACGGAATGATTCCGTCTGACCTTTTCTGTCGGAAAGTCCGGTTGTGTACGCGGCATTAGGCAGCAAGGTACTTGCAGCAGCATTCTGAAGTTGGACCTGTTGACCTGACCTGTTGACCCGACCTGTTGACCCTAGTTGTAGGGCACAGTTTTTTGCCTAGTTGTCTATTCTTCTTTAATGCTTGGAGATGTCCTAGGATCTCTAAATAAGCCGCCTGTGTTCTGCACTGTACAATTAAAATATATGCCAACGCAGAATTTCATATTCTGATATGTACCTGCTGTACCATGTACTTGTACGAAAAAAGTATCCTGTTCTCTTTGTATTGCTTCCTTTTGTGTGAAATAACTGTAGTTCCTGCCAGTCCCTATGCTTTCCTGACCACACTGGGCAGCAAAGGACAGGGTTATCAGTTCTTTAGCTGTGCTGAGAACCTGGCCTGCTCTCCAAGGATCAGACTGGTGCTGACAACAGTGATTACAATGTCCAGTCACCTGAAGATACCAGGCTAACCCATGGTCAAATTTTTTTTTCACAAAGACAATGCTGTGCAACATATTTTATTGTTCTTCATGACACCAGTCAATTGCTACAGCACAATCGTCATCAAAGTTGACTCATCATCATCAAAGATGGTAGGATATGTGGTTGAAATACACCGACCCAGATTATACAGAGATCAGAAAAAGAGTAAATTCTGAGTTCCTAATCTTCATATTTTTGTCCAGACCAGTGACATACAGCTCTGAAAATACCAGTTTTTTGGCTGTCATTCTTGTTCAATAGTGGACCAGAATGTCAGCCAAGGAACTGGCTGTCCTTAAATGCGTCCAGTAGAATCTGATCTCCTGATCTACATACTTGTTTCAGGCTAATACCTTAAAGTAATGAAGCCATCTGATCAGCATTACAGACAGGCAGCTAATATGTTCAGAAGGATTGGTCAATAATGGCAGCCTGTGTTTCTGTCAGCACAGGTTACCTTAAAAATTATTTTTGTACATGGGTGCCTAACTCGTGTCTGGCTGTTGCCCATAATCCCATCTGTTTCTGGCTGTAATCGAGAAAGCCAACATGGGCCTCTCACCTTCTGCTTTTAGTGTATACTGAACCCTGTAAGCAGCAAGCCAGAATACCTAGGGTTTGATATAACTGTAAAATGCAGGCCTTTGCATATGGAATCCTATATAGCTTTATCTTGCTTATTTCCTGATACTCTAATTTGCAGCTGTGCAGGTAGCTAGTAGGAAATGACACTACCCTGATGGGTTCTATGCAGTGGAAACTGTTGTTTCAGATCGTAGATTTTATTCAAATAAAACAATGACATTCTAGCATATGTTTTAAAAATAAAGGGAATGTGTCTTTCAGAAAGAGGGCATGAACATATGCAGCAGTCTACTAGTAGCCTAAATAATCTGTTACAGCCAAATCTGTCTGTGCCAGGAAAAAAAATATAATGCTAGTTTAATTGAGAGTATAGCCATTTGAATAATCATCTACAACGTAAGTTGTATGTGATCCAGCACTTCCTCTCTCTTCTCTTTCCTAGGCATGGAAGTTGCAGCTTTTCTTTTGGACAAAGCTAACTCTGTGTCTGTGATAGGAAAATCTAGTGTGCCCTTTCAGGCTGTGCTGGGAGATCAGATTGGAACACTGGCAATGAAGGTAAGTGCAAATGTTTCTTTATCATAGTGCAGAAATTCCCAACTAGCTTTTGAGTCACTTGAGGTTTTAGCCCCCGTTCACACCGGTGCGACTTGACAAGTTGCACTCTATTTGTGTCTATGGAACCGTTCAAATCGGTGTGACTCCGATTTGCACCAGTTTGAAAAAGGTTCCTGCACTACTTTTGGTGATTTTTATCTGCGAAATACATTGACACCTGTGCGTGAAATCGCGTGAATGTCGGCAAGCTGTAAACGAAGAAGCACTGTCCAACGGCTTTGGAATTTCTCTGAAGTAGCACAATTTCAAAGCCGCGTTCAGTGTGAACGGGGGCTTAATCTAGCTCTGATGTCAATGATGAGAGCCTTTGTTCATTTTTTTTTCTTTTTTTATTGCATCTGTTTGAATGCTTGCTGCTTTAACATTTTTTTGCTTGAAACAAGCTGAGCTTCGGTTATATTTTTCATAATAAGCACGCATGTAGGTAATGTGTAAGACTTCCAGCTATTTATTACTCTCAAAGAAATCAAATTGTACTTTGCAACAATGCATTTCTTCCAAAAAGATCATCTTTTGTTTAAGCAGCATCCAAGGTTAGTATCTATTCCTGGGACTAAAATGCTGGTCCGAGAATTATGTACAGTTCCAGGCTGTGTGTATACATGTTGTCACACCGCTTTGCCCCCTGCTGCTACTTCTTACCTGGTAAACTGGTAGAAAGTTCAAGTGGTTCTAAAGGCAGAAGGCCCCCTGCTGTGGGGGCACTTGGCAGGAGGGAGGAGCCAGGAGCTCCAACGAGGGATCCGAGAAGAAGAGGATCTGGGCTGCTCTGTACAAAACCATTGCACAGAGCAGGTAAGAATAACATGTTTGACTTCAATAGACTTCAATATCACTTTAAGCTGGGTACACATGGATCAAAAATCGTCCAGTTCAACAGGGCCTGGCTGAATTCCGATCGGTGTGGAGCTCTCCCAGTTTGACAGAAGCTGATCATTAGATTGGCGTCTGTCTAATGACCTTGCTGGAAAACCTCCTTTGATCAGCAGTTTTCCGCTAATCAGCTGCAGCACTGATCAGTGCATTCTGACAGTGGAGAAGTCCCGCTAACAGAATACAATAGCACAGCAGGGGGATTCCTGCATCCGCCTTTCTTGTGTGGATGCAGGTATCTGTTTTTTGTTTTTATATTTAATAGATATATTTTATGATAAAAAACAAACTGTGTGTACCCAGCTTTAGTTTTACAAATGCATCCCACTGTGTGTAATAGATTGTGATAAAATTCTCCTAGAATGTTCTGCTTAGTCCTTGGATTGCCTAGGCAGAAGCCCAGAGATTGCTCCCAAAATAGAGAGGTTTTATTTCAGTTGTTTTATATGGGTTCATTAAAGACAGCACAGCTTTCAGCCTTGACGTTTTTATTTGCTTGGATGAAATTTTTATTGATCCATCTGATAAGGGATGAATCTTCACTACTGTGTGTAAGTTTAACTTTCAATTTGAGCTGTTGAGTTTGAGCTGTTGAGGTCTGTAAGCTTTTTTTCAATGGAGCAGATAATGGAGGCATTTAAATTACATTGTTGCTGTAAATTGTGACATATCAGGAATTAATTAGAGACTTGTAAAGTTACTGATAGGTCTGCTTCAAATGTTGAAATAAAAATGTTATGTATCATCTAATGGTAGAACTCTATAGAATTCTAAATATAAACCAAACAAAAATTTCAGCTGGGAGAGCTGCTGATGCGCAAATGAACTGATCTCTACATCAGAAATCCACAATTTATCTGTACATCTGCTCCTTGAGGATAAGTCAAATTTTTGCATATACAGGGGATTTAAAAAAAGTTTACACACCCTTAAAATGTCAGGTTTCTGCGATGTAAAAAAATGAGACAAAGATAAATCATTTCAGAGCTTTTTCCACCTTTTAATGTGACATATAAACTGTAAAGCTCAATTGAAAAACAAACTGAAATCTTTTTTTTGGGGGTGGGGGAGTAAAAATAAAAAAACTAAAAGAATGTGGTTGCATAAGTGTGCACACCCTCATAACTGGGAATGTAGCTGTGTTCAGAATTAAGCAATCACATTCAAACTTATGTTAAATAGGACTCAGTACACACCTGCCATCATTTAAAGAGCCTCTGATTAACCCCAAATAAAATCCAGCTGTTCTAGTAGGTCTTTCCTGACATTTTTTTAGTCGCATCCTACAGCAAAAGCCATGGTCCACAGAGAGCTTCCAAAGCATCAAGGGATCTCATTGTTAAAAGGTATCAGGAGAAGGATGCAAAAGAATTTCCAAGGCATTAGATACAGAGGTGAAACTAGACATTTTTTCTCCCGGGGCAAAGACTCAGTTCAACCCCCAGCGGCAACACTGGAAAAGAAGGGGTGAGCCGAAAAGCAAGCCTTTATTAAGGCCTGCTTTTGTGCGCTCTTGTTCCTTCCCAGTGATGCCTCTCCTAATCCACGTAGGAAAGGTGAGGCTTGAAACTTTTGGAATATTATAGGATTGTATAAGACCTGGGACACCTTTTAGTGCCCCAAAGAGAGTAGTAATGCAGCAAGCGTAGTGCGCTGCGGTGAACAGTGGATGTGGCCAAATTGCGTGGAATTGACATAAAGGAGCATGGTTACTTAACCACTTCAGCCCTGGAAGAATTTATCCCCTTCCTGGCCAGAGCACTTTTTGCGATTCGGCACTGCGTCGCGCGACGCGGTCACGGTCGTGCGACGTGACTCCCAAACAAAATTGACGTCCTTTTTTTCCCCCACAAATAGAGCTTTCTTTCAGTGGTATTTGATCACCTCTGCAGTTTTTATTTTTTCCGCTATAAACAAACAAATAGCGACAATTTAGAAAAAAACACGATATTTTTTACTTTTTGCTATAGTAAATATCCCCCAAAAATATTTAAAAAAACATTTTTTTTTTCCTCAGTTTAGGCCGATATGTATTCATCTACATATTTTTGGTAAAAAAAATCGCAATAAGCGTTTATTGATTGGTTTGCACAAAAGTTATAGCGTCTACAAAATAGGGGATAGTTTTATGGCATTTTTATTGATAATTTTTTTTTTTTACTAGTAATGGCGGCGATCAGTGATTTTTATTGTGACTGCGACATTATGGACAATTTTGACACATTTTTGGGACCATTGGCATTAATACAGTGATCAATGCTAAAAAATTGCATTGATTACTGTAAAAATGTCACTGGCAGTGAAGGGGTTAACCACTAGGTGGCGCTGTAGGGGTTACGTGTGTCCTAGGGAGTGTTTCTAACTGGGGGGGGCTGTTTGTTACACTACACTGATCGCCGCTCCTGATCACAGGGAGCAGAGATCAGTGACAGTGTCACTAGGCAGAACGGGGAGATGCTTGTTTACATTATCATCTCCCCGTTCTTCCTAACTGTGAGACGATCGCGGGGATCCCCGCGGACATCGGGGCCGCGGGACCCGTGATCATGGTCACGGAGCTCCCGGCGGGCAGGCGCATCGCCTCTTAAAGGGCAACATACAGGTACTTTAATCTGCCTGTACGTGCCCTTCTGCCGCAGTATATCTGCATGAGGCGGTCAGGAAGCAGATAAAGCAAAAACATTCTTGTACCCATAAAATATAATACAACTTAAATTATGCTTAGATTAATAAAACAAATGTCATTGTAAAAATATGAACTTGGCCTACCTTTTAAAAGTGGACAGCAGGCCCTGCTGCAGGGCCGGGGCATGGATTTTTCTACACAGGTGAAAGTGCACTTTGCATTATAGTATGCTCCACAAATATTATAGTTGCTCCACAAATATTACAGTTGCTCCACCACAAATATTACAGTATACTCCACAAATATTACAGTATACTCCACAAATATTAGTTTATCCACCACAAATATTACCATTGCTCCATCACTAATACAGTATACTCCACTGCAAATAATACAGTATACTCTACCACAAATATTACAGTATACTCCACCACAAATATTAGTTTTTGGCCAGCTTCTGCTGACTAGGCGGCAGTGGGAAATGCTGCCTGTCATTCACTATAGGAGGTGACAGCAGACTCACCGAGAGCAGAGAGAAGCTGAGGAGATCTCTGGTATGGTCCAGGGGGAGGAGGAAGCCATGATGCCCCTCTCAGATTCCCCCCTGCCCCCCCCCCCTAATTTCAGCCCTGATTAGATATACCATGGAACACAGTGAAGACAGTCATCAAGTGGAGAAAATATGACACAACAGTGACATTACCAAGAACTGGACGTCCCTCCAAAATTGATGAAAAGACGAGAAGAAAACTGGTCAGGGAGGCTGGCAAGAGGCCTACAGCAACATTTAAAGGAGCTGCAGGAATATCTGGCAAGTACTGGCTGTGTGGTACATGTGACAACAATCTCCTGTATTCTTTATATGTCTGGGCTATGGGGTAGAGTGTCAAGATGGAAGCCTTTTCTTATGAAGAAAAACATTCAAGCCCGGCTAAATTTTGCAAAAACACGTCTGAAGTCTCCCAAAAGCATGTGGGAAGATGTGTTCTGGTCTGTTGAAACCAAAGTTGAACTTTTTGGCCGTAATCCCAAAAGATATGTTTGGCGCAAAAACTACACTGCACATCACCAAAAGAACACCATACCCACAGTGAAGCATGGTCTTGGCAGCATCATGCTTTGGGGCTGTTTTTCTTCAGCTGGAACAGGGGCCTTAGTCAAGGTAGAGGGAATTATGAACAGTTCCAAATACCAGTCAATATTGGCAGAAAACCTTCAGGCTTCTTCTAGAAGGCTGAACATGAGCTTTCAGCATGACTGTGACCCAAAGCTTACATCCAAATCAACAAAGAAATGGCTTCACCAGAAGAAGATTAAAGTTTTGGAATGGCCCAGCCAGAGCCCAGAGCTGAATCCGATTTAAAAGAGAAAAGAAAAGAGCTGTGCACATGAGATGCCCCCGCAATCTGACCAATTTTGAGTGGTTTTGCAAAGAGTGGTTAAATATTGTCAAGTCAAGATGTGACATGCTGATAGACTTATACCCAAAAAGACTGAGTGCTGTAATAAAATCAAAAGGTGCTTCAACAAAGTATTAGTTTAAGGGTGTGCACACTTATGCATCCACATTATTTTTTATTGTTTTTATTTTTACCTCCCTCCACCTAAAAGATTTCAGTTTGTTGTTCAACTGAGTTGTACAGTTTATAGGACACATTAAAGGTGGAAAAAGTTCTGAAATGATTTATCTTTGTCTCAGGTTTCTGTGATGTAAAAAAATAACATTTTAACAGGGATGTGTAGACTTTTTATATCCACTGTATCCTGTATTTTACTTGTTCCTGCAGCATATTGAAATAATTTGATTGCAAAGGGTACCTGTTCTGCTTACAAGTTTTAATCACCCACATTTACAACAAAAGTCAAGACCTGAATATAAATGTAGCTACTTATAATGGTTGCGTTTAATTACTGTTTCAACATGTTAGTTTTATTGCAGCTTTCCCCTAATTATGAAGTTTTTCACTTTATGCACAGTTTCTATTTCTCAAGTTTTTGGCAGATTTATTGTACCTTAGAGGAAAACTTTACTGGCAAGCATATGGAGATTGCCATTATTGACCCCCTTTTGAAAATGATGGTTGCTGTTTCCTGGAAAAAAAAACATGAACATTAAAATGTTTTTAGATTTATTCAGATTCACACTGGTTTCACAGTGAATCAGAAAATTTGAAGCCATTGGATCAACATGACAGAAAGAAAATGAACACTGGCTGTTCAGAAAGAGAACTTTGAAACCTCCATACTTGCTCAGTACAAGTGTTTTTAAAATTCTTAAAGTGCATGTAAAGGCTGTGTGCAGCATCCCCCCCAGCCCTCCCTAATATGTACCGGAGGCCCATCTCCATCCAGCGATGTGCATAAGAGAGACCATGGGGTCTAGCCATCCTCATTGGCTGAGACACAGCAGCGGGAGCCATTGGCCTTGTTGACCCCTCTCCAAACACAGCGATTTTGTTTGTGATCGTAAAGCTCTATTTTGATCTCATCACTCTAAATTACAGTGTGCAAAAAGTTGTGAGGGGTGTCAAAGGAGTTGTAAAGGCAGAAGGTTTTTTTTTTTTATCTTAATGCATTCTATACATTAAGATAAAAAATCTTTTGTGTGTAGCAGCACACCCCTAAGTACCTACTTGAGCCCCTTCTCTCTCAAGCGTTTTCCACGATCCCCTCAGCCATCCAGGACACTCCTCCTGATTGGCTAAGACAGAGCAGCAGCGCCATTGGCTCTTGCGGCAGTCAATCAAAGTCGGTCAGCCAATCAGGGGAGAGAGGGGACGGAGCCAGGTCGGGGCTCCATGTCTGAATGGACACACTGAGCTGTGACTCGGCTTGGGTGCTCCCTGTAGCAAGCTGCTGGCTGAGGGGCACTCAAAGGGAGGGAGGGGCTAGGAGCAGCGAAGAGGGACTCGAGAAGAGGAGGATCCAGGCTGCTCTGTGCAAATCCAACTGCACAGAGGAGGTAAATATGTTTGTTATTTAACCACTTCAGCCCCGGAAGAATTTGCTGCTCAATGACCAGGCCATTTTTTGCGATTCGGCACTGCGTCGCTTTAACTGACAATTGCGCGGTCGTGCGACGTTGTACCCAAACAAAATTGATGTCCTTTTTTTTTTTTTTTGGGTGGTATTTTATCATCTCTGCAGTTTTTATTTTTTGCGCTATAAACAAAAAAAGAGTGTCAATTTAAAAAAAACACAATATTTTGTATTTTTTACTGTAATGAACAGCCTCACTTTTTATAAAAAAAAACGATTTTTTTCCTCAGTTTAGGCCAATATGTATTCTTCTACATATTTTTGGTAATAAAAATCACAAAAAGCGTATATTGATTGGTTTGCGCAAAAGTTATAGCGTCTACAAAATAGGGGATAGATTTATGGCATTCTTATTATTATTTTTTTTTACTAGTAATGGCGGTGATCTGCGATTTTTATCGAGACTGCGACATTATGATAGATCGGACACTTTTGACACATTTTTGGGTCGATTGACAATTATACAGCGATCAGTGCTATAAAAATGAACTTACTGTATAAATATCACTGGCAGGGAAGGGGTTAACACTAAGGGGTGATCAAGGGGTTAACTGTGTTCCCTAGGTGTGTGTTCTAACTGTGGGGGATTGGAGTGACTATAGGAGCTGAGAGATCGTGGTTCCCAGCTCGTAGGAACTCACGATCTCTGTCTCCTCTCCTCACAGAACTGGGATGTGTGTGTTTACACACACATGTCCCTGTTCTGTCTCTCGTGCCCGCAATCGCTTTTGGCCGGCCGACCGCCGGTCACGAGCATCAGCACCCCCGCTGTGCAGCGGGCGCGCGCCTGCTATTCTGCTTAACGGGACCGACATATAGCTACGATGGTTTGCGGGATCGTGCCGACCTGCCGCAGTATAATGATTGTGGCTGGTCGGCAAGCGTTTAAAAAAAAAAAGGTGTTTAAGGTGTTGTCCGGCATATTGTAACCGGGTTTCTTTCTGGCAACTCAACCATACAGCTAATTTTTATTCAAGTATCTTTGTATTGTGCTCCTTGAAACAACCACACTCTTTTTCCAGAGCAATCCTGTATTTCTCCTGAGGTTACCTGTGGGTTTTTCTTTGTATCCTGAACAATTCTTCTGGCAGCTGCAATCTTTCTTGGTCTACCTGACCTTGGCTTAGTATCAAGGGATCTCCCAAATTTTCCACTTCTTAATAAGTGATTGAACAGTACTGACTGGCATTTTCAAGGCTTTGGATCTCTTTTCATACCCTTTTCAATCTTTATCTTTAAAGACCCTGTTACACAAGTCTTTTGACTGTTCTTTTCTGCTCCCCATGGCTCAGTATCTAGCCTGCTCAGTGCATCCACGTGAGAGCTAAATTACTCATTGACTATTTATACACCGACACTAATTATAATTTAAAAAGCCACAAATGTGAATAATTAACCTTTTAATTGCCATTTGAACGTGTGTGTGTGTGTGTGTGTCACCTTGTGTGTCTGAACCAAGGCCAAACATTCCAGGGTACGTAAACTTTTGATCAGGACCATTTGGGTGATTTCTGTTATGATTTTAAAAGAAGCCAAACAACTATGTGATAATAAATAGCTTCATATGATCACTATCCTTAACCACTTCAATACCAGGCACTTAGACACCTTCCTGCCCAGACCAATTTTCAGCTTTCAGCGCTGTCGCAATTTGAATGACGATTGCGCGGTCATGCTACACTGTACCCAAACAAATTTTTTATCATTTTGTTCCCACAAATAGAGCTTTCTTTTGGTGGTATTTGATCACCTCTGCGGTTTTTATTTTTTGCGCAACAAATAAAAAAAGACCGAAAATTTTGAAAAAAAACAAGTTTTTCTTTGTTTCTGTTAAAACTTTTTTGTAAATAAGTACGTTTTCTTCTTCAATGACGGGCACTGATATGGCTGCACTGACGGGCACTGATACGGCGGCACTGATGGGCACCGATGAGGTGGCACCAATGAGGTGGCACTGATGAGGTGGCACTGACGGGCACTGATGATGGTCACTGATAGGCGGCACTGATGGGCACTGATAGGCGGCACTGATAGGTGGCACTGGTATGCGGCACTGATGGGCACTCATAGGTGGCACAGATGGGCACTTATAGGCGGCACTGATGGGCACTCATAGGTGGCATTGATGGGCACTCATAGGTGGCATTGATGGTTACTTATGGGTGGCACTGATAGTTGGCACAGATGGGCATAGATGGGCACTGATAGATGGGCACTGATGGGCACGGATGGGCACTGACAGGTGGCATGAATGGACACTGATGGGTGGCACTGATGGCACTGCTTGTTTGCAGTGATGCCCCTAAGGGTGGCATTGCTGGGCATCACTGCAACATAATGGTGCCAATCAGTGCCCATTTGTGGGCACTGATTGGCACAGATTGGGCACATGTGGATGGCCATGGGGTACATACCTGGCTATCCACATGTTGCCCCTTCCCTGGTGGTCCTAGTGGCGATCCCTGGTGGTCCAGTGTGGTGATCTGTGGGGGGGCTGCGTCGATCGGTCAGACGCGAGTGAGGAAGAGCCGATCAACGGCTCTTCCTATTGACAGCGTGATCAGCCGTGATTGGACACGGCTGATCACGTGGTAAAGAGCCTTCGCCGGAGGCTCTTTACCAAGATCGGTGTAGCGGTGTGTCAAACTGACACACCGCTCCACCGATCGCCGCGATGCGCGCCCCCGGGGGCGCGCTGCGGCATGTTATCCTGCTGGACATCATATGACGTCCAGTCAGGATAACAGAACCACTTCCCGGACGTCAATCCGCTATAGGGCGGGCGGGAAGTGGTTAAATAAAAGACTTTTTTGGCATGATTAATCATATTTTCATCAATGCCAAAATGTCACGTTTTCTGCCAGGGTATGCAAACTTTTGAGCACAACTGTATATACTGAAGTTGGCCTAAGGCATCTGAGAACATGGTTGTTTATAGGTTAAAGTGATTGTAAAGGCTTTGTTATTAAAAAAAAAAAAAAATGTTATACTTACCTCCTCTGTGCAGTTGGTTTTGCACAGAGCAGCCTGGATCCTCCTCTTCTGGGGCCCCTCTTCACTGCTCCTAGCCCCTCCCACCTTTTGAGTGCCCCTCAGCCAGCAGCTTGCTACAGGGGCACCCAAGCCGAGTCAAAGCTCTGTGTATCCATTCAGATACGGAGACTTGACCTGGCCCCGCCCCCTCTCTCCCCTGATTGGCTGACTGTCTCAGCCAATTAGGATGAGTGTCCCGGATGGCTGAGGGGATCGTGGACATTGCTGGAGAGAGAAGGGGCTCAGGTAGGTAATTATGGAGTTGCCGGGGGGCTGCTACACACAGGTTTTTCATCTTAATGCATAGAATGCATTAAGATAAAGGAGTTGTAAAGGCAGAAGGTTTTTTAAGTGGAAAATAGAAAGTAGGGGTGTGGTTGTGCATCAGTGTGTACATTTAGCCCAAAGGCTACCTAGGTGATAAGTTCTAACATAATTGTCCAAGCTGTATTACTGAAGATTCTAGTAATGTTTCAACACATTTGAAGCGGGCAGGGGAAGGAGCAGGAGGGTCGGGAAGTAAGAGAAATGATGCCAGACAAAATTATGAGGTCATAAAGGCCTCCTTATAACTCTACATGCATGCAGTTCTTTTAAAGTTGCTCATTTATGGAAGTATCAACTTGAGTTGACAGCCTTTGCCCACCTCTCATGACTCCCTTGGCTTTCTATTGGTCTGTTATGGTGTCAGTTTAGTAGTTCAAAATGCGATTTACACACAAACAATTGAATAGGTGAGAGCGGTGACTTACATACATAAATACATACATTGCCTTGAAAAAGTATTCATACCTTCTTGAAATTTTCCAAATTTTGTCATGTTACAACCAAAAACGTAAATGTATTTTATTGGGATTTTATGTGATAGACCAACACAAAGTGGCACATAATTGTGGAGTGGAAGGAAAATGATGAATGGTTTCGTAATTTTTTTACAAATAAATATGTGAAAAGTGTGGTGTGCATTTGTATTCAGCCCCCTTTACTCTGATACCCCTAACTAAAATCTAGTGGAACCAATTGCCTTTAGAAGTCACCTAAGTGTGTAATTTAATCTCAGTATAAATACTGCTGTTCTGTGAAGCCCTCAGAGGTTTGTTAGAGAACCTTAGTGAACAAACAGCATCATGAAGGCCAAGGAACACACCAGACAGGTCAGAGATAAAGTTGTGGAGAAGTTTTAAAGTAGGGTTAGGTTATAAAAAAAAATCTCAAGCTTTGAACATTTCACGGAGCACTGTTCAGTCCATCATCCGAAAATGGAAAGCGTATGGCACTGCTGCAGACCTAACAAGACATGGCCGTCCACCTAAACTGACAGGCAGGGCAAGGAGAGCATTAATCAGAGAAGCAGCCAGGAGTGCCCATGGTACCTCTGGAGGAGCTGCAGAGATCCACAGCTCAGATGGGAGAATCTGTCCACAGAACAACTATTAGTCGTGCACTCCACAAATCTGGTCTTTATGGAAGAGTGGCAAGAAGAAAGCCATTGTTGAATGAAAGCCAAAAGAAGTCCCATTTGCAGTTTGCCTGAAGCCGGGGACACAGCAAACATGTCGAAGAAGGTGCTCTGGTCAGATGAGACCAAAATTTAACTTTTTGGCCTAAAAGGAAAAGGCTATGTGTGACTGAAAACTAACACTGCACATCACCCTGAACACACAATCCCCACCGTGAAACATGGTGGTGGCAACATCATGTTGTGGGGATTTTCTTCAGCAGGGACAGGAAAGCTGGTCAGAGTTGATGGAAAGATGGATGGAGCCAAATGCAGGGCAATCTTAGGAGAAAACCTGTTATGCCCTGTACACACGATAGGATTTTCCGACAACAAATGTTGGATGTGAGCTTGTTGTCGGAAAGTCCGACCATGTGTATGCTCCATAGAACGTTTGTTGTTGGAATTTCGGCCAACAAATGTGTTGTCAGAAATTCCGAGCTTGTGTACACAATTCCGACGCACAAAAGTCCACACATGCTCGGAATCAAGCAGAAAAGTTGCACTGGCTATTGAACTTCATTTTTCTCAGCTCATCGTACGTGTTGTACGTCGCCGCATTCTTGACGTTCGGAATTTCCAACAACATTTGTGTGACCGTGTGTATGCAAGACAAGTTTGAGCCAACATCCTTCAGAAAAAAATCCACAGTTTTGTTGTCAGAAAATCCTATTGTGTGTACAGGGCATTTGAGTCTGCAAAAGACTTGAGACTAGGGCAGAGGTTCACCTCACAGCGGGACAACGACCCTAAACATACAGCCAGAGCTACAGTAGAATGGTTTAAATCAAAGCATATTCATGTGTTAGAATGGCCCAGTCAAAGTCCAGACCTGAATCCAGTTGAGAATCTGTTGCAAGACTTGAAAATTGCTGTTTAAATGCTCTCCATTCAATCTGACAGAGCTTGGGCTATTTTGCAAAGAAGAATGGGCAAAAATGTCACTATCTAGATGTGCAAAGCTGGTAGAGACATACCCAAAAAGTCTTGCAGCTGTAATTGCAGCGAAAGTTGGTTCTACCAAGTATTGACTCAGGGGGCTGAATACAAATGCACGCCATACTTTTCACATATTTATTTGTAAAAAATGAGGAAACCATTTATCATTTTCCTTTCACTTCACAATTATGTGCCACTTTGTGTTGGTCTAGCACATAAAATCCCAATAAAATACATTTACGTTTTTGGTTGTAACATGACAAAATGTGGAAAATTCAATCCAATGGCAACACCCAATGTGCTCCAAACGGCCAGTGTAAGCAATGAATCCTTTGTAACACCCAAATGAGAGATAAAAACGCCAATATAATGTACAACCTTTTCCAGCAGGATTTATTAAAAGGTAATGCACTTACAGGTATGCAGGTAAAAGACAGCAATTGCCGGACATAAAAACTTCTATAAACAGATCCTCTGGTGATGACAGAAAATGACACCCTTGCCCGACCGGTTTTGTCACTATAAGGACTACTTCCGGGGCATAGGCATCCTTCCCCATCATCGCTATTTGTATTATCCATACAAAACCAAGCCTCGTTACCATCCTCTGCCTTGCATGGTTCATCCCACATAGCCCAGTCTCGTTCTGGTCACAGGAGCCCTGTGCGGTTCAGCACATAAAGCCAAGCCTCGATCTGATCTCATACAACAACCAGACACGAGACCACGTCCCGCTCCATTCTAGTTACATATCCATATTCGAGATTCAACCCGGGAGGACATGAGGTCATGTGATCTAACACACAGGAAATGACGGAATAGCAGCTCCAATTTAGCAAAATCAGCCACATCCTGCGGTGAAAAGGGGAATTGTCACCAACAACAAAGACAAAGGATGGAATCGGATTTGCATACAGCACTAGTTAAATAGATGAATAAGATAAATTCAGCATATAATATGTTAAGTATATTAAACATTAAATGGGCAGAAATAAAAAGAAAAAACCTTTGTAATAAAAAAATAATGGATAAACCATAATAAACTACGTTTAACCACTTGCCGACCGGTTCACGCCGATATACGTCGGCATGGGTGCGCAAAACAACGTACTCTTATGTCATCAGCAGGTAGCGTGCACGCCGGCAGTGCCACGGGAGTGTGCCCGCGGCTCCTGCGGACTCTATGTCCCGCTATCGTGACAGTGAAGCAGAACAGGGGGAGATGTAAACAAGGCATTTCCCTGTTCTTCCTAGCAACATGAGGGGGATCTACTGCTCCCAGTGATCGGGAGCAGTGATCTCTGTCATGTTCTAGTGAGCCCATTCCCCCTACAGTTAGAACACACCCAGGGAACACAGTTAACCCCTAATCGCTCCCCTAGTGTTTAACCCCTTCCCTGCCAGTGACATTTACACAGTAATCGGTGCATTTTTATAGCACTGATCGCTGTATAAATGCCAATGGTCCCAAAATAGTGCAAAAGTGTCCGATCTGTCCGCCGCTATGTTGCAGTCATGTTAAAAAGATGCCATAAATCTATCCCCTATTTTGTAGAAGTTATAACTTTTGTGCAAACCAATCAATATACGGTTATTGCAATTTTTTAAATTTTTTTTTTTTTTTTTTTCTTTACCAAAAATATGTAAAAGAATACATATCGGACTAAACTGAGGAAGAAAATTGTGCTTTTAATATATTTTTTGGGGATATTTATTATAGCAAAAAGTAAAAAATATTGCTTTTTTTTTTTTCAAAATGTTCGCTCTTTTTTTGTTTATAGCGCAAAAAATAAAAACCGCAGAGATGATCAAATACCACCAAAAGAAAGCTCTATTTGTAGGAAAAAAGGATGTCAATTTTGCACGACCGCGCAATTGTCAGTTAAAGCGACGCAATGCCACATCGCAAAAAAGGGCTTGGTCAGGAAGGAGGTAAATCCTCCCGGGGCTGAAGTGGTTAAGAATTATCCAGAAAACAATTTACATCCCAATCCATATTTAATCCATGTGGGATGTAACTTTTAAGAAGAAAAATCCATTTAGTTTAAATTTTTAGACAGTTCTCTCACTTTGAGGCTACCCCTCCAATGTGATGTGAAGCTGTCTATACCATGAAGAGTGTTCCAGCTGGATCCCTACCATGAACTAAATCATAGTGTCTGGATACACTATGATTTTTATATCCTTTCCGGATGTTGGCTATGTGTTCATTGAGTCTTTTATGTTCAGTGCCCGGGTGGTACTGCCCGCATGTGATAAGAGATTTGACCATATATTTCTTAGAGGTAACTTTAGAAGAAAATTCTATTTTCCTATTTTTACTTTTGGTTAAGACAACAAACCTGGCAGTGTCCACACCTAAAGTATCCAATGAGACTATGAAAGAGGTAGTGAAATCTGGGGTGGGGGGATCCAAAATGTTGTGTGCTATTTTGTCTTAAGGACGGGGCACCTCTATACATAGCTTGGGGTTTTGGAGGTAAAACTGGGCCCAAAACTTGGTAGTTTTGAAGAATATGCCAATGTTTATATAAGATACATCTGGTTAAATGCTGAGTAGAAAAGGAGGTTATTAAAGAGAAATTAGTTGAATATCCACTTTCACCCTTGGGTTCATTGGTCCTGTCTATAAACAATGAGTCTCTATCAATGTTTCTAACTTACCTTAATCCAAAGAAACAGGGTCATAATCCTTTTCTAAGAATCTTAGTGTCAAAATTCCTGCCTGATGTTTAAAATCCTTAAGGCCCCTTTCACACTGGGGTGGTGGGGGCGTCGGCGGTACAACAGCGCTATTTTTAGCGCTGCTGTATCGTCGTTCTTGCAGCGGTATTCGGCCACTAGCGGTGCGGTTTTAACCCCCGCTGGCGGCCGAAAAAGGGTTAAAATCCCTCGTACAGCGCGGCTATAGCCGCGGCATTGCCGCGGTATAGCCGCGCTGTCCCATTGATTTCAATGGGCAGGAGCGGTAAAGGAGCGGTGAATACACCACTCCTTCACCGCTCCAAAAAAGCGGTTTGCAGGACTTTTTTCACCGTCCTGCCTGTGCACCACTTCAGTGTGAAAGCCCTCGGGCTTTCACACTGAACAAACAGCGGAGGCTGTTTAGGGGCGGTTTGCAGGCGGTATTTTTAGCGCAATACCGCCTGCAAACCGCCCCAGTGTGAAAGGGGTCTTTGGGAAGTACAGTTGCATTTGATACAAAGGTATTGTCCCTTAGGAACTCCTCGAGCCACAGCCTGGATTAAATGTGGATTGGGATGTAAATTTTCTGAATAATTCTTAAATGTAGTTTATTATGGTTTATCTATTATTTTTCATTACTTTTTATTGCAAACTTTTAAAAACATTTTTGCCCATTTCATGTTTAATATATTTAACATATTATATGCCAAATTTATCTTATTCATCTATTTAACTAGTGCTGTACGCAAGTCCGATTCCATCCTTTGTCTTTGTTGGTGACAATTCCCTTTTTCACCGCAGGATATGGCTGCTTTTGCAAAATTAGTGCTGCGATTCTGTTTCCTGTGTATTATATCACATGACCTCATCTCCTCCTGGGTTGAATCTCGAATGGGTATATGTAACTAGAATGGGGAGGGACGTTGTCTCTTGTCTGGTTGTTGTATGAGATCAGATCGAGGCTTTGCTTTTGTGCTGAATCGCCCAGGGCTCCTGCGACCAGAACGAGGCTGGGCTATGTGGGATGAACCACGCAAGGCAGAGGATGGTAACTAGGCTTGGCTTTATATGGATAATATAAATAGCGATGACGGGGAAGGATGCCTATGCCCTGGAAGAAGTCCTCATAGTGACGAAACCGGTCGGGCAAGCAAGTGCTTTCTTTTACCTGCATACCTGTAAGTGCATTACCTTTTAATAAATCCTGCTGGAAAAGGTTTTACACTATATTGGCGTTTTTATCTCTCATTTGGGTGTTACCATTGGATTGAGAGGATTTGTTGCTCACACTGGCCTTTTGGAGCTTTATTTCTTGTCTACCTTATGTGGATCCCTTAAAGGAGTATCCTAGACACAAAAGCCCTTGTTGACCCCCTGTAATAGGGGGTCAACTCTCTCTGGCAAGAGCACCTTTATCATTGGTGGTGGTTTGTGCACAAGGTGAAGACACAACAGTCAAGAATTTGTTCACACTTATGTCACGTTGGTGACTCTTGGACTCACTTTGATGTTTTTTTCATATTTTTTTTTTCTTAGCACAACACATTTATTTATTTATACTGCAACATCTATCTTTTTCCATTCTTCAAGAACGACTTCGTTTAGAGCCTGGATGCTGGATGGAGAGTGATGCTCAACTTGTCTCTTCAGAACTTCCCATAGATTTTCGAGTGGGTTCAGATCAGGAGACCTACTTGGCCACTGAATCACTTTCACCCTGTTCTTCAGAAATGCAACAGTGGCCCTGTGTGTTTTGGATCATTGTCATGTTGGAAAAGTGCACAATGACTAAGGGCACGGAGTGATGGTAGCATCTTCTTTTTCAATATAGAGCAGTACATCTGTGAATTCATGATGCCATCAATGAAATGTAGCTCCCCGACACCAGCAGCACTCATGCAGCCCCACAGAAGGACACTGCCACCGCCATGTTTCACTGTAGGCACCATGCATTTTTCTTTGTACTCCTCACCTTTGTGACACCTTACAGTTTTGAAGCCATCAGTTCCAAAAACAATTATCTTGGTCTCATCACTCCAAAGTACTGAGTTCCAGTAGTCTAATTCTTTTTCAGCATGGGCCCTGGCAAATTCTAGGCGGGCTTTAGGAGAGGCTTCCTTCTTGGACAACACCTATGCATGCCATTTCTCTGCAGTGTATGCCGTATTGTGTCACGGGAAACAATCACTCCAGTTTGGCTTTATACTACTTTAGCTAACTTCAGTGAATTTGCATGGTGAATTTCTTTCTTTCAACCTTTCTCATCAGAAGATGCTCCTGTCAAGGTGTTAACTTCCATGGACAGCCTGGATGTCTCTGTGAGATGGTTGTAGTTCCAACTTTGTTAAACTTTTTTGTATCACTTTTGCTACAGTATTCTGACTGATAAGTAAAGCTTTACTGATCTTGTAGCCTTCACTTTTCTTGTGTAAAGACATTTTCTTTCTCAGGCCTTGTGACATTTCTCTTCCATGTGGTGCCATTTCTGACAGCATGAAATTGGGTTTCTTTCTAAAAGGGCATTGCTTAACAATCAACTGTTTGCTGGACACCTGTTTAATGAAGAATTAGACTCACCTGTAGTTGAATTCTTGTTTAATTAGGATTTCGTTGACTAAACTTTAGCTTTACTCCTAAGACTTTCATTGGGGTGTATTAATTTTTGCAACATGGTCTTGAATGCGTTTGTTAGGAAATTTTTTTTTTTTTTTTTTTTTTTTAGTGTGCAAACTAACAAATCTTGGTTGCAACCAATGGCCTGCATTTGTGTGAGTATTTTGTAGTATAGTGTCCCATAGAAAATAATAATTGAAACCTGAAAGGAAAGTAAAGGTTTTCTGCCAAATCTGTTAGGGCGTACTCATTTATTATAAATATATATATATATAAGATGAACTGCAGTCTGCTCACATAATTTGTAATAAAAACATCTTTGCCATTCTGAAGCTTCCCTCCAACCACTTTGCATATTATTTTACATATACTGTGATTCTGTATTTGCTAAATATGCTGCAGAAATCTCCCTCCACTAAGTCTGGCTGCCTGTTCACTTCCTGGATTTACACAGACACACAGAGGCACATCTCCAGCTCTGGCAGCCCTGCAGCTCTCATTGGCCCTCTTATGACTCATCCCCCCTCCCTTCCTGGCAAACTTTCAGGAGAGCGAGAGCTCTGCATGATGTCATAAGCCTAGGCTTTTTACCAAACAGGAAGTGGGCTGTATAAGGTATTTACTGGCAGAAAAAAATGTTTTACTATCCAAAGTTAAAACAACAAGGGCAGAGAATTTAATAGATGGAAAGATGAAAAAAATACTGAAGGTCTGCTTTAACCACTAAGCCACCGCCCACCGTCATATGACGGCTGGACGAGGCTTCTGTTATTCTGGGAGGACGTCATATGACGTCCTCGCCTTCCCGAGCCACTAGGGGGCGCGCGCGCGCGCCCGCCGTGTCACTCGGGACCCGGTGCGCGTGCCCGGCGGCCGCGATGTCCGCCGGGCACCCGCGATTGCCGGGTAACACAGCAGGAGCGTGGATCTGTGCATGTAAACACAGATCCACGTCCTGTCAGAGAGGAGAGGAGACCGATGGCGTGTCCCTTGTACATAGGGACAGCGATCGGTCACCTCCCCCAGTCAGTCCCCTCCCCCCACAGTTAGAATCACCTCCTTAGGTAATACATTAACCCCTCGAGCGCCCCCTAGTGTTAACCCCTTCCCTGCCAGTCACATTTACACAGTAATCAATGCAATTTTATAGCATTGATCGCTGTATAAATGTGAATGGTCCCAAAAATGTGTCAAAAGTGTCCGATGTGTCCGCCGCAATATCGCAGTCACAATAAAAATTGCAGATCGCCGCCATTACTAGTAAAAAATAAATAAATAATAAAAATGCTATAAATCTATCCCGTATTTTGTAGACGCTATAACTTTTGCGCAAACCAATCAATATACGCTTATCGCAATTTTTTTTTACCAAAAATATGTAGAAGAATACGTATCGGCCTAAACTGAGGAAAAAATTTGTTAAAAAAAAAAAAAAATTGGATATTTATTATAGCAAAAAGTAAAAAATATTGTGTTTTTTCAAAATTGTCCCTCTTCTTTTGTTTATAGCCCAAGAAATAAAAACCGCAGAGGTGATCAAATACCACCAAAAGAAAGCTCTATTTGTGGGAAAAAAATGATAAAAATGTAATTAAGGTGCAGTGTAACACGACCGCGCAATTGTCATTCAAAGTGCGACAGCGCTGAAAACTGAAAAATGGCTTGGGCAGGAAGGGGGTGTACGTGCCCTGTATTGAGGTGGTTAAGCTATGTGTAATAAAATGGAAATGCAGGGAAAAAGTATTGAACTCATGAAGAAAGTGAGGTGCAAAAAGGCATGGAAAGCCAAGGCACCAGCTAAAATCTATCAGTAATTAGAAAGCAATCCTGCCCCTTGTCAGTGCAAATTAATATCAGCTGGTTTAGTCTCAACTGATGGCCTACAAAAAAGTGTCTCATTACCACGGTGTCACAAAAGGAACATCTCATGATGGGTAAAAGCAAAGAGCTCTCTCAAGACCTTTGCAACCTTATTGTTGCAAAACCTACTGATTGTATTGGTTACAGAAGGATCTCTAAACCTCTGAATGTTCCAGTGAGCAATGGGAGTGGAAAGAACATAATTTCACCTTAAACCCGCAGGGACCAGGTTCTCCTCGTAAGATTTCTGACAGAGGAGTGAAAAGAATCATCAGAAGAGTTTTTCAGGAGCCAAGGACCACTTGTAGAGAGCTTCAGAAAGACCTGGAATTAGCAGGTATAATTGTTTCAAAGAAAACAATAAGTAATGCATTCATCTGCCATGGCCTGTATGCACGCTTACCGCGCAAGACTCAATTTCTGAGGAAAAAGCATGTTGAAGCTCGTTTAAAGTTTACTGCACAGCATTTATACAAGCCTGTGAAATACTAGGAGACTTTAGTCTGGTCAGATGAGACCAAAATTGAACTCTTTGGATGCCTTAATACACATCATGTTTGGAGGTCAAATTCATTCATTCATCAAAGACATTCTTGATAAAAATCTGCTGCCATTTACCAGGATGATGAAGATGAAACAAGGGTGGACATTGCAGAAAGACAATGATCCCAAACACAAAGCCAAGGAAACTCTCAAATGGTTTCAAAGAGAGAAAATGAAGCTGCTAGAATGGCCCAGCCAATCACCTGACTTGAATCCAATAGAAAATCTATGGAAAGAACTAAAGATCAGAGTTCATAGAAGAGACCCACGGAACCTTCAAGATTTGAAGACTGTGTGGACGAATGGGCTAAAATCGCACCTGAGCAATGCATGCCACTAGTTTCTCCATACAGGAGGCGTCTTGAAGCTGTCATTACCAACAAAGGATTTTGTTCGGAATATTGAATGAATTTCAGTTACCGTTTTCAATACTTTTTCCCTGTGTCATTCCATTTTATTACACAAAACTTTATTTCTGAACGTATTTGTTTTGGTTTCTTTGTATGTATGAATTGCCTGGGTTGTTACCGACGTGGTGAAAATTTCATGTCAATAGCACCTTTTAGAAATGTATTTACCCAGAAAAATGGTGACGTGATCAAATTCTTATTTTACCCGCTGTATATGCCTGCAGTTTGCATATTCTCCCTGTGCCTGCGTGGGTTTCCTCAGGGTGGGGAGAGAGCGAGAGAGAGAATATGCAACTTAATATGCATGCAGGTGACATTATTGATTTCACTAAAAGAAGCCTGTCTTTTTCCTTTTTAATTTAGTGATTCCTTGTGTTTGTACTATTAATTGTGGGTGATTTTAGTTGCATTGATTATATAACTAAAAATGACCAGTGTAGCTCAGACCTATCATTGCTTTTTGGAATGCTTTACTGAATAAGCTCATTATGTGTAAAGTGTGCATACCTGCCAGCAGTTTCTCTGTGGCGCTGTGGGATTTGGCTACTCTCTGTGATTTTCCTCATTCCATAGCTCTGCCATAGCTAATCTTACCCAGAAAGATTACTGACTCCACCTCATGATTTGTCACTGTACCAGGTACTGAGGTCATAAAGTTATTCCCTTTCTCTATAGAATTAAACAGATTTAGCAACATCTAAATACAGAGTTAGCTAAATGTGCCTGCTGCATGATGCTGGATAATGGTAATAACCAATTCATGGCTTGGGTTTTTATGCGTTGTGTTTCTTTTGTAAGTCTTTTGTTTACAGTTGCCTACAGTAGTCTACATACAGTAATTTATAGTGAAACATAGATATATATTTCTTGAGGTTGCAGGTATGCCCAGGATCGGTGGACAAGTTTGCAGGATCTTAAAATTCAGTTCACAATTACCATTACCCATATTTAGAGTAAAAGCCTTTTGTAAGATAACCGTTGCTTATAAAGTGGAAGTGTGCATGGTATGACCTGGAAGTGGTGAGCTTAAAGAACTTCGGACTAGGACAAAAAACAAAAAAGTTAGCAGCTGTAAACACTGTAGCTGCTGACTTTTAATAAACATGCACGTACCAGTCCAGGGATCTAGAACTGTCCTCACCAGGGCCAATTCTTCACTGCCTGTGACTTCCTGATGCTTCACAGCCAGCGTATTCACAAGTCATGCTGCACTTTCTCAATGGTCCTGCAGCCTCCTGGAACCCGTAATATGTCCCATGTGGTTGTGGCCAGGTGGGATGCACTGGGGGGAGCAACTTCCACTCTGCTTGTCCAGGCGAATCACAAATAGGTATGTGTTCCTAGAACAAAAAAAAATTCAAAAGTGGAAGAGGAGAGGGGAGGAGGAGAAAAGGGGAACTTCCCTTTTCACGTGATATTAAATGTATTTTTTAAATGTGTAGGTACCTGAATTTAACTTGGTGTTAGCCACTTGCAATTCCCTGCACAGCAGCACTCTGAATGGAGGGGAAGGGGCAGGACTGAGGGCCAAAAAGTCATGCTGCATGCAAATGTATTGACAAGGAACTTCAGACTACTGACGCTTGGATGTTTTTTCTTTATTGGTTCTGTGAAGTAGGGCTGTGTAAATCTAAGGACTGGGTAGTTGTCAGTGAGTTACCAGCCCAGATCCTCTGCCTAATGTCTGTTCCCACAACCGTGCTCTTACGACAGTCAGTCTGGGAAGAGAAACCTTGGTATGGTTATTTGATATGATGGCATGCACTGGTTAATAAGGCCAAAGTTTAGGCAGGTAGTTACATAGGTCCAGCTTGCCAGCTTG
Organism: Aquarana catesbeiana; assembly: GCF_042186555.1. Classification (NCBI taxonomy): domain Eukaryota; kingdom Metazoa; phylum Chordata; class Amphibia; order Anura; family Ranidae; genus Aquarana; species Aquarana catesbeiana. Next base: position 666,354,055 of record NC_133325.1, on the reverse strand, counting down.
GATCAATGTAAGTATGCATGTACCATACCTGGAAATCCCTGTGGAAGCTGGAAATCACTGTAGTAGCCACGTCTACTACAGTGATTGCTTCTAGCTTCCATGTCCTATGCTGAGCGGCTGCCCTATTGCATAGTGAACATAGAAGGTTGCTCGCTTTGCACGGGCATTATTCAGAAAACACTTTTGTATTTTTTCAATGAGTGCAACGTTTTCTCTGATTGGATGAGGTTGATATTGTGACATCACTGCCCCGCCTCTCCACCTCATTTCATCAGAGAATGCTTTACATTCATTAAAAAAAAATGCAGTGTTCTTTAAATGGCAGGGCAGCTGCTCGGCCCAGGACTCAAAAGCTAGTGGCCATTACTATAGTAGCAGTACCTGCTACAGTGATTTCCAGGTTCTATAGCGATATGGCATATGCATAGGATCAAGCTGGACCAATGTAACTATGCAAAAATATCCATACCTAAATTTCAGCTGTAAGGAAGATTGAACATATTACATATTTTGCAGTGCTTTTAGGTGAGTACCAGTCGCATCCCCTAAAAAAAGCTTACAGTTTAATATACATACCACAGCCATTCAAACACAAGAGCCAGTTTGTGTGGAAATCCATTAATCTGTTGCTGTGCTTTTGGATTGTGGGAGGAAGCCTAAGCACCACAATGTACACAAACCTAAAGAATGCATGCTGTCGCCACACAGATTCACGGGCTTCAAAATATTAAGTTACTGACCTAGAATACATATGCATATTAGGGGTTATGACTTCGATCCCTACATGCTACATTCTTATTCTGTGGCTGTATCTTTAAAAGTATTAAAACCATTGGATCTTGACCACACAACTAGTATTTTTAAAAGGAGGTCTGCATTGCCTGTTTAATGTACGTCTCAGTACAGGGTTCCTCTAACTTGGCAATTCTTTCTTTAAAAGTCTGTATAGGCAATAATCTATTTATTGCATAACTTTTTATGAATGTTGTTTGCAAAATTCAGTAAAGTGGAGTTCCAGGCTATTCCTAATGCCGCGTACACACGAGCGATATTTCTGACAGAGAGCCCGATAGGAGCTTTTCGTCGTATATTCCGATTGTGTGTATGCCCCATCAGATTTTACCCTTCGAAAATTCGGACGGACTTAGATATAGAACATGTTTTAAATTTTTCCGACGGAACTAATTACTCGTCTGTATGCTGTTCCAACGTACCAAAATCGATGCATGCTCTGATGCAAGCACGAGATGGAAGCAGTCGGTCTGGTAAAACTAGCATTCGTAATGGAGATAGCACATTCCTCACGCTGCAAATTCTGTGATCTTTTAATGCAGCGCATTCTTTTGTGCTTTATAATGCTAGAAAAAGTTGTTTTGTTGCTGATATTCACACAGAGTTCTCACAAACGTATTTCTTTATTATTTCTCGCGATCTCCTGAATAATCTTTTATTGTTTTAAAGCCAGATCTGCAGAATAATGTCTTGAAATATTTTTTATAGTCATCAAATTTAGAATTTTTTATTTCATCAAGATCTCCTTTTTTTGGATTATTGCAAAATTAGATTCTAGTGATCTCCATAATATTTTTTTTTTTTTGGTGTGTCAAGTTGCCACAATAACATTTTCTTGTATTTTGTAACCTCAAGGAGGCTGGTTGGTGTCCCTTGCTAATTTGACATTGTATTTTTGAAATGTACCTGCATACTCACAAACAATCTGTCCTATTTTTATAAAAACACATAGGCAAGTATTTTCAGAAAATAAAATATCCATTTATTCTGGGTAACAAAATAAAGAGGAAGGCAATACTGGAGAAACTTTTGGAATTTGTGAAGCCTTTTGGCCCCCAGGGCAGACATCAAGTCTGTGGAAAATAAAATTGTTATCTTGAGGAGTCCATATAATTTTGAGCCCCATCTGGTCCAGGACTCCCAAAGATCAGGATCAGCAGCAGATGACATATATGTCCCTAGGCTCTGGTACTACACCAGCCTGCGTCTTCTGTCAGACCAGACTGAATCCAGGCCATCATTTTCTTCTCTTCCCTGTGGCCTTCCCTCCATGCTTCCCTGCAACCTTCCCTGCAGCCTTCCTTGGAGGCTGTGGCTCTGGTGGTGAACTTGTGGCAGGAAGAGAAGGAGTAGGAGGATGGGTGAGATCATATATGTGGCTGTTCTCTGTCAGCTGGCCCCTCAACCCCTTCTGAAGGGCCTCAACAATAATTCCCTCACAGAGGAAGCGTTGGCCCTCCTCCAATTTCAACAATCTTGTGGCTAGATAGCAGCCATAAGCCTCTTCAGCGTCGGGTTGGCTTCTGAGGACATCAGTTGCTTCCCTAATGAGGCCCAGTGCTGCCTCCTCCGTCCTCGTCCCCTTCCTGGGCCCCTTTTTGTTTGAAGGCAGTGGGGAGGCGCCTGGGATTGGGTGAGGCTCCTACTGGGCCCAGCCACCTCCTGGCTGACACTGGGCCCGCCCACCTCCTGGCTGTCACTGGGCGTGGCCACCTCCTGGCTGTCACTGGGCACGGCCACCTTCTGGCTGCCACTTTCCAGACCCTCCTCCTGAGCTCATCCTGTGTATAAAAAAGGACATGGTTTTTTGCTTCATCAATCACACACAATTTTTAGCTCATGACTTGCAAATTGAATGTTAATAAATAGAAAAGACTATCATTCTGACCCCGGCATTTTTCTTTCTTGTCCCAATCATTATTGGCCACTACTGTCTATTGATATGTAAATTACTTAGTTTTAAATCATTAATTAGTTATCAATTATAACATCTAGTTAACATCATTAATATTAGGACAATAAATACAGTCAGGTCCATAAATATTGGGACATCGACACAGTTCTAATCTTTTTGGCTCTATACACCACCACAATGGATTTGAAATGAAATGAACAAGACGTGCTTTAACTGCAGACTTTCAGCTTTAATTTGGGTATTTACATCCAAATCAGGTGAACGGTGTAGGAATTACAACAGTTTGTATATGGGCCTCCCACTTTTTAAGGGACCAAAAGTAATGGGACAGATTAACAATCATCCATCAAACTTTCACTTTTTAATACTTGGTTGCAAATCTTTTGCAGTCAATTATAGCCTGAAGTCTGGAATGCATAGACATCACCAGACACTGGGTTTCATTCCTGGTGATGCTCTACCAGGCCTCTACTGCAACTGTCTTCAGTTCCTGATTGTTCTTGGGGCATTTTCCCTTCAGTTTTGTCTTCAGCAAGTGAAATGCATGCTCAATCAGATTCAGGTCAGGTGATTGACTTGGCCATTGCATAACATTCCACTTCTTTCCCTTAAAAAATTCTTTGGTTGCTTTCGCAGTATGTTTTGGGTCATTGTCCATCTGCACTGTGAAGCGCCGTCCAATGAGTTCTGAAGCATTTTGCTGAATATGAGCAGATAATATTGCCCAAAACACTTCAGAATTCATCCTGCTGCTTTTGTCAGCAGTCACATCATCAATAAATACAAGAGAACCAGTTCCATTGGCAGCCATACATGCCCACGCCATGACACTACCACCACCATGCTTCACTGATGAGGTAGTATGCTTTGGATCATAAGCAGTTCCTTTCCTTCCCCATACTCTTCTCTTCCCATCACTCTGGTACAAGTTGATCTTGGTCTCATCTGTCTATACGATGTTCCAGAACTGTGAAGACTTTTTTAGATTTTGTTTGGCAAACTCTAATCTGGCCTTCCTGTTTTTGAGGCTCACCAATGGTTTACATCTTCAGGCGAACCCTCTGTATTCACTCTGGTGAAGTCTTCTCTTGATTGTTGACTTTGACACACATACACCTACCTCCTGGAGAGTGTTCTTGATCTGGCCAACTGTTGTGAAGGGTTTTTTCTTCACCAAGAAAGAATTTTTTCGGTCATCCACCACAGTTGTTTTCCGTGGTCTTCTGGGTCTTTTGGTGTTGCTGAGGTCACCGATGCGTTCTTTCTTTTTAAGGATGTTCCAAACAGTTGATTTGGCCACACCTAATGTTTTTGCTATCTCTCTGATGTTTTTTTTTGTTTTTTTTTAGCCTAATGATGGCTTGCTTCACTGATAGTGACAGTTCTTTGGATCTCATATTGAGAGTTGACAGCAACAGATTCCAAATGCAGATAGCACACTTGAAATGAACTCTGGACCTTTTATCTGCTCCTTGTAAATGGGATAATGAGGGAATAACACACACCTGGCCATGGAACAGCTGAGCAGCCAATTGCCCCATTATTTCTGGTCCCTTAAAAAGTGGGAGGCACATATACAAACTGTTGTAATTCCTACACCGTTCACCAGATTTGGATGTAAATACCCTCAAATTAAAGCTGAAAGTCTGCAGTTTTAAAGCACATCTTGTTTGTTTTTCATTTCAAATCCATTGTGGTGGTGTATAGAGCCAAAAAGATTAGAATTGTGTCAATGTCCCAATATTTATGGACCTGACTGTATGTAATAAAATAATATACCTGGCTCCAGCTGGGCGCATCCACTTCTTCCATGATGGAAAGCCCAGGTTGTTTCTCGTCAGCCTCTGCTGGGGTTGAGGGAAGGGTGGAGGGAAGGCTGCAGGGAAGTGTAGAAAGTGATTCCCTGGCTTCTGTCTGGTTGTCGCAGTTTGTTGAAGTACCACAGCCTGGGTACATACACTTGCGCTGCTGATGCTCCTGATCTGAGTGATTTCTGGATCTTGTTATGCTCCTTCTTATACATGTTCCTCAAGATCCCAATTTTACTTTCCAAAAACTGGATGGTTGCATCGGGGACCAAGTCTTCACAAATTCTAGAAGTTTCTCCAGCGTTGACCTCCTAGCTTGTTTATTATAATATAAGGTGTTTTTCGCCTCCCACAAATGTCTCATCTCCCTGTATCTGTCTATGAAGCTGGCCATGAATTCTGGGTCCTGGATTCATCTTTGCTGTAAGACAATACACGAGACAAAAACACTAATGTCAGCCTAAACTCTCATTATCATATCCCAATATAGGCCTCAATCTTGAAGCAGTATAGGCCACTGTGATGGGCCAAGTTCAAATTTTACCTTCGTTTAGGACGCTCGCCACTTCCGTTTGTTCTTCCTCCGCACACAGATCGTACATACGGCACATGCATGTTAGCTTGCTATACACTGCACATGCTTGAAACTAAGCCCGTGTTGCCCGCCCCTGATGTTCTTTCTAGGATATTCCCCGCCTGTTCCCCGATATTCTTGGGTGTGCATTAGGAGCAACATGGTGGATAAAGAGCAGATGTGTGGTAATTCCACTAACGAGGAGGAGGAAAGCCCGGAGCCCGAAACGACACGATACCGGAGGAGAAGATTTAAGGCCTCCAGTAATGCCTTTATAGAGATGGTGGAGATGGTGGACATCTTGAGGAGGAACGACTATGATGGGAAGCATGGAGCGTACACCAACCCTAATTTGAGAAAGGCCAATATTATGACTAAAGTTGTGAAGCGTTTGCACAGGAATTTTGGGGTACGACGATCCAAGGAGCAATTAAGGAAACGCTAGTCAGACCTGAAACTGAGGGAGCAGGATCAGTATAGAAGAATAAAGAGAGTGCTTCTAAAAAGTAAGTACTTGTCGTGTGTTCCTATCATTATTATTACTTGCATGCTGCTCCATGTGCTTTTCTTTACTGTTGTACAGTTTAAAATGGCGGCTTTCATGTTGGTGGGCACAGTAATCGGTCGTAGGAAACATTGTTCGCTCATTAAATACGATGTTTTGGGCAGATACAGGTTAAATACATTTGGTCATGCCTATTTGTATAAAATTAAATTTGGTACATTGCTGTCTAGATGTGTTTGTAACTAGAATGAAATGCAAGCTTGATTCAGTGTAATGTAAGGAGAGGACACTCAGCAGCTGTTTACACATCTGGACTCAGGAGCACTAGTGTGGGACACAAGAACAAACTTTTTAGGGTGTACCACATAGGTACTCCAGTGGATACTTGGTGTGAAAATTGTCAGAAAAAGGTCATTATTCCAGCTTTGGTAAGGTAAAAAAATCATGTCTTCAGCTTGGAACTCTGCCCAAAACAGACAATTGTACCCCACTTCCAAGCAATGTTTCATATTCACATTTCTGGACTCAAATATCTGTGTGCTAAGTATACCTTTTGTTTCATTCTCATAGGGGAGAAAAGACTCGGAGGACACCACTCAGAGGACACCAGGGACCCCTCACATCACCAAGAAGGGGAACTCAGCCCAAGACAACACCCCGAGGATCTGGAGGAAGGAGAGGTGGAGGAAGTGGGCAAGATTGTCACCAAAACAGGTGAATGTCTGACACCCCAGCTTCAGGTAATCTATGTATGCCTGCATATTTATAATATGTTTTTAATCCAATTTTTAGGTGATGTGCTGGTTGTTGAACAGCAAGCTGAACATTTCACAACTGACAGTGCCCAAAGGCTCATCCACGACATCATGGTGTGGAATGGTGAAATCGACATTATAAGGAAGAAACTGAATGTTATGGAACAACAAATGAAGAACATGATAGATGTGTTGGGGAGAATATAAATTTCTTTCAAATCCCATCCATTTTCACATTTGTTGGACTAAACCAATTGTTTTTTTGTAAATTTTAAAAGCCAAATTTTGAAGATGCACACGGTGTGTCAACATGTGCTATCTGCCATCAGGGGATCTCAATGTACATGTTTTATGGGTGCAACCCCTTTCTTGTAACTCTAGTAGGTGAGAGGAAAGGGTTGCACCCCCAAAACATGTCCATTGATCCCCTATGATGGGAGATAGCACATGTTGACATTAGGCATGGGATCAGGAGGGAAATACCCATTTTGACTCCCAATTTGTGTGCATCTTCAAAATTTGGCTTTTACAGGGGTGACATCACCCCATCTGATGAAGGCACTTTTTTTGAACAACTTTGTAATTTCCAGAGTTGTGTATGTTATGTTTTGAAACATGCCTGTTTCTAAAAAAAAAAAAAATAGAGGAAAAAGAATTACATTTTATAACGCACATGTGAATGTGCAAAGAGTAAAAAATTTGATAATCAACAATGTGTGGCTTCTTCTTTCAATGCTCAATACCAGTTTTGGAAGTAATTTTGTGTTTACAGTGACAATGAGGCTTATTTACTAAAGGTAAATCCACTTGGCACTACAAGTGCACTAGGAGAACCTAGGAGACAGCCAAAAAGAAACACAAGCAATAAACAAAATGCAAGATTTTATCAGATATTTATTTTTTTATTTTTGAAAAAAATATTTAGACGTTGTCTGGCATTGAAATGGCCCCCCTACCTGTAAAATAATTGACATATTTATCCCGAACTTCACGGGCGCTTTGGGGTGCCAAGCCAGGACGACCAGTGTCCAGGCCGTCAGAGGATTTGAAGGAAGTCCGGCCTCAGGCTCAACTGAGGCAATATAATTGTGGGCATTTTTTCTTAAAAAATTGTGCAATATGCAGCAGGATAAAATGATGTGGTTGCGTTTGTATTCTGCCATGTGTATGGCTGTCAGAAACAGGCGGAACCGGCTGGCCATTATCCCGAAGGCATTCTCAATGAATCTTCTGGCTCTGGCCAGCCGGTAGTTAAAAACCCTCCTCTCTGGGGTGAGGGTCCTCTGGGGGAATGGCCTCATCAGGTGCTCGCCCAGACCGAACACTTCATCAGCAAGAAAGACGAACGGGAGTCCTTCAACGTTGTCCGCATCAGGTGGCAATCCCAGGCCACCACTCTGGAGCCATTGGTAAAACTCCATCTGGGTGAAGACTCCTCCATCCGGCCATTCTTCCCACGTCCACATAGAGGAACTCATATTGTGCCGAAAAACCACCGCCATTAATACTATACTATTAAACCCCTTTTAGTTATAATAGTAAGACCCTGAATGGGGTGGTGGCACGATGTGGACGTGCTTCCCATCTATAGCCCCTCCACAGTTGGGAAAGTCCCAACAGTCGGCAAAATGGGAGGCCACAGTCTGCCATTCCTGTGGCGTTGAAGGAAACTGGAGTCAGAACAGAAAAATATATATATGTACGCAATCCCAGGCCACCACTCTGGAGCCATTGGTAAAACTCCATCTGGGTGAAGACTCCTCCATCCGGGCATTCTTCCCCACGTCCACATAGAGGAACTCATATTGTGCCGACACCACCGCCATTAACACTATACTATTAAACCCCTTTTAGTTATAATAGTAAGACCCTGAATGGGGTGGTGGCACGATGTGGACGTGCTTCCCATCTATAGCCCCTCCACAGTTGGGAAAGTCCCAACAGTCGGCAAAATGGGAGGCCACGGTCTGCCATTCCTGTGGCGTTGAAGGAAACTGGAGTCAGAACAGAAAAATATATATTAGTATTTTTGCATATAACATTGCCAGCAGATTAGACACAAACATTCTTGGCCAACATCAGTATAACATTTATTTTAAGGAGTATTTTAAGACAAAAATATAAGGTCCACTTATCAGATCCCCCTCCCCTCCCTGAAGGCCCATTGTAAAAATTTTAGGGGGGGGAGGGTTCGAGCTGAGTTTGGGACCCCAAAAAAAGCCTCTGGCACTCTGCCTGAATTTAAGGACAACAATAACATTTGTACACATTTTAGGGGGTGTTTAGGGTAAGCACTACAATGGAGCTGACAAAATACATTGTTAAGTGACTAGGCTATAGGTGTATATGGGCCCAGGATAGCATGCTGTGGAGGTTAGGGAAGGCAAATATGCATGAAGGACAAAAATGGAGCATTAAACGATTACAGCATGCGTGAGAACAAAGGGGACATTCACAGCATATTACAATCATGGCAATTATGGAATGAAGAAAGAAATACAAAACATTAGCAAACATTAAATACATAGAATGTGATGTTAAAGGAGAAATCTTACCTTAATATAGTCCTTCTGCAGGAAGGACTATATTAGCAGAACAGGTCTCTGGGATAATGATCCCCAGAGCCTGGGGGGAGATGCCTGTTGAAAACTTTAGGTCCTATAGGCTTCTCCCAGTCGCCAAGTACAGCAACATGGCGACTAGCCTCTGCTCCGGAGTGATGGCTTGCCGCATGCAGGTATCCTGCCTGCTAATATAAGGGGTCAGCAAAGCCAACAGAGGGTGTAAAATGGGGTCCGTCATCTGGAGAAAGTTCCTGAAATCATCAGGATTATTCTCCTGGATCTCACGAAGCAAAGGCATATCAGAGAATTGGTCATGCTGGAGTAACCAATTCTTGGTCCATGAACTCCTCCCCACCCTGTTCATGGACTGGGCTTGGGTCAAAGAATGAACCCCAACACCAAGCCCCAGCATAGCACGAACTCTACGACGAGTATGTACCTGCAACATGGCTTCAAAACGGTCGGCTGATCAGAGTGAACTAACAGAACGCACTGAAGAACAGCAAGGCCTGTGAAGAGCGAGCTGAAAATCAGAAACAAGCGGATAAGAACACATTGAAAAAACACATGTGAACTGTCTACACGCTCTGAAAAGCAGATACAAACCCACAAGCACAAACTGAAGAGCAGTAACGGATTGAAAAGCGTGAACCGCCTCTCACCAAACTTCTACTAACACGAGATAAACACGGGATTAGCAGAAGGAGCCCAAAGGGTGGCGCGCTCGCTAGTGCACTTTCTTTTTCTAGTCCCGTCATACATGGTGTACGTCATCGCATTCTAGATGGTCGGACTTTAGTGTGACCGTGTGTAGGTAAGACCGCTTGAGAGCTTGAGTTCCGTCGGAGAAACCTTCGGAGTTTATTCCGACGGCAAAACCGGTCGTGTGTACAGGGCATAACTGTGCTTAATTCTGCTTCCACCCCTTTATAAACCCTATTCTAACTACTCTTTGAAAGGTAGCTACATATATTTCCATGTTCTGAGAGTGCTCCTGGTCTAGTCACATGATTCCCGTAGCAGCCGGCTTCAGGGGAGGGGATAGATAGCTAACAATGGCTGAATTGACTGTGCGGCGACGCCACCCATAGGCTATGGGGAATCCATTGTTAGCTGTCCCTCCTCTCCTCCCCTGAAGCCTCCACTGGGAGCTGATCATGGGACCGGACTGGAGTGCTCCCTCAGAAGAGGCACGTATAAGCCTCATATTTTCACAGGGTAGTTAGAATAAGATTTAAAAGGGGGTGGAAGCAGGTTTAAGCAGAATTAGGAATAGCCTGTAATCCACTTTAAGTTTTACATTATGTTCTTCAAAGGGAATCATTTTATGATTGGGCTCAGGCAGGAATCTAAATACCGGTATTTACTGTCAATTTATTAGAACTGCACAGGCTTGATTGATGAAAATTACATGTCAGTGGTCCCTTAACCTGCTTGCCTTCACACTTTGTCCCCCAGATTCGTAGTGTGCATGATAGTATCAGGTAATAGAACCCCATTGTGTACATTTTCCTGACTATGGGACTCTTTCAAAACTAAAATGTACACTTAGGAACGTATGGGTTCAGGTAGTTGACATGGCAGAAACTGTCAGGCATCACCTTACCTCCAACTCACTGAAGATTTAAACTGCTAAAAAGTGAAGCTAAATACGGGAACTAATGCAAATTTTTAAGATGATTCTTGTATCCCAGTTGTGACTGGTTCTTTTTAATCAGCAGCTGCCCCTGTTTGAGCCCTCTTCTTCATCCAGAGTTTTATAGGCAGTGCTGCTCTATCCTCAGTGACCTGTTGGAGAGCTTCAATAATAAACAGTGTATGGGACTGATCTGTTAAACATTTCAGCTCTGAAAGAGAGAGAACTTGGCCAGTAACAGGAAATCCAGGGAGTCTCCCTCATATTTGACATGCATGAAAATTCTGCTTCTAATTAAATCAACATTTTACTTGATCTAGTTTCCTTGAGTGCTTTAAAGGGCCAATGTCACCAAGAAAAATAAAAAAGATTATGTAAGGCAATCAGGATTCAGATTCTGCAGCCTTTTGAAGATAAGTGGACATGCAATTTATTTATTTTTATTTATTTCAGGTACTTGTATAGAGGCGTCAATTTACGCAACGCTTTACATATACATTGTACATTCACATCAGTCCCTACCCTCAAGGAGCTTACACTCTAAGGTCCCTAACTCACATTCATAAATACTAGGGACAATTTGGACAGGATCCAATTAACCTACCAGCATGTCTTTGGAATGTGGGAGGAAACCGGAGTACCTGGAGGAAACCCACACAGGCACAGGGAGAACATGCAAACTCCAGGCGGGTAGTGTCATGGTTGGGATTCGAACCAGCAACCCTTCTTACTGCTAGGTGAAAATGCTATCCAGTACACCACTGTGCTGCCCAATTGAGGCAGACAGAATACTATAGTCCTGCAATAAACAATCTGGTTATTACTATTAAAGAAAGGGCAGAGTATGAGGTTAGAGACACCATTTCAGATGTAGTGTAAAAGTTACAGGGCTGTAGGGAAGAGTTTAAGCGTCTGTCAAATTTCTCTTGCATCTTTGTCCCTGTGGATGAGCTTTCCCTGGACTTAAGATCCTAATGACATTCGTCAGCACAGACAGGAAAGAGAGAAGGTTCCTGTAAAGAAAATGCAGGCAATAAAAAAAATAGTCAGGGGTTCTAACTCTCCCAAATTCCTTTGCAGTATAAACGCATTCTTACAAATCTTTCCTTTTATCTATCCTATCTATCGTTTAGCTCAGTGGTAGATGTTTCAATCAATGCCAGTCTGAACTGTGGTTATGGGGTTGCCCACTTTTATTAAACAAAAGTAAAGCTAAGAAAATTAGTTGGCAATGGAGGAAAATGTCACTATGAAAAAAGATAACAAAAATGCCAGTCTGACAGCCCATCCAACATTCTCTTCAGCAGCTCAACTGCATATGTCAGAAACCTTAACACCCAGCTTTCCCGGCCTTTAGTTACAGAAGTCATTTGTACAGGCCCACTCAGTAGCCTCCCAGTATGGTATCACCTCTCTTAATGGGAGTACGCCTATCGTCTGGATGGAGCACACAACTGTCTCCTTAAAGGAGCACTGAACTTTGGCCAGGCCTCGCTTATAATGATTGGGCATGCCTGCACACTCACACAACCTGCAGGTTTCCATTAAGACCTGGACACAGGATTGGAGACTTCTTCCCATCTAGTTCTCTTTGAAGTCTTCAAGCTCCAGACCCTGATCCAGAATTACCAAACCTAGAGAACACTGACAAGCCTGGCTTCTCTATTCCGGAAACAATATTCCGGAGCCTCTCAAGCTGTATCCTTGAGAATACTATGTGACTTCTGCCTATACTACACAGTGGCAAGGCCTAGCACTGTCACAATATAAATATATATGTACAGTATTTCACAAAAGTGAGTACACCCCTCACATTTTTTTTTTGTAAATATTTTATTCTATCTTTTCATGTGACAACACTGAAGAAATTGCACTTTGCTACGATGTAAAGTAGTGAGTGTACAGATTGTAGAAAAGTGTAAATTTGCTGTCCCCTCAAAATAACTCAACACACAGCCATTAATGTCTAAACCACTGGCAACAAAAATGAGTATACCCCTAAGTGAAAATGTCCAAATTGGGCACAAAGTGTCAATATTTTGTGTGGCCACCATTATTTTCCAGCACTGCCTTAACCCTCTTGGACATGGAGTTCACCAGAGCTTCACAGTTTGCCACTGGAGTCCTCTTCCACTCCTCCATGATGACATCACAGAGCTGGTGGATGTTAGAGACTTTGCGCTTCTCCACCTTCCATTTGAGGATGCCCCACAGATGCTCAATAGGGTTTAGGTCTGGAGACATGCTTGGCCAGTCCATCACCTTTATCCTCAGTTTTTTTAGCAAGGCAGTGGTCGTCTTGGAGGTGTGCTTGGGGTCGTTATCATGTTGGAAAACTGTTCTGTGGTCCAGTCTTCGAAGGGAGGGGATCATGCTATACCTTAGTATGTCACAGTACATGTTGGCATTCATGGTTCCTTCAATGAACTGTAGCTCCCCAGTGCCGGCAGCACTCATGCATCCCCAGACCATGACACTCCCACCACCATGCTTGACTGTAGGCAAGACATACTTGTCTTTGTACTCCTCACCCGGTTTCTGCCACACACACTTGACACCATCTGAACCAAATAAGTTTATCTTGGTCTCATCATACCACAGGACATGGTTCCAGTAATCCATGTCCTTAGTCTGCTTGTCTTCAGCAAACTGTGGGCTTTCTTGTGCATCATCTTTAGAAGAGGATTCCTTCTGGGATGACAGCCATGCAGACCAATTTAATGCAGTGTGCGGCGTATGGTCTGAGCACTGACAGGCTGACCCCTTCAACCTCTGCAGCAATGCTGGTAGCACTCATACATCTATTTCCCAAAGACAACCTCTGGATAAGAAGTTGAGCACGTACACTCAACTGCTTTGGTCGACCATGGCGAGGCCTGTTCTGAGTGGAAACTAAGCAAGTGAAGGCGCAAAAAACGGAAACCTCATGATACTATTGGGTCAGTAACAAGCTAAGAGATGAATAAAATTAATATAATCCACAGAGTCTATGTAAACACAGGCAAAATGGTATATGAAAAAGTCCACACAGAGGGCTGCCTTCCAAAGAGAGCTGAAACCAGACTCCTGAATCTGCAGAGAAGAACACAAGGGAGGGGGAGGCGCCTCTAAGTGCAGTATTAAAATCAATTTATTAAAAGAACACTATACAAGCAACTCACATTTTGTAGGGTAAAAAACGGCATGTAATGTGGTAAAATCCATGGAAGGAGTCCATCAGATCGGTCACGGAAGTCCCTGCTGCCTGCTATGCGTTCAGCTTTGTAGAAAACACCGCTCGAGCCGGCCGCGGTGATGTTGAAATCCAAAGCGAGGCCTGGGACGCTGGTGGAAGGCAGGCGCGGAGCTGTGACGTCACTGGAATGCGATGCGTTTCATGAGCGTACGGGCTACGATGACACAGTAGCTGCGCTCTTTCATCAAGCTACACATGGATAGTGAGAGCGGTTTAAGAAGGGATAGGGGGAGGGGAAAGAAGAAGAGGAGGAGGGGAGAGGGGAGAAAACTAAGGCTGGATTGAAAAGGTGGAAAGTGAAGGGCATATGAGGGCACTCTCTGGGAAATGAAAGGAAATTTTCAAAGCTAAAAAACAATCTCAATAATAGCAAACTAACAGACAATGAATGTTATTGTTAGAAATTCCCATAAAGAAAATTCAATAGTAAGAGGTGATAATGACTAATGATAAAAATATATAGAATTAATGAATAATCATAAAAAATAATAATTAATAAATAAATAAATAAAAATAATAAATTAGTGTATGAGGTAGATAAAAAAAAAAAAAAAAAAAAAAAAAAAATTGATCAATTAAATAATTAGTCAGTAGGGGAGGTCTTGATAATGTAATCAGAGGTATTGGTATATATGTATGCATATACACACATACACACCAGTATATAACTGATCAAAAACACATACACCCACCCACGGTCACCTTTGCCGCAGAGCCCCCACAACCTATGTGAGCGGGAATCTGGGGCCCTTTTTTATGTAAAGGGACCGATATATATATGTGGATCCAATATATTTGAAATTAAGACTGCTGTGTTGGAGGTTTTAGATGTATTATGAAAACATATGACCTATAGAAAAACGACATGATTATCAATAGAGACCACTAATGCATTGAGTTGATAACGGTAACAGGGATGAGCAGTATACGGTTTATAAGATGGTAGCAATTTCAATACTTTCATTGATTCCTCCTGGCGAGAGTACATCTAAGGTGTAGATCCAAAAGGTCTCACGTGCACAGAGCTTTTTGAACCTCTCAGCCGCTGGGAGGGACCTCGGGATCTGCTCGATAACCCATACCTCAAGGCCATCGGTGGAACCTTGGTGGGCTGAGGCAAAATGTTTTGGGACACTATGGGGATCTGTTCCACCCTCTATGAGTCTTCTATGTTCGCCGAATCTTCGTCTTAGGGCTCTGATTGTCCGGCCCACATACATTAGGCCACATGGACACTTAAGGCCATAAATGACGAAGTCAGACGAGCAGTTTGAAAATTCTTTTAACATGTAGGTCTTGCCTTTAGTAGTGAAAGATTTTCGTCCATGTTGGACGAAATTACAGGTCTTACATAGGGCCTTACGGCATTGGTACATACCCACCAGGGGGATCAATGTGAGTGCCGGTGGTGAGGTTGAAATGGATTTGAACTTACTAGGTGCAATCTTATTCTTAAGATTAGGGGCCCTGCGGTAAATTACCTTGGGACGGGGTGGAAGCAATGTTTTTAAGTGAGGGTCTTGATGTAAAATGCCCCAGTGTTTTTCAAGGATCTTCTCCATACCTTTATGTTTGTTATGAAAGGTGGTTATAAACCTACTGGAGCCCTCATATGTAGGTTGATTGATGTTTGGTTTTGATGGTTTACCATGCAGGTAATGTTGGAAAGCGTCTTCCACTAGGGTTTCGGGGTATTTTTTGTCATGGAACTTTCTTTTGAGAGTTTTACTTAATTCAACATAATCTGCGTCCTTAGTGCAGTTCTGTCGAAGACGGCAGAACTGTCCTTTGGGAATGTTTGTGACCCATTTTGGAAGGTGACAACTTTCAAAGTGCAAATAAGAATTACCTGCTGTAGGTTTAGTGTAATTTTTTTTTTTTTTTTTTTATCTACCTCATACACTAATTTATTATTTTTATTTATTTATTTATTAATTATTATTTTTTATGATTATTCATTAATTCTATATATTTTTATCATTAGTCATTATCACCTCTTACTATTGAATTTTCTTTATGGGAATTTCTAACAATAACATTCATTGTCTGTTAGTTTGCTATTATTGAGATTGTTTTTTAGCTTTGAAAATTTCCTTTCATTTCCCAGAGAGTGCCCTCATATGCCCTTCACTTTCCACCTTTTCAATCCAGCCTTAGTTTTCTCCCCTCTCCCCTCCTCCTCTTCTTCTTTCCCCTCCCCCTATCCCTTCTTAAACCGCTCTCACTATCCATGTGTAGCTTGATGAAAGAGCGCAGCTACTGTGTCATCGTAGCCCGTACGCTCATGAAACGCGTCGCATTCCAGTGACGTCACAGCTCCGCGCCTGCCTTCCACCAGCGTCCCAGGCCTCGCTTTGGATTTCAACATCACCGCGGCCGGCTCGAGCGGTGTTTTCTACAAAGCTGAACGCATAGCAGGCAGCAGGGACTTCCGTGACCGATCTGATGGACTCCTTCCATGGATTTTACCACATTACATGCCGTTTTTTACCCTACAAAATGTGAGTTGCTTGTATAGTGTTCTTTTAATAAATTGATTTTAATACTGCACTTAGAGGCGCCTCCCCCTCCCTTGTGTTCTTCTGTTCTGAGTGGAACCCGTCCTGTTAAAATGCTGTATGGTCTTGGCCACTGTGCTGCATCTCAGTTTCAGGGTCTTGGCAATCTTCATATAGCCTAGGACAACTTTATGTAGAGCAACAATTCTTTTTTCAGATCCTCAGAGAGTTCTTTGCCATGAAGTGCCATGTTGAACGTCCAGTGGCCAGTATCAGAGAGTGAGAGCGATAACACCAAATTTAACACAACTGCTCCCCATTCAGACCTGAGACCTTGTAACACGAACGAGTCACATGACACTGGGGAGGAAAAATGGCCAATTGGGCCCAATTTGGACATTTTCACTTAGGTGTGTACTAACTTTTGTTTCCAGCGGTTTAGAAATTAATAGTTGTGTGATGAGTTATTTTGAGGGGACAACAAATTTACACTGTTATACAAGCTGTACACTCACTACTTTACATTGTAGCAAAGTGTAATTTCTTCAGTGTTGTCATATGAAATGATATAATAAAATATTTACAAAAATGTGAGGGGTGTACTCACTTTTGTGAGATGCTGTATATAGACACACTTCAGCACTGTTGTAATGCACTATTTAGGACTGATTCACATATTTCCTTATTTTACATATTTTCCCTAATGAAGAGTAGAAGACGTTATAAATGTTATAAATGTAGCTAGACCCAGTGTTCATCCCCACCCAGTTTGTTGGGAACCGCCCCTGTGCAGTGTGTGACTGCCCAAGCACTTACTAACCTATTAACTGTACATAGAAAAGTAGCTGAATATCCTGAAAAACCAAAGGGCTAGTTGCATAGCCCAGCATCTCTATAACTGTTCGAGAAAATTTTTGTCTTTAATGGGCATGCAGTAACCTAATTGATCAAAATAGAAAAAAATAATCTAATAACCATCTAGGCTAAGTTGAAAAGGTGGAACATAACTTTATAAAGTATTAGTTATAACTTTACACAAGGTTACATTTTGCTTTGCCCTTTTCCGTAACATTAGTATGCACGTTTTTTCATTATATTATGCTGATGCGTGCCATTTTCAATTTCAGCTCTTACAGGAGCACGGGGTCAATTTCTACATGAGGACAGAAGCCAGAGAGTTACATGGCGAGAATGGACAGGTTTGTCTTTTCATTTTTGTCTAAATTAACGTTTATTAAAACCATCAGCTAAAGAGACATTTGAATATTGCATAGTTCATGCCTATTTTGTAATGACTGTGCTAGTTTAAGATGGAAATCATTAGATGTTAAATTACGGTAGTTTATTTCTCCCCTTCTCAAACAATGCCAGTGGCAAATGAAAATCCAGAAATGGATCAATGGTAATGCATTGTTAGTGTGATGTTAGCTATTAGCTACTGATATTGTATGCAGGAGAGGACAGAATAGTACAAGTGTGCACAGAATCTTCTTGACTAGGGAAACCTGGGTTACAGTGTACAGTAAAGATAATTCTTATTCCCCCCCCCCCTTTTTTTTTTCTTAAAAATCTGATCTTAAAAATTCCCCTATCCACAAATTCAAGGTGAATGGGGAAATCCCCCCTGCTGCACTACTCTTCCCATTCAAGAGGAGTTGATTACTAGGTCAAGGCCTCTTTATTAGGAACAGATATAGATGGATCAAAATTTGGCCGATCCCTGTTGAACAGGCTGAATTTCGATCCATGCATGGCCAGCGTAATTCATTGCCGAAGTCTGGATTACATTTTTTTGGTAACCTATTAGTTACTCCTCATTTTTTTCAAAAGATAAATAGTTAACGGATTGCTGAGATTAAAGGCAATTTAGTGGTTTATTTTTTTTTTTTAGAAGTGTCCAAAAATATGTTTTGTAGAGACAACACGCATCCTGCACTCATTTGCTGCCACCCCTGCCAGAACCTATAGTTATATAGTCTAACATAGAAGTATATATTATAATAGTATTAATAATAATAATAATAATCCTGTATAGAATTAAGGATGATCTTTTGTACTAGGTATCCATGGTTTATTGCAGACAAGTGATTGACAGAAAAGCCAGCCAGTAATCAGTCATCAGTAAGGGCCATTTGACACAGGGATTCCTGCATGTTCCTGCAATGTGCAATTTTTTCATTAATTTAAGGCTCCTTTCACACTACCATGACTTTGCTGCGATTTTGACACAATTTCAGGGAATGCCTGTGTAAACTTGAGGTCTATGGACCTCAACCCACATCAAAGTCGGACAGATATGAATGGTACTCATTGGAAATCATAGGGTACGACTTGTCATGCGACTTTGCAGTCCCAAGTTGAAGACAAGTCACACAAGTGTGAAACGGGCCTAAGCAGTTCGTTTGCGCACGGTGCAGGAAATGTGCGCGGAATGTGCCTTTCACGCACCATGTTCCGGTGTGAACTGGCCGTAAAGGGTGAGTTCTGCTATGTAAATAGTGCATTTATGCAGCTTATATGGCAGTAAGGATCTTAAATTTCTTATGTCTTTAGGTACTCTTCACTTACATGTTTGCAGTTTAGTTTCTAGGTCCACACACCTGCTGTGGCCATTATGAGGGGGTATGGATAAGTGAAACTTGCTTAAACCTCACAGAAACAGAATTGGGAATAATGACACTTAGATCACACTGTTGGAGTAACCAGAACATGTAGAAAGCCAGGGTTTATTGAACCCATCAGGCTCCACCTTAAACTAAAACAGCACTTAAAATTGGAGTAGTTGTATTGAAAAAAAATGTAATGCATTTTAGATGGAACAATACATTTAATATTGCTTTTGAAAGTGATGGTGCTGTGTCCAGATAGTTTGGTTGCAAACAGATTTAGTTACCATTGTGTGCTTTTTTTTCTTCCAGTTTAATATTGCACATTTCAGCAAAGCTTAATTAGCACTCAAGACATCAGTGGAATATCAATAAACTCGGTCTATTCTGTCTATATAGGTTAAGGAGGTGCGTCTGAGAAATGGAACTGTTCTTCCTGCTGATGTTGTGCTTGCTGGAATAGGTTTGTATAAGCCTGTAGTTTATCCAGTAAAATACATTGTAAGTAAATAAAGAGGAAGGTAAGAAAATATAAAATAAAATATTCAAACAATCCTATATAAGTATGTAGAAGTTTCAGGAATCTAAGCAAAGGATAATAAAACAAACTACAAATGTAATTTTTCATGCTAAAGTATACTTGTCCATGCATAAATATACTTTTATCTAGACCTTGTGCTAAAATTCAAAGTCCATGTATTAGGGGTGCTGAAATTAATCGCTGCATCGATGCATCACGATTCGGGTGTCCCCAATGCGGCTATCGATGCATACGACCGGAAAAAACGACTGCCGGGTGATGGCATCCCGACTTGCCACGCCCCTCCCGGAAGAGCGCGCCGAGCGTATAGTTGTTAAAATAAGTGTTTTAGTAAATCCCGTGCCCCGCTGTATATGCTTTTAAAAAAATATGGAGATTCATACCGCATTTCTCAGTGTGTGTACATGCCGCTCATGTGACTGCCTGACCCGCCTCTCTCCTCTCACGTCTCTCCTGACGTCAGTGGGGAATTCTCAGCCCTGCCAGCCTCTTCTGATCAGATAGCTACAGTCAGCGGGTGGGGCTGAGAATTCCCCACTGACATCAGGAGAGACTTGAGACGTGAAAGAAGAGGGGAGAGAGGCGGGCCGGGCAGTCACTTGAGCGGCATGTACACACACTGAGAAATGCAGTTTGAAGCTCCATATTTTGTTAAAAAGCACATACAGTGGGGCTCTTAATGGATTGTAACATGGGATTTAATAAAACACAGTTATTTTAACAGCAGTAAGTAGAGTACATATGTGTTTGTACTCTACACCTCGTACACGCTCCAGGGAACTTCACAGGGCTGTTTGTCAGCTGTGGATTCTAATTCCTCCTGACCTCCCAGCAGCAGTGTGTGTGAATGCCTGTACCCTGTAGTGCATCGGATAGTGCACTTTTTAAGGGAGTGAGATTATTTTAATTCAAAGCGGAGTTCCAGTCAATTTTTTGTTTATTAAAAGTCAGCAGCTACAAAAAGTGTATGTTCTGACTTTTAATAAAAAGACACTCACCTGCCCCACGGTCCAGCGAAGTGGCCGCCCAAACCCCCCCTTCTCTTCCCCACCTGTCCACAGCGCTGGCAATACTACTGTGGTCATCCGGCTCTGACAGCTTGCAGCTTCACAGCCGGGTGCGCATGTCTCACTGCGCTGTCCTGAATGGCCGGGCAATCTTCTGGCACCTGTGACGTGTCTCAGAAGATTGCAGGGAGGGAGAGGCCGCCTAGGCGGCCCAAGTGAAAGTGGGAGCAGAGTACCTGTCAAAACTAGGTAACCCCCCCATGCCATTTGTGGCATGTAAGGGGGTCAGGACTCCTTAAAGCAGAAGATTCACATTTGGGTGGAATTCCACTTTAATAAAATATGTTTATACAGAAAGCACAATGACATCCCCAACCCTGGACTCTAGGAGGAGACCATCACCTCCCAAACCCTGCCATGTACACAGCACAGGGGATCCTCTACCTCTGATGTTCCTCACCTGCAGGACTCCGTGATGACCATCCTAACATCCTCCCTTTGATTCTGCCATCCTTCAGTCCCCCCCTCACCACCACCATTTTTATCTTTGAACTCTTCCATACTTCTGTTCCTATCCATGGATTCTTCCATCTCCATCCCCAGCCTCTTCCATCCTTCTGTTCCTATCCATGGATTCCTCCATCTTCATCCCCAGACTCTTCCATCCTTCTGTACCTATCCATGGATTCCTCCATCTCCATCCCCAGCCTCTTCCATCCTTCAGTTCCTATCTCCAGACTCCTCTGGCCTTCCATTCTCTATCCATGGATTCCTCCATCCCCAGACTCTCCCATCCTTCCTTTCTTATTCATGGATTCTTCTACCCTTCAGTTCCTACCCCTCCCTCATATCCTGGACTCTTCCGTGTCCTTGTTCTACTATATGCAGGGAGTGTCCTTTTTTTTTTCTTTTTTAAAGCAGATACATTTAAAAAATGGAGTTCTTCTAAATGTTTGCATTTTTTTTGATGGACACCATCGTCAGTAATCATGATGCATCGTGGAATCGAATCATTGATCAGATAATCATAATCGAATTGAATCGTGAGACCAGTGAAGATGCGCACCTCTACCATGTATGTGGCTGCCCCCTAACCTCTGTAATAAGACCCCTTAGTACAGATATATTAAAACGCACACCTGCATTGAAGGAAAATGCATGAAAAATACTCTCCTTACTCTACTCCCAGGTTCCATACGCTTTCAATTTCTGATGTCGCTGTGTTTCACAGAGGAATCTCAGGGAAGCTCAGGACCCTAGTTAGTTCTCATTAAAAAAATGCCACAGTGCTGTATGGAGCATGTTGTTGCAGGATTTTGGATCCTCCAGTTTCCCAGGATCCAGCAAGAAAACCCTCTAACTTCACCTTCGCCTAGGTGAGCCTGCTAGGAGCTTGGGAGAAGGGTATTTTTTGTGATTTCATTTTGTAAGGAGAGGGTGGGGAGGGGGGCATTTTAGTGCAAGATCTGCTTTAGGTGCCCCAGGGTTACTAAATTCCAGGCCTCTTCAATCTGCTTGCTTCAACCATCAATGGTGGCTTTAAAGAATAGCCCATCTTGCCTTGTACCTTTGTAATGACCTTATGTGGCCACTTATTATGTGGACTGGCCCATAAAAAAGTGCAGGAAGATAAAAGCTCAACACTGTCAGGAAATGTTGAAAGTTAACCACTTAAGGACCAGCCTCGTTTTGAGATTTTGGTGTTTACATGTTTAAAACAGTTTTTTTGCTAGAAAATTACTTAGAACCCCCAAACATATATTGTTTTTTTTCTAACACCCTAGAGAATAAAATGACGGTCATTGCAATACTTTTTTTCACACCGTATTTGTGCAGCAGTCTTACAAGCGCACTTTTTTAAATAAAAAAATAAGACAGCAGTAAAATTAGCCCAATTTTTTTTTATATTGTGAAAGATAATGTTACGCCAAGTAAATTGATACCCAACATGTTACATTTCAAAATTGCGCCCGCTCGTTTAATGGTGACAGATTTTTACCCTTAAAAATCTCCATAGGCGACGTTTAAAACATTCTACAGGTTGCATGTTTTAAGTTACAGAGGAGGTCTATGGCTAGAATTATTGCTCTCGCTCTACTGATCATGGCGATACCTCACATGTGTGGTTTGAAGACCGTTTTCATATGCGGACGCTACTCACATATGCATTCGCTTTTGCACGCGAGCTCGTCGGGACGGATCGCGTTTAAAATTTTTTTTTTTATTATTATTTATTTTACCTTTTATTTTTTTATTTTTACACTGTTTTAATTTAATTTAAAAAAATGTCACTTTTATTCCTGTTACAAGGAATGTAAACATCCCTTGAAAAAAGCATGACAGGACCTCTTAAATATGAGATCTGGGGTCAAAAAGACCTCAGATCTCATATTTAGACTAAAATGCAATAAAAAAAAAAAAATTGTAATTTAAAAAAATTATTTAAATAAAATGGCACTTTAAGAGCTGTGGGCGGAAGTGAGGTTTTGACGTCACTTCCGCCCAGCAAATGTATGGAGACAGGTGGGGGCCATTTTCCCCTCACTCGTCTCCATACCTGACAGGAGACAGGACGCGATCGCCTCCACTTCTGCCGACGACTCCGGTAAGCAGCGGAGGGCACCGGATCGCGGCGGGGGGCCCTCTCCTGCCACCGATAAAAGTGATCTTGCGGCGAATCCGCCGCAGAGACCACTTTTATCTTGTAACGGACTGCCCGCTGAAGACGAGGATACCGGGGTTATGGCAGCTAGCTGCTGCCATAACAACAATATCCTCCTTCAAACAGCCGCCGTAAAATTGCGGCGGACGGCCCGTAAGTGGTTAAAGTGTTTGTGAATTCTAATTTAAAAAAACACTGCCAGTGCCTGTGCTGTGTAATCTGCCCCCCTCTAAACTGTAAAAAAATATCCCTGAACTTGCCACTTCCTGTATCCCCCTCTCTGTACAGACCACTAAAATCAGGGCTGCTGAGCCCTGACCACTGTGGTCAGAGTGCGTCCCTCCGTCATACGCAGCTGTCCTCTCTCCCCCTCACCCCCTCCTCCTTGCCTGTCAGCTCCCTCTCTGTGTCTTTGTCTCCACCCCTCTTCTAAAAACGAGCGTTGTAAATACCTATTTATAGCTTTACAGCCCCTATACTTGGCTTCTGCGGGAGGGGCCGAGATCTCCCTCAGCTGGGGAGATCACATGGCCTTCCGCAGGAGCCCTGTCTCCGAGCTGTAAAGCAGCCGCGAGTCATGTGACCGCCCTAAAGATAGCTATAAATAGGTATTTACAATACTCGTTTTCAGAAATGACTTCCATAGTGTGGTATGCCAGGCTCTAATAGAGGGGCTGGCAGTGACCATTGTAGGTTTTTTATTTTTAATAGGGGGGGCGGAGACAGAGACGCAGAGAGAGAGCTGACATGCAAGGAGGAGGGGTGAGAGCACAGCTACGTATGACAGAGGGACGCACTCTGACTACGGTGGTCAGGGCTCAGCAGGCCTGATTTTCGTGGTCAGTACAGAGAGGAGATACAGGAATTGGCAGATTCAGGGAGTTTTTTTTAACCCCTTCCCGCCGAGCGTACGCAGATGTGCGTACTCGGCTTTCGGGGGTTATACCGGGATGATGCTCGCAGCTGCAGGCATCATCCAGGTACTGTTTTTTAGAGCCGGTGATCGGATTTCCTGGTATAACAACCGATGCGGCTAAAAGCCGCTCGGCTGTTATACCGGAGGAGCGGGAGGGGACGTCCCCCCTCCCGCCGCCTCCCGCCACTCTTACCGGGCCTCCTGTTCCATCGGGAGGCCTGATGACCAATCGGGACGGACTGGAACGAAGCCATGAGTGGCTTCGTTCCAGCCACCTAATAGTAAAGACGGAAATGACGTCACTTCCCGCCTACTCGGCTGCCAATGGCGCCGGTTTTAAAAAAATATACAGTATTCAGAATCGCAGAAAACGGCGATCTGAATACTTTGAAGTGCAAAGGAGGGATCTGGGTCTTTTAGACCCCCGATCCCTCTATAAAGAGTACCTGTCACCACCTATTACTGTCACAAGCGATGTTTACATTCCTTGTGACAGCAATAAAAGTGATCAAAAAAATTTTTTTTTTAAAACACAATTTATTAATATAAAAATAAAATAAATAAGAAAAAAAAAAATTTTTTAAAGCGTCCCCGTCTCCGTGAGCTCGCGCAGCAAAGAAAATGCATACGGAAGTCGCGCCCGCATATGTAAACGGTGGTCAAATCACACATGTATCACCGCGTCATACGACAGCGTCCCAGAAGGGGAGCCGCACCGCCATCATTTGACGGTGGGCTGGTGGCAACCAGTTAAACTGCGTTAAAGGGGTTGTAAACCCTCTTGTTTTTTTTTCACCTTAATGCATCCTCTACATTAAGGGTTAAAAAACTTCTGGCAGTGACCAGCCCCCCCCGTTTTACTTACCTGAGCCCCTTCATTGCCTCGGCGGAGACGCGCTCTCCCTCTCTGTACGGGGTCCCGGCTCTTGATTGGATAGATTGATAGCAGCGCAGCCATTGGCTCCCGCTGCTGTCAATCAAATCCAATGACCCGGGGCCGAGTCTGGCATTTGTGTCTATCGACACAAATGCTGGACTCGGGAGAGCACCCACACGGTAACCCCCTGGGAGAGCGTTTATCCTAGGGGGGTATCTGATGCAAGGAGGAGCCACAAGCGCCACCGGGGGACCCCAGAAGATGAGGTTTGGGGCCACACTGTGCAAAATGAACTGCACAGTGGAGGTAAGTACGACATGTTTGTTATTTAACCACTTCAGCCCCGGAAGATTTGGCTGCTCAATGACCAGGCCATTTTTTGTGATTATGGCACTGCATCGATTTAACTGACAATTGCGCGGTCGTACGACGCTGTACCCAACCAAATTTTATCCTTTTTTTCCCACAAATAGAGCTTTCTTTTGGTGGTATTTGATCATTTCTGCGGTTTTTATATTTTGCGCTATAAACAAAAAAAGAGCGTCAATTTTGAAAAAAAAACACAATATTTTGTACTTTTTGCTATAATAAATATCCCCAATTTTTTTTAAAAAAAGCACATTTTTTCCTCAGTTTAGGCCAATATGTATTCTTCTACATATTTTCGGTAATAAAAATCGCAATAAGCGTACAGTATATTGATTGGTTTGCGCAAAAGTTATAGCGTCTACAAAATAGGGGATAGATTTATGGCATTTTTATTATTATTATTATTTTTTTACTAGTAATGGCGGCGATCTGCGATTTTTATCAGGACTGCTACATTATGGCGGACACATCGGACACTTTTTTGGGATGATTGACAATTATACAGTGATCTGTGCTATAAAAATGCACTGATTACTGTGTAAATGTCACTGGCAGGGAAGGGGTTAACACTAGGGGGCGATCAAGGGGGTTAACTGTGTTCCTTAGTGTGTGTTCTAACTGTGGGGGGAGGGGACTGACTATAGGAGATGACAGATCGTGGTTCCTAGCTATTAGGAACTCACGATCTGCCTCTCCTCACAGAACAGGGATTTGTGTGTTTTACACACAGACGTCCCTGTTCTGCCTCTCGTGCCCCCGATCGCGCAAGGTCAGCGGTCATCAGCACCCCTGCAGTGCAGCGGGAGCGCCTGCTATCCTGCTTAAAGGAGCCAACATACAGCTACGACGGATCGCGGGATCGTTCCGACTTGCTGCGGTATAATGACGGCGGCTGGTCGGCAAAACAGGAAGGTTTGCAATCACTTTAAGGGACCAGGATCTGATTTAATTTATTTTTTTGTTTTTTTGAGTTAATAAACACTTTAAAATTTAGAGGAGGCGGAAACATGGGCATCCAGGGGCAATGCTCTTTATGTGGGGGGTTCTCCACCCTGGCAACCGGCAGTATACGTTTTATTCCGACCCTCATCGCATGCACACGCGTATTGACTACCTTTTTGTTAATAATACTAAACTGCAACCTTCTGACCTTCCTCCCCACAATGCACCTATCACTGAGGAGGAACTTGAGTCGACCATTAAAAATCTACCCACACGTAAATCCCCTGGCCCAGACGGTCTTCCGAATACTACAAATCCTTTCTCCCCCTCTTGTTACCACATGTGTAAGCTTTTTAACACTTTCCTACAGCAGACCCCCATACCCTCAGATATGCAGAGATCCTTCCTCACTTTAATCCCGAAGCCAGATAAGGACCCCTCTCTCTGTGCTAGTTACAGGGCCATGGCGCCCCTGAACTCCGATCTGAAAATCTTTACCAAGCTGCTCTTGATTCGTTTGAATGCGGTCCCTCCCCTCCCTAATTCACAAGGATCAAGTGGGCTTTGTCCCTCTCCGTCAGGTGGGTGACAACACAAGGAGGGTCATAGACTTAATTGACATGGCAAACAGGGATGGTCTAGGGTCCTTAGTAGTGATGGGGCGAATGGACCCGTTCAGTTCGGACCAGAACTTCCGAACACCGCGATTGTTCAGACCCGAATAATGAACCCCATTAAAGTCAATGGGACCCGAATGTCAAATATCAAAAGTGCCCATTTTGAAGGCTTAAATGCAAGTAATTAGGCATATAATGGTTATAGGGGTCCGGGTCCTGCCCTGGGGGACATGGATCAATAAAAAAAAAAGTTTGTGAAAAACATCATTTTTAAATGAGCAGTGATTTTTTTTATTTTTAAAGTGAAAGCCTAAAAATGAAAAATTCCTTCCAATATAGTGCCAGGGGGGTCCCCTTAGTCTAACTGTAAAGTGGCAGATCTGTACCATGTCTAGAATCTGCTGCAGCAATAATTGAATTTATAAAGCCAAAAAAAATTACATTTTTCCTGCAAGCTGCACTGAGAACAAGATTAGAGATTTTTTGGATACATTCTGGTGTCACTTTGACTTTGGATAGAAGTAACGGGTGCTTTAAAATTGGTCTTTGGGTGTCGGTGGCGTCTTCCCACCATAACCCTATAGAGATAATCTTGATGAAAGCAAGAATTTGCCTTGCTGTAAAAAATTGCAATGATATGCACCAGTCAAACAGGTGCAGAAAAATTGGTCTTTGGGTGTTGGTGGTGCCTTCCCACCATAACCCTATAGAGGTACTCATGAAAGCAAGAATTTGCCTTGCTGTAAAAAATTGCAGTGATATGCACCAGTCAAACAGGTGCAGAAAAATTGGTCTTTTGGTGTTAATTGTGCCCATGAAACCTATACCAAAAACATTCTTCCAGATGAAATGATTGAACACCCTCAAAGCTAGGCAGCCTCGAAGTCCTGCAGAGATTCCACATCCCAAAAAGACTTAATCAGTGACATCGGCATCAGGGGCTTCGTAGCTGGTAATCCAGGACTGATTCATTTTTATAAAAGTCAAACGGTCCACAGAGTCTGTGGACAGACGCGTTCTATGATCAGTAACGAAACCTGCTGCAGCACTGAATGCCCGTTCTGAAAGCACACTGGAAGCAGGGCAGCCCAACAACTCAAAAGCATACTGGGCAAGTTCTGGCCAGTGGTCTATTCTCATGACCCAGTAAGCCAGTGGATCGTCAGCTGGAAAGCTCTCCGTCTCTGTTTTGGCCCTGAGGTAATTGTCCACCATGTGATGCAGACGCTGCCGATGGGATGTGGAAGCTGACAGCCCTGGGCGGCAAGGACTAAAAAAATTCCGAAATGCCTCACTTATGCAGATGCCTTCTCCAACGCTCCTTTCTTGACCAACGGAAGACTCAAAACAACGTTTTCCACCACACTGTAACCTACTAGAGTCAGGAAAAACGTTCAATAAAATCCTCTTTAATGTGTCCTCAAGAGATTTTATCCTCTGCACTCTCTGTGGGGACGGGATGAGTTCAGAGACCTTCCCCTTTTAACAGTGGTCAAGGAGGGTTGCCAACCAGTAATCATTCTTCTCCTTTGTGCCACGTATTCTTGGGTCCTTTTGCAGGCTTTGAAGCATGAGGTTGCCCATGCGCCTCAAATTTGCAGAGGCTTGAGAAGCAGACTCCTTGGGGTGACTCAGGATGACAGCATCTGGAACTTCCTCCTCCCAGCCACGTACTACTCCCAAGGATCCTGGGGTTGGAAAGCCATCACTTACAGATTAACGCATGTCTTCCTCTTCTTCAAAGCCTATGAAAGTGCCAGAATTCCCCTCCCCTCTCTCCTCATGTGTGTTCTGTGACATAGGAATGATGGTGTCTGCATAAAGTGGGCCTTGAGAGGAAAAGAAGTCCTCCTCTTCCTCCTGCTGCTCTGCCGCCAGTGCCCTGTCCATAATGCCACGCAGAGTCTGCTCCAGCAGGAACACAACAGGGATTGTGTCACTGATGCATGCACTGTCACTGCTCATCATCCTTGTGGCCTCCTTAAATGGTGACAATACAGTGCATGCATCCCTAGTGATCAGCCATTGGCGTGGGGAAAAAAATCCGAGGCGCCCTGAGCCTGTCGTCGTGCCGTACTGACACAAGTACTCGTTGCCGGCCCTCTGCTGCATGAATAGCTGCTGCAGCACTCCCAAAGTTGAGTTCCACCTGGTGGGCATGTCACAAATCAGGCGGTTTACGGGCAGGTAGAATTCCCACTGAATTTCAGCCAACCGAGCACTGGCTGTGTATGACGGCCTGAAATTACTACAGACTCTTCTGGCCTGCTTTAGTACATCTTGCCACCCTGGGTACATACTTAGGAAACGCTGTACCACCAAATTGAGGACTTGTACCAGGCATGGCACATGTGTCAACTTTCCCTGTCTAAGGGCGGACAGGAGGTTTGAGCCATTATCGGACACCACTATTCCTGGCTCCAACTGGCGTGGTGTGAATCACTTCTGGGTGTGGTTCCTGTCCCCTAAACACACCAGCTGAAGCACTGCATGGCACCTTTTAGCCTGACTCTGGGAAAAGCCCTTTGAATGCTTAGGGGGTATCTGATGTTCATAGGACACTTCTGAAGAGGAGGGCATGGAGGAGGAGGAGGAGGGGGTAGAGCCCACAGGTCTGGCATCATCACCACCAGCTGTATTTAGACGTGGGGGGCACAATAAGCTGCAGCACTGAGCCCTGTCCTGCATCCTTTCGAGTTGCAAGCAGCGTTACCCAGTGTGCTGTGAATGAAATATATCGTCCCTGCCCATGCTTGCTGGACCACGTGTCAGCAGTAAGGTGGATTTTACGGCTGACTGCCTTGCCCAACGATGCCAGAACATTCCCTTCCATGTGATGGTAGAGAGATGGAACGGCCTTACGTGAAAAGTAGAATCGACTGGGAACCTGCCATTGTGGTACAGCACATTGTGCGAATTCACAGAAGGGTGCAGAATCCACCAGGCTGAAAGGCAGAAGTTGGAGAGCCAACAGCTTTGACAAGCTTGCATTCAGGCGCTGGGCATGTGGGTGGCAGGGACTGTATTTTTTTTTTCTGCTGCAGAAGATGGGGCAGAGAAATTTGCTGGCTACAGTCTACAGCTGGCGGTGTGCTGCTGGTAGATGAGCTGCTAGGACCTTGGACACCCTGTGCTATACCATCATCCCTGTCAGTGGAGGCTGCTGAAAGGTAATGACTCGGTATCGCAGGGGCAGACTGAAGTGGGTAAGGAGGAGGAGGGACAGATTTGTGCCCCTTTTGTGTGGCTTTTAGGTGCTCTTGCCAACGGGCTGAGTGGTTGGATGTTAAATGCCTTGTTATGCATGTGGTACCCAAATGGTTGGTGTTTTTGCCACGTTTGATGTGCCTGTGACATAGTTTGCAGATAGCAACAGTGCGATCTGCTGCAGATGTGCTGAAAAAGGCCCAGACAGCTGAGCTGTGGGGAGTGGGCCGGGAGATAACAGCTGCAGAATGTGATGGAATAGGGTGGCTACTCTCTACTCTTTCTTGATGCCGACCTCCTTGGGGTTATGCGGCCTCACCTTCAGTTTCCTCCTCTGCCCTGTCTGGCACCCAAGTCACATCAATGACCTCATCATCATCATCATCTCCTCCATCTTCATCATTATCACTGGAGACAACTTGGCAATACGCTGCGGCTTGGGGAACATGAATGCCAATTTGTCTACCAGTGTTCCTCACTCTCTCTAGGCTCATGTTCCTGTCATCCTCAACCTCAGAACCAGCATCTGAATCCAGTAATGGCTGGGCATCATCAAGGAGCAAGTGATTGACGCTGTGGTCAAATAACTCAGCTGACTCCTCAATAGCTGATGTTAGGGCTATGGCAGGAATAGATGTGGACAAGGAGGCAGGTTTATCCACTCTGGCAACTGCAGGGGACTGCACACTTGTCTCTGCTTTTGTGACAGAGGATGAGGAAGGTTTAGTAAGCCAATCCACCACCTCCTCTGTATGCTGTGGCTGGATAGCACGAGCAAACTCACCAAACAGAGGAAATGATGCCCTGCCTGAGGACTGACCACCATGTCCACCTTTGCCTGTGGACACATTTGTTGCTGGCCCCCTTACAGTGTCAAGGGAATGTCTGCCTCTCCTTGTTGTTCTCCCAGACATTATTGGGAGGGAGGGAGCGGTGCTTATAAGCAAATGTAAAGGAAAAGATGAAATCTGTACGTAGATGCACTTTAATCAATGTAAAGAGGTGTTTGGTGCCCTTTAATTTGAGTACTTACACTACACAGACACACTCCACGGATACAATATAATATACTGCGATATAATGCGCCAAACGTACAGTGATGCACAGAACTATATGGCGTTAAACTGGTAGTAACGCACACAGAAGTAAATGGCTTTAAACTGTCAGTAACGCACGCAAAACAATATGGCATTAAACTGGCAGTAACGCACGCAAAACTATATGGCCTTAAACTGGCAGTAACGCACGCAAAACTATATGGCATTAAACTGGCAGTAACGCACACAAAACGATATGGCGTTAAACTGGCAGTAACGCACAAAACTATATGGCGTTAAACTTGTAGTAACGCATGCAGAACTATATGGCGTTAAACTGGCAGTAACGCACGCAAAACAATATGGCGTTAAACTGGCAGTAACGCACGCAAAACTATATGGCGTTAAACTGGCAGTAACGCACGCAAAACTATATGGTGTTAAACTGGCAGTAACGCATGCAATACAATATGGCGTTAAACTGGCAGTAACGCACGCAAAACTATATAACGTTAAACTGGCAGTAACACAATCAAATATTCAAATAGCAACCGTCACTACACTGAAGCTATCTGAACTGTCCCTACTCTAGCTATATACTAATGACAAGATTACTGACATGGTCTCACTACACTACTCTTAAACTATCTGAGCTGTCCCTACTATCTGAGCTGCACACTATGAAAAGCTGAATGATGGTCCTCCTCACTACACTGACAGTAAACTAATATTCTACACTGACAATTTAAGCAAAATAGCACAGTATAGCACACAAACTAATAGCACTGAACAGAGCCCTGTTCTATCTCTCTCCATACCAAAATCACACTGAAAATGGCTGCCATTGAAAGAATACTTTTATGTTGTGGGGCGGGAATGAGCCATGACTGGATAAAGTCATGATGACAGTGTCCAATCATGATTCTGACAGTGCTCTGTGCCCTGATTGGGTGAAGCTTTCACTGCTTCAGCCAATCAGGGCTTGCAATGCACTGTTCAACGCCACAATGCATTGTGGTCGGTTCGGGGTCCGAACAAACGATCGAACGACCCGTTTGTTCGGCTGTTAACCGAACGTCCGAACAACAAAACTTATGCTCGAGCCGAGCCATTCGCCCATCCCTAGTCCTTTAGTACTAAGCTTGGACACGGAAAAAGCTTTTAACCGGCTTGGTTGGCCCTTTCTGTTTGCCACGTTGCGCTATATGGGATTTCAGGGACCATTCCTACAAGCTAACTCACACCTTTATACTAACCCTACATCCCAAGTGAAGACCCCCTTCTCTCTATCCTCATCATTCCCAGTCACTAATGGCACCCGTCAGGGGTGCCTGCTCTCACCCCTACTGTTTGCGCTATGTGTTGAATCCTTGGCAGAAACCCAGACATTCGGGGCATACCGGTCAGGGGAAGGGAGTTTAAGCTGTCACTGTTTGCGGACGACATCATACTTACCATGACCCAGCCCAGGATTTCCTTACCTAATCTGCATGCTACGCTGGACACCTATAGGTCCCTCTCGGGTTATAAAATTAATGCGTCCAAATCGGAAGCCCTCACGATCAATATGCCTGCTGGAGAAGTCCACCACCTGCAAACGAGTTCCCTTATAACTGGAAGACCTCGGCCATTAAATATCTGGGGGTTCACCTTACACCGACATTCGCCACCCTATACCAAGCAAACTTCCCCCTACTTTTTCGTTCTATATGGGAACTACTACAAAAATGGAAGTCTCACCATATATCCCACTTGGGGCGCGTGGCTTCGGTCATGATGACCATTCTCCCTAAACTCCTATACTTATTCCAAACACTGCCTATTCCTGTCCCCTAGGAGAACACTCCAAGCAGATCTAATACGCTTTGTTTGGAACTATAAGAGACATAGGATTCCCCGTTCAGTATTAATGGCGTCCAGATCTGATGGGGGTCTAGTGTTCCCTAACCTTGTAAAAATATTAGCAAGCGACCCAACTGCGCGTTATAACCTCCTGGTTCCTGCAACGATCTTATAACAAGTGGATGGAGATTGAAAAAATCCCCCCAGGCATACCCCAATAACTCCCCACTCCGTGAGACCTCCGTAAGACTAGTACTTGCAATACACTTATTGGTAGCTCCTGTATTGTACTAGTTTTTACATTAAAACGATCAGGGAAATGGAAATTGCGTTTGATTTTATCCACTATGGAGAAATTTAAATTTCAAACTTGCCGATAAAATTTCCACCATTCAAAGCTTAGTCTCAAGTGGTTGACTAGGTGATGCATGACACCACAGGTCACACTATTACCAGTACTTTTGCCTGCCCTTTTGCCACGTGGGCCTTGCTGTAAGAGGGTCAACACGTGGCTTGCTGTGTATCCTTCTCTACACATGCTTACCCCATTTCTGAACCCTGCTTTGTGAGTACCCAGAGAAATACTTTCACTGATGGGAATGGTGAAAGCCAGGCTCTTGGGAAACAAGGCAAAACTCAGGCAAACATTAGCTCTGTCGATGGAAGATGAAACATTCAAATCACTCAGAATGATGCTGCTTCCCCCTTGCATCAGAGCAGGACCTTTTTTTCCACATGAATCTTGAAATGTACAAACAGCAAAAAGCACAAAGGGGCTCAAAGGCCTAGTGCATTATCCACAGAATTGTATTTTAAAATGAAAGATAGAAAATTATACTCACAAACCAAATCATATCATTAATTCAGAAACCAGAAGTCCCCCCTGCAGCCTCATAGGACCAAGCGGTTGACAATACCAGTCAATTTTTAAGAGAATAGAGAATATTAAGATCATTCATGACTAAAGGTGATTCATTCTAAAGGTGTGAATAGCAACCACCTCAAGATCGATAATAAAAGCAAATATTGCCATGTAATATGGTTTACTGTTTCTTTACCATGCTCAGTTCATAATTGTTGTTGTTCATGTGTTATTAACATATTTTTATTATTATTATTATTATTTTGAAAATTTAGGAGTGGTCCCTGTGACAAATTTCCTGAAAGGAAGCAGAATTGCAGTGGACGCTAGAGGAGCAATCTATGTAGACCAGGTACCTGTTCATACTATGTCAACTTATTGTCATTGTTCAGATCTCGTATATGACTTTTGCTAAGTGCATCGTTTCATATTGAGCTCTATATGAAATAAGAAATGAGTCAGTGCTAGAGAGGGTTGTGGCAGCTAGCAAAAAAGGTAAGTATCTGGAAGGTAATATTGAGTTCCACTTTCTGATTATAATGCTCATTATTGCATATAATGACTGTTCTAGCATAATGTAATGCTGAACTCTGGTTTAAAAATATATATATATTCAAGTTTATGTTTTTAACTTAAAAACTACCTTCTGTTGCTCTCAGCCCCCTCTAAATCTCCAAAATGTGTTTTTGCTGCGGTGATCCAACTTCCTATTAAATGGTAGCTATGGTTGTTCTCCCTGATCTAGCTGTATATAGGAACATAGCCAGCCTCTCTTGCTTGCTTCCAAAATGGACTAGGGACTATGGACTTATAGTGTGTATAGAGCAGAGCACACAAAAAAACTAGGGATATTTATATAAAGGTGCATAAATAAAATCCCTTATGTGTTCTCAAAAAAAAAACACATACTGTAACAATCTAAAAAAAAAAGCAATATACCAAAATGTCCAAAAAAATAAGCATTACATAAAATTTAAAATGTGTGACTGTTTCCAAAAATATATGTGTATATATGGTTCCTAATTTTTTTTTTTAAATTATATCACCCAGTGATTCTTCAAAAGAAATCAATCTTGATCCACAGTGCTCCCTTTACCACACTTAAAGAAAAGCACTCACCCAAGTGTGTATGCAAATCTTGTTAAAAAAAAAAAAAAAGAAGCTTGAACAGCCCCAGGGGAAGTGGTCAAACACAACTTGTCAGCACCAAGGGTAGTAATCCTCCAATGCCTTTATCCAAGGTAGCTCCAGACTCCAAGAAGGATAGATGTATGAGCACCAAAAAAAAAGCTTCACACAGTATATTATAGTTATAACCAAGCGTTTAATGTAGACAAATAAAATGTACTCACAAAAGTACAGGAGACTGAGGAAATATAGTAAGCTCCGAACATGCAGGTGGATGCTGTGAAATGATTTAATTCTAGCTGGAGGCTGAAAGATCTGCCAACCCCCTCAGCTCCAAGCCACTCAGCAACACAGAGATCACACAGCACCAATATATCTACAGTGTCTGGCTCCGCACCAATGCGTTTTGTCACACAGAACATTGTGAAGGGGAGCTTCTTCGCATTATTCACCAGCATGTTCGGTTTTTATTATGTCCTCAGTCTGCTGTACTTTTGTAAGTATATTTTAATTGTCCACAATATATGCTTTGTTATATTTATTGGTATATTTATTCCATTTTTTCCCGTATGTGATCATCCATCCAGTTTCCAGGAAGTCTGGAAATACCCTGGGTACAGGTGTTTTGTCACATATGGCAACCCATCACATTTGGCTACCCGCTGAACTGCGCATGCGCAACACCGCCATATGCGTTCCAACACTGTGACGATCTGCGCTTGCGCAGAATTTTGTGGCCACACCCCTGAGTCCAGGTTCAAGCCCCCACCATCCAAGTGGACACAGAGTTAGATTATAATTATGCCGAGCGACACGAGACCGTGCCCGAAGCGTGGTGAGCTAAGCGAGCCCGTGAGGGGCCCTGTGGCAAAGTGGTGTCTTACAACAGTGTTGGAACGCATATGGCAGCATGCGCACTCCAGCGGGTAGCTAAATGTGATGGGTCGCCATATCTGATGAAACACAGGCAGTGGAGGATTACTCCCCTGGTGCTATGCAAGCTGTGTTTGCCTTTCTTTAACAAGACTGGCATACACATTTTGGTTGGTGCCTTTCTGTAATTGTGGTGAAAGGAGCACTGCAGAACAAGAGTCCTTCTGTCTCATTTAAGAACACATAAGGAATTTTATTTATGCACCTTTGTATAAATATTTCTATATTTTTATGTTTTAATATTTCACTATGTTATCACTGTAATTTGGCACTGTGTTGTATTTTATTATATCCTTCACTAGATATTAGCACTGTACTATATAAAGAATCAATATTTAGCATCTTCGTGTATTTTAGTGGTGTATAGATCATTTTTTAGGGAATATGGATATTGTTTAGTGTCACTGATCCTGTGGTCAGCTTAGACGCATATAATTACAGATTAGAAGTAGCAGGGGACTTTCTCCCTTTTGACAGTGCTTAGTCACACTGTGTTCTTCAAGCCTCACAGGGGATTTTCAGGATTTTTAAATCATCAGAAGCATATCTCACCCACTCCTTTTGTCTGTTCAATAAATTACACCATAGGTGCCAGGGGCCTGGTTCTAAAACCAGGAAGAGCTCCCCATCATAGCTTGCACCTCCACTAATATAGCAGCTACGGAGTACTGAAAACAGAGGAAACCTCAGGCCTAGGCAAGCCAGCAGAATGTCCTATGTAACTGCATTGTGTTTACAACTAGCCTGTCTCACAATTTCATACAGAAAAGGATGCCTGAGCCTAGGTTAATTTTAAAAAGGCCACCTAGATCACATAGCCAAGTATATTACTATATCTTACAGTACAGCACACAGTCAAAGTATTCATAGAACCCCATTACGTGAATCCTCAATTTTTTGCTATTGTCCCAAGTTGATGGACATCTTCCTTGGAGAGCAATAACTCTTTGCTTAAATAGTTTTTTTTATCATTGTATTCTTTAATCAAAAGTTGCCCTGTACCTATGACCATTACTGTAAAATCCAAAGCTGTATTTGGAATGTATTCAGTTTACAGTGTAAACTTTTCAAACTTAACTCTACAAATTAAAAAGACTCAGAGCTTAGTCTTAGGTGGATGACTAGGTGTGACATCACACCACAGGTCACACACTTCCGCCTAGAGCCCTTAAAAGGTACACAGGGACTTTCTCACACTCTGTCGCCATGAGGACTTGGCTATAAGATAAGAAGTCTATACCGGGATTGCTCTGTACTTCCTTTCAGACACGCCTATCCTATATTCTGCACCCTACTCTGTAAGTACCTGACAGGGTATTACTCTCACCTGTAGCTATGGGGGAGACCAGGAGAATATGAGCCATGGCAACATTCGCTCCCACAAAGCTCTGCACAACATTTAACTTCAGAGTGACAATGCTTCCCTTGCACCGGAGCAGGAACCGATATTAACACTGGACTCTGCATTCGAAGTTCACCAAATGTGGTCTGTTCTTGTAGCCAATCCTACTTTTAAACACACATCTCATTGTGCCAATCGAAGATCTTTCTTCATTTAAAGATTCTGCAGATAGCAAGTCGAGACACTCTTTACTGTTGCAAGCCCAACACAACAATCAGCGCATGCTGTTGATGGGGAAACCCACGACTCATGGGTTTCAGTAACATTTTGACTGCTGAAGCCAAATCCAAAATAGATTTCATTATACAAGCATGTAGCTACCCACAAGCAGGGAGAACAATACAGTACATGGTTATACGTTCAAAAGAATTGTTCTGCATGACTAGTACAGCTAATACAATTTATATGTTTTAAAGAGGGTGGAACCTATCTAGTTAAAGTCTTCTTTTTGAGGGAGTCCACCTACAACAAAAATATTAAAAGCCAGCAGCTACAAAAACTGCAGCTGCTGACTTTTAATAAACGGACACTTACCTGTCCTGGAGTCCAGCGATGTCGGCAGCTGAAGCCGATCAATCGCTTGGCTTTCGGCTGCTGCCGCCGCCATTCTCGGTGAGGGAATCAGGAAGTGAAGCGTTGCGGCTTCACTTCCCGGTTCCCTACTGCGCATGCGCGAGTCGCGCTGCGCATCTTAACTGGTCCCCGCTATCTCCTGGGACCTGTGTGTCACTTCCAGAGTTCTCTGGGAAAAGCCAGAGATAAGCATCTTCACAGCTGGAGGTGTAAATGGCAATTGAACACAACCAAGACAACTGTTATACAATATGACTTCTAATTAAATAAATACATCCAATATATATATATATATATATATATATATATATATATATACTTAATCCTAAATAAATGTTTCATAAATAAAATGGCTATTCCATTTACCCAATCACTGCAATTTCAGTATGTCAAACTGCAGAAAACTTGACTAGAACAATGAACCACAAACATGATCTTGTTTTTCAGGACAATGCTTTAAAAGAGCAAAATATAGCAGTTACTTTCTGCTCTGCTCTTTTGTGTTAATTCCCTAGAACATGTGATGAGACAAATTTGCATAATGGCCCTAATCTCCAGTCACATATGTAGAATCCTGTGACTCAAATTCTGTACACTTTAAGCTGCCTCTAAAAAAGCACCTCACACTTATACCCTTTCAAGGTAGATATCATTTTGAGGAGGCACTTGACCAGTTCAGATGTCACAGAAGGAAAAGTTATACTTCTACAAGCCCACCAAATATCCACCAAAGCCCTCTTCTCAATAAAGGGGCATCCTCACTTCTAAGAGTGTAGGGCGTCTGTTAGTTTTTCCCTGGGTCCCAGACCTGTGGGTTCATTGGTGGTTTCAAAGGGTACAAAATAGAATTAAAAATTCTACCCCCTCACCAACTTGTTCTCCCAATCTAACCAAAAGTCATCTCTTGTCCCAGGGCGTAGTTGTGCCAATACCCCCTCACGACATGTTCAAAGGTTTTTGTTCATGGTACCAATACCCAACAGAGCCCATGCTCAAAAATTTAGGGCAAAGAGACATCCTACTATAAAATTCTTCATGAGTTTTCTAGGCCTCATGGTAGCCTCCATTGAGGTTTTTCCTGTTTCCCCAATTTCATTCAAGATCTCCCGAACACATCTTGTTGACCTGAAACAGACCTGCTCTTTCTCTTGACATACCCATGCTTCTGTCCAGCCAAGCAAGGGATTCCCTAGCAAGTAGAACTCCAGTCCAGTCTTATTCCTTTTCCTGCCACAGATGTAGCAACTGCATTTACATTCATTCCCAGTGGCTGTGTGTGTGTGTAAATCTGACAAGCCGATTGCCAGGTGTCAGTCGGAGGCAATCTGGTGCTTCTGCAGCCATCAGATTGCTTCTATACACCCTGGTAAGAGACAACACCCCTGCCCCTCCCCAAGTGCACCTCCGACATGCTTTCCAGGCTCTGCACACTTATCTGCGCATGCAGGACCAACAAGATGGGTGCCGATGGTTAAAGGGGAGAGAAACCAGCGATTATCCATTCGCTGGCCCCTCCTTCCTGTTACTGACCTGAAAGCGATGTGTAAATTGTCACTTTGTCACTTTCTGTTACATTCCCCAGCTAGTATAGAGGTTCTTTTCTTTTTATCCTGGAAGTAAGAGACCCTCATTGGTTAGCGCTGTCACATGACCACGCTGACCAATTACCGGGAGTTATTGCTCAGCTGTCAGGGCTGTGTATAAGGGTTTTAATTGTATGGATCTGTACACCAGCAACCGTGGTCAGCAGATGATTCAAAGCAAATAAAGATAAATGCAGTGGAGAAAGAAGTAGCAGGGAGGCTATGAGAAAGAAACTATTTTGTTTTTACACTTACAAAGGTGGAGATACCACCTAACTCTAAACTGATGACCTTTAAGGGCTTTCTGTGGTGTTTGCTTTCAGAAAATATATATATTTTTTGGAGGTAGTACGTAATCTTCAGGCTTGCAATCTTGCAAGAAATGTAAAAACTGCTCTGTCAGCTAAAGGATTAAAGCCTAAGTTTAGCCTAAATTACAAACAAAAAAATCAGCACAAAGAACATAACTTACATTTAGTATGCCCCTTGTGCAGATTCTTCTTGGTTTAGGAGAAGGTTTCATCTTTCCTCTGGATCACAGGGTCTCTGAATGGGGGGGGGGGGGGTGATGGGTGATAGCTCCACCCCCCACCTCCATTCAGAAATCATGCGTTCATAGAAGCTGTAGTATGGATTCTATTAATGGCACAGCAGCTAGAAAGGGTGGGCTTAGTAATGTTCTAAAAGGAAATAAGCCCTTCACCCAGACATGAGCTCATTCAAGGGGAATGGGTTCTCCGCCCACATATCTTGAATTTGATATGTCAGAAATGGGGGACTCCAGACGTAGACATCTTAGCCTCCAGATTTCTTACCTACCTCAGTTTGTGGCCAGGACCATAGACCCTTTAGCTTCTGATGCCTTGATAATTCCCTGGTCGAAGTTCAGGATAATCTTAGATACGCTTTTCTTATGCCCAAGACCATCTTTTCTTCCAGAGATGATATCAGTCTTCCACCTAAATGAAAACCTAGTCCAACCATCTGTATGCCAAAGCATCAGTTGGACATTTCTCTTCATTGCTTGGACGTAGTCAGAGCCATAAGAATCTCCTTCAAAGCATCCGCTTCAATCAGGAAGATGGATTCCCTCTCATTAGGACGTCACAAGGGGCACTGTGCTTCCAAATCCATCATTGCTTGATGGACAAGAAATGAGTTTAGCTTCACTCCCAAGGACAAATCTCCCCGCACCAGACCTCTTTAGCCCAGCTGTGTAAGGCCACCACCTTGTCCTCTGTTCCTAACTTTTCAAAGTTCTACCAGGTGGATGTCCAATCTTCTGCAGATTCAGCTGCAAGGTTCTTGCAGCGGCGCTGTGAAGTTGGGTCTTTTGACCCTTTTTGTTGTTGGGCCAGTTGGCACCTCTTCTCTTATAGTTGTTACTTATTCATTCATTGCTTGGGGACATCCCAGGGTCTATGAATTCTTTGCTTGTGTTCGGTACTGTACGATTAAGATGAGAGGAATTTTGACTTATCTGTAAAGCCTATACCTTGGGTACAGTACAGGACACCCTCCCTTCCATTCCTTGGTTACTCTGCATTGCCAAGGAATGGAAGGGTAGGATTATAGGGGAGGTGAGCAGGTCCTTGAAAGCTTTCCCAGTATCCAGTCTTCTGATGGTACAAGCCTGTAACCCAGGGTCTATGGTTGTGTCCTGTACTGTACTCAAGATTTGCAATTTACAGGTAAGTCAAAATTCCACTTTTTGGTGATTACAGTGGTCTTATCGGTGAATGCCTTCAGCTTGTGTTCTGGATCATTTTAAGAAGTATCCTTCACTGGTTTATTTAACTTGCTATTGACCTTGCCGTGACCCTGCAGGTTCTCTCTTCTAAGCTTCATCAAACTTGTATAAGAAAAAAGCTTGTATAACAGACCCAAACTCAGCGTTCATTTATTGGCCAAAAACGTACAAAATAGATGCTGAAAACCCTGCCAATCTCTTTATATGTGGTTTTGGCCATACCTACTTAGGGTTTTAAGTAGCTTTCCAGTAAGGTCTCTTGTTTCTTTTTTTCTCTCCCTCTTTTTTGTGATCTGTGTAATTGTGCTTCTAATCAAAAGTGTCTTTATTACCTCAGTTTATGCGCACCAGTGTTCCTGATGTCTTCGCTGCTGGGGATGTTGTATCATTTCCTCTGTCCATGATGGAGGGACACAGAGCAAATATTGGACACTGGCAGATGGCTCACTCTCATGGTAGGAAATATATAATATGGATGTTGATCTTTACAAAGCAAATGCAGACAAAAATCCAGACCTATGATTAAAAAAAAATGGAGTATTAAACATTACATTAGGTGATGTTCACAAAGTCCAAATAAAAATAGCTGTATGTAATTAGGATGAGCAAATTTAGTAGATTTAGTGGATTAAAATCTGTTTTTGGTCATCTGTGGAGCTCCAGGAATGTTTATATAAGATGACATGCATCTACTTGCTGTTCTACTTGCTGTGGTTGAACTCCCCTTTACTCCAGATGAGGTTTTCTTTTTTTATTTCTACTTTGTGTTTTATCAGCCTAGATGCACCAATGGGCATCTGAAAATTTCAGCCTCCTATGACTGGTCTGGCAAGGTCCACAAACGTGATTGATTGCTCTCTATACAATGGGAGATTTAGTACGACTGCCAAAAATATTCACACATGTATGGCTACATTTTTTCTGTAGTAATGGGCTGATATGAGGTTGTTTGCCAAAAGAAAAGTCTTTTGGAGCCCAGAATCTGGGAAATCTTTATGTGCAATAGAGCATATATAAAGCAGAATTTTTCTGTCCCTTTCTCACTTTTGTGGTGCTCGATATTGGGTAGAAGCTTTGCACCTAAAAGTGAAAAAGGTCTTGTATCATTCTTTTAAACCATTGTAGAAATTAGTAAAAGTAGCCTATTAATATTAATTATTTCAGATGATCAGATGTATTAGACCGGCAGATCAGTAGCAGTTGCAGAAAATCGTCATGAAAACCAAAACCGCATTGATCTCCAAAAATCTGTGTTGTTCATTGAGACCCATGGGTCTTTTGTATTCCACCTCCATATATAAATTGATTGCTGTAGTAATTTCCTTGTATCAATTCTAATGCTTTCGTGCTTTCCAAAATATACAGTACCTCCACTTCAGATCATACATTGTAATAAAAAAATCTTTAAATGACCTTTCACCTTATCTAATGAGACTTAGAAGGGATATACTGTGTGTGTATTATGTTAGGCACCTGCCCCTAGCAATCTTGGTAAGAAAAGTCATTCCTTTCTCAGCAGAACCTGCTAGATCACAAGTTTGCATGCGTGTGTATATACCGTTGCATCAGAACAGGTGGGAGGTGAAGCTTTGGACTCTGTAGTTAAATATAGCTGTGGAAGTTGGCTGTCTCAGTGTATCATTGGCTTTGGTGAGAATCCCATTTTTCCAATCTACAATACAGCATATCCTGTGTCCATCATTTGAACATGATACTCAGAATTCAATATTTGTACAACCCACTTCCATGCTCATTAACAGTAAAACTTTAGGGCACATCACTTTGCTCACTAAGCTCATAGGGAGTTTAGAGAGCTGGGGGAGAAGAAAAAGCTGAGGGGAGGGGGGGCGGCATGTCGGCACAAGTCTAACCATTGGAGGAGAGCAGGCTGGGTTCCCAGCACAGGTAGAAAGCTGACCACGCTGTGCTCTCTTGTCTGTTTCTGATAGGAAAGCAAAGTGACTGGCAGGAACAATAGGTATTTTACACAAAGGAAGCAATACACAGGGAACAGGATACTATTTCATACAAGTACATGGTACAGCAGGCACATATAGAATATGTTAACCCAACAAACATTTCATATTCCTGATAAGTGAATCATACTTCATGATTTATTTATTTTTTTAATGTTTGGTTGTGTTAGTATGGTACATATTCATGAACATTTTCTGTCGGTTGCTTCAGTAAGGCAAACGCTTAGTTTCTGTGTACATGTTTTGGTTGTGTCCGCTGTGTCTAAGCGATAATTTCTTAATGCCAGTAGTAGAGTGAGCCCCTTCTTCAGGCATTATACATTTTATAACGTTTGAAGAAGGGATATGAATTTTACAGAAAGCTTGCATCTTTAATAACTCAAGTCTCAAGTAAACCAATAAATGGTATTACTTAAACAAACTTTTCATGTTTATGTGTAACAGCTCATGTGATATGTCTGTTAGGAGGAGGGGGGAATCCACTTCAGTTGTTGAGAAATTAGGGGGGCTACACAAGGCTTAGCTAGCCTAAGGGAAGAATAAAGGTGTAAATCTGGCCCTGGGAATTTGGCACTGTTATCTGGGCTTTCGTTGTGGGTTTTCAAGTTTTTCTTTATATTCTGTGCATAGAGTGGCCTAAAGAGAGAGTGGTCATCGTGTTACCACTGAGTATAATGTGAGACTGCTACTTGAATCTTTAAGTTGAAACCACCTAATGTTTGTATCATTAAGACAGAAAGTTTTATAAAGAGAGTTTGTATTTTTCAAGTGGCAGTTTTGTGGACTCCTATTACTTTGGTTTAAAAAGATGGCCTGTCTGAAGATAATGTGGCAGCTACAAGGGAAAAGGGTGGGTTGACAAAGGCTAAAGAGACACCAAGGGTATAGAGTTGGTTGCAGTCTGGAATGAAATGGCAAGAAGAAGAGAACGTGTGGGTTTCAGT
Source organism: Aquarana catesbeiana (assembly GCF_042186555.1). NCBI lineage: Eukaryota > Metazoa > Chordata > Amphibia > Anura > Ranidae > Aquarana > Aquarana catesbeiana. The sequence goes on along the minus strand of NC_133325.1, from coordinate 666,309,999 downwards.
TGACCATATCTGGTGTCTCCTTCCACAATGAAGCCCTCTGATAAAAAATAAAGATAGATGATTGCTATTTGCCATCCATCCTAAAGAGGTACTAGGGAAGAAGTGATAAAGCGCATAGCCTAGTGAGGTCCTGTCCATTGACAGAGAAGGCAATCTGAATGGGCCGCAATGAGGATACATTAGTGGTCATTGTGCTTCCCTTACATTAGTGGTCAGGTGGGTGAACATGGAAATTAGTGGTAATGTGGAAGTGCTGGTTTACATTACATATGTTCCCACCAATGATTACACATAGGAACAGACTTTGGGATGAGATCACCACCTGTACCTGGAAGCTGGGTTTGCCTGCACTCAGTATAACAGACGAAGGACCCGGAGGAAAGGCGTGGCACAAGGAGCCTTGATGGACCGTTGCGGCTGTGAATGAGGGTGCTTACATTTTATTTTTTAGAGTGCTTCAGCACCCCCATGTCCTCTTTTACCCAGCACTGCCCCTGGTGAATGGATTGGTAGAAATTGCCCTATGAATCACCAGTAGTCAATGATCTACCCTTTGAAAGCTACTGCACTACCCATAGAGTTGGATTCAGTTGGTTATCTGATAGTCCCTGGCACCTTCTCATAGTCAGGGTCGTATTTATACTTTTTTCTTTCCTTGCCAGCCCACCTTATTTGTTTCAATCATCCCTCTTCCCCAACAATTGTTTTGGGCACTGCTTCATACACACACACAGATACAGTGTTCCACAAAAAAATTGTGTGTATAAAGAAATAATTATAGAAGCAGGGGATTGAACATTTGTTACTTGTATTGAAAAACTGAATTGGAGGGGCGTGGCCTGGACATGGCTGTGTGAAGACGTGTGTCTGAGGAGCTCCCGGCCCGGCCCGGCCCGTCCTTAACGGCTTTAAAGCAGTAATTTCTCGCTTTGACAACTCGGCATGTACTCCGCTGGAAAGCGGAGAGGCAGACACACAAAACAATCAACTCCAAAGACAAGACGAAGTGCAGACATCCAACAATTCCTACTGAACAACTCCGGCACCTATCCAGGCCTCAAGATGGCGGATGCCACGAGGCCTGACTCTCATGGAGACCGGTTGCCACTGATCGCCTCCACATCGGCCCAAACAGCGACGCAGACTACCCCCAACATGGACCTCACCATACCTGCAATGTTCCGATCGGGAACACAAGAGCTCTCACAGGCACCGCTGACTCTGAGAGCGGATGCCGAACTGAAAGCGATCCTGCAAGCTCTCCCAACCAGGAACGACATAGAAGAAATAGTGAACAAACTGGAAGCATCCCACAGACAGGAGATAGAGGTGGTACGACAGGAGGTACAGGTCTTACATGACCGGATTGGCACAGGAGAAACATCGGTAGCGGTGCTGGAGAGAAGGATATCCGCAGTTGAAGCCTCATGCACCAGCCAGGCAAACACGATTCTTACCCAGCAACTCCGGTTGGAGGAAATGGAGGACCGCAGCAGGCGGAACAATCTGCGCTTACGAGGCCTTCCAGAGGCTACGGGCACGGAAGACCTGGCAGCTACAATCATAGCGATCTTCCGAGACCTGATGGGGGAACTATATCCGAACAGCCTCTCCTTCGACAGAATACACAGAGCCTTAGGACCCCGATCGACAGACTTGGAGAGACCAAGGGACGTCATATGCAGGATCCATCAATATGCCCAAAAAGAGATGATACTTCGGGCAGCCTGGGAGAAGGGCAACATGGAGTTTGATGGAGCATGCATAAGGATTATGCCGGACCTGTCCAGACCGACGCTGCAAAGAAGAGCTCTCCTAAAACCGGTACTGGAAGCGGCTAGACTGTCTGGGGCTACCTATCGCTGGGGATTCCCCATCTCAGTGATTTTTAAAAAGGCACAGCATTCGTTCACCTTACGGAACCCCACAGATCTTCCGTCTCTCTTTACCTTCTTGGAGATCGAACCAGTAGAAGTACCAGACTGGCTCCAGATTTTCCAACCGTACAACCCCCGCACCGGACCATCGCACCAGAGGAGAGCACGGTCACCGAGGCCACAGCGGAACCGGAACAGACCGAGATACAGATCTGCGGAGACACCAAGAGAGGACTGAACAACCGTGGCTGACGGGTAAGCTGAGAGGACTTGCCTCCCTATGGAAATGACTTCATTCATGATCCCAATATGCCCACGGGTTTCCTCCGTCCTTATCTAATTCTACCAAACTGTGTCTTTCACTGAGTTATTCTACTGCAAAATTGTCATAATCTTTATTACTTTACTGGGGATATCTACACCGAATAGGGGGGACTCCCGTACAGCGGGAACTAATCTCTCCAGGACTGTTCACTGGACAATGAGAGGCATGGGGGAGGGGGAATCACCCCTGAACTGTGACGCTAGACAGCCAAGAGACACGGCCTAAAGCATACAGACACAGAGAATAAAGGGCGGGGAAAAGACCTCCGAGAACAACCCTCTGACCTCTTCTTTGCGTGGTCTCCTGCATTCAGTATACTGATGAACGCATTGCGTCAGTGAGAGAACAGAACCAGGTATGGAGGAGGGACGATGCCCTGAACTATCTGCACTACGCCTCGGGCGTGCCTTACCTGGATAGACCCCCTTGATTCTTCCCCCATGTATCCCACGAGACTTCCACTGGACCTAAGCTCTTATCCACCCTCTGTTCCGTTATTTTCCCTGCTATAAGAGGGAGGGTGCATAATCATTGATCAACGCAGAAACTGTAAGCAAGGAAAACGGTAAAGTGATAAGCAAGATAGTTGTATGTCGCGCTGCAGTTATAGCAGATACTTACCGGGCGCTAGACAAAAAATAGTTGATTGACTGTGTTATAGAGTTGAAATAATGCCTAATGCTTGCAGTTGCTTTACACAAGGGAATTCTCCTACAAATATAGTATACAGGTGTACTCACCCTAATGAGTAGAGCATCCAACCAGAATAAAACCTGGGACACATATTCGTGGAGGGGTCCTAGTCCACTTACACTAGAAATTGAGCATCTTAGAGAGAACCAGACCCTAGAAGTAGAGGTGAAAAGACTGAACCCTTACTACATCACAGTTGACACAGAACAACCTTATCATACACATAGAGATACAAGACCACCAGTAATAGAGGGAGGTAGACGAATTATCACGGGATAATGGGCAGGTACTGGATAGGCTAGCCCCCCCATACCTCACATACCATGATTGACCAGAAACCTTGGATGGATACCAGATAGTTCACGGAAAGGATAGAGATGTGGAGAGGAGGAACTGGGGGGAATCATCATTCGACATGGGAGGAGTATTCTCAGCGATACTGTTACGTTTTTCCCTCTTTCTGTTTATAAGGTTACATGTTCTGTTATACTTACTAAGATTTTCATGTCTACTGAGAATAGATATTTAACTTATGTTATCAAGCTGAGGGGGGTGGGCGGTGCCGGGAGGGCCTCTCCCGGTCATCTCTTACCTCTTCCCCAATAGGACGAAGCACATCTCGTGGTACATACCAGAGAAAGCTTCAATACACACTGTTTGTGTATTTGTATTTTTCGAAACAGATAGGATAGTTATACTATCTGACGGTTGCCGATCCTTTTTTGACGGCATTCATTTGTTGCCTTAAATTACCTTTTCCTCCCTTTTCTTCTCTGCATCTTGCTAACTTTCTCTTTTCTTACCCTACCCCACTCCCCCCCCCCCCCCCCCTCCATTTATCTGTGGTTTCCTTAACCTCACTAGCCACAATCAGGGAGAATATGGACTCCATAAACATTTATTCCGTAAACGCGAGGGGCCTAAACATACCTGAAAAGCGACGAATGCTCCTAAATGACCTTAAAAAGGCACACACTGACATAGCGCTCATACAGGAGACACATTTCAGAACAGACAAACTCATCTACCTCAAAAGTCGCCAATTCCCCCATGTATACCACGCGACGAACGCGACCACTAAATCAAAAGGAGTGTCCATACTTATTGCAGGGACTGTGCCGTGGACATGTAGTGACGTGCGTGCAGACCCGGAAGGGCGGTACGTATTTGTCAAAGGAACACTACGAAATACACGGGTCACCATAGCCACGATATATGCCCCCAATGACAGACAGGACACATTCCTACACCGTACATTGAAGCTGCTCTCGGACTTTCAGGAAGGCCAATTGATTCTAGGGGGAGACTTTAATACGCCTCTCAACCCCGCGGTTGATACCTCTTCGGGGGTCTCCTCTATGCGAGCGAGTACCCTGAAGAGGATAACGAAAGACCTTCATAATGCCCAACTGATCGACATCTGGAGACTGACTCACCCGGGGGAAAGAGACTATACTTTCTACTCGACTCCACATAAAGTATATTCAAGACTGGACTATTTTTTCATTCCCCATAGACAGCTAGAGGCTATCCAAGCAGTGGAGATAGGCAGTGCCACCTGGTCAGACCACGCTCCTATTACCATGCGCTACTGCCTATCGTCCAATTGGACCACTAGATCCAGATTCTGGAGACTTAATGAAAGTCTACTGCAAACACCAGAAGTCCTGACAGATATTGAGAAGGAACTGCGATACTTTTTCCAGATAAACGACATTGACAACTGTGACCCGGGTATCTTATGGGAGGCGCACAAAGCCGTAATGAGGGGAGTGTTCATCAAACATGGAGCTCGCATCAAAAAAGAAAGAGAACACTTGTTATTGGAGCTTCTTGAGAAGATCCGGGTCATAGAAACAAAGCATAAGACAACACCGACCACATCCCTAGAGACAGAACTGCTGACAATAAGAAAACAAATATTGGAGCTACTACAATATAGGGCCAAAGCAGCACTACAGAGGTGTCGTAAACTTTCCTACGAATCGGGGAATAAATGTGGGAAATTACTTGCCAATGCGGTACGAAATCTAAGACTTAACACATATATACCCCAGATAATAGATCAATCAGGACAGAAGAAGAATACTCCGACACAGATAGCGGGGGAATTTAGAGATTTTTACACCTCCCTTTACAATCTTCCGGTTAGACCGCCCAATGACTCCAAAATAACGGAATACCTCTCTGCATCTCAGATCCCCCAACTAGCGCCAGAGAACAGTGCAGAGCTGGAAGAACCCATCACTCTAGAAGAAATACAGCAGGTAGTAAAAGGCATGAAACCAGGCAAAGCCCCGGGCCCAGACGGACTCACCCTGCAGTATTATCAAACCCTACAACCTATCCTAGGCCCTTACATGGTACGGCTATTTAATGGCCTAAACAATGGAGTCTCCTTTCCTAGAGATACGCTTAGGGCACACATCTCTATAATACTAAAAGAAGGCAAAGACCCAACTGCCTGTGGCAGCTATAGGCCCATATCCCTTCTAAATGTGGATCTTAAAGTTTTCACAAAAGTACTAGCCAATAGATTAACCCAGTTCATGCCTGATTTAATTCATGTTGACCAAGTAGGGTTCATCCCGGCAAGAGAGGCACGGGATAACACTACAAAAGTACTAAATCTCATCCACGTAGCTTCCCAACAGAAGACCCCATGCGTCTTTCTCAGCACAGACGCTGAGAAGGCGTTCGACCGTGTCAATTGGGGATTCATGTCAGCAGTCCTCAAACAAATTGGATTGGGAAATAAAATGATACAGTGGATCACAAGTATTTACACTATACCTACGGCTCAGGTCAAGGCAAATGGGATTCTGTCAGACCCCTTTACAATAAATAATGGTACCAGACAGGGCTGCCCATTATCGCCGCTACTATTTGCCCTGACACTTGAGCCATTTCTGTGCACGGTCCGCTCAAATCCAGACATAACCGGGGTAACGGTGAAGGGCACTCAATACAAAATTTCTGCGTACGCAGATGACCTCATGTTCTCCCTGTCCAACCCAACGATCTCGATACCAAACCTACTCAAAGAGTTCAACAGATATGGAGCCCTGACTAATTTAAAAATAAACTTTGACAAATCGGCCGCGATGGGAATGAATATCCCACCGGGCAGAGTGGACTCATTGAAGTCACAGTTCAAGTTTAAATGGTCAATGGACTCTCTTAAATATCTTGGCACCATGATTCCGAATGACTTGAAACGTACCTTTGACCTCAACTTTCCACCCTTACTGACCGAGACACGTTTACTACTGCAAAACTGGCGAAAGGGACTTCACTCATGGTTTGGCAGGTGTAACCTGCTTAAAATGTCGATACTCCCGAAATTTTTGTACCTGTTCCAGGCCCTTCCAATTAAAATCCCACCTAAATATTTTGAACAAATACATTCACTATTCACCAGATTTGTTTGGGCACACTCTAAACCTAGGCTACGTAGAAACTACTTAACATTACCTAAAAATATGGGAGGGATCGCCCTACCGGACCTGAAAAAGTACTACACAGCGGTCCATTTGGGTAGAATAATAGACTGGAACCGTCATTATAAAAGCAAACTGTGGACACAATTGGAGCAGGCACAGTCCGAAACTACTCTAAAAGGAGCAATCTGGTGTTACGACCGGATCTCCTCACAGTTAAAGTCCCACCCGGTCATCGGTGCCACCCTTCGGATTGGAGGGTCAGCGATCTCCAAAAACCTCTTATCCACCAGTGACTCCCCCCTTTATCCCATATTGGGCAACCCTGCATTCTTGCCTGGCATGGGAAGGGAGGGATATAAGACACTAATATCGTCAGGAAAAGACAGAGCAACACATTTTTTAATAGATAATACCTGGCCGTCACTACAATCCCTTACGGACGCTAGAGGACAGTTCAAACTGTCATTTTGGGAAGCCTTAAAACTACATCACTTTCTACACTCAATCCCCAATCCAACGCACTTCAGTAGAGACCTGACGACCTTTGAAGACTACTGTAGAGATGAGGGAGTTCTACCCCAAGCTCTATCTAAAATGTATAACTTACTTAACACCCCGGCGGAACTACCAGACTTGACACACATAAAAAAATGGGAAACAGACTTAAAATGCCACTTTACGGACACTCAAAAACTAACGATAATTAGGTTCTCTCTGAAATCATCCATATGTACAAAGACGCAGGAACTCAATTACAAAATATTAACCAGATGGTATTATACCCCTGTCAGACTTCACAAGATGTTTCCTAGTTCCTCAGAGGGATGCTGGAGATGTCACTCTGCCAAAGGAACACTCCTCCACATTTTTTGGTCCTGCCCTCTGTTGCGACACTTTTGGACAACAGTCCAAACGATTTCTCAGAAATTCACGGAATACCCGATGAAGGACGATCCGGCTTTCATACTGCTGCATGTCTCTTCTATTCCGCCAAAGAAATATAAGAAATCAATAATACGACATTTACTAAATGCAGCTAAATCCTGCATCCCACTAATGTGGAAAAAAATAACACCCCCGACGGGGGGAATGTGGCTGCGCAGAGTGGAGGAGATCAGGAGATTGGAGGACTTAGTCCTTACGGCACAGAATAAGCAGGAACAACATCTCAACACCTGGACGCTCTGGAATATATTTATATACTCAGACGAAGGACAGGCTATGCTAGCGACTTGAACATATACTAATAGGATTAATACTCCATCTGCGGAACCTAGAGACGCTAATTCCACAGATCACCCTTACAATACCCCCCCCCTCCCCCCTTCCCACTTTCCTTCTCAGCTCGTATTCACCTCTAAGACTGCTTCTCCCTCTTCCTGTCTCTTCCTCTTTTCTTCTTTCTCTTTATTAGTTTTTTCTTTTTTGGGAGAATTCTGGTGCTCCTAGACTGAGATCATTACGTATCCATGTGCTGAGCTGGACTGAAAGGAGCATGGAATTCTACCAGACACAAAAGAATACGGAAACAAGGCTCAGAGTTGGTTGTAATATGCTAGATTGCAGTTATCACACGTATATACCTTTCAGTGTACAAGAAGTATTGTTGTGAAACACTGTAACATGTCTTATATCTTGAATTTCTGTATGAGAAAATAACAATAAAATTTATATTTGAAAAAAAAAAAAAAAAAAAAAAAGAAAAACTGAATTGGGTAAATTAAGACACATGAACATATAAGACAGCTTCCTGATGTCGCGGAAACACAAAATGCATTTAGACTGCGCGCTCACCCGCACTGACGTCACTTCCGTTACGCCTGGTTCCAAGCTCTGGTGTGTTGGAATGCACGCCAAGAACTCCAGGAATGGCGTGTGCCTCTGCTGTTTGGGTGTACATGTTAGTGCTAGCTTACTAGACCCACGAATGTAAGTGCACAATTTTGCAATTTAGTTTCCAGTGTGCCCAGACTATATTATGCTATGTGATTCTTGTTTTTCTGAGTTTCTGCCTTTACATGAGTCTAAAGCAGGGGTCTCAAACTGGTGGCCCTCCAGCTGTTGCGGAACTACAAGTCCCATCATGCCTCTGCCTGAGGGAGTCATGTTTGTAACTGTCAGCCTTGCAATGCCTCATGGGACTTGTAGTTTCTCAACAGCTGGAGGGCCGCCAGTTTGAGACCCCTGGTCTAAAGCCTCGTACACACGATCGGATTGTTCGCCAACAAAACCGTGGAATTTTGTCTGAAGGGCGTTGGCCCAAACTTGTCTTGCATACACACGGCCACACAATTGTTGGCCAACAATTACGAACGTAGTGACATACTAGAAGTACTACGAGCCAATAAAAAGGAAGTTCAATAGTCATGCATCACCCTTTGGGCCCCTTCTACTAATCTCGTGTTAGTAGAAGTTTGGTGAGTGCCGATTCGTGCTTTTCAGCTCATGCTTGTCAGTTCGTTTCTGTTTTTCAGTGCATGCTTGTCAGGTCGTTTCTGATTTTTCAGTGCATGCTTGTTAGTTCGTTTCTGATTTTCAGGTCATGCTTGTCAGGTCCTTTCTGATTTTTAGGTTGTGCTTGTCAGTTCGTTTCTGAATGACAGTTCGTCTACTAGCCATGTGGCATTCTCATCAGAGAGATCGTGCTATTATTGGGCTTGGAGTTACTGCTTTGACCCAAGTCCAGTCCAGGAACAGGAGGAGTTCTTGGACCAAGAATTGGTTGCTTAATCGTGACCAATTCTGTCATATGCCTTTGCTGCAGGAGCTCCAGGAGAATAATCCTGATGATTCCAGGAATTATCTCCGGATGACGGACTCCTGCTTTCACCGTCTATTGGCATTGCTTACCCCCTATATTAGTAGGCAGAAGACATGCATGTGGCAAGCCATTACTCCCGAGGAAAGGCTCGTCGCCACCTTGCGGTACTTGGCGACGGGGAGAAGTCTCCAGGATCTGAAGTTCACAACTGGGATCTCCCCTCAGGCTCTGGGAATCATTATTCCAGATACCTGTTCTGCCATTATCCAAGTGCTGCAGAAGGACTATATTCGGGTAAGTTTTAGCCTTTACCATCACATTCTAAGTATTTAATGTTTGCTAATGTATTGTATTCATTTCTTCATTCCATAATTACCATTATTGTAATATGTTATGAATGTCCTCTTTGTCCTCATGCATGCTATAAACTTTTAATGCTCCTTTTTTGTCCTTCATGCATATTTGCCTTAACTAACCTCCCCAGCATGCTATCCTGGGCCCATACACACCTAGCCTAGTAACTTAACAATGTATTTTGTCAGCTTCATTCTTGTGCTTACCCTAAACACCCCCTAAAATGTGTACAAATTATTGTTATTGTTATTAATTGTATTGTTGTCCTCAAATTCAGGCAGAGTACAAGAGGCCATTTTTTGGGGGCCCAAACTCATTTGGAACCCTCCCCCCTCCCAAATGTTAAGTCAACGATACCAATACTCTATCTGCTGACTTTGCAAAACCCATACACACTATACCCCTTTTGTGGTCATATTTCTTGGTGAATTCACCAAAGCATGTAGTGCAAGGGCCTGCCTGAATCCCTTCAAATGGTACTGTTGAAAGTTTTTGTCTCTTATTATCTTGATAGTTAATTTATGAATGTAAAAATGTGCTTCAATTTGGACAGTGTGTATCCATATTTATGGATTATGACACTTCTTACCTGCCCAGTGGGCTGCCAATAGTGTAAGTAAGGAGGGGCTGGCCAAAGTATCACACATTATTTAGGCATTCGGCTCTAACGGAGTGGAGAGGGTTACCTGTCCAAAACCTCTACCCATTCCCCCCACCATAACATTTTTAGAATGGGCCACCAGAGGGGGTGAGGAGTCTGATCATTTGACCTTATACTTTTGTCTTTAAATACTCATTTAAATAAATGTTATACTTATGTTGGCCAAGAATGTTTGTGTCAAATCTGCTTGCAATGTTATGTGCAAAGGTAGTAATTTTTTTTTTCTCGTTTGACTACACAGTTTCCTTCGAACCCACAGGAATGGCATGCTGGTGCAGCCCAATTCCACCATCAGTGGGATTTTCCCAACTGTGGTGGGGCGATTGATGGGAAGCATGTGCGTATTGTCCCACCAGCCAACTCAGGCTCTTATAATTATAAGGGCTTTTGCAGTATAGTGATGCTAGTGGTAGTGTCTGCAAATTACGATTTCCTGTACCTGGATGTTGGGAAGAATAGCCGGAAGAATATAACTCGGATTGCAGGGACCCAAGTTTACCGTTGGCTAAAGAATGGCAACTTACATTTGCCACCTCCTGAGGAGAATGTCGAGGGCCTCAATTTTGTATTTGTTGCAGATGAGGCCCTTGCTCTGGGGAAACGTCTTATGAGGCCCTTTCCTATGAGGAACCTCACCCCAGAGCAGAGGATCTAAAACTACTGGTTCTCCCGTGCCCAAAGGGTTGTTGAAAATGCATTTGGAATACTATCCATTCGGCTCAGGCTGTTTCTAACATCGATTAACCTGGCCAAATACAAGCTAAACACAAGCTATTATGCTGCTGCATACTGCACAATTACTTACGTAGGAATGCAAGCAGCTACCTTGCCTCACTTCCAAGTGAGGTTGACTTTTCAGTGTCAGGCCCAGCTGATCCTGCTGTGATGACGGCTCTGGAAAGTGGCCGTGCTGGGTTGCCCTCCCAAAACTGCCCAAGATGTCTGGAAACAGTATATGGACTACTTTGTGGGTAGAGGGGCAGTGGCTTTGCAGCAAAAATACTTACTTGCACAAACAAGTGGCTCACAAATATTTTCTTCCACTTCTGGGTCTCTTTGGCCCTTTGTTTGACTTGCGTCAGGGGATGTTACATCCACAATAGGAAGGTCTGTGCTGGGTACAGGTGTCATATCCCACACCTCCAAACCAACATCCTGGTTCAGCTGAACGCACTCACTTTCCTCTAAAAATATAATACAACATTCATTAACCACTTCAGCCCCGGACCATTTGGCAGCTCAATGACCGGAGGACTTTTTACAATTTGGCACTGGTAATTGCGCGGTCATGCAATGCTGTACCCAAACAAAATTTGTGTCCATTTTTCCCACAAATAGAGCTTTCTTTTGATGGTATTTGATTGCCTCTGCGATTTTTTAATTTTTTGTGATATAAATGGAAAAAGACCGAAAAATTTTGAAAAAAAATTATATTTTCTACTTTTTGTTATTAGAAAAATCCAATAAACTAAATTTTAGTCATACATTTAGGCCAAAATGTATTTAGCCACATGTCTTTGGTTAAAAAAAATGTCAATAAGCGTATATTTATTGGTTTGCGCAAAAGTTATAGCATCTACAAACTAGGGTACATTTTCTGGAATTAACGCAGCTTTTAATTTGACTGCCTATCTCATTTCTTGAGGTGCTAAAATGGCAGGGCAGTACAACCCCCCCCAAATTACCCCATTTTGGAAAGTAGACACCCTAAGGAAATTGCTAAGAGGCATGTTGAGCCCATTGAATATTTTTTTTTTTTTGTCCCAAGTGATTGAATAATGACAAAAAAAAATTTTTTTTTACAAAAAGTTGTCACTAAATGATATATTGCTCACACATGCCATGGTTATATGTGGAATTACACCCCAAAATAAATTCTGCTGCTTCTCCTGATTACGGGGATACCACATGTGTGGGACTTTTTTGGAGCCTATCTACGTATGGGGACCTCGAAAACCAAGCACCGCCTTCAGGATTTTTAAGGGCGTAAATTTTTGATTTCACTCCTCACTACCTGTCACAGTTTTGAAGGCCATAAAATGCCAAGATGGCACAAAACCCCCCCAAATGACCCCATTTTGGAAAGTAGACACCCCAAGCTATTTACTGAGAGGCATGTTGAGTCCATGGAATATTTTATATTTTGCCACAAGTTGCGGGAAAATTACAAACTTTTTTTTTTTTTTGCACAAAGTTGTCACTAAATGATATATTGCTCAAACATGCCATGGGCATATGTGGAATTACACCCCAAAATACATTCTGCTACTTCTCCTGAGTACAGGGATACCACATGTGTGGGACTTTTTTGGAGCCTATCTACGTATGGGGGCCCCGAAACCAAGCACCGCCTTCAGGATTTATAAGGGCGTAAATTTTTGATTTCACTCCTCACTACCTATCACAGTTTTGAAGGCCATAAAATGCCAAGATAGCACAACCCCCCCCTCCCCCCAATGACCCCATTTTGGAAAGTAGACACCCCAAGCTATTTGCTGAGAGCCATGGTGAGTATTTTGCAGCTCTCATTTGTTTTTGAAAATGAAGAATAAAAAGAAAAATGTATTTTTTTTCTTTTTTCAATTTTCAAAACTTTGTGACAAAAAGTGAGGTCTGCAAAATACTCACCATACCTCTCAGCAAATAGCTTAGGGTGTCCACTTTCCAAAATGGGGTCATTTGGGGGGGGGGGGGGTGTTGTGCCATCTGGGCATTCCATGGCCACCGAAACTGTGATAGGCAGCGAGGAGTGAAATCAAGAACTTACACCCTTAGAAAGCCTGAAGGCGGTGCTTGGTTTTCGGGGTCCCAAAAAGTCTCACATGTGGTATCCCCATACTCGGGAGAAGCAACAGAATGTATTTTGGGGTGTAATTTCACATATGCCCATGCCCATGAGCAATATATCATTTAGTGACAACTTTGTGCAAAAAAAATAAAAAATTGTCTTTTTCCCGCAACTTGTGTCAAAATATAAAATATTCCATGGACTCGACATGCCTCTCAGCAAATAGCTTGGGGTGTCTACTTTCCAAAATGGGGTCATTTGGGGGGGGGGGGGGTGAACTGCCCTGACGTTTTATGCACAACATTTAGAAGCTTATGTCACACATCACCCACTCTTCTACCCACTTGAAGACAAAGCCCTTTCTGACACTTTTTGTTTACATTAAAAAATATATTTTTTTTTTTTTGCAGGAAAATTACTTTAAACCCTCAAACATTATATATTTGTTTAAAGCAAAGGCCCTACAGATTAAAATGGTGGGTGTTTCATTTTTTTTTTTTCACACAGTATTTGCACAGCGATTTTTCAAACGCTTTTTTGGGGGGGAAAACACACTTTTTTTTTATTTCAATGCACTAAAACACACTGTATTGCCCAAATGTTTGATGAATTAAAAAGAAGATCTTAGGCCGAGTACATGGATACCAAACACAACATGCTTTAACATTGAGCACAAACGCGCAGCAGCGACAAACTACATACATTTTTAAAAGCCTTTAAAAGCCTTTACAGGTTACCACTTTAGATTTACAGAGGAGGTCTACTGCTAAAATTACTGCCCTCGATCTGACCTTTGCGGTGATACCTCACATGCATGGTGCAATTGCTGTTTACATTTGACGCCAGACCACCGCTTGCGTTCGCCTTTGCGCAAGAGCAGGGGGGGACAGGGGTGCTTGTTTTTGTTTTTTTCTTTATTATTTTTTTGCTTTTTTATCTTATTTTTAAACTGTTCCTTTCCTTTCATTTTTTTTTTTTTTTTTTTTTTAGCATTTTTTATTGTTATCTCAGGGAATGTAAATATCCCCTATGATAGCAATAGGTAGTGACAGGTACTCTTTTTTGAAAAATTGGGGTCTATTAGACCCTAGATATCTCCTTTGCCCTCAAAGCATCTGAGCACACCAAGATCAGTGTGATAAAACGCTTTCCCAATTTCCCAATGGCGCTGTTTACATCCGGCGAAATCTAAGTCATGAAATGCTCGTAGCTTCCGGTTTCTTAGGCCATAGACATGGTTGGAGCCATTCTGGTCTCTGATCAGCTCTATGGTCAGCTGGTCGGAACCACCGGCTGCATTCTCAGGTTCCCTGTTGGGACAGGAGAGCCAGAGAAAACCATGGAAGACGGGGGGGGGGTCATTTCCTTCCACTGCTTGTAAAAGCAGTCTAGAGGCTAATTAGCAGCTAGGATTGCTTTTATATGAAAGCCGACCGCTGGCTGAAAAGAATGATACCAAGATGATACCTAAACCTGCAGGCATAATTTTGGTATAACCACTCAAAGTCCAGCAACATACCAGTACGTTGCTGGTCCTTGTTGGGCATATATTGTAATCTTTTTTTTGCATGCAGCCTGTGGACTGAACGAAAAAAAGAGATTGATCGGTGGGTATGCCCACCATTATAATAACTCCCTTCATCAACCCACTTCTAATGAGGGATGTACATGCACCATTTTGTTTTTAACTGTGGTGGTGAAATCCTCATGGCTCACGGCTTTATCTATCATGGGAGCAAACGCTGTTGCTGTCAACATAAATAAATCCGCGCTGCAACTGAATGGCGTACCTGCTAAGCAAATGATGGTTAACAATAAAATAAAGTACATTACAGTATAACAGTAAGACATACCATACCTGCAAAGCAAATACAAAAAAAACATAGTAAAAAATAAAACATTTTTTAACGCAATCTGTGCCTAAAATATATGTATGCCGAAGCATGGGGGCATCCGCCCCAGAAGTTAGGAGCAAATTGCTCCTCCACCCCTGCTGCCCCTATGCTTCGGCATATATGCTCCTTTTTTTAACTGTGGTGGTGAAATCACCTCCTACAGCGCTGAAGTCACAGCTTTATCTATCGTGGGAGCAAACGCTGTTGCTGTCAAGATAAATAAATTTGCGCTACAGTTGAATGGCGTACCTGCTAAGCAAATGATGGTTAACAATAAAGCAAACATTACAGTATAACATACCATACCTGCAAAGCAAATACAATAAAACATAGTAAAAATAAAACCAAGAGAGAATGATAGATATAGAACAATAGTGAGCGAACAGTAGAGTGGAAAGTAGAGAGCGAACATAAGAGAGAGAACAATAGAGAGCGAGAGAGAGAGGAAAAATACAACCACAACTATTTTTGGCTTTTTTATTTTTTATTTTTTTGTGTTTTGTGTGTGTGTTTTTTTTTTCACTTTCATAAAAACTGTAAAAAAACTATAAACTGAACGTTGCAGATTAGGGTCTCCCAAAATGTGATGGCCATCACATCTTTCGAGACCCTATGTACGTGTGCCTATGACTGTGTGGTGCTGTACCCTACGCTAATACTCAACTAGTGTGTGATAGCGTTCAAAAAAATCACCAATGCAAAGACCAGGTTGGTCAGGACAGGAGGGACAATAAAAGCAGGTGTCACGCCTAAATCCGCGCTTTCTACAGACACAACATCTTCTTTGGGGTGTTCTTTGGGTAGGGGCACCAGAGAGGACATGCGGAAAATGCCTCTCATGCAGCTGGCTTACTGCATTTGCGTTGGGAAGTTGGGCCAGAGCACCGTCTGGAAACAGAAGGGCTCTGATGATCTCTTCCTGGAATTTAAGGAAGGATCCAGCTCGTCCTGAAGCTCTGTATAGCACATGAGCGTTCAGCAAAGCCAATTGAAATAAGTATACAGACACTTTTTTTTATACCAGCGTCTGGCCTTATGGGCAATTAGGTACGGCGCCAACAACTGGTCGTGGAGGTCCACCACCCCATATTGAGGTTATATTCGTGGACACAGAGGGGTTTCTCCACAACACCAGTGGCCGTAGTATTTTGGACAGTCGTGTCTGCGTGAAGGGAGGAAAGAACGAAAACATTCTTGTTATCCCTCCACTTCACAGCGAGCAAATTATTACATCTCAAGCAGGCTCTCTCCCCCAGCCTAAGACGGGAATCTACAAGCCGCTGGGGTAAGCCCCGGCAATTAGATCGCACGGTGCCACATGTGCCAATTTGATGATCAAACAGGTGACTAAAAAGGGGCACGCTTGTGTGATAATTGTCCGCATACAAGTGGTGCCCCTTTCCGAATAAGGGTGACACCAAGTCCCACACAATCTTACCAGCGCTCCCAATGTAGTCAGGGCAGTTCTCCGGCTCTACGGAACTATCTCTTCCATTGTAAACCATAAAACTACATGTATAGCCTGTGGCCCTGTCACAGAGCTTATACATCTTGACCCTGTATCTGGCACGCTTGCTGGGAAGATACTGTTTGAATGACAAGCGGCCAGAAAACTTAATCAGGGACTCATCAACGCAGACAACTTGATGGGGAGTGACCAAGGCTGCAAAACGTTGGTTGACAGGACGACAGAGTTCATTGTTGTTGAAGTGCATGAACCGCAAGATCTGCTCGTATTGTGTCCTGGTCATGGAGGCAGAGAACACGGGCATATCTTGAATTGGGTCAGTGGACCAATATGACCACAGCTCACTTTTTTTAGTTATGCCTATGAGGAGGGATAGGCCCGGAAAGGTCTTAAATTCGGAGACCGTAATTGGTCTCCAATCTCTGGCAAGGGTGAACTGGGGATTAGCAGCGATGAATTGACCAGCATATAAATTGCTTTGGTCCACAATAGATCTATAGAAATCTTCGGTGAAAAACAGCGAATAAAATCAAGTGACATAAAATTAACTGTTTCCACCTGAATTCCGGGTTGGCCAGTGAATGGGGGATGTACGGGTGCTGCAGAAGTGGTGGGTACCCAATTAGGATTGGCGAATGCAGCAGGAAGGGCACTATGGGCTTGACGGGCCTGTCTTCGTCTTCTTGATGGCAGTGGGACACTACTCGTGCTTGCTACCTCACCACCTTGAACTGCACTTATGGGACGCGTCACCAAGTGTTCCTGCAGTGCTGGATGTATGACCAGGATGTACTATGCCACTGGTGCTTGCCAGTTCACCAGAAGGAATAGCGGCACTAGTACTGGCTCTCTAGTCCATACGAGGGACCTGCAATTCTTGCACCTCAAGGACAGCAGAAGAAGATCAGGGTCTGGTACGCCTAACCTTGGCAGGGACCACAACTCCATCGTCAGAGCTGTCAGGGTGCCACTGTCGTCTACAGGTTCATATTCTGAGCCTGAATCTGACAGATGAGTGAATTCCTCTTCACTATCTGTCATGCTCAGAAATGTGTAGGCCTCTTCACTACTGTACGTTCGATTTGCCATTTTGGGCTCTAAATTTACTGGTACAGTAGTGAGACTCACAGGTAAAAAAGCTGACTTTTAGCGACTGATTCAAACGCTACCAAAAAAACTGTTAGCGTTCGCAGGGATCAGGCCTGACTCTGCGAACGCTGCAGTTATGTGTTGTGTTTTGTAAGTGACAGTGATTGATTGATTGATACTGCACTTGGGTGGGCTGGGCTGGGCGGAGGGGCTAAACGCAGGTGCTAGCAGGTATCTGGGCTGATCCTGCTAACACTGCATTTTTGGGAACCCTAAACTGCTGGGGACACTAGTATAGATCTGATTAGATCAGATATTGATTTGTTCAGACACTATACTACTAAGGGAGGCGTATGGTGTGTGCATGGGTGTTAGCGGTACTGGCACTGATCTGACGCTGCCTGGGGCGACGCAGACCCTATCTGATGCTAAAACCTAACTTTGATCACCCGCCGGGTGATCAGGGGGTTAATACTTTATTGGGTAAAATACGGCGGGTGCCCTGACGCTATAAAAAAATAATCTAGCTAAACTGCGTCACCCGTGACACTTATACTGTGATCACAGGTGACGGGGTAATCAAAGGGTTAAACCTTTACTGGTGGGGTTAGGGGGGGTCCCTAAACCTATCTGAGCCTAATACTAATTAGCCTAGCACTGATTAGTTTCCCTAATGACACTAGTACAGCGATCAAAAAAAAATCTGATTGCTGTACTGGGTGACAGAGTGACAGGTGGTGAGGGGTTAATTGAGGAGGGTGATCGGGGGGTGAATTGTGTGCCTACAGGACCTGGTGTCAGTGTAGTGTTGGTACACTTACTTGTATGTCTTCTCTCCTCTCGGTCTGGAACGGAAAGACCGACACAAGGAGAGATGACATCACTTCCCCTGTCAGTGTTTACAGTTACACAGACAGGGGAAGGATCTCATTCGTCAGGACTGATCGCCAGGTCCAGGCCAGATATCATTGGCCTAGGCCTAGTGATTGGTTCCTGATCGGGGCTGCGCCCTCCCCCCAGCCGGCCGCGTGCCCACAGTACAATGACGGTGACTCGCCTGCCTGTGCCATTCTGCCGCAGTATAACTGCGGCGGACGGTCGGCAAGTGGTTAATCCCCCCCAAGTCACATATATTTCTAGCATCCATTTTGCTGCTTTAGTTGACCAATCTTGCACTGGGGACAATGTTTGCTCATGACTAGTGGACTACACCATGCTGCACTGTGGTTTTTTTCCCCTTAAAAATGCATCAAAAAGGGAAGGTGATGTCATTTTACAGAGAGGAAACACTGGACAAGTGCCAACATTGAAAAATGTTGAAAATTGAAAAATGAATGGGCACTGATGAGCCAGGCAGCAACCAGAAAGTGTTCTTTACCCCTTAAGTTCAGCCTTAAGCCCAGGGCATTTGGCCCATCTAGAATTACCCCGTCAGTGGCTAAATGAGTGTGTTTGAAGTTGTCACTTACGATTTTGGGGGGAATATGGCCTTAAAGTCTCCCCTGTTGGGGCCCGGGCGACGGGAGCCTCCCTTTTTCCCCTTTGGTGGTTTGTCTGTAGCCTCCGTTTTTTGTGTTTCCCTGTTGAAAGAAGAGTAAAACAATGTTTTTTACCCAAAAAATGGCAAAAAAAGAAAATGTTTAAATGTTCATATCTGCTTTATATTTAACTTCATGTTAAAAAAACTAATTCAGACAAAGATTAGAGAAAACATTATCTGGAATTTTAAAAACCTACTTGGAGAAAGTGCATATACAGACAGCTAATTTACACATATACAGATTATTTAGATACAAATATTGCTTACTTTTTTTGTGATGGATGGACTCCGTCTGTTCTTGCTCGGAGTGCTTTAAATCTGACCATCACTTTCAGATTTGGTCCTTCGCTCGTTTGACCGAAAATTCGAACTCCAAAACGATGAGGACGTTCTCCAAAATTAGATCTTTTCGGCTGTTGGGCCTTTCCTAGTTGTGCATCTTACAATCGTAGTCGTGCTTCTCAAGGATGCGCACCATCTCCACCATCTCAGCCTTGCTCATGCGGGTGGCTTTGTGCCTCCTATAAGATCCACCACCACGGGGATGCCTGGAATCCTCGGGATTCCACCATGCTGACACACTCCCGAATCTTCCGCCGTGTGTGTCACATGCAGAAGAGGGATGGTCACGCCCCAGCGTCATGACGCACTGAGAGCAGAGTTTCACGCATGCGCAGTGTATATAAAGCCATAACGCGCGGTCGATGTAATGGCCGTAGGAACGATCTGGGAGTGGAGGACGAGTGAACGATATTGCGAAAAGGAAAGATAAAACGAAGGTACAATTGTAAATGGGGGCATCGGTGGTTAGTGGCCTATACTGCTTATAGATTGAGGCCTATATTGGGACCAGATTATGAGTTTAGCCTGACATTAGGGTTTGTCTTGTGTTGTGTCTTGCAGGCACAATGATGGATAAATTCAGTGTGCCAGATTTTTTGCCTGAATTTATACAGCAGTACCGGGAGCTGCTGTGTCTATGGCAAGTCAAAAGTAGGGATTACTCCAATAGAATCAAGAGGAAGGTAGTGATGGAGAAACTGTTGGAATTGGTGAAGCCTCTGTATCCCACGGTAGACATCAGTTATTTGAAGGCCAAAATTGGTAGCCTGTGTAGTACATATAATAGGGAGCGCAAGAAGGTCATGGAATCCCAGAGATCGGGAGCATCAGCAGATTACATATATGTCCCCAGGCTGTGGTACTACAACAGCCTGCGTTTTTTGTCACACCAAACAGAACCGCGCCCATCACTCTCAACGCTTCCTTCCACATCAGCCACAGCTCCTGAGGTCCACCCCGGTCCTTCTAAACAGGAAGAAGATGTGGAGGAGCCCAGCTTGACCCAGGTATAGCATTGTTGAACATATTTATAGACAAAAATTGAATGATGTTAACTAGATGTTATTGATCCCAAATTTCTGCCTTAACAAAGTGGTTTACGTATCAGTAGACAGTAGTGGCCAAAAATGATTGGGACAAGAATGAAAAATGCTGGGGTCAGAATGATAGTCTTTTCTATTTGTCAACATTCAATTTGCAACAGTCATAAGCTCAAAATTGTGTGTGATTGATGACCAAAAACACAAATATGTCCCATTTTCATACACAGGGAGTCTCAGTCAGGACGAGCCCGTGCCCAGCAGCCAGACCGAGTCACAGATTCCTCCCCTATGCCCTCCTACTAAAAGGGCCAGGAAGAGTGCCATTAGCACAGCCCCGGATGCCCAGGAGGCATTTGGCTGCATGACCGCCAATAAGCTGAAGGATATGGAGGAGGACCAACGCAGTATGTGTGAGGAGCTGATCCTGAAGCTCCTCAACAAGGGGAGGAGGGGCCAAATTACACAGAAAACCGACATCTGCGATTTAGATGACAATCCTCCACCACCTCTACAGACACCACAGCCACCCCACCCACCACAGCAGCATGGCGGATGGTGACAAATGCATCCCCAACAAGCCCGCTGGGCTGGGAATTTTCGCCCCTACAATTTTTAATTTTCTTTTTGTTTATTTTTAAAATTATGATTTGAGTTGTTCTACTTTTTTTGTGCAGAGAATGCATTTTTTTATTTAATTTAGTTTATTTGTGTGGAAGGAAGCGTTGAGAGCGATGGCCTGGGTCGGTCTGGTCTGGCAAAAAACGCAGGCTGTTGTAAGACCACAGCCTAGGGACATATGTCATCTGCTGCTGCTCCCGATCTCTTGGAGTCCAGGACCGTATTGTGCTCCCTATTAAATGGACTCCTCAGTTTACCAATTTTGCACTTCACACAATTGATGTCTGCCCTGGGGTAGAAACGCTTCACCAATTCCAACTGTTTCTCCATCGCTGCCTTCCTTTTTGATTTTTATATGACCTTGTGCTCCCTATTAAATAAAAAATATTTAGTTTGAAAAATACTTGGCTATGTGTTTTACTTAAAGGACAGTTTGGGAGTAGGCAGGTACATTTAAAAAATACAATGTCAAATTAACAAGGGACACCAACATAGTAGTTCTTAAGCTCAGTTATCTATCTGAACTTAAAAACTACAAGATAGTAATGGTGTTGTGGTAACTTGACCCAAAATAAAAATAAAAAAATGTATTATTCCGGATATCACTAGAAAAAAAAAACAATTTGAAATACGTTTGGCAGAACTCTGTCAATATCACCAGCAAAGCAGCTTCATTATTATCCCATTATAAAGAAGAAGAGAATGTGCATTGCACCGAGAGATTACATAATTTGCCGCTTCGCGAATGTGATATCTCCATTACGAACGCTAGTTTTACAAGACCGACCGCTTACGGCTCGTCCTTGCTTCTGAGCATGCGTGTTTGTACTTTGGACTTTTGTCCGCCGGACTTGTGTACACACGCTCGGAAAATCGGACAACACGCCTTTGTCCGTGGAAAATTTGAAAACCGGCTAGCCAACATTTCTTCCCGGAAAATCCGACAACAATTGTCCGATGGAGCATACACACGGTCGGATTTTCAGGCAACAGCCTGTCATTGAACATTTTCCATCGGAAAGTCCGATCGTATGTACGCGGCTTTAGACTATATCAGCTGACGAGATTAAGCTAAAGGAACATCCCTCCTTGATTTCCCCCAACATCCCAAGGACTTGATTTCTACATAAGTTTTTATATTTTAGTTATCTGGTGAATTTGTTTTTCTCCTACACGAGTGGTGGTGGAGCATAGATAACCAAGAATTATTTGCTATTGCACTATATTTCCTTTTTGGTGTGTGGACTTTTTTCTTAAGTATTGCTTTGATAGTACATGCATTTACCTAATGTGGTTTATTTATGTGATTTGTGATACCAGTTATATTTTTTACCTTTGAATTAGCGCCAACCTTCATACTTTTTGTTAATATAAGAAATAACTTCACTAAATTAAATATCATTAAATATATCCGCACAGACACAATCAGAGCCGTAGTGGTGCAAGCAGAAAAATGTAGACGTGACCAGTATCTTACTAATACAACTAGTTATGTGTTTAGAGATGCAATGGGGTTGATTTACTAAAACTGGAGCGTGCAAAATCTGGTGTAGCTCTGCAAAGAAACTAATCAGCTTCCAGTTTTTTCAAAGCTTAATTGAACAAGCTGAAGTTGGAAGCTGATTGGCTACCATGCACAGCTGCACCAGATTTTTTTACTCTCCAGTTTTAATAAATCAACACCAATGATTCTCTGACACTGATATGACCATGAACACGTCTGCAGAGATGGTGGGCACTGGAATGACACAACCCGGAATGTGTCTACAAAGATACAATGAGGGTTGATTTACTAAAGGCAAATAGACTATACACTTTGCAAGTGCAATTGCTGTAAAGCTTAGTAAATGAGGGGGAGCTCTGCTAACTTCCATCATCCGATCGTGTGCAAGCAAAAATGCTTTTTTTTTTCTTGTCCTTGCATGTGACTGGGTATTCTTTGCAACGTGAAGCTTTACGTCATTTACTGCAGAGGGCAACAGCACTTGCACAGTGTATAGTCTTTTTTGCCTTTAGTAAATCTACCCCAATATATATGGTAGTGGCACCATGCTAAAGATGTGCTGCTGATAATGATTGCTTTGGTTTGAGTGAGTCCAGGTTCACACTGTTGTGCTGTAGTAAAGTAAAGGCATTTATACCAATGCACCTGCAATGCAGTGATCCCCAACACTTCGTTACAAAAAATAGAGGGTGCACTTTTTTTAGTGTGTTGGGCAGCCCATTCAGTTAAACTGAATACAGCACAATTTTAATGTGCTGCATAACATGCAAAAATTCACAGCAACAGCATGAATCCATCCTGTGCATTGTTTTGGGTAAAGGCACGTTGGGTTTAATTAATAGCAAGTGAATATGTTTGGAGAATAGGTTTCACGGTGATAAAGGACAGATATTACAGTCATGCAGACATACATACATACATACATACACTCTCTTCTCCCCTTTCCCTTCAATTCAGCTCTCAGATGTCTTGTTATAGCAGCCATCTCTGGTTCTGCCCGCCCTTTTGATTTAGTGGTGTCACTGCGGCTGTCTGTAAAGGCAGGACCCAACACAACTTGTGTAGATGTGGGGGGGGTGGAGTTCTCGATAGTCCGGGGTAGGTGGTTCCTGTACATGAATGGTCAATACCAGTTTTTTAAGTAGCTTGGGTGGGTAAGCGCTGCCTTTGGTGGACACTATATCCTAGACCACGGCTTAACTGCATTTTCGGCCGTGGTTATATCCTTTATTACTATTTTTCTTTTTCCTTGTAGACTTGGGTAGGTATGTCCCCTATTTTTATGAAATATTTACATAACTCTTTACCACTTTAACAAAGATGCTATGAAAAGCATATTCATTCACCACTACCAACCTTTTTTAAGATTGCTTAATTTGAACTTTACAATTGAAATTCAGGCAGCTTGCTAACTTCATATATTTGCACAGAATACATAGGGGTTATTTACGAAAGGCAAATACACTTTGCACTACAAGTGCAAAGTGCACTTAAAATTGCACTGAAAGTGCACTTGGAAGTGCAGTCGCTGTAAATCTGAGGGGTAGATCTGAAACAAGGGGAAGCTCTGCTGATTTTATGCAAGCTAAAATGCTGTTTTTTATTTTCCTTGCATGTCCCCCTCGGATCTACAGCAACAGAACTTCCAAGTGCACTTTCAGTGCATTTTCAAGTGTACTTTGCACTTGTAGTTTGCACTTGTTTTTGCAAAGTGGATTTGCCTTCAGTAAATAACCCCCCTAGTCTCTCTCTCTCTCTCTTTTTTTTTTTTCTTATTTTTTTTCTTTTCAAAACTACTGTGTTGCAACAAAGTGTGAACAAAGTGTGCAGCTAAAATGTTTTTAGTATATGATCAAATCTAGGTCATCTTCTGCACAGATTATGGGATTCTCCTAGTGCTGTTTTAAATTTCAGACTTGTATGTAACTGTTCCAGGCCCTACGGCACATCTGCTCTCTAAAGTACTATATCCTGGAGTCATACCGTACTGTACAGCAGCGTAAGAAACACTTAAAGTGATACTAAACACACACTGTTTAATTTACATTGTCCATTCTATTTCTGTATGTGGACGATGGCACTGTAATTATTTTAATAAAAAACAAAACATCTAAATACCTTTTTACCTAATTTTTTCCTAATCGATATATACAGCTGTCACATGACCCCGATCTTTCTCAGCCTGTCTGCAGGGAAACATAATCAAGGGGGAGCTTCTAGTCCTTTGCTGCTGATCACATGTTCAAAATAAAAAAAAAACAGCTTTGAAATACAGAGTAAAAATAAATAATATCAATAAACTGTTTTAATTTTACACACAAATATATATCTGAAATCAAATCTTTATTATTATTATTTTTTAATAACACGGTGTGGGCAGATTTATATAGATTTATACCGGTCACAGCCTGTGTCTTGGAATAACTGGGAGGTAAAGCTTTTATCAATCTACATGTAAAATCCCTCCCTTATTGTGTTTAGCTGGTTAGTGGGCATGGAGGAGGGGGGAGTGAGTGGGCTGTCATTTACCACTGTGTATACACCCACATGTATAACTAGTCACATAGGCTGCTCAGATGTGATAGGGAGGAAATGCTCAGCATAGAAACTCACTGAAACCTGAGCATGTGCAGAGCAGTCATTAGATACAGTTCCTATGCTACATGAATAATACCATGCCCAGCTGTTATAAAATCAGTTCAGGCAATCATGTAATGATTGAATTGACTATAATTAGTTATTGTATTACAATGCAAAATGTCTGTCCTTCAACTGCAAGTACCTATCACAAAGGCTACTTTCACACTGAGGCGGGCAGGCGTCGGTGGTAAAGCGGCGCTTTACCGTCGTTTTAGGGTTAAAACCTGCCCACAAAGCGCCACTGCAGCGGCGCTTTGCCGGCGCTGCCCAGTTGATTTCATTGGGCAGGGGCGCTTTAGGAGCAGTGTATACACTGCTCCTACGGTGCTGCAAAAATGCTGCTTGCAGGACTTTTTTTACCGTCGTGCAAGCGCACCGCTCCAGTGTGAAAGCACTCAGGCTTTCACACTTTGGAGACAGGAGAGGCTCTTTACAGGTGCTATTTTTAGCGCTGTAGTGCCTGTAGTGTGAAAGTAGCCAAATACACTTTGGGCTCCTTCACACGGACGTGTCCGTGTATGGAGCCCGCTCTGCTCAGCGGGGGATCGCTCCGTCGATCCCCGCTGAGCAGGAAGATGACAGGTCCGTCCCTGCACACTGTGAGAGAGCACCGCTCTCCCCTATGGTGAGGACGGACCGTAGAGTCCGTCGTCACCCGATCCGATCCACAGATGGATGGAAAAGTAGGTCTTTCCTCCATCACACTTTTTTGGATCGGAGCGGGTCGGATGTCAGCGGACATGTCACCGCTGACATCCGACGCTCCATAGAGGTCTATGGTCTATGGAGCGTCCATTCAGGTCCGCCTAAAAAACTGGCAGGCGGACCTGAACGGACAGACCGTGTGAAAGAGGCCTTACAGAACATTGTAGAGTTAGTTTCCCCTGCAAAGCTATACCTTAGAGTAGTAAGCACATTAAGATACAGTACATGTACACAGTCATAGACAGACTGCCATTTTTTATAAATGGAAGGAAGCTGTAACACTAGATGGGCACGTCTTCCTTGTCTTTTTATCTGAACCAGCGTTATTACTAACATTTTTATTCCTTTGCATTTCCTTTCTGCAAATATATTTTGACCCATCTGGTAATTTTACATTTTTAGAACAACTAGGAGGAAATTATCTAGAAATTATTGTAATTTAAAATAAAATGCAAGCAGCGTTCAAAAAAGCTGAAAAAAGGCACATAGATGGAAAATGCATGTCCACTGCTGAGTAGGCATTTATGTAGGTAAAACATGGGCCATGGTGACTGTATCCCATTGCTGTGTGTTGGGATTGTTACACACTTTTCATTTAGCTACCAATAGCTAACAGGTGAGGTTTTAAAAATGTTTCTCATGCATTATGTATAAGATGTAGTTAATTTGAATAGTTCATATCATTGGAGGGAGTTGCAGTACATGAAATATACAAGAGCTGTGCATTTTGTTTGTAGGCCGGATTGCTGCTCTCAATATGCTGAACAAGCACATACCTGTGAACTCTGTGCCATTCTTCTGGACGTCTCTGCTGGGGAAGAGCATCCGTTATGCAGGTTCGTGTACCGCATATTATTTACTTCTATTCACAACTATCTTTTTAAAGAAACTAAGATTTTGAGAACTTTAGTTTTATTTCAGGCAAGATAAAAATTAACATTTTTATGTAAGGCAGGGCACAAAAACAGTAATTGGTTTGCAGTAGAAGATCTAAAGTTTGTCTTTTGCGGTTTGGGGCAAGCTTTCCTCAGCTCCACAAAGTTTTGGGTCTGCAGCAGAAAATGAAGCCGTTCTCATACAGCAAGTATTGCCAGACAACAAGGCACTGGGTTGAAAAGCCAAACTTTCTCTTCATCCACACAGAATTCTGCACCCCTCACTAGGAGATTATTAGGAAGAAATCCATCAAGATACAACTATAGAACCTGCCATTGCTTGCTTGGTATGCTTTGTGTATTCCAGATTTCTACAGGAATCCAGCATAAGTGCCGGTTCACACTGCTGTGCTGTGAATTTGTTCCCTTTTTTTGTCCTGTGTGAGGTGCGATTTTACCGCGATTTTACCGCAAATTTCAGGAGTTGGACATAGCTGCGATTGATGTTCTAGCCAATGGAATCATAATGTAAAAAAAAAAGATGTTAACTTCCTGTGTACTTCCTGGTTTTTGTGGAGAGTAGTGTGATGGAATTCGCACATATCTGAACCAATAGTGCGATTCCAGAACGATTTACATTGATGTCTATGGAGACTAAATTCACCGTAACGCTGTAAACTCGCACAAGACCCTTTTTATTATCGCATTCGTAGAGGAATCGCAACGCATGTATGTGAACGACCGTCATTGAAAACAATGACTTTATGGATGACATGCGAATTTAGAATGTTTTTGACGCATCTCATTCGTTATGAACTCGCATCAGTGTGAACCGGCACTGAAATTGTCTTTGTGCAGGAGCTTCCTGTATTTAAGACCAGTCATTGTTGCTCTGTCTCCTTGTGCAGGGTGACAGGTCTTGTAGCTGCCCCCTCCTGTAGTTATCTGCAGCTAGCCTGTAGAAGGTAGAGCTGCTGGGTCTGCTCAGGTTATAATATTGTCGCTGTTGTTTTTATATAGGGAAAACAAGGTTTACAAATTAATGCAGTATGTTACACACAAATGGGATTGCTATTCTCTGTGGCTTTAAAGCAATACCACGCTCCAGAACTGATACCAGTATTGATTAATCCTTGAGCAAACTGAGGCCAGCTTTCTCCTAATGCAACATTCCTGGAGCCCCTCAGCTTGCATGGGCGACAACCCTGGGTGACACCGAATCATCTCTAATCCTATATTTTACTTAATTTGCTGTTCATAAATGTCACGGAACGCCCCACACTCCGCTTGAGTGCTTCCGTCATATACCGCTTCCTAAGTTCTGGAACACGAGTCCAATGGATCTGGCTATAGGAACCCCAAGAACTAGACAACACCAGTCTTGGAGTACATCAGAACTACCTTTATTTTGAGATCTCACAGACCTTTATACAGCAGGGATGACTCAAAGCTAACCTAATTAACATGACCTAATTTACTACAAAATGTACCCAGACCAGATGACAGTCTTGTGGGCACCGAGCTTCACACATTAATACAATTAACAATACAAACAACAATCTCCCCCCTCCTCAGCCTAGACCATTCGTCTATTAGCCAGTGCTGGTGGCTAATGTGATCAGCTCTCTCAATTAACATAAACACATGTTGATAACACCAGCATCTCCTCACAGGATGTGTCCCAGCAGAATGAATCAGTCTTATCAGCAGGGGGCTGCTGGAGGAATCCCCCCTCCCTCTTCAGGGACACAAATATACAGTAAGGAGTCCCCATACAATATATACATGACTGAGTCCGATTAATACAGTTCAGACTGGATTTCTCATTCACCTCAAATGCTAGGGCCCATAATCGGTGGGCAACAGGCTTGCACACAGTCCTCTCCAACAGCCTCCGCTCTGGCCATGTCCGTGACATTTCTCCCCTTTCGGCAGGAGACTAACACAGGAGGAGACCCCAGACGGGTTGACTCCGAAGTTAGTCCACAGCTCCAGTCATCTACTGCCTGTACCCACACAGTACCCCAAACAAATCATCCCAAACAGTGCATTACTCACCCAGCCATCCTCTGCCTCTCTCAGAGAACATATCTGCCGCTGGGGAGAGGCCTGGACTGGCCCTTCTCCCTGGAATCCTTTCTGCCGCTGGAGAGAAGACAGGGGGACTGGGCTCACTCCATTCTGCTGTTGGGGATCTGGGCCGACTGCCCAGCATCCCTGGGGTATACAGGTGGGGACTGAAGCCCCATCAACCGACACCAGATCAAGCTGCAGTTGTGAGGTGATGACTGCATTCTCTCCTTGGATCCTGATCTGCAGCTCGCGATAGACTGCCACCTCCTCACCTTGGGCCTCCACAATTGCTGCAGGTGTGGGGCAGAGGTCTTGGACCCTCTGTCCGGTTGCCAGCACTTCTGCTGGGGGTTTGCCAGGTGGTTCCTCCTCTACAGAAACGTCTATTAAATCCCCAGTCTCTGGAATTGGTAAAAGTGTGGGACAGAGGTCTTGGACCCTCTGTTCAGTTACCAGATCTTCAGCTGGAGAAGTTTGTTTTAACTCCATAGATGCTGCTGGCAGAAAATCACATGTCCCTGTCAGTGTTGTGGGAGAAAGGCTGACTACCTCTTCTCTCAGGAAGGCTGAAGCCACTGTTGGTGCTGGGCAGAACACAGTGAACTTTGGCCCTGATAGCAGCTCTTCTGCTGGAGGCTCATCAGGTTGTTCTTCCTCAGCAGAAAAGTCTATCAAATCCCATATATCTGCAACTGATGTCTGGGAATAGAGGTTCACCATCTCCTGTCCATGGAACCCAGAAGATGTTATCATTTCTGGACAGAGGTTAGCAGAGCTCTGCCCTGTTGTCAGCACTTCAGGTTTGGGGACGGCAATCTCCGGATTTTCCACTGCCGATTCTCTGGCATGCTGCTGAACTTGTTCTAGCAGTTTCCTGTATGCCCTTTCCAGATGCTGTTCCTTCCTTAGCAAATGGTCCAGATCAGGTTTGAGCTCTGAGACCCCTGCAAGACCGAGCATAGACTCTCTATAGTCTCTCATGTCCTCAAGGTCAGGTTCCCCCTCATCGCCAAACATAAAAAGATCTGTAAGGTTCTCCCACAGCAATCCAGGGCCGCCAAAGTCATATCCCTCCGGAGAGCATTCTGTTGTCTCCCCTAAATATCCCTCCTCTGCGTGCCATTGCAGAGCCCGATAACGATTGTCCAGCTCTATCTCCTGCTGGACCAACCTGTCCAACTCAGTCACCCATTGCTCCTGGGGCTGCTCTCCCAGGAATGCCATCCGCAATGCCCGTTGGTCACTGGCCCGTTGCTCTTGGGTTGGAAAGCACTTGCCCTGTTTTATACAAGCGAGACGGAGGGCTGCAATCCAGAGCTCCACCCGAATCAGCTGCCTGAGCTCCAGGTATTCATCCTCAGACACAGTCCTGGTGTACGTTGAAAGGATGATCCGCAGCAGCCCCGGGAATTCTGATGCCAGGTCCATATCTCCGCTGGGGTGACTGAAGTCTGCTATGCTGATCTTGGATCCAGTTGGAGGTTTGGATGTCCCAGACTTCAGACTTCAGGAAGCTATCCCACTGCTGCCACCAATGTCACGGAACGCCCCACACTCCGCTTGAGTGCTTCCGTCATATACCGCTTCCTAAGTTCTGGAACACGAGTCCAATGGATCTGGCTATAGGAACCCCGAGAACTAGACAACACCAGTCTTGGAGTACATCAGAACTACCTTTATTTTGAGATCTCACAGACCTTTATACAGCAGGGATGACTCAAAGCTAACCTAATTAACATGACCTAATTTACTACAAAATGTACCCAGACCAGATGACAGTCTTGTGGGCACCGAGCTTCACACATTAATACAATTAACAATACAAACAACAATCTCCCCCCTCCTCAGCCTAGACCATTCGTCTATTAGCCAGTGCTGGTGGCTAATGTGATCAGCTCTCTCAATTAACATAAACACATGTTGATAACACCAGCATCTCCTCACAGGATGTGTCCCAGCAGAATGAATCAGTCTTATCAGCAGGGGGCTGCTGGAGGAATCCCCCCTCCCTCTTCAGGGACACAAATATACAGTAAGGAGTCCCCATACAATATATACATGACTGAGTCCGATTAATACAGTTCAGACTGGATTTCTCATTCACCTCAAATGCTAGGGCCCATAATCGGTGGGCAACAGGCTTGCACACAGTCCTCTCCAACAGCCTCCGCTCTGGCCATGTCCGTGACAATAAATAAAGATAATCCCTCACAAACCAAAATATAATCTTGGTTGAAGTTTGTTAAAGCCCAACTACAGCATGGAGTTGAAAACACTTCAAGTAATATTAAAGGTTAAATAAAAACAAACCTCCTTATACTTACCTGCTTTGTGCAATGGTTTAGCCCCGATGCTCCTCTTCTTGGGTCCCCCGTCGGCGCTCCTAGCTCCTCCTCCAAGTGCCCCCCTAGCAAGCCGCTTGCTACAGGGGGCACTCGTGTGTGCTCACTCCCGAGCCACCTCTGTGAGTCCACAAGACACACAGAATGGGGCTTGGCCCATCCCCGCTTCCTCCTCACTGGCTGTGATTGACAGTAGCAGGAGCCAATGGCTCCTGCTGTTGTCATTCAGCCAGTGAGGAGGCAGAGACCTCAGGCAGCAGCTGCTCTTGTGCACATCGCTCAATCAAGATGGGGCTTCGGTAAGTATTAGAGGGGGTGCATACTGAAGGTTTTTAAGCTTTATGCATAGAACGCATGAAGGGGAAAAAACCTTTAACCTTAAAAAAAAGTGACTTAAAAAAAAAATTAATAAATTACGGCCTGTAAACCTGCTGTGATCCAAACATCCAAATTGATGTTTAAAATGCATAGCTCCACAGTGACACCACTACCTGCACCTGCCTAGCACAATCTGTGGTTGATGGTTCAGCTGGGCTAAACATAAAAAAAAAAAAAAAACACAAGCGAGGTGGATGGAGGAATCCTCCCCGGTGTGCTAATGTGTTCTGACAGTGGGAACTGTCAGAATACATTGATCAACGCTGCAGCTGAATTAAAGTTTTCCAGCAATTCTGATCAACTTCTTTTAGACAGAGGAGGCCATGCACAGATCAGTTTATCTGGTTCCTGCTAAACTGGCTGAATTTTGTTCCATAGGTACCCAGCTCTATGTGTAGTGTGTATCCCATTACTTTCATGCAGCAGCTTCCCTGCTTTGCCTACTCAAAGCCATCAGATATTTTTTCTGATTGGCTGTCTTCCAGAGCTATGAAAGTTATTGGCAGCTGCTGCTACTGAGAAAAGTTGTACTGTTCACCCGCCTCTTACTGTCCTCTCCGCCATTTATAGAACCCGTACTATTAGTATCCCAAAATGCATTGAGGACTTGGAATGATGGAGCAATTGAATGACAGAATTCCCGTCCATTCACAGAAGGCGATGCATGGTGAGAGAAGAGTAATACCAGTTCTGTAAATGATGGCTGGAAGATAGCCATTCAGGACAGTATCTAGTGGCTCTAGGCAGGCACTACAGGGACAACTATTTACTTGCAAGCAGCTGCATACAAGTAATGGGATACACACCGTTACAAATAACCAGTGTGTTTGGTGCTGTATCCCAAAAATCTTCTAAACTTCAGCTTTAAAGAACATTAAACGGCATTGTGTTTTTGCATTAAGTCTAGCAGTAATATAATATAGTATATACGTGTAATACTCTTATCTGGTTTTATAGATACTGCCAGGATTGCTTTTATACATTGCAGTAGCATGCATTATTGTGTCATTTATATTTTTTTTGTAATGAATAGATATTTCTATAGGTTGAAAAGATTTAAAGGGATAAAAGGATTGTAACATGGGATTGCACTTCATCTTTAGCATATGCGTCATATTAAACATTTCATGACAGGATTAGGAAAGATGCTTTTGTGGTCCTTGATAATGCATGCTATCCACTGAATGTTGCCTTTTTGTACACATGACCAAGGGCAAGGACTTTGCTGCTTTGAATTGCTAATTCCAATCTAGGTTCATCCTGCGCTTTTTTTTTTCTCAACAGGATTTGGTGAGGGTTATACAGAAATCATAATGAAAGGGGCCTTGGAAGAGATGAAGTTCTTGGCTTTTTATCTAAAGTAAGAAGATGCATATTTGCAAAATATTTCATATAAAAAAATAGTTATCCTAAAAGGGGTTAGCAACTTTCTCATAGAAACCTCTTTGGGATTTAAAGTTGTTGTAAAGTCAAAGAGATTACTGCCAGCTTCTCTGTTTTACCAAGCCATAATACACAGCAGGGCTTTTTTTCAGCCGGAACGTGGCGGACTGTAGTTCCGCCATCTGCAGCAGCCCTGCACTTTTCAACTTGTCACACAGGAGCCAGGAGAACATTTTTTCCACTTGCTTTCTCCATCAGCTTTTGTGTGTAGCTAGCGCCAGGCACCCATGGCACATGCCCCACATTTGCTAGTGGGTGCCCCGGGTCCCTGCACCGTAACCTCCCTATTTTTTTTAACTTTCGGATATGCGGGAGGCAGTTTCTTTTACCACCTGTCAAAAGTTTAGTGAAGCACCTCCTCGCCTCTGTGCTACAGTTCTTAATAGGCGGAGCAATGTCGGCAGCGTTTTTGCAAGAGGTGTGAGAGCTGGAGGGGCATTTGTGAGAGCTGAATGGGCATTTGTGAGAGCCAGGGGCATTTGTAAAGGCTGGAGGCATTGGTGAGACCTGGGGGCATTTGTAAAGGCTGGGGGTCATTTTGAGAGCTGGGGGGGCTTTTGTAAAGGCTGGGGGGGAGGGGGGGATTTGTGAAAGCTGGAGGGGCATTTGTGGGAGCTTGGAGGGGGGGCATTTGTAAGAGCTGGAAGGGCATTTGTGAGAGATGAGAAAGCTGGGGGGCATTTGTGAAAAGTGAGAGAATGGGGGGGTTGTTGTACAGAGTGGCAGCTGTGGGAAAGTTGAGGTTTTTGTGCAGAGCTGCAAAGGGGGGGATTTGTGCATGGATCAGACTTGTTGGGATAAGCTGGCTGCGGATGGGGGTGCAGAGGGAGGTTGTGTAGTGGGGGTTCAAAGGTGAGTCATGGGTGGGGGTGCTGAGCAAGGTGTGGCTGTCGGCGGGATTAGGGGCATGATTGGGGCTGGAAAATTGGCTGGGGTAGGTGATTTCCTGCACCCCCCTTTTTTTTTGGTCACGTGAGCTCCAACGACTCTCCTCCTCCGAACTAAGAACTACAGCGAGAGGGGCTGAGGTCATATAACCGCTGTTCTGTCTGCTCAGCCCCTCCCGCCGAAGGTCATGTGACCAAACAGAACTGATCTGAAATAAAGGTATTTAGAAGCATAATTTTATACAAACATTTACACTGCGTGTTATGGCTTGGTAGAATAGAAGGGAAGACAGTAATGTTTCTTTGACTGTACTGCCAGCTACTAATAGTGGCGGACCAGAAGTGTACCTGTCAAAATCAATTACCCCCCCAAATAAAGACAGTCCAAATATGGGAGAGGAGGAGGAAAAGTAGAACTATCCCTTTTTGGGAGAAGTCCTGCTTTAACTTACTTAAACCTCTTTGAGATTAAAAATATGAATGTAATTACAGCACCATCTTTGTTCAGGAACTGTCTGGGGTTTCGTATAAACTTTTTGGACAGAGGCCCGGTTTACACCAGAATGGCACAAGAACGCGGTCTGTTACTGTGCGATTCCTATGCTCATGAGCAATTTGAATGGGATGAAATCTAACTGACATTGCACCAAAAGTAGTGCATCCACCACTTTTCAAAAATGCACTGCACTGGATTGCATGGTACTGCGAGGCTGAATTCCTAAAAGATTTGATAATGTTCATACATAATGTCTAAATTATTAAATATCTAAATATGTGTTAAGCAAATCCCTGTTTACTTTTTTCATCTACACATGACTGGATAACTGAAGTGAATATTTACAGTCTTTTGTGTGAACATTCCCTCATCCTTTATGAAAGCAGAACTTTTCATCCAAAAGGGAAAGTTCCGCTCTTCCTCCTCCCTGGCTTTGCAGGTACCCACTTTCACTCGGATTGCCTAGGCAATTTCAGCTACATACAGTATACGGTACTGTAAACCGGGTGTGAGACAAGACCTTCCTGTCTCACACCTGGAACAAAACAGCGTTGGGCTGAGCGGCACTCATAGGTCATAGACAGCTTTGTATTGTATCAATGAATACAATGCTTCCTCTGGCCAGACTCTGAGATAATGACATCATCAGCCTACTTCTACAACTCAACCAATCAGAGTTAGCTTTGTGTTCATTGAAAATACAAAGCTGCCTATGATTGGCTGAGCACCGTTCAGCCCGACATTTTGTTCCGAGTGTGAGACAGGAAGGTCTTATCACACACCCAGGTCACAGTGCTGTTTCTGTATGTATATGAGGCTACATAAATTTATACAGCGCACCCAGTGGCTGCACACGTTAGTGATGGAAATAGTTTGTTTGCGCCAGCTTAGCCCAAACTATTTAACCACTTCTGGACCGCCGCATGTCGATATACGTCCTTGCTTTGACGGGGTATATCGTTGTTATGGCAGCAGCTAGCTGCCTTAACCCCGGTATCCTCTTGTTTGGCCAGCGGTCCGGTTTATGATAAGAGTGGTCTCTGCGGCAGATTTGCCGCAAGATCACTTTTATCGGTGGTGGGAGAGGGCCCCCCCTTCCGCCTCACTCCACTGCCCTCCGCCGCTTACCGGATCCGTCGGCAGCGGCGAAGGCGATCAGATCTTCGCCCTGGCTGGGCATGGAGACGAGTGAGGGTTACCACCCACACCATATGGAGTACCTAACTTTCTGGGGAGTGTGTTTGGTCGTTCGCCCCATGTGCCGTGTGGCTTTCTCAGCTCCCAGACCAGACGACTCATTCCAGTCTTCCCCCGTTTGCAGTTTTACACACCCCTGTTTTTCCAATCCCATGTAAGTAACAAGACTGTAACAATTTCCATTGTCTTTTCTTGATACTGGAGTTCTTACTAGAACTTACCGGTACCTATATTTATTTGTTTTACAGACTAACATGCATCCATTCCTGATGAAGTATCTTTACGCGAAATGCGTATGCATCCATTCCTGATGAAGTGTCTTTACACGAAATGTGTATATAGGATGCAACCTCGTTTTAGTTATTCATCTTTGTAATTATCTACCCCTTTATTATTTGCTATTCTCTTACACGGAGAACACGCTTCATACATTGTTAACTGGAATGTGCTGCCATTTTGGTTTGGTTTTGGTATATACATACAACCTTAATAATACATATATATCATTTTCATATGTCTATGAACTATACGTCTTTCAACATTTACATTATGTAGTGGCTTTTAATGTACTGCATACTGAGTGCAATTCTATACCCTCTTTTACGTGAATAAAGTAATTTATTCACTATATATATTTTGTCTTGTTTAGTTGCCGCTTGCCTCATAAAAAGTCACAACTTCCTTTCTATTATTCATTTGAATCAGGGATGGAGGCACATATTATCATATGCATACCTCATTTAAAGTCCCAAACCTTTCCCTTTCCTTTAGATTTATGTGCACACGTGTTCATTTCAGTGTAACTGCACCTTACTGTGCACATTTGTCCAGCATGTTGGTGGGCAAGCTGTTTAAAGCGGAACCTTTAAAGTGGTTTTCCAGCCGAAAATTATACTTTTTAAATAAAAATACCCCTATAATACACAAGCTTAATGTATTCTAGTAAAGTTAATCTGTAAACTAAGGTCTGTTTTGTTAGTTTATAGCAGTAGTTTGTTATTTTATAAACTTACAGCAGGCTGTGGCCATCTTAAGTGTGGGCATCTGAAGCCAGACTGTATATCTTCCTGGATCTTATCCTTGCAGATCTCGCACATGCTCAGTGCAGCACATGCAGTGTAATAGGTTTCAGGTCAGGTTTCCATAGCAATGGCAGTGTCAGAGGAAGTTGCCGCCCCTTCCCAGAAGGCATTGCAAACAGGATATGATGCGATGGGCCACGGCCAGGGAGGAGGAAGTGAGAAATAAATACAGCAGATATACAGTAGGTGCTGAGAAAAAAAATTTAAAAATATCCAATTCGTTTACAGTGCACAGTTTAGTGAGGGATGCTGAAGAGTTGTAAAAGTGGGTGGAACTCCACTTTAACGCTCTCAATCAACATTGACTATTTTCAATCCTTATGCTGCTAGTATTAGTAAATAGGTAGAATGGAGGATTATATTTACTAGTTTTAAAAGTTAAACATTTTTACATTTCTTCAGTTAGAATCAGGTTTCCAGGCCTAGGAAAAGTATGTAATACATCCCAGGAGTCTTTAAGGGGGGAGTTTTCTCAGCTAAGTACACCCTTCTGTCTGCATGCCTGAGCCAAGGGCAGATGGATTCCAGAATGTAAATGCCGCATTAATCATCTGCCCTTACTCAAGATGGGTAAATGCTAGGGGGTGTTTTTCAAAGTGATTTCTCAGCAATAAAGCACAGAGATATGGATAGATGAGGGAGTTTGCTTTGAAAATTATAAATAAATTAAATATTGCTTTTTTTAGTTTGTGGTGCACAGATGCAGTGTAGATCCACTTTAAGGAGAGCTATGTGGCTTTTTTTGTACTCATTTGCAGCATAAACTCTACACTGAAGATTACAAGCTCATACACCAATAATCAATCAGTATTGGAGGGTAATAGATTCAGGGTTGCAAATAACAATACCAGGTTGTGATGTGTAGTTTATATTATATCTTCATGGATTTTTTTTTGTAACATGTACTTACCGTTTGGAACCTTTCCAGTATTAGGAAAGATTTTGTATCTTTTATTGCTCGTTAATTTTATTTTATTTTTTCTTGCCTAATCTAGGGATGATATTGTAGTTGCAGTATCAAGCATGAACTTTGACCCTACTGTATCACAAGTAGCTGAGGCAATCCTATCAGGCAGAAAAATCACAAAGACTGAAGTTATGTAAGTAACAAGCCATTAAAGGTGAAGTCTAACAAAATGTGATATTTTAGGCTGACCATACACATGATTTTTTTTTGTTTATTCGACTATAGGCTGGAAAAAAAAAAAATCTTAGATCCCCTCCATCCACACAGCGCAGATGGATGCATGTCAAAACACAGGAACAGTGTCTGCATCTGGTTGGGTGCGCTTAGTGTATGGCCAGCTTTCATCAGAGGTGGAACCTTGGTCTGTTACCCCCTTGTATCATATGACTAACTGCCATAAGTCCCAAATTTGTTCCTGTAAAAATGGGAGTTTTGGTTGTTCTTGCCAGAGTGGGAACCTCTTATAATGACACACTGGTGCACAGACTGAGGAATTTGTGTGCACTATCGCTTCTCGGGCTTTTGGCTAAGATCAAGTGTAGTATCTGTTCTTATTAGTTGCCAGAGGAGGCGCTATGTCACTCCTGAGTGTGGGGAGGGCAGATGCAAATCCAATGGTGTCATTGCACCTGGAAGGGCGGTTTCAGTAGTGGCTCAGGTCTGGGCGTCCTTTGTTGGCATCAGTGGGGTCGAGTCTGAGCCGTCCGGAAGGTTGCTCCTGGTGAGGATAGGTGCTGCATTGGGTCTGACCCAGAGGGTCAGGTCCCTGGCCTTCAGGCCTAAATTGGGGTAGCTCTAGCTCCGGTCAGTTTTTCGGGAGAGAACACCAGCTCCTCTCTAGCTGGAGGGGGAGGAGCGGTTAGTATTCCTAGAATGTAATTAGGTAGGAGTGAGGGGAGCGACGGTGGAGCCTGATGGCAAAGGGCTCTCACCAAGCTTCCAGAACTTCAGGCCTTCCTGGCTGGGGTGGGGGCTGCTGTGGCCTGGGTTGTCGGTCAGGGTTGGTACCGAAAGCCCATGGTGTATGTGCCCCTGGAGTGGCAGTCCAGGGGTGTCATAAAGTCACTGTGAGTGAGGGTCACTTTGATTTGTGGCACCACGGTCACTGCACCATTACACGCTTTTTTAGCACCTGCCTCCTGGGCCGGGTCTTTTGGCTGGGATCGGAGGAATTTTTTATTCCTGGCCGGAGGGCCTGGCCATTGTATTGCACAATGGCCACCTTTTCACTCTCCTCTACTTCCTTCTCCCCCATTTTCTTTTTATTCACTTCCTTTGTGTGTCACGTTTTTTATTTTTGTGGTTGTACACGGTTTTGCACTGTGTGACTGGTAGGGTTGCAGGTCCTCGGGCCTGCCCTGAAAGTCTTGGAAGGGGGTGGACATGGCCTTTTGGCTTGGTTTGCCCTCTCTCATGGGGTCTCTCTTCGGGGGAGCCCTACCGAGTACTTGGGTGGGTCTGTTTCGGCAGATCCTCCAGAGAAAGGGGGCCGTCTGGTTTCAGCCAGATGGACCAAGTGTAAGTACCCTTGTCCCCATCAGGAGCCTAATGCTCCGGGGGATTCAGTGCAAGGCCCTCTGATTTTAGAGGGCTTGTGTACCCGTTGCACTTTTTTGTGTTTCACTCTTTATGTGTGAGCACATTTTTGTGGCACCGGGTGAAGTTTTTGAGTGTTTCACACGCCATGGGCTTTCAAAAAACAAAAAAAATTAGTCTCGAGAGATTTTGAAAAGTATCAAGTGGTTAAACTCTCCAGTATCTACCAAATTCTGAAATATCTGTTTTTGGGAAGAAGGACCCGTTAATATTTTGAACTGTAAAATGTTCACATAACACTGGATTTCTGGCCACACTTTGTGGTATTTGGTTGGCAGTTTTTTTGAAGTCCTGTAAGATTTAGAAGTCCTTCAGATTTAGCCTAGTAGTCTTGAATACAGATTTAACTGGAATGCTGGCTGGAGCGTTAAACAAGCTTTTAACAGGCATCATGTCAACCTTAGGGTTGTTTAAAGCTACAGTCGGCATTACAATGACAATCTGTGTCCAACACTCAAGACTAGTGCCCAAGAAATATTGATGGCTTCAAGAAAACTTGCTTGGTACTGAAATGTTTGCTGAATCTAATGTTTCTCTGTTTCATATTTACAGACTAAAGGCTCGTACACACTATAAGAAAATCATGTGAACATTTTCATCCAAAGAATTCCTGTACGATTTTTGTATACTGTGTACACAACTTTCGACAGCCGATTCAAAAATTTTCGTACGAAAATTCCCGAAGGGAGAAACTCCAAAATTTTTCTTGTAGGGGAACAGAACGAATGATTTTTGTTTAATGTGTACTGCTTTCGTACAAGAAAAATCAGAAAAAGACTGCGCGTGATCAGAAACAATAAACAACAAAAATTGCCTTTGTCGTACGAGAATTTTCGTACAAATGTTATTTTATCTGTTCCAATTTGCTGTGAATGGTCGACAAAAATCAGACGAACGTTCGCCCAATTTTATTATAGTGTGTACGAGCCTTAAGATTAAATAATGCTTGTGTATGGGTATTGTGAGAAAAACAGAATAAACTCAAGTGGGGGTCCCAGACTCTGGAAGGAGCAGAGTTCCTAAACATCAAAAATAGAAGCCTACTAAAAATTATTGTAAAGTAAAAAAAAAAAAATCCTAATGCTTCTTTGAGACAAATCCTTCATTTGTGTCTCACACGCTCCCCATCAAAGACGCTGCGGGCCTTAGTGGGAGGGTTTCGGTAACAGAGGCAGAGCTGTCAATTCACAAAGCAGTGGGCAGGACTAATTGCCACTCCTGTAACACCTTTTCACTACTCTGTAGTGCAAGCAGGCACAGCTCTGAATTCAGGAGCAGAGCAGCTCACTGGCAGGATCAACGGTTATTTGTGAGACTTTGCAGGAAGGCTAAGCGAAAATTGTAAGTATAGATGCACTTATAATTAGGTAATGCAGCACATATTTTCTTTTTATGGGAGGCCATTGTTCTACTTTAAGTACCTCCCTAATGGTCCTTGGTTTTCAATATTTTATTTTTGTTGAGCACAAAAGAAACCACACATGCCCATTGTACAGTGGTAATCCAAAATACAGTACATTTTAAACCTCTTCGTGACTGGTGAGATTGCATGGTAACCAGGGTTGTACAGATAACCTGTTGTAAGTGAGCACGTGTTAACCTTCTGCTCTCATTCCTAATTTTATGTCTGCAGAAACCACAGGTTCAGGGAGACACTGGGGGTTATTTACTAAAACCAGAGAGTGCAAAATCTGGTCCAGCTCTACAGAGAAACCAATCAGCTTCCAGGTTTTATTGGCAAAGCTTAATTGAACAAGCTGAAGTTAGAAGCTGATTGACTACAATGCACAGCTGCACCAGATTCTGAGTAATGTAGTTTTTAGTAAATCTACCCTACTGTGTGGGATAGAGTGGGTGGTATATCTATATGGGCTGCCTGATGATGTACTGATTAGATATTACCACCGGTGAAAACTGCTTGTCAAATCACTTATGTACGTTTTCTTCACATGCTCAGTTTTAATTACCCAGT
This sequence comes from Aquarana catesbeiana, assembly GCF_042186555.1. NCBI lineage: Eukaryota > Metazoa > Chordata > Amphibia > Anura > Ranidae > Aquarana > Aquarana catesbeiana. Next base: position 666,268,945 of record NC_133325.1, on the reverse strand, counting down.
GCGTGACAAGTGTACATTAAAGCTGACCTCCAGGAATTCAGTCATTTATGTGCTGGAAGCAGTCCTTCCCACCCCTTCCTCCTGAGCTTTATATAACACAAAGCACTCTGTGATCGGGCAGGAATAGGGGAGGGTGGGCAAAGCAGCTGCACGCAACTCTGTAGTTATTGGAGCTGAGGCCAAGAAGGTCCAGTGTTGGTACTCCGGTAGTTGGCTATGCTCCCACACTCTCCTTAAAGTGTAAATTCAAGTAATAGGTCTATGAGGTGCCATGCACCTTGTTGGACTTAACACATAGCAATCGGCACGTTTTAGAAAGTGTCTGAATTCCTAGAGTTCTGCTGGGTTTAGTCTGTGAGTAGATTGACGGGTATACAAAAGAAGGCGGGTGCCACCTGCTGGAAAGTCCTAGTGCAAATCCCTTCCATACACAATCGAAAAATAACTGTAGCTCAGGAAGCAAGTGCTAGGACAAGAAGTAGAAATGTCATCAGACGTTACCTCTTTGTATTCTCTCCCAGCAAGTAACTTTAAATAGTTTCAGCAGTTCTCAATATAGCCATTGTCTCCTTGATAAGTTGTAGAAAGTGACTGCTCTACTGTTACTTACTCTTGCTTACCATCTTGTTTATGTTTCCTGCCTTTTGTGCTGTCCATGTTATCCTCCCTTATCTTGGTGACCATTGGCTATTATCTGGTTTATATCTCCTGTCTGCTATACTGTACACACACGGACTGCTCTAAGTTACCCTTGGCTAATGTCTAGTTCACATCTCCTGCTTGCTGAATTATACAGACTGTTGTTACTGATCCTTGCTTAGTAACTGGTTTAGAACTCCGGGCCACTTAATTTTACACACTTTCTGTCCTGCAGTTATCCTCCTTACCCAATATATGCTTGTTCTCTCCTTTTTGCCAGATTGTGAATGCTGTTGATCATGTGCCCGACTTTTGCTTGATAGCCAGTTTTTACCCTCTTCCTTTCAAAGTATTTGCTACCTTACTAGCAACCCTTGGTTGATGTGGTTTATACAACCTACATGTCAAATATTTAAAGTTATCAGTTACAATTCTAAGGGAAGTAATTTAGGATGGATGCTATTTTCAACTAGTTTTCCTGAAAAACAACTTTGCTCTAAAAAGATTCCATGATCTAAGAAAAATATCTGGCAATGTCTAAATAAAAGTATCCTATTTGGTAAGAGTTGCTAAAAAAAACTACAGGAATACACTTACAAATGACGGCATGACTTGGACTGCCCATTAGCTTACTATACATCAGGAAAACCATAGTTTTAACAGAATACTAGACGTTAGTGTAAGGTGGCCAATTGAAATGTTGTAACTGAACTTTCCACCTATTCATAATTGCCAACTTCTGATTTATAGGAACCTTTCTGAAGAGAGACATGCAGGAACTTCAGGTTACTGTGATAGCTGGAAATTTTAGGTCAGCAATGGGCACACCCATATTTATTTCGGGAATGGCTGGCTTTAAAAAGTATGTGTATAAAGATAATGACTTGGAGCATACTGGGATTGCATTAACTCGTTTTTACTATAGAAAATAAAGTGCCAACATTACTGGAAATACATGTATTCAGTAATAATTAAATGGAAACAAGCTAGCCTGCAACCCTGAACTTTATCAACAAGAGAAAAAAAAATCTGTGGAATAGTCTAATCAAGCTGTCACGTAATATTAGAACTGCTTATGATGCACATAATCCTAGCACTGACTGACTTGTTTTATGATTAATATTGATCAGCGTGGGAGCAGCTGCAGGTTGTTGACATTGGCAGAGACTCTGAATAAAATATCCTCAGAGCTGCATCTTTTGTTGTCCATAGGCCTAAAAAACATCACCGTCTTTACTTAGTAAATAAGGACACATTAAGTGAAGAATACATTTTTAACCAAGGGCACAATATTATAGATCTTATCTTGTACTAGAATTCATACACACATAATCAGAGCAGGATCCTCACTAATGTTTCCATGCTTTTTATATATATATTTTTAATATTGCATGTTGCGACAGTATTGTATGATGACTGGTTTAAGGATTATCAAATAAGAAAAATCAATAGCAACAGTAATTCAGCTTCAATGGCTGAAGCTGATTCCTAATAGGAGTTGCTGGTAAGGTTCCAGGATACATTGTGTAATAGCACTGTGTTTGTGCATATTGGAAAAAAATGAATTTTTGTAACTACCATAACGTTTTTTTTCTTGTCCTCTCAGTTTGAGACACACAGTTGTTGATTAAGAATGAACAATATACAAGTGGGTTATAGTGCCTTCCTTCCTACTCCTGGAATCGGGAATCTTAAGCCACTGGTCCTGCTTGATCTTAAGTCTAGAGCTCTTTCTCCTAATGAATATAAGGCACATACTCTTTGGTCCTGGCTGCACCCTATGAAACTGCAAAGTGGGGGAAAATGAATCCTGAACCTACAGGGAGAGAGCCAAAGGCAACCCAACCATACACCCATACTATTGTTGACCTGTGCCTCCCTCAGCAGCCTTGGAGGCAGGTGAGGGGAACTCAAAGACTCTGTGCAGGTGCCAAATATGCTCCTCGGCAACCAACAATGTTATTGGTTGTTAGGACGTTGGTGAGCAGCCATACTTGTATTTGCAACCTGTGGCTGTCCGTAAAATTAGGCAGGCTTGGATCCAGCTACCTGATCAATCTTTCTTTGTTAGTACAGTTTTTAGTATTTTGGCATAGCACACAAGTTGAGAAAGGCTGCTTTAGACTATAGCATTGATCTACTTCTTCAAGGTTTTTAGAGAGTGGAGAGGGATTAGAACACCCATCAGGTTTTTATAGCTTCATATGTCTCTGTTAAGGAGATTCACCCTCTCTCCGAATGCAAAAAAGTGAAAGAAAATCTTACGTTATGGGTTGTCACCAGAAGAGAATAGAGGGGTAATCTTCCACTGAAGACACTAGCGCTGTTGACCCTGATGGGGAAACAAACTCGTGAGGTTTCAGTAACATTTGGACTGAAGCTGAATTGAAAAGTAGACATCTTTATTATGCAGGGAGAGTAACACAATACAAAGTATTGGATTCAAATTTGCTCTAACAAGCTGGGGCCTCTAATGTAATTTATATACAGCTAGGTCCATATATATTTGGACACAGGTACAATTTTCATACTTTTGGCTCTGTATGCCACCAGAATAAAATTAAAGAGAAACAAGCCAAATTAATTTGAAGTGCAGACTTCCAGCTTTAATTCAAGGGGTTGAACATAAATATCAAGTACAAATTTTAGGAACTGCAACTATTTTTATACACAGTCCCCCAATTTTCGAAGGATCAAATGTAATTTGGCAAATGAACATAATCGTTAAATGTTTATTTTTAAAATTTTCTGTTTTGAATCCTTTAATGGCAGTGACTGCTTGAAGTCTGGAACCCATGGACATTACCAAGGACTGTGTTTCCTCCTTTATGATGCTTTGCCAGGCTCTAACTGCAGCTGTCTTCGAACGAATGGCAAAACTAAAGGCAGAAAGACCCACAGAGAACAACTGTTCTTTGTGGGTTTTTCTGCCTTTAGTTTTGTCTTCAGCAAGTGACATGCATGCATGATTGACTTGGCCATTGCAGAATATTCCACTTCTTTTCCTTCAAAAGCTCCTGGGTTGCTTTTGCAGTGTGTTTTGAATAATTGTCCATCTTGTACTGTGAAGCGCCGCCCAATCAACTTTGCTGCATTTGGCTGACAGTATATCTTTAGCAGAATTCATCTGGCTGCTTCTGTCTTATCATCGATAAACACCAATGACCCAGTGCCACTGGAAGCCATGCATGCCCATGCTATCACACTGCCTCCACCATGTTTTACAGATGACGCTGTGTGCTTTGGATCATCTATCCAAAGAATGCTTTTCCAGAACTGGTCTGGCTGTTTTAGATGTTTTTGGCAAAGTCTAACCTGGCTTCTGTATTCTTCAGGCTTATGAATGGTTTGTGGTGAACCCTCTTTGTATTTACTCTTGCGGCATCTTGTCTTGATTGTAGACTTTGTCAATGATACGCCTACCTCCTGGAGAGTATCCTTCACTTAAGGGATGCACGGATACCATTTTTTTACTACGAGTACCGATACTTTTTTTTTTTTTAGTACTCGCCGATACCAATTACTGATACCTACCGCAACTGTTTTGTTTACACTTCAGCTGTCAGCAATGGTACAAAGCATTGAAAAGTCATTTAGGCCAAGTTCACACTGGTGCGACATGACAGCCATCCAACTTTGCCCTGCAACTAGAAGCCGACATGCGTCCGACTTTCAATGAACAGGGATCCGACTTGGATCCCCGCCAATACCAGTCACTGTGTTTGGTATGAATCTTGAGGGGGAACTCCGCGCCAAATTTTAAATAAAAAACCGGCATGGGTTCCCCCTCCAAGAGCATACCAGGCCCTTCGGTCTGGTATGGACCTTAAGGGAAATCCCCTACGCCTAAAAAAACGGCGTGGGGGTCCCCCAAATCCATACCAGACCCTTGCAGCCCAGCCGGTCAGGAAAAGGGGTGGGGACAAGCGAGCGCCCCCCCCTCCTGAACCATACCAGGCCACATGCCCTCAACATGGGGGGTGGGTGCTTTGGGGCAGAGGGGCGCCCTGCGCCCCCCACCCCAAGGCACCTTGTCCCCATGTTGATGAGGACAAGGGCCTCTTCCTGACAACCCTGGCTGTTGGTTGTCGGGGTCTGCGGGTGGGGGGGCTTATTGGAATCCAGGAGCACCCTTTAATAAGGGGGCCCCCAGATCCCGGCCCCCCACCCTATGTGAATGAGTATGGGGTACATCGTACCCCTACCCATTCACCTAGGAAAAAAAAGTGTCAATAAAAAAAACACACAACAGGTTTTTAAAGTAATTTATTAGGTAGCTCCGGGGGTCTTCTTCCGACTTCGGGGGTCTCTTCGTTCTTCTCCGCGGTCTCTTCCTTCTTCTCCGCGCTCTCCGGCCTCTTCTCCATGCTCTCTGGTTCTTCTCCCGCTCTCCGGTATCTTCTGCCAGGCTCCTCCGCTATCTTCTGCTCTTTTGCTGGCCCTTTTGCTAGCGGTGGCCCAGTCTTCGCCGTCTTCTTCCCTCTTCTCTTCTTCTCTTCTTCCGATGTTGACACGACGCTCTCTCCCACTGTAATGCCATATGTGCGGTCCGCAATGACTTATTTAGGGATTGGGCATGGTCACTGGGTGATGTCACCCGGTGACCCCGCCCCTTATTACGTCACAGTCCCGGGGCATGATGGGACTGTGACGTAATGCATTAGTCCGAAAATCCGAACTAATTAAGGTCGAATCTGTCAATTGAAGGCTTATGGTGTCTGTCGGATGTTCTAAGAAGATTCAACGAAGCAGCTAAACTGTACGACACTGCGATCGTACATTTCCGGTCTAATGCTCCGCCCACAACCTATAGTAGAATTCTAATGTTGTTTGACTAGTAATAATTATAATTAATATTACTAGTCAAACAACATTAGAATTCTTCTATAGCCTATGGGCGGAGCATTTGACCGTAAATGTCTGCTCGCATGTTTTTAGCTGCTTCGTCGAATCTTCATGTCTCTATAATGTTGAATCTTTTCTCTCTATGTCGAATAATCTTGGACTAATAGAGTTAGGTTAGGCACATTCAACCGTATGTTCGATAGACACAGATCACTATTGTCACTGTCATGTCGAATCTTCTATCTATATCGAACTGTTGTCGCAACGATACGAAATATAATGTATACAAAAATAAAGCAGTTTTTGATTTTGGATTTCAGATTCTGCACGTTCGTTATCGTTTGTTAAAAACGAACACGAAAATGTTATGTAGTTATGTCGAAAGTGATGAGGTTACTTACAATACGAAAATTTTCGTAAGACAGAAGTGACATAATGTGTTGAATAGTTTTGTATGTATTCGTTTCTGAGCATGCGTGGACTTGCTCTTACGATTTTTTTTTTGTAGGACAACCGTACTAATGAAATGAAAACAGGACGTTGAGTTCCCATCTGACAAAAATGTTATAGTCTGCACATCCAGCTTTTGTCTGACGAAAAAGCGAAATCTGCTGTCAAAAGCACCGTAATAACAATCCGAAAATCGGCAGACAGATCGCCATACGAATTTTTCCATCCGATTTTCGTATCGTGTGTACGTGCCTTTAGAATCAACTCCAGACCTTTCTACCTGCTTAATTGATGAAGAAATAACGAAGGAGTAGCCCACACCTGGCCATGAAACGGCTTTTGATTCAATTGTCCAATTACTTTTGGTCCCTTGAAAAAGGGGGGTTGACTATTCTTAAGAACTGTGATTCCTAAACCCTTCCTCCGATTTGGATGTACAAGCCCTCGAATTAAACCTGGGAGTGTGCACTTTCAGCCCATATCCATTATATAACTATAGCTTGAATATGTTTTGGTAAATACCTGTAAAAAACTAAAATTGTGCCCAAATATATATGGACCTAACTGTATGTCCTAGGATGGGTAGAAACAGAACTTTAATTAGTTTGATGTTTTATCCTTGTTTCTGCTGGAATATGAGGCGACAACAGTTGCTCACATTTGGCTGTTTACAATCTGACAAAGTCCTAAACTATTTCCTAAGGACAGAAAACAATCTCTCAGCCAAAAGGAAGTGTAAATAACATTGTAACATATAGAATGTTACACAATAATCAAAGGTTTGATGCTTAATCAAAACTGAATATTTGTATAAATATTACCCTCCCCCCTTCACTCCTGGTGAAAAGAAAAAAGAAACAGGGGCGCACCAGCCATGTGCATTAACTTTTAAAAACATTTATTGAATAAAAATAGTAAAAAGAAACAACTCACAAGCAATTGGTGAAGGAGGCACAACATAAAAGTGCACCGACAAACAGCATGCGACTTAAGATGAGCGAAACCTTCCAAGGATCGTGGAGGCACGCACAGGCATCACAATCAGCTAACGCGTTTCGAAGGGTACGTCCCTTCTTCGTCAGATCTATGCAGTGAAATCTCCTTCAGCAGTCCCCATTTATAAGTGCCTGAGTGTCAGTGAAACAAGGATGGGATATGGGGCTCCTCCCCCTCAGAGGATCCCTCTCTCCTGTGCCCTCCAATCATACGGGCAAAACTCCAATTAGTATACAGAGAATAATAATTTATAAAATAAATAATAAATATAATAAAATGATAAATATAGAAATAAAGCAGAGGCAGGCTGGGCCATTGGTAATGGATCGTGGCGTGCTGTGCATGCAAAATGCAGAGACGACAACAATGGCATGAAGTGTAACAGACGTACTAGATGTAAACCATAGTGAGCAATAATAGCCATGGTGGGTGGGAATCTCCCACTTTAAAAATCACCAGTCACATAAAAAAAAAAAAAATTATATATATATAGATATATATATATATATATATATATATATACACAAGAATATAAGGATATGAGAATGAATAGTATAAATAAAAATGTGTTTAAAGATACCTGCAGTATCATCTCAGGGGGTCAATGCACATGGAGCGCCTCCATATCGAATACACAGCGGGCCGGTGGCTGCAGCATGGCTATGTCGAAGTGGAACGCACGCCAATGTGTTTGCGTTCCAAGCTAGGGAAAGGGGGCGGGATCCACATTGCCCCTTCCACATCCCGCACAGCCCACTGTAAACATGAGCGGCAGAAGACAGCCCACTAACATGCAGCTGGGGGCGGGACCAGCATGTGGAAGGCCGTTCGCTCACGAGAGCCGTCCTGATATCAGTCTAAGCTAGCAGCCGCCCCACAAGCAGCGGCCCACACAGATAGAAACACACCAAAAAGCCTCCAACAGGAGACCAAAGGGCCCCTAGAGACTAATAACATATAGACCAAGTGGTAAAGTAATAATAATAATGATGATAATAATGATGATATAAGTACCATTAAGTAATAAATAATGGCTGAGATATTAGCAGATATAAATGATGAAATAAAAATGGTGAAATCAATACTACTAATAATAATAAGGATAATGATACTATTAAACAAATCAAAAATAATAATAAATAATGATATGATGAATTATCTAACCACCAGCGTGAAATACGCGCCACATCTACAGCTCTGCACACGCATATAAGTGCCCACAGACTGGCACGCCACAACTGAATCACAGGTCAGCACTTATGAAGACTGTGTAGGTAGTAACCAACCCAAGGGATGGGCAGAATAGGGGAAAAATAGGGAAGGCAGGAGAGTAGCCAACGAACTCTACATAATCAGACAATTTTGTGAACCTCAGGATCCTCATTCAACCCCCCGGGGGTCATGCTACCTAAGGTGAAGATCCAATAGGCCTTGCGTTTGCAGAGCCTTTGGTGTCTTCTACCTCTATCAAGATCACTCCTGATAGATTCAATCCCAAACACTTTCATACCAGACGGATCTCCGTGGTGTACATCATGAAAGTGCCAAGGGACAGGGTATTTGACTCGTGTGTTGGTGATATCACATTTGTGCTCGCCAATGCGCACTCTCATGGGGCGAGAGGTGCGGCCAACATAAAGGCGCCCACACGGACAAATGATGCCATAAACCACGTGGTCCGTCCCACAGTTGATAGACTGCTTCAAATGGTGAACTCTACCATCACTGCCAGTGACAGACTTTTTTCTGTGCCACATGTATTGACAAGTGCCCCAGTTCCTCACACTACACTTGTAGCTGCCTTTCTGATCAAAAATAGTCGACCAGTCATTAGTGGACTTATTCAGGGGTTTCTTCACCATGCTGGGAGCTATCAAGCTTCTTAGATCCCGTGGTTTTCTATAGACTATATTGGGTCTATCAGGAAGATGATTACTTAGGATCGGATCGTGTTTGAAGATGCTCCAGTTCTTCCGTAAGATGCTTTGTATTTCAAAGGCTTTGTTGGTATATTGAGTGGAGAACCGGGTTTGTATAGTGTTCTGATCACTGGCAGAGGTAGACCGTGAATCATGTATCAAGGGCTCCTCATATAGATGAGCATATTTGTTGCAGGCAGTATCAATTAAGGTGGAATCATACCCCTTATCAATGAATTTGTTTCGGAGGATCTTACTCTGTTCTAGATAGTCACTTTTCGTTGTGCAGGTGCGCTTTTGACGGCAGAACTGTCCATATTATATTTATTATTTATTTTATAAATTATTATTCTCTGTATACTAATTGGAGTTTTGCACGTATGATTGGAGGGCACAGGAGGGAGGGATCCTCTGAGGGGGAGGAGCCCCATATCCCATCCTTGTTTCACTGACACTCAGGCACTTATAAATGGGGACTGCTGAAGGAGATTTCACTGCATAGCTCTGACGAAGAAGGGAGGTACCCTTCGAAACGCGTTAGCTGATTGTGATGCCTGTGCGTGCCTCCACGATCCTTGGAAGGTTTCGCTCATCTTAAGTCGCATGCTGTTTGTCGGTGCACTTTCATGTTGTGCCTCCTTCACCAATTGCTTTTGAGTTGTTTCTTTTTACTATTTTTATTCAATAAATGTTTTTAAAAGTTAATGCACATGGCTGGTGCGCCCCTGTTTCTTTTTTCTTTTGGTCTCTACTAGGATCCCCCATCCTTGAGGGCAGCAAGGCCTGTGTTGACGTATTATTTATATGGTGATCCAACTGTGCGCAGGAGTCGTTTTTTCTTTTTTGCTACTCCTGGTGAAAACCAGGCTTTCCCTCAAGTTGGGGGTATTTCCTCTCCCTTCCGGTTTTGGTTGTGGGACAGGAAGTGAAAGGAACTCTCCCAAATAGGACACAGATGGCAGAAAACTGACAGGGATTATAGCCCTCCCTTGCCCTATCCAAAATGGTGGGGCGAGGGAAAAAAACTGCAATACCACCAAATGGACTACCTCTACTTTTTCTAAACTCTTACCAGTCTTCTATTGATATAAAACTTGTTGAACAAAAAAAAATGCAGCTAAAAGCAGAGACAACGTTTTTAACAGCTCACATGCAGTTCTTTTTCTTTGCTTTTTAAATCATTTTTTTTTTTAATACACTTGCAACATGCCTCTGAATTTATGTAGCAGCTGGAGGGGGAAAGAAGGGGAATACTATAGTGTCAGTTGATTGACTGACTGAGTCTGCCAAGGTCACATTCAAAATAAGGCACCCAACAGCAGTCTGTTTTGGATTTCAACACAAGGGAGTAAATAACACGCATAAAAAATACATTGCACCTCATCTTATGGGAACAATCTGATTAAATCAGGAGTGCTTAACCCTTTAAAGAGTGAAGGCCACTTAAGCGACTTGGCAGTCCAGTTGTGGGCCACAATGAGTGGAGCGGGAGAATTACAGGTCCATGTCCACTCAGCCTATGCAAAGTGGACACCAACATATCCCGCTCTATTCTATGGGCCCTCCGATCTGATCTGCTCACACTGAGGGTGCAGCACAGTGCACCTGTGGGTTAGCTGCACTTTGCCATAGACATCTAGTATATCCTGCAGGTGTGGTGCACTTTCTGAAAGCGCCCCAAACTTGCAGGTAATAAGACTTCTATGGCTCAGTGCAGGTGCACTGCACCTGTGGATCAGTTTGAAAGCAGCCCAGTTACCACTGCAGAACAGATATGCCCATATATACACTGTGATTTTAGTAATAAACTTACCTTTAATAAAAGTCTTCCATTCAGGCATCACCGGCTGTTGCTGTCCCAGGCAGAGTGCCTGTGACAGGAGTTGGCGCTATACAGGGAGCATTGACTTATGTGGCTCTGCTCCGCAGCCGCTTGCTTTCTCAGACGCTGGTTTTATTCACAACACTAATGCTCTGGAATGGCAGGTCAGCATCCCATGATCCTGGCTTGCCAACCTGCCATCCCAGAGCAGGCAGTCACAGGCCACTGGTTGGGCACACCTGGATTAAATGAATGGTCTGGCAACCGTGTCTCTTTAAAAAAAAAAAAAAAAGAGAACAGTTTAAAGGTGTAGGGCCACTTTGTAATACATTTACCAACCAGCTTTCAAAGATGCCACTTTGTCCTTGCCCAATGAATATTCATAATAGTAAGCGATTCTACCCATTTCAGAGAAGGGTTAATAGAATAAAATATGAAAATTAGGTATCTGAGGACGTTGGGGGTGCCAACTAACCTTGCATTCTTCTTTTGCGGTAAGGGATAACAAGTGGCTGTTATGTAGTGAGAACAGCTGCTATTAAGGCATAGTGTACCTTGTTCTAGCACATTACAGCTATAATGTTCAATTATTTTTGGAAGGGTTAGCCAGGCTGTAATGCATATTCCAATAATGAGGAGCTAGGAGAATAGTCCTGATATATGTAAATGCACCATAAATTGTATACATTAAATCCTCTGTAAATGTTCATGTTATTTTTTTTTCTTTTAGGGATAATTACATTGAATTGATAAGCAGCTAAATGGAAGGTCTGAGAGCTCAGCTGTACTGAATCTTCATGAGTCATCAGATCAACACTTACTCTGGTGTATGAAGTACCTGACAGTCAGACTGCCTTATCTGAATGATGGTCACAGTCCCCAGTGCAAGAAGAGCTGTGGAAGGTCCAGCAGAATCAATCTAATCTATGTGGGGGGTGTTATCACTTTTCACCTTGTGAAAGCAAATATATTAACCAACATAACACAGAGCTTGTAAAAGTGTCATGTTTCTATAAAACGTTAATCAGCACACACAAGACTAACCATTCTTTATGTACATAAGACCAGGGGCGTACCAAGCGGTAGGTGAGACCGGTGCCCGCCAGGTGCGCAGGCCGACGGGGGGGGCACCAATTGGCAGTGTTCTTCACTTCAACACAGGCACAGCAGCGATGGGCTTGTGGCGCCGAGCGCTGCTGGGCTAGTGGGCTGGCCCAGTGGCGTACTAAGTGGGGGGGGCGGGCCGCCCCAGGTGCCACACACTAGGGGGGTGTCAGGCCGGCGCCCTCTGCGACTGAAGCGGAGACAGCGGGCGGGTTTGAGCAGCGGCACGGAGCGTGGTGACGGGCAGCTAACACGTACACGGAGAGCCTGGCTTTGCAGGGGGGAGGTTGCGAGCCACACCCGAGTGACACCCGGGACCTGGCCGCAATGATCCCCTTCTCTCGTGGCCGCGCCGCAACTCTGATAAGTCTCGGCTGTCTCACACAGCCGAGCAGAGTGAAGCCACCTCCCCCTCCTCCGTTATGTCTACACGTGCTGACTGTGCATGTCCCGCGCTGATCATCTGAGCCAAGGTACATTATGGCTCTGAAAGGGGGGGGGGTGTCTGCACTGTAGGGGGGTCTGTATTGTAGGGGAGTGGTTTGAACTTTAGGGGGTTGGGGTCTGTATTGTAGGGGGGGTTGAACTTTAGGAGGGTTTGTATTGTAGGGGGGGGGTCTGCACTGAATGAGGGGGTGCGCCGATACAGATTCTCGCCAAGGGCGCTGGAGACCCTAGGTACGCCTCTTCATAAGACCAAACTCTTCAATACATTACAGCTACTGGCAGAGTGAGTGGTATATAAAATAGGTTGTTCAAGAGAGAATGTGATTTGCATCTTGAAAGGGATGACTGGAGAAACCATTCTAAAAGTACAAACTAATTCAGAGACATGCAGCTTCAAGGTGACTATACACAAAAGATTTTTCTTGTTCAGCCCAGTGGGCTGAGCCAGAAAATGCCATAGATTCCCCTATCAATGCTAAATAGCATGGATGGAGGCATCTCCTGGTGCTGCTTATTGTTGTCTGACAACCAGCAGCTGTCAGAATACCTGAACAGCACTAGCAGCTGATTGGCTGCAGTTACTGTTTGGCTGACTTTTTTTTCCACCCAGTTTCTTCCATTTCTTAAAACCCCTTTTACACTGGGCTGCGTTAGCGCTTTTTGGGTGCTATTAACCCCCACTAGCAGCCTAAGAAGGCGTTAAAAACGTCCGTGTTGCGGCGCTTCCAAAGCACTGCCCATTCATTTCAATGGGCAGTGCATTTTTTTTGGACCACTGGAACACTGTATACAGCGCTTCCAAACCGCCCCAAAGATGCTGCTTGCAGGACTTTTCCCAACATCCTGCAAGCGCACACTCCCAGTGTGAAAAGACACCCTGAAATGAATGGGAGGTGGTTTTCAGGCGTTATTTAGAGGCAATTTCTAGAGCTAAAACAACTGAAAACCGCCCCAATGTGAAAGGGGTCCAACTGAAATTTGTCGAGTCAGGTGGTGGCATTCCCGTGAATTCAACAAAATGAAAGCAATGTATAGCCAAGCTTCAGGGTAGGTGGGGGCATGCTGCCTCTACTCTCAGATAAGGTGGATAATTGAACCCCCTTACTCCTACTCAAATTTCCACAAAATACTGCACAGCAATCAACATTTCAGCTAGTGACCACTGATTTAAATTTACTACATATATATTTATTTTTAATTTATACACATCTTGATTGTATGAAATGAATTGGATCTTCCACACCACACAATGGCTGTAGCAGGTTCTTCAGTAATTTTAAGCCCTTAAGCTGGCCACACATGGTTAGGTATTCTGTTCTTCCAGGGTCAATGAGGTAGATGGCAGAATCCACCTATTGGTGAATGGAAAAATTTTCCCAATGTCCCTTTAACTGAATTCACATAAAAGGGTAGTTCACCCTTACCACAAAACTGCCTATGCAGATAAAAACAAACTGTGCAGCTCTGACTAAAGTTGAATAAAGCCCTTGCTATAGGTGTAGGTCATTTACATACCTTATGAAGCCAGACTGGAATACTCCCAGGACGTTGCTAAGTGAGGCCTAGTCATCACTGCTCACCTCCACCATCACAGGAGTGAGCTCTCAAATGCTGAGCTCGGGGATACTGTATCCGGGGGGAGCATATATGAGGGGTTGAATCTAAGAAAGAGCTCACTCCTGTGATGCTGGCTATGAGCATTGACAACTAGGCCTCACTTAGCAACGTCCTGGGAGTATTCCAGTCTGGCTTCATTAGGTAAGTAAATGGCCTACACCTATAGAAGGGCTTTATTCAACTTTAGTCAGAGCGGCAGTTTGTTTTCATCTACAGATTTCCCTTATCTGCATAGACAGTTTTGTGGTAATTAAGTGGTGGAGCCCACACACCGAATGAAATTTTCGATCCATGTATGGCCAGCTTCAGTTCAATTCATACCCTGATCCATCTCCCAATGTGTATTCCTCAAGACCACGGTACAATTTAGAAACTAAGGTATCTGGGGGTGAAAAAATATAAAAATTGAAAAAATTGAGTATTTCAGGTGGTTGCCATGTGGAACAAAAGGATTCTTCCCTCAGTCACTTTGAGTAAAGCCTGCTGCGAGTCAAAAAAACAAAATGCAGAGCTGGAAACCCAGCTAACAAAATCATCTAGAGGATTAAACCTTTTTCCAGGTCAAAATGCTAGAGTTAAACATAGGCACTATGCTTTCAAGGATTTCATGCCGCTGAAAACCTCTAACTAGAAAGCTATTTTTAGTAAGGTTCTCAGTGAATGCTTTCAGTCATAGTACATCTTTTTCACTAAATGCAAGTCTTTAACCACTTGCCACCCGCCCTATAGCAAAATGACGGCAGCAAAGTGGTTTCAATATCCTGACCAGACGTCTTCAGGATATTAAGCCACTGCGCGCCCCACCGGGGGGCGCATTGTGGTGATAGTTGCTGCGGTGTGTCAGTCTGACACACCGATCTAGGTAAAGACTCTCTGATGGAGACTCTTTACCACGTGATCAGCCGTGTCCAATCACGGCTGATCACGATGTAAACAGGAAGAGCCGGTGATCAGCTTTTCCTCACTCACGTCTGTCAGACACAAGTAGAGGAGAGCTGATTGGCTGCTCCTGATGGGGGGGGGTCTGTGCTGATCGATTATCAGTGCAGCCCCCCAGAGGATGCCCACACTGGACCACCAGGTATGCCACCACTGATTGGCATCCATCAGTAACATACATTGCAGTACATCAGTGAGGGAGAAAACTTATTTACAAAGTTTTGTAACTGAAACACTGGGTATAGTGTAGCATGACCACGCAACTGTCATTCAAAGTGTGACAGCGCTGAAGGCTGAAAATTGGTCTGGGCAGGAAGGTGTATATAAGTGCCCTGTATTGAAGTGATGGTACCCACAGATTTCATTTATACCTCTAACTCCAGGAGCAAGAGCACATCATTCCCAACATAGAATTATTGGAGACTTATACTAATATACCGTATTTTTCCATCTATAAAGATGCCCCATGTATTAGACACCCCCCACTTTTCCAACCCAAAATTAACAAATCAATATATAAAACAGAACACATTTTTATTTAGTAATTACCGCAGGTAACATTTCCATACCAGTATATTATGCAGCACATGACTTTATTCAGCCTCTGTTGCATCACTGTCCTCTTCATCACTATTAGTTCCAGACAGAAGGAGGAATTGTTCCTGTTTTCTCCACTTTCTGATCATGCACACAGTGGAAGGAGGTTCAAACTGTCTCTGTAGCTCTATTTCCATGCTCTTTTGCATTGCTGACTACATTCAGTTTGAATTTTGCAGAGTAAGACAATCCCTTACCGGTATTTATTTTCTGACATCTTGGGCTCAGAACGCTCCGGTCCCTGTTGCATCTGCGCACTCTCCACCTCCAGCTGACGTCAGTAACATACAGCTCGTGATTGGAGGAAGCCTGTTTGACAAGCTATGGGCAGCTAAGCACCTGTACGGCTCCCTCCCTGGCTGACTGACAGTGTATAAGACACCCCTCGATTTTCAGTCTGATTTTAGGAAAAAGCATCTTATACATGGAAAAATATGGTAATAGAGCTGCCACTGAACACCTGATCAGCATACCCTCTCTTAGGTGAGGAAGGGAAAAGGTATAATAGCTTGGGGTCTGTTTAATATAATGAACCTTAAAAACGTAATACTTTTATTGTAGATCAAATCTTTATTTTACAAACAACCCTTTATTACAGATAACATCTATAGCAGAGGATTCACAGGCCACTAGGTTTTCTAAATATATATAAAAAAAAAAAACCTGTTGCCTTCCAGACTGGTGTTCTCTAAAGTTTGGACAGAGCAAGAGGGAGGAGTCAATCCTCTGATCATTCAGCGGTGTGTAAATTTCACATTGAGCCATTGAACGCCGTAAGCAGCTGACTTTTCTAGTAAAGCAATTAAAGTAAACCATTCCTGAGAGAAACATGAAGGCCTGCCTGCCCAGGTTTTTCTGAGAATGCCAATTGTCATGCTAACCAATTGACTTCAATATCAATCCTAGGACTCTGTTATACACAGTTGTTTTAGGTCAGTGACATGGATTGAAGTCAGGTATACTTGTGCTGGGTTAGGGTTTGTTTCAGGAAGGCTGACATTCTGCATAAGCTAGCTTCTGACTGGCTGTCATGCTAACCTAGCTCCAAACAAATATGCAGCTAAAGATTTCAGTCTTTCCCAATATACATATTGGTTCTGAGCCAGTAACTCAAAGTATTTAAGTCAGAGGGTCAACAGCCAAGCTGCCATTTTAGAAGGCGATCAGAAATATCAGTCCACATATATTTCTCTGAGGGAAGATTTACTTTAAAAAAGGACAGCCTAGTAAACATGACTAGTCATAAGCAAGATTTCATCTAAATAAGGCTTAAATAAAAAACATAACATATACAGAGAACACTATATATCCACACACTTTTATTAAAAGAAAACAGTATGAGCAAAGTATGGGGAGGATGCCATTGCTGACCACATTCAGAAAGCACTAGTTGACTGACATCCAAAATTACCCAAGTCATTTAAACAATATTCAGCAAGTGTCAGAACACACAAACTGCATCAATGTTACAGGTCATAGACTCAGGAAGCAATTTCACTGACAGCCATGCAACAAGCATTTTCAGAAGGAGGGGTCAGCAAAGGCAGTCTGTACTTCGTTTTGCACAGATTTCCTGTAAAAATGTATCAAGGAGACTAGAGCTCATGTGCCTTGAAGAGGTTGGGTTTGGTATGCAGACTTGCGTAGCCTTGAAAGATCTATAAAACCATCGGTGGCCGAACTCTCCAACATCTACCAGAAATGACAATGAATGGCTATGAATTCCGCTTTGCAGAGATCCCACTCTTCGTAACCTATATGGATCACAGTCAATAGGTCATGTCTTCTCTGATGACTTTGGGCTTCAAGGTGAACAATAGCCAACTTCAACAGTTCTTCAACTGGCAGCTTTAGCACAGAGCAGGAACATAAAGCTTGCCACTGAAGAACTGCTGCTGGTGAGCCAGAAAGATGTGCCGTCCCCTGTGGGGAAAGAACAAAAATACACAGGCTATGAATCAAGTCAGATAGTTCAAGGCAATTCTATACATCATTTTTACACGCAGATTCAATACAGCACCCACATAAACAAAACGACAATCAAGAAAAAAAAAAACACTTCAATCTGTACTAAAGGAGGAGCTGATCTAGGATCAGATTTATATGGAGCCTAGGTATTCTGAGTCTGTTTCACTTTGGTGCTTTTCAAGAAAATACCATGCAATGCATTCTACAAAAGCCAATAAAAGTTTTGTTTCGGTCACAAGTCGTATGTACTCTACTCAATTTTCACTGAGCATATACTGACACTCTGTCTTTTCAGAAGGGGTTCAGCAACGTCAGACATACTTCTCATGACAGGTTCTCTTTAAAATTGCCTTCTTCCTCAAACAAGTCAAGTACAAAAGGGAGACCATACGGTTGCATTACAATTTAATACAAGAGGGTTAGGAGGGCCCTGTTCATAAGAGCTGACAATTTAAAAGGCTGGGGTGAGCGATACAAAGGGTAATAACCCTGGGATGAACTTATAGAAAGTAAAAGTAGTTTTTATGTAGAGGCAGGATAGGCTACCCTGAAGAGAATTCAGGGATCACCTAAAAAGGTGGACAGAGTAGGAGATTAGCAAGACCGTTTGGGGAAGGCAGTGCCAGAGAACGGGGAGGTGCTGCAGAAATATTGGACAAGAGCAGGAGGTCCCAGGAGGAGCAGAGAAGATGCTTCAGGTAAGATTTTAACATGATGGGGATGGGATGTAGGGGATGTAGCTTGGATATTATGCAACAGTTTCCCAATTTGGTTGTACAGTATGTGAGATAAGACAGGGCAGCGCCTATCATACCTTATATGCCCCCTGACTTAAGCAGAAAAGTCAGACACAAAGTCAATAAAACAAAAATAGGCAAGTCTACGTATTTCATAAGCAAAACTGAACAATTGTAAGAATTTAAACGTTGACTATTCAGATTCTTGCACAAGTCCAATCATGCCTAATTACTCAGTTTTCCTAGATCTCTCAGGGGCTCAAGTGCGATATCTAGGTAACCATGTTGTGCAGCTAATATGGAGGGGTCTTACTCTCCCTGTTGGAGGCGACATGTGTTTTACACTTCAAAGAATAGTTATAGCAGAGATCACAACATACTACAGCAGAAGTCAGAGTTACAAGTAATCTGTGGCTGATTCAATCCACTAGCTTCCATCTAAAGTAGAAATATTAGCATTGAGCCTTTAAAAATCCAAACAAAATTCCAGTGTCTACGTAGATATGGAACAAAGGGAACTTTTCCGAATCCTTATTTTGGGAAAACGCATTTAAAAGTTTTCTTGTTATAATATTCCTTTATGGTTAATTTGTGTGGAATATGGCCATATCTGTAAATTCTCTAATAAGTTATCTGCAGTTGGTGAGATTTCCAGAAATACTTTGTGTTGCCCCTACCTCGCAAAAGGCTATTAAAAAAAAAAAAAAAAAGTGTCAAATTCAGCTGGATTTCCAATTTCGTTTGTACTAAGGGTAATCCATTGGATAGAGTAGGTCATCATTTAACTTCATAATGGCCAGGCTGTGGGGGCAATTCCAGGAAAGATATGCACATGCGTTATTCAACTTGACAAGATAAAACTGTAAATTCTGATCTTAGTGTAGTTAGCCTTTACATTTTGGGCAGTAATGCCCCTCTCATCTTCACCCAAAATTCTTTTGGAGTGGGGAAGAAGTCATCCAGCAGCATACAATGAAAGTCCAACATGACCAAACTCTGAAAGTTACAAGCAAAAAATGTGATGAAAGCAATAAAAGTTTAGAGCACATTTAGAGACCATTATAGATTTGCAGCTAGGGGAGAACGGTTATGTAGTTTATAGTATAATACGTATGCCCTTCTCATTTTTGAAGACAAAGCTTTCATTTTTAAGGGATGGGGATGCGGAGATTATTTTTACAAAGTTTGGAGGCTGGCAGCCATGGTTTAGTTCTGATGCCTGCATTCAACAATCATCTAAAAAATAAAAATGCAGAAAATTAAATAATTTGTTCCCACCACACTCAACCCAGCGACATCTATCTTTTCATTTTCAAAATCAGCAGGATGATTGTGATCCTGCTAAAGGAGGACTGACATTTCACCAAGGTATTTGGGTCTGCAGGTCTCTGCATGGAGAGATCTCGCGGTTTGTATGCCTTAGGGATCAGAAAATTAATTAACTCATGCAACACATAATTTGAGAACAGTGAATAGTTTTATATAATAGGATAACATTAACAAGGGTTACGCATCAGAAAACCAATCTCTTCTCAAAATGACTGCATAAAGTACAATATTAAACACAGCAAATAATCTGAGGCACAAAGAAGGGATACGAATGTGTCACTCCGGTGTGCACATTGCTGTATTCTATTGCACACAAGGCCCTTATCCTAAAAATACTCTAGCAAGATCACACTAAAAACACTTGCTAATGTTTCTCCTGACACCTTCTTACCGGGATACATCTGCTAAAGTGCTGATCACAAGCGCCAACCAGATTCCCAGTTACGTGCGCTGCTCGGACAGGGGCTGGGATACCAAACATTCCACACATGCCTAATACATATGATAGAAATTCCAACCCGGCTGACGGCCCCTTGGTGGCGTATACACTTTGTTCCAGCCAGCAGCTCCACCTCTCCGTAATCTTTTCCAGGGACAATCTCCCTCCCAACCATTAACCCATTTAGATGCTGACACAGGCTCACTATTCAAAATCTGTAGTAGCCATCGATGAATGCGGAAATTTTGTAGCTTAGGCGATACATTTTATTGGCTGATTTAAAGTAGAAGGAAAGGCTAAAAAAAAAAAAAAAAAAAAAAACAAAAAAAAAAAAAAACTAAACAAACCAGCTTTAAAATGTTGCCTCCCTACTGTTTTTCTATGTGGCCTCCGACTTGGAATTTTTTCTGCACAAGTGATGGACAAAGTTTCTTCTCTGCCGAAAACGCCTAAAGTTATGGATGCCGGCTGGGACATCACTGCGCTATGCGATTCAGCCCATTACCAGGAGGAGCTTGACCGCATGGGGTGGGAAGGGAATTACATTGAGATTTATATAAAATGTACACAGGGCAAAAAGGAGGCATATATAGTAAATATCTCCTTTAGGAGATATTTACAGTACCTACAGGTAAGCCTCATTATAGGCCTACCTCTAAGTACAACCACTTTAGGGCTCCATGCACACTGAAGCTCATAAACGGCCGTTTTTGGGAATTTTTCTTTAACAGAAAAACTCCCCTCTAGGTTATCCTAGGTGTCCATGCACACATGGACGTTTATCAGCTGTGGAGTTTATGGGCTGTTGTCTGAACACCCTAAAATCACGTTCAGGAGCTGCTTTTCTGACCATAAAAAACGCTTAAAACCGTTAAACATGCATAAACGCTCAAAAACGTGGTTCACCGGCGTTTAATAAAAAAAAAGAAACGCTAACGCGGAAAAACGCTATTTAAAAAAAAAAACAAAATACTCACTGCAAACGTATTGGTGTTCTTATAACGTTATTTTAAACATCCAGTGTGCATGGAGCCTCAAAGATGTATGGGATTTTTTTTCCCCAGTTTCTTACTTACTTCAGTGGATACTACATCTGTCCCCTGGCGCCTCTGCACTGAGAACCGAGCAATTGAACATCGGCGGTGGCTCTGTTCTCACAGCTCCCCGATCAGAGAGCTGCTGACTGTCAATCAGCAGCACTCTGCTCCCTCCTCGCTCACTGGAGCGCTAAGCTGTGGAGGGGCGGCCGTCTCAGCGCCTCGCTGAGAGGCTGAGGGTTATCAGTCCAGGCTCGTGGTGGATCTAGGTTCTCAGAGTCGGGATAACGCGGTGCCTGGACTGATCTTTGTGACGTCAGCAGAGAACAGACTTCAGTCCGATCTCTGCTGAAAACAGGCCACAAGAGTGCAAAAAACAAAATTGCACTCCTGTGACCCATAGAAGCCCAGCCGAATGAGCTCAGGCTGGACTTGTCTTTTAATGTTGCTTTGCCTTTTCTTTTAATTTCGGGATCCCTCAGTTTCCCCATTTTCAACATTATAAAATTAATTTAAGACTATTTAAAGTATCTGGAAGAGTTAGGTTAGGTTCACACTAGTGCAGCTGCGATTTGATCAAATTTTCAGTGCAAGGATGTAATGAAACTTTGCATTTGATGTGTTTTTGATGCTACTGCATTTTTTGGCAGGGAAGAGAGACTGGATGCTGGTTAAGGAGCCTTTACCGGCAAAAATGCATATACATGCATTTTAGGCTAGTTTCCATTGCAGTCTATCGGGCGAAAATCTCGCTGAAATCGTACCAAAGTAGCTCAGGCCCTCTTTCCAAAAGTACGCCATGCTGCATTGATGTGAGCGGGCACCATAGAGAATAATGTGATTTCCATTGTCATGCAATTCTGTGCAACTCAAGTTGCCCCCCAAATCGCACTGGTGTGAACCAGGCCTTGTTACTCTTTCCTGTGCAGGGAAATGGCCAGATCAGGGTAGACAGAAACAAAAAATTTATGTCATCAGTCAAAAGAATAAAATTCACTTTGTACAGTCAAAAATAATCAGTTTGTGGCAATGCAGTCACCCATGCAGTGATATTGAAGACTTTTTTTTTTTTTTAAATCCTGTAGTAAAAAGTAAAGGAAATAAAAAAAAGGGGTTCAGTGTGAATTAATTGCTAACTATATTTAAATGGGCATAACGCTGGGGATTTTACAGTAACCCTTTCCTTCGCCAACAATTGCAGAAACTGCTGCCAAATACAAACTATTCAGTTTATAAGCAGCTCACTGATGCAAAATTGGTGTACAAAATCTGCTCCGCTAGTCTGCCCCCCCGAGACTCAGAAAACTATTAGGTGCTTGGTTCTTGCACAATGTAAAGAAGATGAAGTCAGGCCGCCAATCTCAGCCTGAACCTCAAAGCCATTTGTTAGTTTCCAGTAAGAGTCGTGCGTCATTGCTCTCTGCATAGGTCAGTGGCCAGGGACAGTGCTCAGCGATGGAGAGGATAGCTTAGCTGTTTACTTGGACTAAAAATATGAATTTGGATATCCAAAACTGCCCTGTTTTAGTCTACACAGGCTGCACATTTTAGAGAAGAAAGCATTTGAAATTGTGGGACCTTGAGAAAATGTGAGAAAATGGTGCAGTGGAACCTTGGTTTACGAGTAACGTGGTTAACAAGCGTTTTGAAAGACGAGCAACTTTTTTTTACAAATCCTGACTCGGTTTGCGGGTGTTGTCTCGCAAAACGAGCAGGATTCAAGCCAATGGGGTGTGCAGTACCGCATTTGGCCAGAGGTGCGGGGGCGCTGATGACTCGGAACGGTTCGGAGCCACTCGGAAACACTCAGTTTCAGAGTGTTTCCAAGCCTTGCAGAGTTCAGCCGAGCTCAGCCATGTTCAGCCGAGCTGTCCCCGAGTATTTCCAAGGCTCTCCGGCGCCCCCCTCCACCTCTGGCCACATGCGATATTGCATACAATAGTAGTCAATGCAGAACAAATTATTTTCGTTTCCATTGACTTGTATGGGGAAACTCACTTTCCTCATAGAAGCATTCTCCTGGAACGGATTACGTAAATCCAAGGTTCCACTGTATTGCTTTAACTAAAGTAGAGAAAAGGGAGGCCAGAGATCAGGATATGCTGCTGGGCAGGTTGAAATAATCTAAAGAGCAGCTGAACAGTATTTTAAATCCTTTAGCAGGTTAAACAATTTCCACCGTGTATTTAGCCATTTGCCAATCGCGAATAGCTATACTTTAATGCTCCATTCACAGCTGAGTGTATCGATTTACGGGGGGGGGTAAGCTTTGTATAAACTTTTTTTTTTTTAAAACATTTTTAGAAGCGTATTACAAGCGTTTTACAGCTCCAGGCACTTTTATTTAGAAGAGCTGCTATTTGAGCAGAAAACAAGCAACAAAACCCTTGCAAAACGTTGAAGTCAGTTGTTTATTAAAAGTCTATGGGGCCAAAAACGCTTGTGATCTGCCAAAAAGTAGTACTTTCTTGAGCGACAGAATGCTCAGATGTGAACAGGGGCAATTGAAATGAATGGGATTTGGGTTGTTGAGCGTTTTAGAGCTACAAGCAGAAAATCGCTCAAGTGTGAAAAGGGGCCTAAAGGCTAAATTCACCTTTGAAGCAGATTACACCTGAATTTAGGGCGTATGATGCAACATGCTCCTGTACCCCCCCCCCTACACGATGAGCGCACTTTTAGTCCACTGACACTTCCTCCAGTTTTCCCCATTGAAACTGAGTCTTAGGTTGGCCATACATTATACAATCACATTGTGCAACTGTCCTTTAGATTTACCAAAACCATATAATAGGAGGTCAAACCTAAACACTTTCAATTTGTATGCAATCAGGCAGGCCCTTCTACTACATAGTTGAAGGTAAATCTAAAGAAAATTGAATAAGAAAATTGTATGGTGTATGGCCAGCTTAAGCATCTATCAGGTTAATTATTGCAGTCTGTCTCCACTGAGGTGACGGGTCTCCTACATCAGCCATGTGACACGAGAGAAAAAAATAAAATAAATTAGTGAAATTGGGGTCACCAGTACAATAAAATAAAAACCTGACAGATTCTATTCCTCTTTTCTTCCTTCTACTTTTTTCTTTCTCTGTAAGAATTGGACAAATTTCCCATAAATTCTTGTCCCTGCGACACCCAGTCACCATGATAGATACTGACAGCAATGCTAGCCATAAACACAGATTTCACTACATCCACAGATCCTTTCAAGTTGACCTGTCTACCTATGAAAAGATCTCACAAACTCATTTCTTCAAGGCTAGCAATACAAACTTAGAATTCAGGGCTGAGCGAAAAAAATATGTCAATTCCCCATAAGGAATGCTGAGCAGCATAGATGGAGGATCTTCTTGTAGTAAATAAGCTGTGGAACAAATAGGATCAATTGGCTATCTTCTCCGATCCTTCCCCTTCTTCCACTGTCCACAATCCATCTCTGGATAAGACAGAGCTTTGGGAGTCACTCTGGCACATGCTCAGTTTGGGGTGTATTACTAGCGATGGGCATCTTGAGTAAGGGCAGGCGATTCATGTAGCATTTACTTCCTGGAATCCACCTGCCCTTGGATCAGGCAGGAGAGTGTTCTTAAAACTGCTCCCACCTACCAATTCTATTCTAACTACCCTGTAGAGGGAAGATGCCTATACTTACTTATTGTTAGAGCACTCTGGTCCAGGCATTGCAGCCATAGTCGCTGCTCTCTCCTCTCCCCTGAAGCCGGACACTGGGGAGATTGTGTAACTGGGCAAATAGAAGCAGCTTCCTTTGGCAGGGTAGTTAGTATACGATTTACAAGAGGGGGAGCAGGTTTAAGCCTAGTTTGTATTAGCCTGGTGTTTAATTTTAAGGCAAAACTTCACCTTTTGAATACAATCCACACCATGTCATATTTTAGTAAACTTCCTTGTTCCGTTCTCTGGACGATTGAATTAGGCTTTGCCCTGCCTTCATTGGACTACCATACGTGGGAGACTTTCTCCATTTACCAGGCAAGTGATGAGATGTCATCCTCAGCGGGTACCTCACCAAAGATGGAAGTCACTGCAGCAAAACCTAAAGACAGTGCCGGGGATGCCTAAAATATCTGATGTGTAGATAACTTCTGGGGAAAAGCAATGACCAATCACTGGAGCAGGAGGAGGAGATTTCTGGAGGGGTGGTATGTACAGAGTACCTGTGATACAGAGATAAAAAAAATCATCCTACATAACTTGTACCTGTCTATCTGCAGTCTTCTCTACATCTGTTCAAAGTGCTAAATTTTAAAGCTTGTGTGAAGAATCAGAAAAAAAAAAAAAGGGGGCCGGAGAGCTGAAGTTACTCTACAGAGCTCAGTAAGGAGAGCTCTGAGAGCTGATTGGAGGGGAGGGGAGGGATGGGACGCCCTCCACTTTGACAGCCTCAGCTCTGTTCCTTTGTACTGTGTAAATCAGCTGTAAATCTCTACCCAGTCAACATTTTTCTCTTGGCGTCAGGAAAACTTGTCAGAAAGTATTTATGCTGCTAGAGGAACAATGCAGACAGTAATGACACTTAATGCTTTTAATTGAGACAAGAACATACTATATAGAGGGATATGCTTTGTTCCTTCTTCATGTCTGAGGTTTACACCCACTTTAAAAATTACAGACAGACTTGTGCAGCAGTTATATCTTTTTTATTTTAGCTAAAGTTGAGCTCTTTTTTTAAAAAAAAAAATAAATAAAAAATAAAAAAGAGACCTCCAATAGGGAACACAGTCACCAGCAGGCTATCAAGTTGCAAGTTCTTCTCCATTGGGAGCTGTAGCCGTACCTCCCACGGAAAGTTAAACTGCTCATAGATGGATCAAAAAGTGTCCAGATCAACAGAGACCGGTCAAATTCCGATCTGTGTATGGCAGTTCCCGCTGGACAGAAATTGACATAATGATCGATATCTGTCTAACACAAATGTCGGAAATCTTTTATAGATCAGTTGCTGCCGATCAGTCTCGCTGTCTTTTTTTTTTTTTTGGCTGATCGAAACCCCCCCAGTCTAAGTAAGGTGTAAGTCTAATTGTTGGATATAACTGTACAGTACAATGGCTCATCTGCCCTCCAGAACCCAGAGGAGCAACACATTGCGTGAGACCAGCTTCATTTACCGCTAAGCCTCCTAAAAAAAAAAAAATAATAATTTTTACTCTGCATATTTAAATGGAACTTCAAGTGATCCTTTTATGTCACATACGTAAACAGATCCCATCCACTTGAACAAATACCTTGGACAGAACTGGAGCGTTTGCCCACCATAAATGCTCAGTGACTGGTGACAAATAAGGGAAAAGGTTCACAGAAAGAGCTGCAAGGAATTTCAATAGCGGCTTTCACCCCTGACCTAATTTGTTACTCTGCGAGCTTAGCAATGTGAACGTCATAGAATGAGTCACAGGATTAGACAGATCAGCCGCTCTGATGTTACATCACTAATGACATTGCAGAACCCAATTATTGTTCTACCATATAAAGTAAACAGGTAGTTTATGTAGAACTACATAGCTGATAAACAAAACACAAATTTGGTCCACTTGGTAGCTAAGGCTGGTCATACACATCTCATGGGAAAAAAAAAAAAAATCAATCGATTCCCCATCTGAACTAAACAGCGTGGATGGCAGAATCTCCTCTTCAGACTATTGTTTTCAGACAGCCATGACAACCCCAGCTGCCTGAATACCCAAACTGTTCAGGCGGATTTTCACCTGGCTCAGTTGATTATAAAAAGGCGAAGTTCACCTTTACAGAAGAAAAAAACAAAAACAAAACAAATGCACATTTTTTGCACGTGCAATCAGTAGATCATGGGTGAAATGTGGACTCTTGCAGACATGTCCTGCAGCTTTCAGCCCATACTTCTGTATAGGATCTTGTTTGAAAGCCAGAGGACAGGTGAGTGGACGAGAGCGCTCATCAGTACCCCCCACAGCCCAATAAAAGGTCAGTCTGCCTTGGTGGTAGACAGTACTTGTAGTTTATTCATTCGCAGGAATCTATTGCTGCAGAGATTTACCTACGCTAGTAATTCACAAACCCGTTCGATCCAGTCATAGATCCACAGACTTCAATGCATTTTTCCACACATCCTCACACATTAGCCTGTCTACCAAGAGAGCTTGCAATCTAATGTCTCTAGTACAGCCCAAGACTAGCTTTACACACATCAATTTCCTTCTTGTCCAGCCCAATTCCCCCCATTATTGCTAAGACAGCAACACCACCTGTGGCTGCTTGAATACCAGATTAGATGCAGTCATTGTTCAGACAACAATTTTCCACCCAGCTCCTTTGATTTCTAAAGCGTTTGTAAACGTTCTGCTTTTTTATTTTTAATAACATGTCATGCTTGCCTGCTCTGTGCAATAGTTAGTTTTGCACAAAGCAGCCCTGATCCTCCTCCTCTCGGGTCCCCCACTGGTGCTCCTAGCCACCCCCCCTGCTGAGTGCCCCATAGCAAGCTGCCTGCTCTGGGGGCATTCGTGCATGCTAGGTTATAGCCCCGTCCTAAGGTCACCATACTACAGGAAGTGTTACTGGTGGGATTAAAGCAGTTGAAAACTGCAGATTTTCAAAAAAAAAAAAAAAAAAGGGGCGCATAATGTGCTAGTATGCATCGCATACTAGCACATTATGAAATACTCACCTTGGAATAAAGCTCTCCAGCACTGTCAAGTTACCACTAACTTGTCTTTTCTGTCTTCTGTGTTCGCGAGTTCACGAGCTCCGGCTATGTGATTGGCCAGAGCTGCCATGACTGCCATCACTCCCACGCATGTGGCACGGGCTCTGAAGGTCCGGTACTATAAGGTGGACCTTCAGAGCGCAAGTGCCAAGGTCATCGGCTACATGCACTCTGAATATCTCCTGAACTGTGCAAGGTTAGGATATTCACAGTACCTACAGGTAAGCCTTACTATAGGCTTAACTGTGATAGTACAGAGTTTACTACCACTTTAAGAGGGAAAATTAAACAAAAAAAACAAAAAAAAAAAACAAAAAAAAAAAAACTAATACAACCACCACATCAGTGGACTAGTAACCCGCAAAACCTTCAATTTTTGTTCTTAACGTCATCAAGGTCTCTTCTTTATTTAAGTTCCTTACATGCCTGCACAATTTCGTTAATGCCAAGATGAATGAAATCCAGCACATGCATAGGAGGGACATCATCTTGGCCCAGCCAATAGGAGAGAAAAAAAAAAAAAAATCGCTGAAGATCAGAAGCCGACCGCCGGAAGCTGTCTGCAGGCAGTGGGGAAACTGATGAGGTCATCCCTCTGCTCACTCCTCTTCTCCACCTGATTGTTCCTTCTGTTGACTCTTACAGAGGAAACAAAAAAAAAAAAAAAAAAAAAAAAAAAAGGGAAGAAGGGGTACTTCCACAAGCTGCATTCACCAAAAAAAAAAAAAAAAATGAATAGCTATTTTTTAAAATGAAAACAGTGGCATTATCCAGCATAGCAATATGGTCACGTAGGGGACTTAAGCAGGCCATACATGGTCAAATTTCAAAAGAATTTTCTTTTCAGAATCAGAAAGTTAATTTCTTTTTTTGATCCGATAGTGCCACCATCAGCCATCGATTCGGCCAACCAAGCCTTCAATTTCACCTCATGTTGCTACAGAAAAGAATTTTTGTGGGCGGGAATCTTCTTTTCTCTCCGTAAATTCTCTTTTCTTATTACATTTCTCGCACAATTCTCCCATCATTGATTAGAAAATCATTAGTTTTTCAAAAAATTTCCAACATGTCTGATTTCTCAAATTTGATTGCCGTACGAAATTCGGCCGTTGTTGCAGCCCACTAATGGTGCGAAATTCGTACAAAAAATTCTTTGATACAATTTTCGAAAGAAAATTCTTTCGAAATTCGAACCATGTATGGCCGGCATTAGGCTTATTCCATCCAGTTGCCATGATTTCTCCTATTTTTAACAGCCTAAAGAGCAATCTGCAGTAACTTATACTAACCAATCATATCAACCATTAACCTATCACAGTAAACTGAAAGCTAATTGGCTGCCATGGATTGAAGCCCTTTTGCACACTGTCATTGCACTCCGTGTTGATTTATTAACCAAAGCTGTACGAGTTTTTACAAGTTGATACTTTCTAGCCTTCTATACGGATATATCAGATATTTAATGGGTTCATAGAATAAACCTGAAAAATAACTTACATTATAGAAAAAGAGCTACCAGAAACACTTTTGGATATTTCTGTGGAGATTTAACAAGCTTAACATAAATGAAGGTGGCAAAGATAAAGTCGCTATTACGCAGGAATACACGCTCCAATTCACAGATGATTTTCCATCTAGTAACAGAGCAGTACATCCATCAGTCTCTCCTCCGGCTGACACGGCTGATAAAATACAGCACTGAGCAAATGCTAAAATAATATTTAATATAGAGAGTTCCGGCATCTATACAGCGGACGATGTTGTGGTTTTCAGCTGTGCAAGCTACACGACTGCAAATCGTGATTTCTCCAATTTCTTTTTTGTGTGACGGCCAGATAATCACGTGGTCCCCTGCTGCCCTCAGTGGTTTGATCTGTTGACCCTCTACTCCACTACTGTGTCCTGTAGTGATGTACGGGCAGGCAGAATGTACCACTAAGTGCTAGGGGGGGGGGGGAATAGTAAGGAATGGCACTCCTGGAAGAGTTAAATTAGCTAGATTGTTCGGCAGAGTTTAACAGGAGAGCCTAGTATTGACTGTAGCCCCATTGGGAATATTTCCCCACACTTCTTGTACTGGCCACAACAAAGTACTGAAAATGGAAGCGAGAAGAATCTCCCCAATGGAGCCACACAGAGCTATTAAAATGTATTGCTAACGCTTCTACTCTACAGAAAGAAAAGTTTATTTTGGCGTTGATCTTTAGTAGAGCTTCTCCCTTCCTGTTTTGGTGCCAACTTTGTCACAGGACTGGAATGGAGTCAATTTTATCAACAGGATACAGAAAAAAACCCAGGCGGAGGTTCTAACCCTTTAACACAAAAAAAAAAAAAAAAAAAAAAAAAAAAAAAAAAAAAAAAAAAGGAAAATCCTGGCCTAATATTCTGAATCCCGCTATTGGCAGTTCTCAGCAGGAATAGGATTTTTCATACGATGAAAATACATTTCTTGTATTTTTTATCACCAATGACTAAAGTTCCTAACACAAAACAATTACCTGACTGATTTTGTTGAACACATTATGCAGAAATTGTTAAAGATGACGTACACTAAATTACGATACTATTAAAAACGATAACAGATTGCACAGGTCGGGAGCACCAGCAAAAATTTGCAATGAGTCAGGCGTGACTCCGCCCCCCTTTTTTTTTGTTTGTCCAGAAGGGGCAGTATTCTATTTGAGAGTCTCTAGGTCAGTCTCTCTCAATTCGGTTCCTTCTGAGGTTTCTAGGGGAATATCCTCCCTATACTGACCACCAATGTAAGCGGTCAATTCTACATTAAACACTTTGCTTTTCTATAATTTGTATTCATCTCATTTCAGAATATAATAGAGCTGACACTGCAGATTTGTGCATCCGTGCTGTATAATATGGATGGAAATATATATTATCTTTTAATTTCATCATGCATCTGGGAAAAAAAAAAAAATCTATCAGTGTATGCTCAGCTTTAAACTGGTCATACACTGTACAATCCCATTGTACAATCTCCTTTAGTTCCCCTAAAACAATAGGAGGATAAACCTAAACAATGTCCCTGTACTATATAGTTGATGGTGGATCTAATGAAGACATTGTACAGTGTAAAGCCATCAGGGAGCTCTCCAGGTAAAAATATTGGATTTATTTTTCTGAATGTGAATTGCAAGACCATCAACAATAAAGGTTTCAAATCTCAGACCATAAAACTTCCTATGCATCAACGTGGATTCATGGTGTCGCAGATAATGGTTGCACAATGTTTAAGTCACAAAAGCAGCACTTGGTTTGCGAGGGGCTCAGTTTCCTGGGATAGACCTAAAACATTATGAAAAATTATCAGATTCAGAATGGTGCTATTACAAATGAAAAAGTTTAGGTAAACCTTAAAGTGTTACTAAAACCACAACAGTAAAATCAGTCTGTATATGCAGTAAAGCACGCTTGTTATACTCACTGTGGAACCTAAGGGGTTAATCCTCTGCATTGTGTAAAAAGGCTGTTTGATCCTGTCTTCTCTGATCCTCTCCTTCCACTGTCCCCAATCTATCTCCTGATAGAACAGAGCCATAGAATGCACTTTGCACATGCTCAGTTTGGTGTGTATTGCTAGAGGGGTTTTTCTTTTTGGAGGGGGTGCATGTGATCAGCACGGGGCCAATCAGCACTGTCCAGACTGAGGGTCAGGGGTCCTGCAACCTCATAAGACAATCAGACAAGAATGAAAACTCCTCCTACAAGCTTTAACCACTGAGAAGTCACAAGACTGATAGAACTGCTGATGAGAAAAGATATTTAGCAGTTTATATTTACTAAAATAAACTGCATTCCCATGTTCTGTGTACTGTGGGTGACCAGATATAGTGAATGCAGGCTCCTGGGTTTAGTAACACTTTAAACATCATACTCTTTATTTTCTCCTTTTTGGTCTGTTAAAATTTACTATTTAAAACATATCTGTTTAATATATGCAAAAATGTCAGAAATACACAGCTATCTTGTGCACACATCCTGTTCTCAGTAACTCTAATTAGCCCACCTAGTTCTCATCTTGGACCACAGAACAATTGGTCACTTTGTTGTAGAGATCTGAAAGCAGGCAGATTTAGGTAGTGTACCAAAAAGAAAGGCAACTAGGCAGGGCTGACACCACTCAATCCTCCAAAATGCTATGTCAGTCCACAGCAATTTAGCCACAGTTTTCCTGTATTCGCAGGGTCTTTAAAGGGATAAAACATGCAAAATATGCATGGACTGCATAGGTTTTTTTTCACTTTTCCCTGACATACACTTTAAAAGCAAACAGGTAAACCACTTCAACTTCACACAGCTGTGCTTATGGCCAGTTTTACGCTGGGAACCATGCCACAGGTAACAGCAAATATTTTCATGAATTCAACGCTTGTTATTCTGGAGCTGCTTTGGCCTTCGTGCGCACAGCGGTCTGAAAAAAAAAAAAAAAAGGAAGAGGTTTTGTTGCAGCTAGCCCTATTATCTGCCTTCATTTTACCAGGCTACACCGAAAGAATCAAAGAGAGCTTGCTAGTGGCAACAAGACCTGACCTTCATTTACTTTTACAAAAGCACTATGGCTGTAGGGTCAACAATGACGCAATGAAGGGTCAACAACTCCTTGGGCAGTGGATTGAATAAAACGCTTTATAATGTGTTTAAAGGCACGCACCCACATAGCGCTGGCTCCTGCAGACACATCCCCCAACCCCAAGTCTGTACATAACTAAAACGTTGGGGCTGGAGGAAGCAATGGCCTTCAAGTGTGGTGATGTCACTTGCGGTGGCATATGGGACTTGTAGCCTTTCCATTTGCAGATTCATGTCGCTGTGTGGGTGCAGAAACAGTTTAAAAGTCAAGGGTTGGGTAAAGTGACCAGGTTTCAGGTTAAACCCCAAATATGGTTGTAACCTAAAACATGTTCTAAAAGTTGAACTAAGCCTTCAGGTGTTGTAAACCAGTCAGCCCAAGACACCCTTTTGGAAAGACGGGTCATGGACATCTGTAATAAAACTTTAAAAAGTGTAAACCCAGGACCCTGCATTCATTATATCTGGTCTCCCACAGTACATGGAAATGCAAATATTTTAGTAAATCTAAACTGCGAAATACCTTTTTTCATCAGCGGTATATAGCAGCCTTGTGACTTCTATCAGTGTCTGGTTAAAGCTTGTAGGAGGAGTTCTCTCTCGTCCAACTTCCCTATGAGGCTGCCAGACCCCTGACTTTGTCTGAACAGTGCCAATTGGCCCTGTGCTGATCACATGCGCCCTTCCCAAAAGGGGAAAAAAAAAAAAAAAAAAAAAACACACACACCACAACAACTTTCTAGCCATACACACTAAACTGAGCATGTGCAGAGTGCCCCCTAGGGCTCTGTTCCATCAGCAGATTTATTGAAGACAGAAGGGTAGGATCAGAGAAGACAGGATCAGCCTTTTTACACAATGCAGATTAACCCCTTAGGTTCCACATTGAGTATAACAAGCATGCTTTACACAGACCGATTTTACTGTTGTGGGTTTAGTAACACTTTAAAGTGGTTGTAAAGGCAGAGGGGTTTTTTATCTTAATGCATTCTATGCATCAAGATAAAAAGCCTTCTGTGTGCAGCAGCTGTCCCAGCGTCCCCTAATACCTACTTGAGCCCCATCTCTGTCCAGCGATGTCCACGAGTTCCTAGTTGGCCGAGACACAGCCACGGTACCATTGGCTCCCACTTCTGTCAAAGTCAGTTAGCCAATCAGGAAAGAGAGGGGTTGGAGGCGAACCAGGGTTCCGTGTCTAAAGTGGCTTGCTGTGGGGGCACTCGTCAGGAGGGAGTGACCAGAAGAGGGACCCGAGAAGAGGAGGATCTGGTCTGCTCCGTGCAAAACCATCGCAGGCAAGCATAACATTTTTAATTTTTTCTCTAAAAACAAGAAACTTTACAATCACTTTAAATTCCTGTTTGATTCCCATGTGTACAGGGATCAAAAGCTAACCCGTGGACCTCCAGTTATTTATGCATTCCAAACAAACATCATGCAACCTTTAAAACAAGCCCTCAATTTGTTGTTAAAATGAAAAAAAAAAAAAAAAAAAAAAAAGGGGGGGGGGGGGTGATACTGCTGTCACATTTTTTATCCATCTGTGTTCCATTACAATGATTTCCCTTCACTTCCTGTCAGCCCAACAGAAAGTGACAAGACTTCTTTCCAATGTGAGGGAAATTTCCACTAATGCTACAATTTAACTTGTTGTTCATAGGTCAGCACTTTGATATTATACAATGTTTGATTGAATCAAAGAGTCGTGTCGACACCGGTTGTCCATTAGCCAATACCAACTCTGTCAGCTGCGTTTTTTTACAACCTTGTAAAAACAAAACTACAAAAGGGCAAAATGACACTGTCTGGGCAAAGTAACACAACTGTAATTGTAAAATCTACTGATTTTTT
The DNA here is from genome assembly GCF_042186555.1 of Aquarana catesbeiana. Lineage (NCBI taxonomy): Eukaryota > Metazoa > Chordata > Amphibia > Anura > Ranidae > Aquarana > Aquarana catesbeiana. The sequence goes on along the minus strand of NC_133325.1, from coordinate 666,234,922 downwards.
TTTGCCTATTGCACTGGTTTGGACAGTGCATCATCCAGAGTTGCAGGCTGACATTTCCCCCATAACGGAGGCAGCCATCACAGTGATTCTCCACAGGTGGAGGCTGTCATTTCCCCCATAACAGAGGCAGCCATCACAGTGATTCTCCACAGGTGGAGGCTGTCATTTCCCCCATAACGGAGGCAGCCATCACAGTGATTCTCCACAGGTGGAGGCTGTCATTTCCCCCATAACGGAGGCAGCCATCACAGTGATTCTCCACAGGTGGAGGCTGTCATTTCCCCCATAACGGAGGCAGCCATCACAGTGATTCTCCACAGGTGGAGGCTGTCATTTCCCCCATAACGGAGGCAGCCATCACAGTGATTCTCCACAGGTGGAGGCTGTCATTTCCCCCATAACGGAGGCAGCCTTCACAGTGATTCTCCACAGGTAGAGGCTGTCATTTCCCCCATAACGGAGGCAGCCTTCACAGTGATTCTCCACAGGTAGAGGCTGTCATTTCCCCCATAACGGAGGCAGCCTTCACAGTGATTCTCCACAGGTAGAGGCTGTCATTTCCCCCATAACGGAGGCAGCCTTCACAGTGATTCTCCACAGGTGGAGGCTGTCATTTCCCCCATAACGGAGGCAGCCATCACAGTGATTCTCCACAGGTGGAGGCTGACATTTCCCCCATAAGTGCCGGTTCACGCAGGGGCGGCTTCAAATTCGTCCGACTATGAAGCCGCCCCCCACAGCGTGACCTTAGCACGGCTTGCAATTTACTTCAATAATAGAAGTCAATGCAAGCCGCTCCGAAGACACCCCAAAGTAGTACAGGAACCTTTTTCAACTTGAGTCGCTCCTATTAGAACGATTCCATTGTACTGACAAGTCACCTGACAGGTCGCCCCTGTGTGAACCGGCACTAATGGAGGCAGCCATCAGTGATTCTCCACAGGTGGAGGCTGTCATTTCCCCTCAATGAGGGCAGCCATCACAGCGATTCTCCACGGGTGGAGGCAGCCATCACAGCGATTCTCCACGGGTGGAGGCAGCCATCACAGCGATTCTCCACGGGTGGAGGCAGCCATCACAGCGATTCTCCACGGGTGGAGGCAGCCATCACAGCGATTCTCCACGGGTGGAGGCAGCCATCACAGCGATTCTCCACGGGTGGAGGCAGCCATCACAGCGATTCTCCACGGGTGGAGGCAGCCATCACAGCGATTCTCCACGGGTGGAGGCAGCCATCACAGCGATTCTCCACGGGTGGAGGCAGCCATCACAGCGATTCTCCACGGGTGGAGGCAGCCATCACAGCGATTCTCCACAGGTGGAGGCAGCCATCACAGCGATTCTCCACGGGTGGAGGCAGCCATCACAGCGATTCTCCACAGGTGGAGTCTGTCATTTCCCCTCAATGAGGGCAACCATCACAGTGATTCTCCACAGGTGGAGTCAGCCATCACAGTGATTCTGCAGAGTTGGAGGTTGTCATTTTCCCTATACTGGAGGCAGCGATCCCAGAGATTCACCACTGGTGAAGGCTGTCATTTTCCCCATACTAGAGGCAGCCATCACCGTTATGTTGCAGAGGTGGAGGCAATTGTCATGTAGAGGTGTGCCTTGCCCTACACCAAACACTGATCTGGAGCCTTGGTTAGACAGCCATCATTGTACAAGCTTTAGCTGTGACCTGCTCTTGAAATATACAGCTCAACTGAACTTTCCCTAGTAGCAAGCTATAGCTTTAGCCCTCCAATGCAAAAACTTTCGTAACATAAATATGGGTGCCATTACTACAGACCTCCTCCTAAATAGTTGCACAGGATAATCGTGACAGCCAGACAACCAGCATTTTCATTATAGGTAGTCAGCAACTACAACCGAGTGTTTCTCTCAGGAAGCGTTTCCTTTAGGCCAGGGGTAGGAGACCTTAAAGAGGTGGAGATCTACCTGAACAAAATGGAAGTCGTCAAAGATCACATGGGCACAGTGTCACCTCCTCACACCTGATTTAAATCTCTAATTGTCGTACTACAGTGTCGCAATCACGGCAATCATAGGTTTAAATCAGGTGGTGAAGAGACAACATATCGACTCCTTACCACCTGTCAAACACACTCAGATCGCTTTTCATTCTCCTTTCCTGCTGCTGGCACCACTCTGGAGACCACTAGCTGGGGTAAGAGGTGGAGTGCAGTTGGTATCACCAAGAGGAGGATCAGCTTATGCGGCTCTTGCTCCCTACTACAAGTCCAACTTACAAGTAGTCCCTTTGCATTGCACTCTGGGTTTGATGCTCTGGGATGGTGGGTCAGCAAGCCCAGACTGCAATCCACCAGTCACCTGTCCATGATCTACTGATAGATCGCAATCTACAGGTTGCTGACCCCTGCTTGAGGCACTAATGAACATGAATGGTGAGCTTTTGAGACAAAGTGAAATTAAAGAACACCCCTCTAATAAAAGCTTTAAATGGTGCTATAAAGCTCCTAATTCTGGCCCCCAGCTCGATATGATCTGGGGTTACCCTGAGAGCCTCCATGACAGGAGGGAAGGAAGGCATTGACCTTGTGTGGTCTGCTTTCCAAACACCATACTCATGAAGACCTCTGGCCAACTTGAGACAATCCCATCAAAGCAGGAATTACATTTAGACCCTATTAAAGCTTCTTTTGGGGCTCTCTAGGTCCTAAATAAGAATTCTGGCACACCCGCCGGGCATTCCATAAGACTTTGTGGGGATACAATAATGGCCGCTCAGGTACTCACACTGGGCTAAGTATCAGTGCTTGTAAAAAGCAAGACGTACACTCAGAGGACTCTTTGCAAAGATTTAGGCTGCTTTCACAAAAGCAGGCGCACATTAGGCTCTGTATAACGCGTGTTCGCTCATGCACACTGTGTACCGGCGGTGCATTGTTACAACACATAACCCTGTTTACCCTTTGTTTTCTTTAACTTTAATAAAATGTCACAAAATTACTCCGTACACTGCAGCGCTGTGTAAAAATTGCAACCTTTTCTGCTTTTTTTTTTCCCCCCTTTCTGTGCACATCAATGCAACACATCGGTGTGAGCTAAAATAAAAGGACATAAGGCAAATTGCCTTGTCTATGCATTGGGACCTGTGTTGGTCAACGATGCCCAACAGGGCTGATATGAATGAGTCCTTAAAGGAGAAGTTCATCTTTGGGAAAATGTTACATGCTCCCACTCCTGCAGCCGCTGCCCTGTTTCTAGTGACAGCAAGCGGGGGATCCACCCGGCCGCGTCATTCATTCACATGGTTCTGTGAATGCGAAAACTACAAGTACTGACAGCCTTTGGGGCTGCCAGGTTGTAGTTCTGTTCTGGGCATGGCTGAGCGCTCTGGTAGTTTATTGTTTCTTCCTGTCAGTGTGTATACACTAACATCCGCACTGATCACGGATACAATGCTTTACAGGCTACAAGTAAAAAAAAAAAAAAAAAATAATAAATGTACATTTTTTTTAGCTTGCAAAAAGATGGGCATTCATTTCATTTATTTTTTTTTTAAAGGTGAACTTATCCTTTAAATGAACATGCAGGTCCTTCTGATGAACATGCATTAAGACTTGAGAGATTTACATCTATCTTTCACTAAAGAGCTATTTAACCCTTTGTTGATTACAATGTACTGGGTAAACCACTCCGTATAACAAGACATAAAAACTGCCCTCGTACTATAAAGCTGAACGCCAGACATAAAACCTCATTTAAATATATTCCTTTATATACTATATGTATAAAGTATATACATCTACTTTGTGTGCACCAAATTACTTTCTAACTCAAAAATGGCAATGTACAAGAAGTAGTGACATCATCAATGTGCTGTGTAGAGAACAGAGCTGCAGGAGGTACCCAGCAGGCCCACTCACTACAACTTTCTTCTGGAAGGGGCGGGGACTAGACCTGTCACTCTGCATAAAAGGCAGAGTGTAGCAGTGACTGGTCTACTGCTGGAAGTTCCTACACACAGGCAAAGTTTTGCACTGGATTACAGTACAAATCTGTAACAAATACACTGACTGCACCAAGATTTAAAAGGTAGAGTACACATAACGAATGTTTTAAGACTACATTTGCTTATCCTGGCATTCAACATTAAAGCATATCTAAACCAAAAATACAAATAATATACTGCAGCTTAAAATAGTTTAGTTCTTTTTTCAGGCTTTTTATCCTCTTTCCTCTATTGTCATCATTTCCAATGACAACACTTACTGACTACCTATGGAAAGGCAGCATTGACTATAGGACAGTATGACAAAACTACCTATCTCCTGTGCGCCGTGGGGGGTGTTCCGTAGCCTAAAAACATGGCTCTGAATGTAAATCATAGGAATACAGTACAGGCAGACATTGCCATAACTTATCAACTGACAAGATTTATGACATGATCAACAGGCATTTATGCACTTTCATATTTAAGAGACCAAAAGAGGGCAATTTAATCCTCTGTACTAGTGGAGAGAATCCAACAATACAGAACTAATGAAACCTTCAATGCAAACTATTTAAGATGTACCAAGGAATAACACGATGTTCCCAACACAATTCCCTAGTTGCTTTAGTTACGAAAAAAATATATGTACTACAACCCGGTAAGCACATTACAAGAAGAGAACAAAAACAAGACATGGATGCTTCTTGCCCTGTGGCATGCTATAAATTGACATGGATGGCATTGGTATCCCATCATAGCCTGAAGCTACAAAAAATGTGCCATTGTAAACCCAGGAGGATTTGTACTGGTCATGATTTGGGGACTCTGTAAACTAGGTATTACTGATTCCAATGTCTGCTAATTATAGCACTCTAGTGTGAGAATTATGAAACGCGAGGCCTAAAGCTCTGCGTGTGGGGGGTGCTGTAAACGAAGCAACCTGACACAAAAATCTGAAAGATAAAATTGCTAATATAAAAGTACCTTCAGAAAAAAAAAATCTATTAGGTGTCTTGAGACTCAAAGATATTGTTGACTTGTACATCAAAGATCCATTCCTCAAAATGGCTGCCATCACAATTTGGAGGAGTAATCCATGCCAAGCTGCTGATGGGGAGAGATATACGAGACCGAGTGCTGGAAACCAATTAGACTCTAATGCAGGGATATGCAATTAGCGGACCTCCAGCTGTTGCAAAACTACAAGTCCCATCATGCCTCTGCCTCTGGGTGTCATGCTTGTGGCTGTCAGAGTCTTGCTATGCCTCATGGAACTTGTAGTTCTGCAACAACTGGAGGTCCGCTAATTGCATATCCCTGCTCTACTGAATATGTAGTGCTGCTGATCTAACACTGGAAGACTGCTGACAGGAGCAGAATGATGTAGTGATGCTACTTCACTGGTATATCAGCAGCCTGGGGTTGGGAATGAAGCTGTATTGTTTAACTGCAGTGTGCAGTCTGGCATGGATGTCTGAACCACAAGACTGCCTGAACAGAATTGTAACTCATCTCACAGGTAAGAAAATTCCCAAATATAACTTCACTGTATACCTAGCCATTTGCTTGAATCCCATCTTTAAACGACACCTGCCACAATGAGGACAGTCATTGCCAACATCCTTCTGAAGTAGTTGCCCGGCTGCGAGGCTTCTTTACGTTCAAACAACTCTGGTTTGAACCCTGTCACCTGGCATCAGTCCCTCCATTGTTCTAAAATATTATCAGATATATAGAGCAGATAGGGGCAACCTTCAGCACACCAGCCGTTGCGGAACTACAACTCCTAATAGGCACTGCAAAGGCAGATGTCCACAGGAACGACTCCAAGAGGCATGATGTGATTTGTAGTTTAGGACTTCTTTGAAATAAAAAGAAATCTGTAAACTTTGACCACACATGATGGATGGCAAAATACAATACAAATACAGCTGCAATATAGCATATAAAAAAAAAAAAAAAAAAAAAAAAAGCAGAAATTCTGTTTATAATTTCCTAGAAAGCCACCTTAATAAACACATTCCCCTCTCTATTTGTCTAAGAGACCTTTCTACCAGATAAAAGATAAGGATTTTTTTTTTAGCTGAGTCACTCATCTCCTGTAACCAGGCCGTGTAGGAATTTATTGATGACTAACTTGAGGCCTAGTTACAATGACAGCAGCCATTTTGTAAAAGGAGGAAACATTCCGGAAAGCCGATTCATCTCACTACTTGCACAGACAATGAGAGGCCGTTATTTTGAATAACATTCTGATTTACTAAGCCTAGCCTGTATTCTCTTTATACTCAGATTTAGGTTACATTTGTTAAACTTCTGACCCTTCGAGGCTATTTAAATGAATGCAGGCCACTCCTTAAAGAAGAAATACTGTGTTCTGTCTCCCAGGTGACAACATACATGTCGATCCTTGACCCATGTACCTACTTGTTTTGTAAGCCTAGCTATGAGGTCAGACTGGGCACCCACCCCCTCACCACTGGCTGTGACAACATAGCCAGCTGCTTGATAACCTATGCTTGCCTTGGCTCCAAGCACTTAGCCACAACAGGGTGGCAAGAGGAATACTGATGTGTTTGCCAAGACCAGCGCTGGTTATCAAGCAGTCATCTCCTTGATAGCTATATTGTCGAACAGCAGTGGGGGGGGGGGGGGGGGGCACTCCTGACAACCTCCTGGACAAAGCAAATAGGAATAAGGGACAAAGTACTACATAAACCTTGTTCCCTGGGGAACAGAACACTGAACAAAAAGTAAGTAAGGAATCTTCTGTATACAGTTACTTCACCATTGTAATAAAATGTACTATGCAATGAAGCGGGGGTCTCCAAACTTTCTAAACAGAGGGCCAATTCACTCTCCTTCATACTTTTTGGGGGCTAGATTGTGACCATTGGGAATAGAAAATGTGTCAGTGTCATTGGCAGCAAACAATGCCTCATCTTTGAGGTCAGTGGGAAGAATAGCAACCCATCTTTGGTTTCATCGGAAGGAATGCCTTTTTTGGAGTTAGTGGATGAAGTAGTGCACCAAGGGCCAGATAAAATCCTGCAAAAGGCCACATCGGCCCCCAGTTTGGAGACCATTGCAATAAAGGGACCCCAGTATGATATAAAATGATCTTCAGTGGAAAAAAAGATAACTTCCTTCAAATGACACTATTGTAGGCCAAGATAGGCTTCCTGAAGCCTGGCCAGAAAACTTCCATTGTGAGATCTGCTGCATATTAGAAAAATTTAGGACACAAGAAATGTTGGGCGCGGCACCAGCATCTAAGGAACATACAACCGCGCACAGGCAAGTAGTTTGCTGCTCTTCCCTTGTCACTGAAGCGGCTGCACATGTGCAGTTGCAAGACAGCAGGAAAACCTTTGTTCCTTTGATACTGGGGACGAGCCTTCAATGTAGAAGTTGCATCCAACGGATCTCACGCCCTAGACTGAGAGATCCCGAGCACAATGAAAGTTTTCTAGCCAGGCTTTAGGGAAGCCTATCTTGGCCTACAGGAATTGAATCAATAAAAGTGTGTGTGTGTGTATGTACGTGTGTACTTGTATGTACGTGTGTACTTGTATGTACATACATACACTCTGGGGCCCCTTTATTGCATAGTAAATTATAATACAAAAGGTGAACTAACCCTTTAATGTTGGTAAAATAGTCTCTTGGCCACCAATTCTTTTAGGAGCCCAAGAATCAAAACGTAAGTCCCATTTTTTTTTTTCAGCAGCATATACATAACATGTGCACTTGCTATACCCCAAAAGGTAGGTACCCTAACAAAATAGATGGCACAGTCACTTACATTTAGGACAACTTTTTTAAGCAGAGAAATTCTAGCAGTTACTTTAAAAACTCAGGGTGAAAACCATCATATAGTCATATCCTGCAGTGACGTCAAGCTACACCACTCTGTCCTACCACCCAGTCCCACAGAAAAACAGATGGCCAACCTAAAGTTTCAGTACTGTTTATGATAAAATAGAACATCATGAGTTGTACCAGCAGGGCTGTACCACCATCATGCAAAATGTTCTGCCATGTCACGTTCTTCAGTTCAAGGACAGATAACACCAGGCAGTGTGCAACATATCTGATATTTTTTTTATGTCATCATTAATTAAAAAAAAACAAAAAAAAAACGCAAAAACAAAAAGATATTTACTCCTCAAGCCACTAAAACATGTCAAGGACTATGGTGACTGGTGAGCGATAGACGTATCTAAACTACTAGTTGAGCCTGGGAAAGCAAATACTTTACAATTTCTGCTCCTCTTTCCTCTTAAGGGCATGACCCAGAGTGGTGCCCAGCTCTCTACCGCCCCTAGTGTTTGCATGGCTTAACAGCAGGTTGCATAAGCGTGAATCAGAGCTTCTGAACGCAAGACGAGCAAACAGGATCTATACTCAGGGAGGGGGAGGGAGGGAACTGCATATGAAAGAAAAGTATAGATAGAAGTAAGAGGATGAGGGAAGGGCACTCAAGTCATCAGAAATGGAGGATGTGTATATTAGAATGACAGAAATGGATCTGGATGAGGATAGGTAATACAAAATACTTATACAGATCAAAAAGATTAGGAAAAAAAAAAAAACACAATTCTGTTTAAGAATAACAAATGGCTGAGTGCAGATGAGGGAAAATACTGGCTACATGATCCATGGAATGACATGCATGCTGAATCCTTACCGTTAGGAGGATGAGAAGTGTGGATGTCATGTCTTCTCACTGGGGTGTGGTTACAGCCGTGTTCCCCTATCTACCCAGTTCATGCCATCCACCTGCAACAAGCGCTATGCTAATAGGACTCATCTGCTATGCTGGACACTGTGAGCACACCAACCATGCCACACCCACTTAAGCCACTCTCCCAGGCCTACAGCAAGTTCACAACTTTCCTAGAAGAGATCCCACTGTGGGGATTGTGTTCTGCAGCAAATCTTGGACAAGATATACAAGGAAAAGCCCATCCAAGAGAGCACAATGCACCATGTTAACTGCAGAACTCCCACCCAGAGAGCTGATAGAGCCACCCTTCCAACAGGCATCACTTGCTGGAGAGCCACCCTTCAGCCATCACTTACAGGATTACCCAGTGACAGGAGATCCATCCTTAGCCTGCCAACAGGAAACATTTACTGGTAATACTTAGTGCCAGGACAGCCATCCTTAGCCTGCCAAAAGGCATAAGTTTCCTGGTATTACCCAGTACCAGGGGAGCCACCTTCTAGTGCGCCAACAGGCAACAGTGATCTACAATGTCCTGCCAACATTGTGGACTATAGCTCCTCAGATCATCTTTCCATCTCATCTATATGTTCAGCCCTCCATCACCACTCCTGATGTTCAGCAAGCTACACCCAACACCAGCTCTTCCATCTGATTTGTTTTTTCCCCCTACATTTAGCAGCACTTTGGATTCCATAATGGAATCCTGAAACCCAGTCCACCTTCCCCATTACAGTACTCACCGCTACCACCATCACGCTACCTGTTCTTCAGCCATTTAGCCCAATGTTCACACCCATTGACAAAATGTCCACTTCTCCAACCTAAACCACCCATCGCTGTTCCTGTTCTTTGACATTTTCACCCTTCACACCCATTGATAGCCAACTACTACCCTAACCTAGCCACCACCCTTTCATCGCTGTTCCTGTTATTCAGCCATTTAACCCTTCACACCCATTGGTAGCCAATTACTACCCTAACTTAGCCACCACCCATTAAGCACTGTCCCTGTTCTTCAGTCATTTAATGCTTCACACCCATTGACAGCCAACTACCACCCTAACCTAACCATCACCCTTCACACCCATTGACAGCCAACTACCACCCTAACCATCACCCTTCACACCCATTGACAGCCAACTACCACCCTAACCATCACCCTTCACACCCATTGACAGCCAACTACCACCCTAACCATCACCCTTCACACCCATTGACAGCCAACTACCACCCTAACCATCACCCTTCACACCCATTGACAGCCAACTACCACCCTAACCATCACCCTTCACACCCATTGACAGCCAACTACCACCCTAACCATCACCCTTCACACCCATTGACAGCCAACTACCACCCTAACCATCACCCTTCACACCCACTAACAGCCAACTACCACCCTAACCATCACCCTTCACACCCATTGACAGCCAACTACCACCCTAACCATCACCCTTCACACCCATTGACAGCCAACTACCACCCTAACCATCACCCTTCACACCCACTGACAGCCAACTACCACCCTAACCATCACCCTTCACACCCACTAACAGCCAACTACCACCCTAACCATCACCCTTCACACCCACTAACAGCCAACTACCACCCTAACCATCACCCTTCACACCCACTAACAGCCAACTACCACCCTAACCATCACCCTTCACACCCACTAACAGCCAACTACCACCCTAACCATCACCCTTCACGCCCATTAACAGCCAACTACCACCCTAACCATCACCCTTCACGCCCATTGACAGCCAACTACCACCCTAACCATCACCCTTCACACCCACTAACAGCCAACTACCACCCTAACCATCACCCTTCACACCCATTGACAGCCAACTACCACCCTAACCATCACCCTTCACACCCATTGACAGCCAACTACTAACCTAACCACCACTGGTCCTGTTCTTCAGCCATTCCACCCATTGACATCTGTCTACTTCTCCAACCAAACCTCCACTGTACCTGTTTTTCAGCCATTTAACCCTTCACACCCTCACCCACTGACAGCTGATACCCCACCCGACCATCCCCCATGCAGTGCTGTACCTGTCCTTCAGCCGTTTAACCCTTCACACACCCACTGTCAGCTGCCTATCTCCTAGCCCATCCATTACCTGCTGTCTATGACCACTCTGATGTGCCACCCTACAATATGACATCTGTCACCTGCTCCCCTTGCCCTATGTCTAGCACCCAGTTTGCTATGGCACCCCCAGTGACAGTGGTGTCCCCCATCCAGTCCTCCTGTGCCCCACCCCCCTAAGTCATGTCTGCACCCCACCCTGACACTGCGGCACCCTCCGCAATCACCATACTCCCGCACGGAGCCCCATCAGTCACTAATCACTGGAAGTGTCATCTCACCACACCCGATCCCAGTGTCAGGGTGTACAGCCGGCACCCCATCACACACCCCACCCTGCCGCCGGCACGTCCTCATCTTACAGCCAAGCACCCGGCTCCTCACTGTCCCGGTCGGCACACAATCCCGTCTCCTGCCCATCCGGCCGCCCCGACACTCCCGCACCCCGGACTTCTTCCACTGACCGCTCCCTCCCGCTGACCTGTCCTGTCTCCCCGCAACTCCCAGCAAGCCGGCTCCAAACTCCGATCAGCTGGTAACGTGATGACGCAAAGCAACTCCTGCCAGCCGCACCCAATCAGCGCCGATACGACACGCCCTTCTGAATAATTAATTCACAAAGTGCTGCGTTTTGACACGCCCCGAGCCTGTAGCCCGTTCCACCCCCTCCCTCCCGTCCCCGCCCCTTTTCTGAATGATGGACGTTGCGCCCTGTACAGTGACGTGTCAGCTTCTGAGAAGTCCCCTCCTCTAAGTGGAACGGTAGCTGTGGATTCGCTGCTCGGTGCAGAACGTCGGCCTATGAATGAAAAGAGCTGAGTGGGCGTGGTCTGGTGGTGTGGCATGACGGGATATGTAGTCTCGTCGGGTTCCCAGCTCGCCTCGCGCTCCTGTGAGTTGGCATTTTTAAGGCTGTACAGCTGTGGCATGCGGAGAGGGTTCGGGCTGCCTGCATACGTCATACAGGGGCGGGGCTTGAGCTCAGTGCGTGTTCCCTGCACAGTGTCTGAGTGACAAGCTGCGGGCGGGTCACCAGACATTCATCCAGCCTGAGCTGTGAAGAAGGCAACTTATCAGAGATAATTGGAATTCAGGCAGTTTACTGAGATGGGGCTGTATAGTTCTTTATTAGTCTAATGGTCACTATGATGGTAGAGTGACTTGAAGAGAACTCGGCCCTTTATTGGATAACAGAACTCTGATCACATCTATGTGGGGAGACGTGTCCTGCCTGCTAGGATCATCTTTACTGAAAAACTGCCTATGCATAGAATGGGGCGCCTGTAGATAAAAACAAACCGTGCAGCTCTGACTAAAGTGGAATAAAGCCCTTGTTATGCTTGTAGGCCGTTTACATACCTCATAAAACCTAAGTGGTAAACCTTGGGGAGGTTGCTAAGGACGTTGCTAAGTGAGGCCTAGCTGTTGCTGTTCACCATCACAGGAGTGAGTTCTCAAAGGCTGAGCTCAGACCTCCTGTATCAGCGGAGAGAAAGGGTGTGTGAGGGGGTTTGATCAAAGAAAGAGCTCACTCCTATGAGGATGAGCAGTAACAGCTGGGAGGCTGAAGGCTTGCTCACTGCCGTTAACCCCTTCGCAGCCAGCCCTGGCCAACCCTTTACCAGGGTCTGTACATCTGGGGGGGGGCAGGAAGGATCGACGATCATGGGACCACAGTGGTTGCATGTTCGGGAGCTGATACCACCAGCTACCAATCGTTAATGGGGACCTAGAGCTGGCTTTGACAGCTCGATGTCTGTGCCTTTAGACCCTCTTAGCCATTTGCCGACTGGGCTTTTGCCAAAAGATGGCTACAGCTCGGTCATGCAGTTCTGGAAGGGTGTCCTCCCAGAACCTCACCCCTGCTCGCCCCCATGGGGCACGCTCTATGGCCAATATGTCATTCGGACACAGCTGATCACAGATCAGGGTAAAGGGCCCATCACAGCGGCTCTTTATCATGTGATCAGCTGATCACAAGTAAAGTTGTAAACTGACTTGCCAGTGTTCTATCAAATTACCGCTACCCATCAGATTGTGTAACGGAAGTGACGTTCCGACTAAAAAATACTGCGCATGCAATATGTGTCCCAAACACTTCATGATCTGATGGGTAGTGGTAATCTGATAGAACACCCATGCAGACATCTTACTAAACCCAGCTACGTCTTAAATTCCAGAGTAATTTTAGCAATAAAGTGAGCGTATATAAATAAATATAGTATATTGATATCTGTGATGCTGTTTGGATGTTTACTTTTGAAGCCTGAGGGGTTCACACCTATGCGAATTGGACGTGGGTTGCCCCACATCCAATTCGCGTAGCAGAAGAATATGACCGTCTCTCTATGGAGCCGGTTCACATGTCTCCGGGGCAGCTGCGGGGCGCACTGCACAGAAACACTGTGCGTCTGCCTCCGTTTCAGGGCCCAATTCAGGCAAAGATTCTTCCCTGATTCGTCCCTGAAACGGAGAACAGGGACGAACAGATTGCTGTGCGATCCATGGCCAGTTTAGGTGCGCTGAGCAATGCAGGGTGTACCAACATGGCCTCCGCCACTTTCCTACTGCTGGCGTCCAGCTTCTTTCAAAATGTAACATCAAAACAGAATCACATATGTCAATACAGTATATTTATTTATATACGTCCACTTTATTGCTAAAAATACTCTGAAATTTAAGACATAGCTGGGTGTTGTAAGATGTCTGCATTTTTTTTCTTTAGATTACCACTACCCGTCGTATCATGAAGTGTTTGGAACGCATAGCGATGTGCTGGAGCACATTCGCAGTAAGTATTTTTTGGTCGGAACGTCACTTCCATTACAAAATCTGATGGGTAGCGGCAATCTAATAGAACACCAGCTATCGGCAGTTCTTTCCTCGCGCTGTGACTGTGTGAGGAAAGAAGAGCCGATAACCGGCAAAGCTATCAGTGCATTGTTTACACCAATATTCAGGGCACTGATCATCAGTGTCCTTATTATCAATGCCCATCAGTGCAGCCTCATCAGCACACATCAGTGAAGAAGAAAAATTAGGTGCATGTGATCAGCACAGGGCCAATCCAGAGGGTCAGGGGTCATGCAGCCTCATAGGACAGTCAGAGTAGAATGAAAACTCCTCCTACAAGCTTTAACCATAGAATGCATGAAGGTAAGCTTGTGGATTAATATAATATATGTAAAACAGAAAGCATTAATAGTGACAGTGCTTCTGTCGCAGAGTCTGCTTTAAAGATGAAAAATTTGAATAAAAACAGTAACATGCAACAAGAAACATGTGAATGTTTTGTGTGCAAGAAATATGGTCATTTAAGAGCAGATTGCAGAATCTGAAAGCTAGAATGCAACAACAAAACTAAACTACAAAAGGCCGAAAGTGTAAAGGAAGAAACTGATTTTGCATCAGATAATGAATATGTTTTTCAATCCAAAGGTTGCACCTCATCTTTGCAGGCATGGTTAGTTGATTCAGGAACTAGGAGTCACATGACAAATGACAGAAATTTCTTTACTCACTTTAACCAGAGTAAAACAGAAAAAAATCACAATAGCTAATGGGGAAATAATGGAATCAGAAGGAAAAGGAGATGGTTTTCTTTACTGTCCTATTTCCCAGAGTGTCACCGGAAAGATATCTGTGAAAAATGTCCTCTATGTCCCTGCTCTTAAAACTAATCTTTTGTCAGTGAAGAAGCCCAATGTAAACAAGGCAATGTAATGACCTTCCAAGATGACAGTTGTGCCATCACAAAAGGGGATATTTTACTTGCAAAAGGCCAAGAATTACAGATGAACTGTATCAGCTAAACTTCAATGAGGTGGTTGGTTAATATTACCAAGAAGGAAAAACATTCAAACTGCATTCACACATGGCACAGATGACTTTGGCACAGAAGTCCTGACATAATAAAGAAATTAACTGAGCATGACTATGCAAGTGGAATAAGGATTAGTCCATGCGATCAAAAAATGAAATACACCAGCTCCCCATTTGAATGCCTAATCCTATCAGGCCTCACACAGAAAGGACTGACTTCAGACATATATAAACTTCTAAACTCATACGATATGGCCGCTCGGGGGAAACATAGATACATGCGTAGATGGGAGGAACACCTTGGAAAGGAACTAACCCGGGAACAATGGGCCATTATATGGGCATGGGGGGGCCAAGAGCTCTATGTGCACACTCTACAAAGAGAACACATATAAGGTGCTCTTTTACTGGTACTTAACTCCGTCATGCCTGCATGCTATATATCCATTGGCCTCGGATCGCTGCTGGAGATGTCTCCAGGATCAGGGCACGCTATACCACATCTACCGGAATTACCCATCCCTCCAGCCCTATTGGCGTGCAATCCAGGATCTGCTCCACCGGCTGTTCAAGGTAGATATCCCTCTCTCCCCTAAGTTCTTTTTTACTGGGCCTCCCTCCCACTATACTCTCCGCACTAGCCAAAAAGCTGGCCACACAAATAATAACAGCAGCTAGATGTTTAGTAGCTCTCCATTGGAAACAACGAAACCCCCATCATTATCTGATCTTTACACCAGAATCAAGGACGTAGAGGTTATGGAGTCCATGTCGGCTAGACTAACGGATCGGGTGGACAGACATACAGCGACATGGGAGCCATGGCACCGACGAATGGACCCCCATGATTCCATAAGACCCCTTCCCCTCCGACCTCCACACTGCTAACACTCGAAGCCCAGGATAGACGCGCCCCAATGATTGGGACTTTCTACACCTTTTTCTTTCCATTTCCTTCTCCCCCCCTTTTTTCTTTCTCCCCTCTCTGGAAAAACGGCAATTCTAATTCACAAGATCTGCTGTTGATTTGTCTGACAGAAGGGCTCGCCCCAGTGTTCTATCTTCTTGTTTTATAGAACAGTACCTTAATTAATTGTTCCTGTGGACTTTCTGTTAATTCTGTTATTTGTAGACCACCATGCCCTCTCCAGAGCTGTTTGTTACTATTACTGCCTTTTCATTATTTTTTTCTTTTTTTCTTTTTTTTTTTTAATTTTCTTTCTCTACCCCCCCACAACTTTGTTTCTAACAATTGTATTGCACACAATGAAACCTAATAAAAATTGTCAATTATAAAAAAAAAAAAAAAAAAAGAAATATATCAGCTGTATAAAAGGAGAAATGACAAGAAAAGCCTTTCCAAAGCAGAGTAACAGCAGAGCTAAGAAACCTCTGGATTTAATGTATAACTAAAGGCAAAACCTTTTTTTTAACTTTTTTTATCATTGAAACTAAAAGAAAACCCCATATTTTGGATTGTCCCCCGAAAAGTAATGAAGGGGAAAATCTTCCAATGGAGACACGAATTCTGGTGACCCGGGGGGTCCTCAAGGAATTCAGGAATTCCCTTAAGCCGGGTACACACTACAGTTTTTTTTTTGGTTGCATGAAAAAAGTGACAGCTCCAGTCAGGAGCCGCTGTACTAACCATGGGAGAGTAATTCAGTGATCTTCCCCACCGAGCTGTTGTGTTCT
The DNA here is from genome assembly GCF_042186555.1 of Aquarana catesbeiana. NCBI lineage: Eukaryota > Metazoa > Chordata > Amphibia > Anura > Ranidae > Aquarana > Aquarana catesbeiana. The sequence goes on along the minus strand of NC_133325.1, from coordinate 666,218,608 downwards.
AACAGGGAGACAGGCCCACCCCCCACCAGAACACTCCAATCAGCGCTCTCTGCAATTGGCTGACGGCGCTGATTAGGAGTTGGTTGGATGCTGGTTTTTGAACGGCCAGCTTTCTGTTGGACAGACCGACATACATGGGCAGAATGTCGGCCGGTATTTTTTTGTACTGGTAAATGTCTCCCGACATTTTGCCCGTGTGTATGGAGCTTTAATTTGTAGGGATTTCCTCTTACTTCCTGTTTGGCTATGGGACAGGAAGTGAAGATAAATCTCCACAATGGGACACAGATGGTGAAAACAAATATGAAGGGGGTTATAAAGCTCCATTGCTTTATCCAAAATGAAGAAAAAAGTTTTGCCTATAGTTCTACTTTAATTCATTCAAATCTTTGCTGTCCTATGGAAAAATTGACTCCAGTAAAGCAGAGGTATTTTCTCACTTTTATAGATGATTACTTCAGGCATACTACACTATCTGTTACACAACAAAAGTGATGTACCAGAGAAACTTGAACAGTCAAGTAAGCAACAAATATAGCAAAATGCTGGGTGTATTGCGCAGAGACAATGGAACTGAATATACAGGTGATAACACACTGGCGATTCTCAGAAAGCATGGCATAATATTTCAAATTACTGTACCATACAACCCAGAACAAAACCGGGTTGCAGAAAGAATAAACCATTTTCTATCTGAGAGTGGAAGAACCATGCTGATTGATGAAGATATGCTAACCACATATTGGGGAGAAGCAATTATGACTGCATGCTATCTCCAAAATCCACTACCAGGAAAAGCAAATGAGAAAACTCCATATGAACCATGGAATGGAAAAGCCTTGAATTTGAACCATGTAAACATTTTTCAAAGCAAAGCCTATGTGCACATTCCAAAAGAAAAACGTACAAAATGGGATGCTTGTGCAAAGGAAGGTGTACTTGTGGGGTACAGTGAATCTGAAAAGGGATACAGAATTCTATACCAAGACAGAAACAATCAGTAGATGTGTAATTATTGATGAAACTTCAGTGTGTTCAAAATTTCATGAACTAACACAAATACTTCAAACTGAGGGAAATTCCACATCAGTTTCATATGAAGATAAGCAACAAATTGACACAGAAATATAAATTACTGCAGACAAAGCTGTAAAAGAAGAAATCAGGCCACAAGAGGCTTCAATCAGGAAATCCACCAGAAGCAATAAAGGCATTCTAGACAAATGTCTACATAAATGTATGACTCAGAGGGTTGGCCGTGTCATTGCCAGCATCCCTTGTAATTTTGTGTATGTGTTCATGTATATCCTATTCGTTTTTGTATCAATAAACTTCTTTTTAACTATAATTCAACACTGCCAATTTCTGCATTGCCCTTAAAATCCCATTTTGAGGTACACATCTAGTTCTAGACAAATGTCTGTCCTATGTTGCTCACATTGCATTAAAACCAGAGCCAGATTCATGGGATGAGATGCAAAGACTTCCAACTCATGAGAAACAAAGTGGATCAGCGCTACCGATGAAGAGATCACATCTCTTAGAGAACCAAAACAGATTCATAGATCTGGTGTTCAAATTGGGACTAATATAAGGGGTAGTTGTTGAGTGAGGGTGTTGGAATACAGAATTGTATTTTGTGCAACAACTACTGTATATCACTATTTAGTAGTGGTACATTCTTCAACCAGTAGATGTCAGTGTTTATAAGTTTGTAGCAGCATCTATGGTTAAACTCTATTTTTTTTTTCTATGTAATAAAAGTTTTATGTCTGCAGATGTGGACTGTGCACTGTCTGTTCTGTAGGGCTATATACAGATTTTCTAACACTCCTAAATGCAACGTACAATGAGTTGTGTAGTGACATGGGGCGTTATGCTCACAGAGGAACTCTGTCTTTTGCAGTCTTCAATGGGTGCAGCAGGATGATATCACTCCTGCGCATACATTTTGGCGCACAGGGATCATGCCAGTAATGTAAGCTGTTGCTCATTCACAGCTTAGTGTACATGCCCAGGGAAAATAGTGAGCATACAGGTAGGTGTATTTTAGTGCAAAGAGCCTGCCTGCTTTCAGTTTGTGACAGTGGAATTACGCTTTAATGCTGCACTACAACTAGGGCTGCTATTCTGCACTTCCTCTGACACTATAGGGAGTATTGGAGGCTTTTTTTTCATCCACCAGTTGCCAACCATCTGTGTTTTCATAGAAAGTTTCTGCCATACTTCAGGTTGTCATTAAAAAATTCTCTGTTAATACATTTTTCGCCACTAAAAAAAGTTGTGGGGGGTTGGCAACCCTGTGTGAGTGTGTTCCTGACACAACAGCTATCCCATCCTGGCCCTGACATAACCTGCACACCTACCAGTGGATAGGAGGGAGACACAGATCTTGCACTTCAGGGTTTGGACTCAACATTCCACAGGCTGGGGAGCATGGCCAAGTTGAGAAAATGTAGGTGTGGGATGCTCTATTAAAGCAGATCTTAACTTTCTCTACCCACATTTCATTATTGCACTCCTATGCCCTCCTCTCTCACATTACACATTTCTTTTTTATTTGTTTTTTTTTTTTCAACTACTTTTTTTATTGTCCCATACCGACACTTTTAGGATTCTTACCTAGGCAAGACTGATGTGACAGTCACCTGACAGAATTCTGTCTCATACGACAGAATACAACTTCAGAAGTGACGTAATGTGTTGAATAGTTTTGTATGTGTTCTTTCGTTTCTGAGCATGCTTAGTCTTTTTCTTAAGATTCTTTTCGGACAAAAACCGTACTGATTAAATGAAAATCGGATGTTAAGTTCACGTATGACAAAAATTTTATAGTCTGCACATCCGGCTTTTGTCGTACGAAAAAAATCGGAAACAACTGTCGAAAGCACCATACTAACGATACGAAAATCGGCAGATCGTTCGTCGGACAAAATTTTACTTCCGATTTTCATATCCTGTGTACAGGCCTTAAGAATGCTACAACAGGGAGTATGATTTTTGTAGTGGCCATGAAGGAAAGCATCGCTGCCATGGCATGTGTATAACCCTGAGCAGCTGCATGCTATCTTTTAGGCGGGTGGTCAGAAGGCACTAAAATCATGGCTCAGCAGCCTATTTTTGGTGCTCCCAGGTCACCTGTGTGAACAAGGCCTTAAATTGACCTTGCCTCTGTGAAAAACAAAAAAAAAGCGGATTGAAAAGCAACCTGTAATTTAAGAAGCCTAGTTTCTTACTGGCGGGCGGTGACCCAAATCTTTGCTCTCTTTAAAATCACTTGAAAAGACAGCTACCTAGAAATTTCACGCATGTCAGCTATCATGTCCCTTCTGGGTGCTGTGATTCCTCCCACAGTCCCCTTGAGGACTGCTTGTATTTACCTGCCCATCTGTATCACCATGACCCTGTGAACCTTCCAACCCACCTGACACTCTGGGTTTCGACATCTTTTCACAAGCACCTTTAAATTACATGTCACATATATTTATGTTATCTCAGCTTTTACTGAAGTAGAAAAGTAGTATTAGTTTGTAAAGGAGGGCAATAGATCAACCAAGTTCTCAATAACAGCACAGACTCAGTAGAGGAATTTCCCCAAAGAACAGCTTAAGAACAGTTTAACAGTATGTAGATACAATATACATATATTTACAATAGTATACCACCTGTAGCATGACCTGAAAGACAATGAATGGTTAAGTGTTTAATGCAAGTAGTTACTCTCTAAGGCAAACCCCAGGCTGGCCTACTCAACCTTTAAATCCTAATGAGAGATCAGACAGAATAAAGATGGTGTAGGACCCTTTAATTAGTGACAACAGCAATGTCCGTGGTTCAGACCTGATAGTCTTCACCGGCAGTTGGAGCTCATTAGATTATATCCAATAAAGCACAGTGATGGATGAACAGACGGACTGGCTTAAACAGGCTAATGGCATTCCTTGAAGTGGTTGTAGGTAAAGGTGTCTATGTACAGTGTTCAAATAGAAGTGCAGTAAAGTGTTCCAAAGGTAAAGGTGTCTGTACACAGTGTTCCAATAAAGTAACCAAGGAAGTAATGCAGAAGGTAGGCGGTTGCCCTCTCACCAACGACTGGTTCGAACTAGATGCCTTGAAGTCAGCGACCTGGGAAGAGATGTCCGATGACCAACGGATGCGTAGTGTGAACGAACAGGGTGTCGAGCTGCTGAGTGGGGGCCGTGAAGATGTCTGGCAAACAGCCGCAGAGATGCTTTACATGAGACCCAGGAAGAAGAGAGCGCACGGCAGAACTCCTATCTCCTTTATAGTCTCTCCCAGAAGTCCCTTGGATGGTAGCAAGGATCCCTGGGATGTGTAGTCCTGGTGTATAGTTATGCAATGGAACCGCCGGTCACAACGACTACTCATTCCACAATCCAGTGGATTGGCTCGCAAATATGACAGTCACTGGCGCCCAGCATTAAAGGGATACAACTATAGAGGATAAATGATGGGGAGGGCAATAATAGTACACTTATAGTCCACCATCTATAAGGGGTAGGCTGAAAGAACCACAGTGCCCAATGGGGGATGCACCAGCCAGCATCTTCAAGAGAGTAAGTCTACCATATATTATACAATTTCCTTAAACGATTTCCCTTTAGATTCACTAAAACCATATAATATGAGGTCAGACCCAAACACTTTCAATTTGTATGCAGTCAGACAGGCCTTGCACTATATAGTTATGTATCGCGGTGATGTCAGCACGTCGCTTCTCAGGTGCCCCAGGACGAAGTCAGGTGCCCCAGAACGACGTCAGGTTTGACAAAATGTGCAGGGAGGAGCGGCGTGCTGACGTCACCACGATACAAGGAAGTCCCGGACCACGACTTGCTACTGAGAGCCGGCCGGCTTGGTTTTTACTATGCATGTAATGCTTTTATTTAAATGTAAGTGCAATACCTATAATATTTTTTTATAAAATAAATTCTTTATGGTTTTACGCTATGGAAGCTCTCTATTAATCTTTTCTGGGAAACATCTGCTATAACCTTCCTGTATGAGCTATACACTCCTGCGATGACTCCGGGATCTTGGCTGCGTGCAATCAAAGGCTGGGTATCCAGGTATCCAGGCTGGATATCAAGGCATAGGCGTGTGTGATCTCCTATAACTAAGAGATCCATAGGAGGCGGTAAGCGGCAGTTTGTGTGGAAGTGGAAGGCAGACCTTTTTCTTTCATTACCATTCTTGGGTGTTTTGTGTGATATATGCACAGTGGATCAACCATCAATTTGAATGGACTATTAATTATACGCTATTTGACCAGTTTCTCACTCTCTGTTTGATTTAAATAAGGTTATTGTACTATATTGGTTATTTTTTTAATTTAAAGCGTGACTTGTTATTTTGACATTTTATAATACACCTACTGTTCTTGGAGTCTTGTCTATCTTTTAAGTGTATCAGAAGATTATTTTTTGACACGCACACAGGCCGAATTTTGTGCTGTCATCCAAGATGGGTTATATCTATCAGCTTGGAGTTGGGTTTTGTCTGAGCACACAGACAGGAATCGGACAAAATGTTCTATTTTTACTGTTTCACATTTCTTCCATTTATTTGTCTTTCGGAGTTCATGTGCTATGAATGTTCCTGGCAAAACGTTACACATCTGTCATACATAGCATTGGGACAAATCGTCTACAGATTAACGGCAAGCTTTTATGTTTGTTATAAATAGTTATAAATTGCTTTTAGTTTGTAACATTTAACACACTGCTTGTACATAGGTCACCAGTGGAATGCTTGTAAGAGGGCCACTTTAAGAGATGCACATTAAATTTCATTAAAAAAAAGTGCTAAACTATGTGTGGCTCATACTGGATTCAGTGAACAACAGAGCTGCTCCCGCACAGCTTTTGGCAGCAGGAATAGTTGGCGGTCTCTTGAGTGGTGTTTCACCCGTAGCTTTGACACCTTTCCATTTTCAATGCATCTGTGCCAAACCAAACTGCCATTATGCTGTCTTTGTAATCAGATCTTTAAATATAGCATCATTGGATGGTAGCTGAACAAGGCACCCGATTAAATGATCTAACTGTTCCATATAAACTAGCCTTTACCAGCTTTAAAATGTACCACACAACACACCAGTTCCTGTTACCGATTGGTTGGAGTGATTACTGTGGGTTTCAGTTGTGTTTGGAACAGACACAATCAAGGAGATTTACTAAAACCGGTGCACACAGAATCTGGTGCAGCTGTGCACAGTAACCAATCAGCTTCTAGCTTTTATTGTTAAAGCGGGGTACACACTATAAGAAAATCGGGTGAGCGATCGTCCGATTTTTCCTCGTTGTTTCACAGCAAATCTGAACCAATTAAAGAAAATTCATATGAAAATTCTCATACAACAAAGGTTTTTTGTTGTTTATTGTATCATGTGCAGTCTTTCGTTTCTGATTTCTCTCGTACGAAAATCGTATGAAAACGGTACACATTAAGCGAAAATCATTCGTTCTGTTCCTGTACGAGAAAAAGTTTGGAGCTTGTCCCTTCTGAAATTTTCGTTCAGGTCGGAATCGGCTGTAGAAAGTTGTGTACACACTATACGAAAGCTGGATTCTCGCCCGATTATAGTGTGTATGAGCCTTTAGGCCGGGTTCACATATGTGCGGCCGCGGGTTTGTGCCTGGGGTCCGGTGCATGTCTGTCCACCAGTTCAGGTGTGAATCCGGTCTGAAATTTGGCTTGAATACGCACCTGAATTGGACCCAAACACGCACAGGACCCTTTTTCAATCCGGACTGCGGCTTCAACGGACATGTGTGAACTGGCTCCATTGAAAGCTGGTCACACTCCTATATCATGTGAATTGGATGCGGGGAAGCTGTAATTGAACAAGATGAAGTTAGATACTGATTGGTTACTATGCACAGCTGCACCAGATTCTGTATGTACTAGCGTTAGTAAATCACCCCCAATGTGATGAGCATTTAATGTCACTAAATGTGACTACCACTGCTGAGCCCATGAGAGTGTGATAGGTCACCTGAAGTCTGACAGTTGCTGGTCTGTAAATGGAGTTCACACACTGTCCCATCTTCAGAATGTGGAGTAAAATTAAGCTGCGGGCATGCAACAGCTATGACCTGACACTCCAGCTAAGGTGGAAGGGCTTTGACAAATTAAAAAAAAAATATATCAAACAAGAGGTCAATACCTCCTGTTTTTTTTGTATATAGTAAGTTTATTAAATTCTATTATACATTGAACTTAAATAGCATAGACCAAGAAATAAAGCAAATACATATATGCAGTGATATCCAAATAGAATAAAATCAAGAATTTACAATACTTTTCTGATACATAAGGAGAAAAAAGAAAGTACAGATGGTGTACAACAGGGGCAGGTGGGAAACTTTGGTTCTCTAAATTTGCTGTAGCTGCGACCGTCAGCTTTTGTGATGGGGAAGAAATTGGGTGCAGTTCTGCTGGGGGGTGGTCCCTGTTTCCAGGAGGAGGACTGTCATTGGCCACTGCTAAAGTCAATCACAGTCCTTCCCGTCCCCCATCTGGAGGAAGATGACTCGATTGGTAGCCACTACCAATCTCAGAAAGAAGGGATTTCACTGTGATTGAGAAAACCACAATCAGGTGACAGTTTGTGGAATTAGGCTGGGTTCACACTGGTCCGACAAACGCTCCGACATTGAGAGCTCATGTCGCATGACGTGTGAAATTTAATGTTTCCCTATGGGAGCCGTCCTAACTGGTCCGACACAAGTCGTTCCGACTTTAGAAATGCTCCCTGTACTACTTTGGTCCGACTTTGATCCTACTTCAGCCTATTGACTATCATTGAAGTCGGATCAAAGTCGGATTGCCGTCTTGCATGATCCGACTTCGGCACGCGACTTGTGCTCAGATGTTCTTGAGGGGGAACTCCGCGCCAAATTTTAAATAAAAAACCGGCATGGGTTCCCCCTCCAAGAGCATACCAGGCCCTTGGGTCTGGTATGGACCTTGAGGGGAACCCCCTACGCCGAAAAAACGGCGTGGGGGGTCGCCCCCAATCCATACCAGACCCTTATCCGAGCACGCAGCCCGGCCGGACAGGAATGGGGGTGGGGACGAGCGAGCGCCCCCCCCTCCTGAACCGTACCAGGCCGCATGCCCTCAACATGGGGGGTTGGTGCCTTGGGGGAGGGGGCGCGCTGCGGCCCCCCACCCCAAAGCACCTTGTCCCCATGTTGATGAGGACAAGGGCCTCTTCCCGACAACCCTGGCCGTTGGTTGTCGGGGTCTGCGGGCGGAGGGCTTATCGGAATCCAGGAGCCCCCTTTAATAAGGGGGCCCCCAGATCTCGGCCCCCCACCCTATGTGAATGAGTATGGGGTACATGGTACCCCTACCCATTCACCTAGGGAAGTGTCAATAAAAAAAAAACCACAGTACACAGGTTTCAAAATTAATTTATTGGGCAGCTCCGGTATCTTCTTCCGACTTCTCCCGGTGTTCCGCCTCTTCTCCCGGGCCCCGCCGCTATCTTCTTCCAGCTCTATTGCCAGCGAGGGGCCCGGTCTGCTGCCGCTGTCTTGTCGCCGCTGTCTCGCCGCTTCTTCTCTTCATCTCTTCTTCCGATGTTGACACGACGCTCTCCCCGGCTGGAATGCTCTCTGTGCGCTCTGCTCTGACTTATATAGGCGGTGACCCCGCCCCCTTATGCCGTCACAGTCCCTGGGCATGCTGGGACTGTGACGTTTTAGGGGGCGTGGTCATCACCCGATGACCACGCCCCCTTATGCCGTCACAGTCCCAGCATGCCCAGAGACTGTGACGGCATAAGGGGGCGGGGTCACCGCCTATATAAGTCAGAGCAGAGCGCACAGAGAGCATTCCAGCCGGGGAGAGCGTCGTGTCAACATCGGAAGAAGAGATGAAGAGAAGAAGCGGCGAGACAGCGGCGACAAGACAGCGGCAGCAGACCGGGCCCCTCGCTGGCAATAGAGCTGGAAGAAGATAGCGGCGGGGCCGGGAGAAGAGGCGGAACACCGGGAGAAGTCGGAAGAAGATACCGGAGCTGCCCAATAAATTAATTTTGAAACCTGTGTACTGTGGTTTTTTTTTTTTATTGACACTTCCCTAGGTGAATGGGTAGGGGTACCATGTACCCCATACTCATTCACATAGGGTGGGGGGCCGGGATCTGGGGGCCCCCTTATTAAAGGGGGCTCCTGGATTCCGATAAGCCCTCCGCCCGCAGACCCCGACAACCAACGGCCAGGGTTGTCGGGAAGAGGCCCTTGTCCTCATCAACATGGGGACAAGGTGCTTTGGGGTGGGGGGCCGCAGCGCGCCCCCTCCCCCAAAGCACCAACCCCCCATGTTGAGGGCATGCGGCCTGGTACGGTTCAGGAGGGGGGGGGGCGCTCGCTCGTCCCCACCCCCATTCCTGTCCGGCCGGGCTGCGTGCTCGGATAAGGGTCTGGTATGGATTGGGGGGGACCCCCACGCCGTTTTTATTGGCGTAGGGGTTCCCCTCAAGGTCCATACCAGACTCAAGGGCCTGGTATGCTCTTGGAGGGGGAACCCATGCCGGTTTTTTATTTAAAATTTGGCGCGGAGTTCCCCCTAAAGATTCATACCAAACACAGTGCCGGGCATTGGCGGGGATCCAAGTCGGATCCCCGTTCATTGAAAGTCGGACACATGCCGGCTTCATGTCGCAGGGCAAAGTCGGATCCAAAGTAGGACGGCTGTCGTGTCGCACCAGTGTGAACCCAGCCTTACTGTTGAGCTTCTGGGAACTTTGTTGAAATTATTCCTGAACCTTTGCGTCACTTACTCTGTGTCCCTTTAAGCCACAGCCAGTTTTCACTGCAATGAAAATCACACCCAACTTTTGCTGCGGCACAGAGCTACAGGGGCCCAACTTATGATCCTGCACACAGGCCCACTGCTTTCAGAAAATGCCCCTGACCTGAGCTCATCATTGCGCATCCATTCCAGATGCTGGTATGTGATATCACATACATTACATACAAGCATGTGGGCTGGATGCGAGAGGTGGATCAGCAGGATGAGTGTGCCAGGATAGGTAGATGTGTCTCATCTCTGCTTCCTTTCACCACTCTGCATATCACACATATCATAGATGAGAAGAGGGTACAGCGGTGGAGCAGATGAGCAGAAGGGTACAGCGGTGGGGAAAATGAGCAGGAGGGGTATAGAGGTGGGACAGAAGAACAGGATGGTACAGCGGTGGGGCAGATGTGCAGAGAGGTACAGTGGTGGAAGAGATGAGAAAGGATTCAGCAGTGGGACAGAAGAGAGGGGGGTTCAGTGTTGGGGCAGATGTGCAGGGGGTTCAATGTTGGGCCAGATTAGCAGGGGGGTTCAATATTGGGCCAGATGAGCAGGGGGGTTCAGTGTTGGCCCAGATGAGAAGGGGGTTCAGTGGTGGGACAGACAAGCAGTAGGTAGAGCAGCGGGGCAGATGTGAAAGGAGGTGTATTGGTGGGGATAGATGAGCAGGGGGTTACAGTGGTGGGGCAGATGAGCAAGGGGAACAGAGGTGGGGCAGAATAGCAGGGGGGTACAGAGGTGAGACAGATGTGCAGGAGGTACATTGGTGGGGCAGATGAGAAAGCGGGTTACAGTGGTGGGGCAGATGAGCAGATGGGTTCAGTGTTAGGATAGATGAGAAGGTGATTCAGTAGTGAGACAGAAAAGCATGGGGATATGGCAGTGGGGCAGATGAGAAAACGGGTACATTGATGAGGCAGATGAGCAGGGGGGTTACAGTGGTGGGACAGAAGAGAAAGGGGGTACAGTGGTGGGGTAGATGTGCAGGAGGTACAGTGGTTGGAGGGATGAGAAGGGGGTTCAGCGGTGGGACAGAAAAGCAGGGGGGTACAGTGATGGGGCAGATGAGCAGGGGGTTACAGTGGTGGGACAGATGAGCAGTAAGGGATTTAGTGTTGGGCCAGATGAGAAGGGGGTTACATTGGTGGGGAATATGAGCAGTGGTGGGGCAGATGTGTAAGGAGGTGCACTGGTGGGACAGATGAGCAGGGGGGTTCAATATTGGGCCAGATGAGCAGGGGGGTTCAGTGTTGGCCCAGATGAGAAGGGGGTTACAGTGGTGGGACAGAGAAGCAAGGGGGTTCAGTGTTGGGACAGATGAGAAGGGGGTTCAGTGGTGGGACAGACAAGCAGTAGGTAGAGCAGCGGGGCAGATGTGAAAGGAGGTGTATTGGTGGGGATAGATGAGCAGGGGGGTACAGCGGTGGGGAAAATGAGCAGGAGGGGTATAGAGGTGGGACAGAAGAACAGGATGGTACAGCGGTGGGGCAGATGTGCAGAGAGGTACAGTGGTGGAAGAGATGAGAAAGGGATTCAGCAGTGGGACAGAAGAGAGGGGGGTTCAGTGTTGGGGCAGATGTGCAGGGGGTTCAATGTTGGGCCTGATGAGCAGGGGGGTTCAATATTGGGCCAGATGAGCAGGGGGGTTCAGTGTTGGCCCAGATGAGAAGGGGGTTCAGTGGTGGGACAGACAAGCAGTAGGTAGAGCAGCGGGGCAGATGTGAAAGGAGGTGTATTGGTGGGGATAGATGAGCAGGGGGTTACAGTGGTGGGGCAGATGAGCAAGGGGAACAGAGGTGGGGCAGAATAGCAGGGGGGTACAGAGGTGAGACAGATGTGCAGGAGGTACATTGGTGGGGCAGATGAGAAAGCGGGTTACAGTGGTGGGGCAGATGAGCAGATGGGTTCAGTGTTAGGATAGATGAGAAGGTGATTCAGTAGTGAGACAGAAAAGCATGGGGATATGGCAGTGGGGCAGATGAGAAAACGGGTACATTGATGAGGCAGATGAGCAGGGGGGTTACAGTGGTGGGACAGAAGAGAAAGGGGGTACAGTGGTGGGGTAGATGTGCAGGAGGTACAGTGGTTGGAGGGATGAGAAGGGGGTTCAGCGGTGGGACAGAAAAGCAGGGGGGTACAGTGATGGGGCAGATGAGCAGGGGGTTACAGTGGTGGGACAGATGAGCAGTAAGGGATTTAGTGTTGGGCCAGATGAGAAGGGGGTTACATTGGTGGGGAATATGAGCAGTGGTGGGGCAGATGTGTAAGGAGGTGCACTGGTGGGACAGATGAGCAGGGGGGTTCAATATTGGGCCAGATGAGCAGGGGGGTTCAGTGTTGGCCCAGATGAGAAGGGGGTTACAGTGGTGGGACAGAGAAGCAAGGGGGTTCAGTGTTGGGACAGATGAGAAGGGGGTTCAGTGGTGGGACAGACAAGCAGTAGGTAGAGCAGCGGGGCAGATGTGAAAGGAGGTGTATTGGTGGGACAGATGAGCAAGGGGAACAGAGGTGGGGCAGAATAGCAGGGGGGTACAAAGGTGAGACAGATGTGCAGGAGGTACATTGGTGGGGCAGATGAGAAAGCGGGTTACAGTGGTGGGGCAGATGAGCAGATGGGTTCAGTGTTAGGATAGATGAGAAGGTGATTCAGTAGTGAGACAGAAAAGCATGGGGATATGGCAATGGGGCAGATGAGAAAACGGGTACATTCATGAGGCAGATGAGCAGGGGGGTTACAGTGGTGGGACAGAAGAGAAAGGGGGTACAGTGGTGGGGTAGATGTGCAGGAGGTACAGTGGTTGGAGGGATGAGAAGGGGGTTCAGCGGTGGGACAGAAAAGCAGGGGGGTACAGTGATGGGGCAGATGAGCAGGGGGTTACAGTGGTGGGACAGATGAGCAGTGGGGGATTTAGTGTTGGGCCAGATGAGAAGGGGGTTACATTGGTGGGGAATATGAGCAGTGGTGGGGCAGATGTGTAAGGAGGCGCATTGGTGGGACAGATGAGCAGGGGGTTACAGCGGTGGGGCAGAGGAGAAGGGGGTACAGAGGTGGGGCAGAGGTGCAGAGGGGTGCAGAGAGAAAGGAGGTACATCAGTGGAACACATGAGCATATGGTTACAGTGATGGGGCAGATGAGAAGGGGGTTACAGTGGTGGGAAAGAGGATCGGGGGGTTCAGCGGTGGGACAAAAGAGCAGGAGGTACATCGGTGGGGCAGATGTGAAAGGAGGTGCATTGGTGGGACAGATGAACAGGGGGTTACAGCGGTGGGGCAGAGGAGTAGGGGGGTACATAGGTGGGGCAGATGTGCAGAGGGGTGCAGAGAGAAATGAGGTACATTGGCGCATGAGCACGGGGTTATAGTGGTGGGGCAGAAGAGCAGGGGGAACAGTGGTGGGGCAGATGAGCAGATAAGTTCAGTGTTAGGACAGATGAGAAGATGTTTCAGCTGTGAGACAGAAGAGCATGGGGGTACAGTGGTGGAGCAGATGTGCAGGGAGGTACAGTGGTGGGGCAAATGAGAAAGGGGGAACATTGGTGGGGCAGATGAGCAGGGGATTACAGTGGTTGAACAGAAGAGCAGGGTGGTACAGTGGTGGGGCAGATGTACAGGGGGTTACAGTGGTGGGATAGATGAGCAGGGGGGTACAGAGGTGGGGCAGATATGCAGGGGTTACAGTGATGGGGAATATGTGCAGGGGTTACAGTGGTGGGACAGAAGAGCAGGGTGGTACAGTGGTGGGGCAGATGTACAGGGGGTTACAGTGGTAGGACAGATGAGCAGGGGGGTACAGAGCTGGGGCAGATGTGCATGGGGGTACAGTGGTGGGGCAGATGAGAAAAGGGGAACATTGGTGGGGCAGATGAGCAGGGTGGTTACAGTGGTGGGACAGAAGAGAAGGGTGGTACAGTGGTGGGGCAGATGTACAGGGGGTTACAGTGGTAGGACAGATGAGCAGAGGGGTACAGAGATGGGGCAGATGTGCAGGGGGTTACAGTGGTGGGACAGAAGAGCAGGCTGGTACAGTGGTGGGACAGAAAAGCAGGGTGGTACAATGGTGGGACAGATGTACAGGGTAGTACAGTGGTGGGACAGATGTACAGGGTAGTACAGTGGTGGGACAGATGTACAGGGTGGACAGTGGTGGAGCAGATGAACAGGGGGGTACAGTGGTGAAACAGATTTGCTGGGAGGACAGTGATCTGAAGTGTGGAGGAGCAGGAATTGGGGTTGATCTGAGGCGTGAGAGTGCAGGATGTTAATTTCACACTACTGTAATACTGAAGTCGTTTATAGCCTTTACTGTATAAAAAATCCTTTTCGTGATTGAGAGTGTGAAGTTTACATTTTTTTTATATAAAATCAGCACGCTCAATTACTTTGAAAACATTTTCCGACACACTGTGCTCAAAAGGCTGCCTACCCCTGGTGTACAAGGACAAAATGTAATCTTTTCTGAGCATGGTTTTCAATAATAAAAAAAAAGTTATTTTAACTAAAACTCATGTTACAGGCTGTGTGATATTTCCCAAGCATTGGATACAATGTACAAATAAATGAATGGATACTATTGTCAAGGCAATATTAGAACGTTTGATGTTCACATGCTAAAAAACAGTTAACCCATTGTCCCCAAATATTATCAAACTTAGTAGGACATCCCCAGGCATCATAAGTTATCTTATGCAGGGGGAGCAACCTTGTTAACCAGTCATTTCTACTGGATGACAAAGTTCTGAGAAATTAACCACTTCACCTCCAAAAGATTTACCCCCCTTCCTAACCAGGCCATTTTTTGTGATGCGGCACTGCGTTTTTTTAACTGACAATTGTGCGGTCATGCGAACCTCTACCCAAACAAAATCGACATCCTGTTTTCCCTACAAATAGAGCTTTCTTTTGGTGGTATTTGATCACCTCTGCGGTTTTTATTTTTTGCGCTATAAACAAAAAAAACGACAATTTTGAAAAAAAAATATATATATATATATATATATTTTTTTTACTTTCTGCTATAAAACATATCCAATAAAAAAATTTAAAAAATCTAATTTTTTCATTAATTTAGGCCAATATGTATTCTGCTACATATTTTTGGTAAAAGAATCCCATTAAGTGTATACCGATTGGTTTGAGCAAAAGTTATAGCATTTACAAACTATGGGATATATTTATGGATTTTTTATTTATTTTTTTTACAAGTAATGGTGATGATCAGACACTTTTTTGGGAACTTGTGACACTCATACAGTGATCAGTGCTAAAAATATGCACTGTACTAATGACACTGGATGGGAAGGGGTTAACATCAGGGGCAATCAAAGAGTTAACTATGTGCCTAAAATGTGTTTTCTAACTGTGGGGGAGGTGCTTTTACTAGTGGAAGGTATGGATTGGTGCCCCTGCTTTACAGGAACACAGGATCCATGCCTTCTGTACTGCCAGAACGGCAATATGCCTTGTTTACATTGGCAGACTGCTGTTTTGCCTATGTACAGAACGATCAGCGGGTGCTAGCAGACATCGGGTCCATGGGACCCGCTGATCAGCTGTCGTTGTTTAGAATCACAGCGGGAGCGAGCCACTGGCAGCGTGCACTCGCGCCTATTTATACCTGATCCTGCACGTCTGCCCTGTAGCAGTAAATGTGCTTTGGGGTGATTGGCAAGTGGTTAAAGCGGAGCTCCACCCAAAAGGAGAAGCTCCACTTTTTTTCCACATTTGGCACTTTTTGGGGGAAAGGGGGCACGGGTACCTGGTTTTGACAGGTGCTCGTTCCCACTTCCGACTCAGATCACTGCGGCAAACTGAGCTGGAAGTTTGGCCCCCCTCGTTCCTCCGCAGTCTTTTGGGACACATCACAGGTCCCAGAACACTACAGACCATTCACAAAGCACAGCGCGACTCGCACATGGCCAATAGGAAACAGGCTGTGAAGTCGCAAGGCTTCACGTCCTGTCTCTCTTACTAGAAATGCCGGTGCCTGCACCTGAAGCCAATTGAAGAATCAGCTCGGGTGAGGACATTGCGGGATCACCTGGACAGATAAGTGTCCTTATAATAAGTCAGAAGTTACAGTATTTCTAGCTGGTGACTTTTAATTTTTTCTGAAGGAGCCTGGAGCTCCTCTTTAATGTACTGATCTCTGACCGTAAGGGTTGGATTTTTAGCACAAGACCATACCATGTGTAGCATTTTTGACAAGTTGAAGAGTCTCTTTTACCCGGTAAATAGGCTCTATAAAAATATCACAGTTAAAAAAATCCATCCCATGCAGCTATGATAGTGCCAACTACCAAAGTAGGAGCCAGAAAATTCTTCCCAGCCCTGATGTTAGGGATATCTTTATTTCACCATTTCCTAATTTTAATTTTGGCCAGTCTAGAGGGTTTACAGTGTAGAAACCAACTGGGAAAGAACAGGTTGGAGTAATGCATTCTATTCTATGCAATCTGATTTATTTTTGTGGGGCGTTTTTGTTCGTCACGCATAGGACAGTCAATTCACTTGAACGGGCTGCCCTGTGTGCAATAATCGCCCCAAAGAACTTTTTTTAGAGCATTTTTACCGTGCTTTTTAGTGCATTTGCAGCATGTTTCTGAAACTCAAGGCAAATCACTTATTTTCTGTGTGGTTTGCCATGCATTTGAAAATGCACAAATGTGAATGGTGCCTTATTCTTATTGTTCTTGTGTAAAAAAACAAATTTCACTTTCAGGCCCCACTCACACCTAGCGCAGTGGGAGCTCACATTTTTTGGCTGCGCTACAGGTGGCAAAGTAGCTCATGGGACATCTTGGTGTGTTGCACATTGCACGTTTAATTACTATGCGCTTTGCTGCATTTTTTACTTGTTTTTTCACATGGAAAAATGTGTGTTTGCTTCCGCGCTTGGGGTGCCATTAACATTTAATGGCACCAGAAGCGCAGCTAGTTCATTTTAGGTGGTCATATACAGTTTATACAATCTGATTTTGACAATTTCCTTTACATTTGCCAAAACTTTGGAAGAGGAAGACACGCCTACAGTGACTTGCAAAAGTATTCACCCCTGCTTTTTACCTATTTTGTTACATTACAGCCTTTGGTTCAATGTTTTTTAATCCAAATTATATGTGATGGATCAGAACACAATAGTCTAAGTTGGTGAAGTAAAATTAGAAATATATATACATAAAACTATTTTTCAGAAATAAAAAAATGATAATTGACATGTGTGTATGTATTCACCCCCTTTGTTATGAAGCCGATTAAAAACTCTGGTGCAACCAATTACCTTCATAAGTCCATAATTAGTGAAATGATGTCCACCTGTGTGCAATCTAAGTGTCACATGTTCTGTCATTACATAGACACACCTTTCTGAAAAGCCCCAGAGGCTGCAACACTTAAGCAAGAAGCACCACTAACCAAACACTGCCATGAAGACCGAGGAACTCTCCAAACAAGTAAGGGACAATGTTGTTGAGAAGTACAAGTCAGGGTTAGGTTATAAAAAATATACAAATCTTTGATGATCCCTAGGAGCACCATCAAATCTATCATAACCAAATGGAAAGAACATGGCACAACAGCAAGCCTGCCAAGAGACGGCCAAACACAAAAACTCACGGACCGGGCAAGGAGGGCATTAATCAGAGAGGCAACACAGAGACCTAAGGCAACCCTGGAGGAGCTGCAGAGTTCCACAGCAGAGACTGGAGGATCTGTACATAGGACGACAATAAGCCGTATATGCTCCATAGAGTTGGGCTTTATGGCAGAGTGGCCAGAAGAAAGCCATTACTTTCAGCAAAAAATGGCATGTTTTTAATTTGCGAAAAGGCATGTGGGAGACTCCCAAAATGTATGGAGGAAGGTGCTCTGGTCTGATGAGAATAAAATTTAACTTTTTGGCCATCAAAGAAAACGATATGTCTGGCGCAAACCCAACACATCACCCAAAGAACACCATCCCCACAGTGAAACATGGTGGTGGCAGCATCATGCTGTGGGGATGTTTTTCCAGCAGTTGGGACTGGGAAGCTGGTTGGAGTTGAGGGAAAGATGGATGGTGCTAAATACAGGGATATTCTTGAGCAAAACCTGTACCACTCTGTGTGTGATTTGAGGCTAGGACAGAGGTTCACCTTCCAGCAGGACAATGACCCCAAACACACTGCTAAAGCAACACTTGAGTGGTTTAAGGGGAAACATGTAAATGTGTTGGAATGGCCTAGTCAAAGCCCAGACCTCAATCCAATCGAAAATCTGTGGTCAGACTTAAAGATTGCTGTTCACAAGCGCAAACCATCCAACTTGAAGGAGCCGGAGCAGTTTTGCAAGGAGGAATGGGCAAAAATCCCAGTGGTAAGATGTGGCAAGTTCATAGAGACTTATCCAAAGCGACTTGGAGCTGTGATAGCTGCAAAAGGTGGCTCTACAAAGTATTGACTTTAGGGGGGTGAATGGTTATGCACATTGACTTTTTCTGTTATTTTGTCCAATTTGTTGTTTGCAAGTTGTGGGCATGTTCTGTTAATTAAATGATGCAAATCCTCAAACAATCCATGTTAATTCCTGGTTGTGAGGCAACAAAACACGAAAAATGCTAAGGGGGGTGACTACTTTAGCAAGGCACTGTATCTATCCATTCATTCTGTATCCATTTAGGCGGAAAGCGAGTCCTCGCGCAGGTAAGCTGGCAGGGGTGCAGGGCGCAGCCACATCATCCATCAGGATCGGTGACCGGAGCTGGCACATTCGGTAACTGAAGTGATGCTCCGTGTTGCTGTCAGTGCTTGAACATTGCGACGCTTATCTTGGTACACCCTGCATTCAACCACATTAAGCCAGCAGCAGACATCTTGTTACACCCAGCCCATATAGATTGGGCTGGGTGTAACAAGATGTCCGCTGCTGCTTTTATGCGGCCGAGTGCAGGGTGTACCAAGATGGGCGTCGCAGGCAGCATAGCAAAATAGTTTGGTTTTCTTTCTTTTCCTCTTATGTCAATTATTTCAGTGACTGCCCATCAGTGCCCATAAGTGCCAGCCACATTTCAGTGCTCATCAGTCAGTGCCATCTGTCAGTGCCAGCCATCAATCAGTGCCAGCCACCAGTCACTGCCATCCGTCAGTGCCAGCCATCAGTACCACTGCCAGCCATCAGTCAGTGCCACCTATCAGTGCCAGCCATCAGTGTGTGCCACTTATAAGCGGTCATCAGTGCTACATAATCAGTGCCACATATCAGTGCACTGCTCATCAGTGCTGCATCAGTGCCACCTATCAGTGCTCATCAGCCAGTGCCAGCCATCAGTGCATGCCATCTATCAGTGGCCATCAGTTAGTGCCACCTATCAGTGCCACTGCCAGCCATCAGTCCCAGCCATCAGCCAGTGCCACCTTTTAGTGCCCATCAGTCAGTGCCATCTATCAGTGCCAGCCATCAGTGTGTCACTGTCACATGACATTAAAAAAAAGTATCGGTAATCGGTATCAGCGAGTACTTGAAAAAGAGTACCAGTACTTGTACTCGGTCTTAAAAAAGTGCTATCGGGACAACCCTAGTTAATGATATATTGGTACATTAGGGAGCTGGATTTTAGAAGGAAAAAAAGGTGAACTTTAAATCTATGACAGTTTATTATATTAGGAGCTTATTTTCTAACATTATTATAGCCACTTAGAATTATGGCCTCCTATTAAAAAAATTTAGTGGCTTGTAAATTATGGGTGCATCTGCACTTACAGTTTTCCCTTAGTACCCCAGAAAAGTCCCACAAATATCTTGGAGTCCACCTAATAAAGCCTTCTGTGATTGTGCAGCAACCATGCTGCAATGCCCCTGAATTCAGAGCACAGTTGCCATTCTCATTTAGGCTGTGCCTACTACTTGTACTACATTGGGATAGATGATAGAATAATGTTTGAGGGGGAGTGGCTATCAGCATTGACATTGGTAATTAACAAGCTTGTAGCTTGTCAATCAGCAGCTGGCTACACCCAGTCCTGCCCATTTCTTTCTTGACTGACAGAACTGCCTCTGTTACTGAAACCCTCCCGCTGGGAGCTGCAGTGTCTGGGAGGGGGAGCTTGTGAGACACAAATAAAGGAGGATTTGGCTCAGTCAGGGGACATAAAGGAAGTTACCTTGGCAAGAAGCTGCCTAGTTGAATCAGAAAGATGAATTGCATAGAACTTAATCCCCCCCCAGGTATTTCGTTTTTCACCTTTATTATCTGTATTGCCGGGTTATTTTCACGTTCAAAAAACATCTTTATTAAGAAATTAAATGCAATGTACACACATAACGTACAGGTCAGTACACAGGTTACATGTAAGCCAATTGTTCGTATCAAGAGGCCAATACAAGGTGATAAAAAAAAAGAGGAGAGTACAGGGGAAAATGCATTATACATTTACCATTACAATAATATTTAACTAGCAAGTACATTGCCAAATCTGATGCCCGAACATGGAAACCTCTTAGTGTATGAAGGCAGTCTTCTCAGACACACGTGGTGGGTTGCAGCAACCATCTGTCCCACACCCTATATATTTGGTAGGACATCCTTACCTATGTAAATGAGCCTTTTGTAGGGAAGGGTAAGATTTACCTTTCGCGCCCAGGACTTAAATGTTGAGGGGGTTGCCTGTATCCCGTTTTGCGCTATCAATTTACGGGCCATAAGTAGCATTTATTGTAAAAATATGGTTAGAAACTTGTCTGTATCGGAATCTGGGAAAAAACCTAGCAGACATGGTTTGGGTCTGCAGAAAAATGGGGACCTATGTGATCACACCACACACCATCTTGATCCTCTTTAACTGACTGCCTCTTCCATGTTCAACTCAAAATTACATGATCAAATAGGGAAAATATCAACACTGAAAGTTTAGATGGTATGTATTTTACCGACTCAACTTAATAGGTTGGGGTTCCTAAGGCCAGATAGAATATGCAAAAAAAAGAAAACAAGCCAAGCAGGCTTATAAAGGGGCTTCAATATGGAACTCACAGCGGCATAGATACAATGTTTATTAATAGAAAAGAGACACAATTCCAATAATGTATGGCTATTAGCCCCGCTTCGTGCGGTGATGAGTGAAGCGAATATACACTACATGTGTGTGTGGAGCCACACACATGTAGTGTATATTCACTTCACTCATCACCACACGAAGCAGGGCCACTACTGAGAATCAGTGTACATCTACATGTACAGCCAGGTAAAGGATGACTGCTTACACTACCTGAACTGTCCCAAGGACTGGCTTTTTTGGACATCTGAGGAGTCAATCGGTACCGGCCTAAGGAAGCAAGCAGCACGGCGGGTGAGATTGTGTCAGGGGCGCTGCAGTCCCATCATTTAAACTTCTCTATATGCATTGTAATCCCGTGCCATCTGGCTGTGGCGGCTTCCTGCACCAGGGACCAAAGACCTATACTATATGCTTCCTTATAGCCAAGTCTAGATGTCTATCATATTTTAAAGCTCATTCATACATATGTCATGTAACAAATGAAACCACCAAGCTCCTCATTCACTCCCTTGTTATCTCTCGCCTTGACTATTGCAACTCACTTCTCATTGGCATACCTCTCCATAGGCTATCCCCTCTTCAGTCTATCATGAATGCTGCTGCCAGACTTATCCACCTTACCAACCGCTCAGTGTCTGCCAACCCTCTACTCCAATCCCTACACTAGCTCCCAATCACCCAGCGAATTAAAATCAAAATACTAACCACAACATACAAAGCCGTTCATAATTCTGCCCCGAGCTACATCACCAATCTTGTCTCCAAATATCACCCAAATCGACCTCTCCGCTCCTCTCAAGACCTCCTGCTTTCAAGCTCTCTCATCTCCTCCTCCCATGCTCGTCTCCAGAATTTCTCCAGAGCCTCTCCCATCCTCTGAAACTCGCTACCTCCATCTATCCGGCTATCCCCTACTCTTGCTACCTTCAGGCGATCCCTGAAAACTCATCTCTTCAGGAAAGCCTATCAGGTCTCCAACTAATCCCCTGCCACTCCCAACAGCTCATTCCCCACAGTTACAACCTTTTGTACCACCTGCCCACCCTATTAGATTGTAAACTCTTTTGAGCAGAGCCCTCTTAATCCTCTTGTATTTTATTGTATTATAACTGTATTGTCTCCCTTTTATATTGTAAAGCACTGCGTAAACTGTTGGCGCTATTTAAATCCTGTATAATAATAATGTCAGTAACTTTGAACTATATGCTGGATTATCCTCTTCACAGCTGACTGTATTATCTCACTGATTTTTAGGATTGACATTTCCATTTTTCCTACTGTGACACCACTACTTCCTCAGGAGATTCCTGCTTTTGTGGTATAGCCATATCTGTTGTCACTGGAGGCTGATTTTAGACTCTCAACACTGAGTCTAATACCTACCCCTCCCCTGCATGTGTGCTGAGTGTCTGTGTGTGTGCAAGTGAGCACGGGCTGCTATGTTTTTCACTTTTATTGTGGCAACGTTGTCATGATTTTTTAATATTGGTGAAGGTTTTACTGTTATTGTGGCTAATAGCCATAAATTATTGGAATTGTGTCTCTTTTCTATTAAAAAACTTTGTATCTATTAGAGATGCACCGAAATTTCGGCCGCCGAAACATATCGGCCGAAAATGGCCTTTTCGGCAACTTGCCAAAAGAGAAATCACGCCGATAACGGGGCCGAAAATGGAGCGGGCCACCCCTGGTGCCACCCAGTATGGGGGTGTCGTTCTGGAGCATCCCCGTCCAGCCCCAGTCCAGTCCTCTCCTCCCCTCCCTCTCTGACGAGGCGGCTCAAAGCAAAACAGTGCTCTATGGAGGAAAGCTGTCAGCACACCGCGTTAAGGAGCAGCTTGTTGGTATGATCAGCGGGAGGAGCATTATTAGTGTGCACCGCAGGGGTTAAGAGTGCAGGACTTGTTGTTTGACTTGCTGCATGTCAAACAACAAGTCCTGCACTCTTAACCCCCGCGGCGCTGCACACTGATAATGCTCCTCCCGCTGATCATACCGACAAGCTGCTCCTTAATGCTGTGTGCTGACAGCTTTCCTCCATAGATAGAGCACTGTTCTTGGCTTGCTAATACTGCCCTGTCCTGATCCTCTCTGACATACTAAGGCAGGCTGCATGATGGACACTGGCAGGCTGCTGGGCACTGGCAGGCTGCATTTAAAGGAACCTGGTGAGGTTACATTGATCTCCTGTACCACTTCTGCAGTCTTTGACCATCTCCTGTACCATGTCTGCAGTCTCTGACCATCTCCTGATGTTTGTTTACAGTCTCTGTCCATCTCCTGTAGTGTGTCTGCAGTCTCTGATCATCTTCTGTAGTGTGTCTGCAGTCTCTGACCATCTCCTGTACCATGTCTGCAGTCTCTGACCATCTCCTGTACCATTTCTGCAGTCTCTGACCATCTCCTGTACCATGTCTGCAGTCTCTGACCATCTCCTGTACCATGTCTGCAGTCTCTGATCATCTCCTGTACCATGTCTGCAGTCTCTGACCATCTCCTGTACCATGTCTGCAGTCTCTGACCATCTCCTGTACCATGTCTGCAGTCTCTTATCATCTCCTGTACCATGTCTGCAGTCTCTGACCATCTCCTGTACCATGTTTGCAGTCTCTGACTATCTCCTGTACCATGTCTGCAGTCTCTGATCATCTCCTGTACTATGTCTGCAGTCTCTGATCATCTCCTGTACCATGTCTGCAGTCTCTGACCATCTCCTGTATCATGTCTGCAGTTTCTGACCATCTTCTGTACCATGTCCCCAGTCTCTGACCATCTCCTGTACCATGTCCCCAGTCTCTGACCATCTCCTGTTTAAAAATATTTTTTAAAAACAGTCATTTTCGGTATCAGTCATTTTCGGTATTGGTTTCGGCCTAGTGTATTTTTCATTTTCGGTATCGGCACCAAAAAACCCATTCGGTGCACCCCTAGTATCTATGACGCTGTGAGTTCCATATTGAAGCCCTTTTACAAGCCTGCTTGGCTTGTTTTCTTTTCTTTGCTCTTCCGACAGCCAGCTGCCAATAATGTGCCGGGTCCACCCTTTGGCCTGGGCTCCAAGCACTCTGTGTGATTGGTGGTGTATGCTCCTGGGGGATGTGGTGTAAGTGTCCTTGAAGGCTGCAGGACCATGGACATGTCATTCTGGCCTAGGGCAGAATGGAGGCAGAGGTGGGGCCAGAGGAAAAAATAAATAAAAATAGCTCGGCCTTTGTAACTGCAGAGGGTTTAAATGTAACAAACCTTCCTCTGGGAGTTAATTTCCCCTTTAAAAAGAAACTACGCATTTCACCTGTCTGTGCAGTCTTAAAATGCGTATAAATCACAGGATAGGCTGTACAGAATTAGAAATTGTTCACTAGCCTCAATAGTAAACATATATATCTTTAAACTGTGAATTTAGGCATTTGCCTGGAGTTTCGCTGTACATATAAAGCAGTTAGCTGCTAACTGCTGCTAAGTTCTTCCCTTAATAATCATTTAGGTTATTAACCCTTAAGTTTTTTTTTTTTTTAGTCAGCTTCTTAATGAAGCAAAATTAGTTGCAAAACACACAATTTGGAGAACACCAGCCCTAAATTGTTTCACAGTGACCAGCACAGGGAATGCATATGTTGATGTGAAGGCCTTTTATGAATGGGTTTAGTCATAGGAGTTTAAAATAGAAATGATGACCGTGTATAATGAATCACGGTCACTAACTAGAAGAGCTGTAATCTCTGAATAGACGATGGGGCAAATATAGGCAATTGTCTGTGTGGGAACTCAGTGTGCCATTGATTTTAATCACCAATATAAGGCCATCCGTGTTTAGTCACTGCGCTACATTAACAGCATATTGTATAATGGAAATAAATAGATATTAATAAGATTTAAAAAATTATGATAGTAAAGGATCATAGCTCCCAACTGTCCCTGATTTCGAGGGACTGTCCCTGATTTGAAGCAATGTCCCTATGTCCCTCATTCCCCCTCATTTTGGTCTGATCTATATAGTTGTATATAAAATGCACTTTTTATCTTTCAAAAAGTGTTTCCCAGTGCTAAAGCTTTTATCTAATTTCTAAATTGCTGCATTTGTACATTTTAAAAGCCAGTATAAAGGAATAGTAGTGGTAAAAAAAAGTCTTTGTGGTTTTAATTAACCTTTTTTGGGGTGAATTCTCCTTTAAGGGAGTGTGGCGGGAGGGCTATGCCTACATACATTTGCCAGTAGGTGTCCCTCATTCCCATCTCAAAATGTTGGGAGGTATGAAGGATGAAGGGATAATTCCAGACAGGGCAAAATCACCAGTTAGCCTACATAATTTCAGCTTGTGTTATGAATATAGGTTTTTGCAGGTACTCATGCCATCAGTCTGATTTTAAATTTCAGCTGGCTTAAAGAGGAACTTCACTCTCCTAATTAACTGTAACAATTTTTAATCCTTATGCTGCTAGCATTGGTAAATATATAGGAAAATATATCATATTTACTTGTGTTTTTTCACATTTCTTCGGTTACTTTCCGGTTTCTAGACCTAGACAAATGATGTCATACATCTCAGGAGTCTTCAGGAGGGGAGGAGGGGTTTTCTCAGATAAGCACACCCTCCTGGCTGCATGCCTGAGCTAAGGGCAGATGGATTCCAGGAAGCAAATGCTACATGAATCATCGGCCCTTATTCAAGTTGGCCACAGCCAGAAATGCTAGGGGGTGTTTTTCTAAGTGATTTCTCAGCAAAATAAAGCATAGTGACATAGATGGATAGGTGAGTTTGCTTTGATTATTAAAAATAGATTATCTGCTTGTCGACCGCCTCACATAGGAGTACGGAGGCAAAGCTGCTCTCCTGTGCCAGATCATGTATCTAGTACGCGACCTGGCACTTCTGGGTAGGGGACGCAGATCATTAGTCACAGCACAAGCCGGTCAGCGGATACCGGCCAACGATTGACCTCCAGCACCCACGAGGGTGAAGACAGGACAGAGCTCTGTCAATGTAAACAATACAGAGATCTGTAAGCAGGGGATAAAAACTGGCACTTTCCTTGGTGAAAGCAGCTCACAGTACCCACGTAAATTCTGGTTAGGCACACATTTAACTCTTTGATTGCCTAAGGCATTAACCGCTTCCTTGCCAGTGTCATTAGTACAGTGCCAGTAAATATTTTTAGCACTGATCACTGTATTAGTATCACTGGTTCCTACAAAGCGTCACAAGTGACATTTAGTGTCAGATTGCCCGCCATACTATCGTAGTCCTGCTATAAGTCGCTGATCACCGCTATTACTAGTATAAAAATAAATAAATAAAAGTTAAAGTATATATACACCATAGTTTGTAGACGTTATAACTTTCACACAAACCAATCAATATACGCTTATTGGGATTTTTTTTACCAAAAATATGTAGCAGAATTAAAAATTATTGGATACGTTTTATAGCAGGAAGTAAAAAATACTGTTTTGTTTTTTTCAAAATTTTCATTTTTTTATTTTTTTATTCATAGCGCAAAAAATAAAAATTCCAGAGGTGATCAAATACCACCAAAAGAAAGCTCTAATTGTGTGAAAAAAATTATATAAATTTAATTTGTGTACAGCGTTGTGTGACTGCGCAATTGTCAGTGTAAAAATAGATATCCAACGCAGTGCCGAGTAAAGAGATATCCAACATGCCAACATGTCAAGCCTTAAAATTGCGCGCTCCCCTGAAAAAGCGAAAAACTTCAGTATCCTTTAATTTTTTTTATAGGCAATGCTTTAAAAGCCACTACAGGGAGTGTAGGTGAGTTAAAAATACATCTTCAGCACTGTCCCAGCTCTGTTTTAAAACGGTGCTGGGACTAAAGTAGTTAAAAATCAGAATCCCCAGCAAGTGCCTGGGAATTCAATTTGGATTTTTACCACCTCCCCCTACCCATCCTGGTGCCCTAAAAAAGCTTCCTAAGCAACCTTATGTTGGCGCCAGCCCTGCAAACAAACATTCTCAGCCCCTGCTTATAATTGTTGGCAAAGTGAACGCTAGGAACAGGTATAAGAGGATAGCAATATCTGATTACTAAGGAGTATATTAACAGAGGGTGAAATATAAAATTCACCAGACACTCACCTACAAATCATTCACCTGACTTATTAAACCATGTTCACTTACACATTCAGCTGTTCAAATACGATTTGGCAACTCTCTCCGAGAAGGAAACCCGCATCCAATTCGCAATAGTGTGAACCCAGCCTAATACAGTGATCAGTGATAATACTTTACACTGTCATGCCCCGTACACACGGTCGGACATTGATCGGACATTCCGATAACAAAATCCTAGGATTTTTTCCAACGGATGTTGGCTCAAACTTGTTTTGCGTACACACGGTCGCACAAAGTTGTCGGAATTTCCGATCGCCAAGAACGTGGTGACGTCAACCATGTACGACGAGACTAGAAAAGGCCAGTTCAGAACCAAGTGCAGCACCCTTTGGGCTCCTTTTGCTAATCTCGTGTTAGTAAAAGTTTGGTGAGAGACGATTCTTTTTCAGACTCGTGGTTTTCAGATCGTTTTCTGCTGTTCAGTTTGTGCTTGTGGGTTTGTATCTGCTCTTCAGTGCATGCAAGCAAGCTACGCGTGACTTTGATTAGTCATTGTGTTCTTGTTAGTTCGTTACTGTATTTCAGGTCGCTCTTCACAGGCCTTGCTGTTCTTCAGTGCGTTCTGTTACTTCGTTCTGAGCAGCCGACCGTTTTCTAGCCATGTTGCGTATACGTACTCCTCGTAGAGTTCGTGCTGTGCGGGGGCTTGCTGTTGGGGTTCTGACCTTGACACAAGTCCAGTCCATGAACAGGGTGGGGAGGAGTTCATGGACCAAGAATTGGTTGCTTCAGCGTGACCAGTTCTGTCATATGCCTTTGCTCCGTCAGATCCGTGAGAATAATCCTGATGATTTCAGAACTTTTTCCAGATGACGGACCCCGTATTTTGCCGTTTGTTGGCTTTGCTGACCCCCTATATTAGCAGGCAGGATACCTGCATGAGGCTAGCCTTCACTCCGGAGCAGAGGCTCGTCGCCACCCTGCGGTACTTGGCAACGGGGAGAAGCCTGCAGGACCTCAAGTTCTCGACAGGCATCTCCCCCCAGGCTCTGGGGATCATTATCCCAGAGACCTGTTCTGCCATCATCCAGGTCCTGCAGAAGGAGTATATTAAGGTAAGATTTTTATCCTTTAATATCACATTTTATTGTATATAATGTTTGATAATATATTGTATTCCCTAATTTCCTCATTCCCTAATTACCATGATTGTAATATGTTGTGAATGTCTCCTTTGTCCTCATGTATGCTGGATTTTTATGTAATTTTTTTTTTGTCCTTCATACATATTTGCCTTCACTTACCTCCCCAGCATGGTCTCCTGGCCCTATATTCACCTCATGTAGTCACTTAAAAATGTATTTTATCAGCTCCATAGTAGTGCTTTACCCCAAACAACCCCTAAAATGTTTAGAAATGTGATTTGTGCTTTAAATTCAGGCAGAGTGCCAGAGGCTTTTTTGGGGGGTCCACAAATCATTTCGAACCCTCCC
This sequence comes from Aquarana catesbeiana, assembly GCF_042186555.1. Classification (NCBI taxonomy): domain Eukaryota; kingdom Metazoa; phylum Chordata; class Amphibia; order Anura; family Ranidae; genus Aquarana; species Aquarana catesbeiana. The sequence goes on along the minus strand of NC_133325.1, from coordinate 666,190,182 downwards.
TCCCCCCAACTGCTAAGTCAGCTGATACCAATTCTCTATCTATCCTCAATCATCTATCTGCTGACTTTGCCAAATCCATACACACTATACCCATCTCTTTTGTGGTCAGATGTATGGATGAATTCCCCAAAGCATGTAGTGCAAGGGCCTGCCTGAATACTTTCAAATGGTAATGTTTAAAGTTTTTTTATCCTATTATTATCTTGATAGGTAATAGCAGAATGTCCAAATGTGCTCAAATGTGTACAATGTGTATTTATATCTTTGTATTATGACACTTCTTACCTGTCCAGTGGGCTGTCAATAGTGTAACTAAGGAGGGGCTGTTCAAAGTAATACCCATTATTTAGGCATTCATATCTCAATGAAGTGGAAAGGGTTACCTGTCCAAGAGCCCCCCCCCCTATAATGTTAGAAAGGGCCCAAGAAAGGGGGGGGGGAATATGATAGGTGTAACTTATACTTTGGTGTTTTAAAATTCCCATTAATAAATGTTATCTTGATGTTGGCCAAGAATATTGGTGTCTAATCAGCTTTCCCTGTTTATGTGCAAAATGACACATTTTTTTTTTGGTTTTCCTCAACAGTTTCCTTCCACGCCACAGGAATGGCAGACTGTGGCCTCCCACTTTGCCCAGCGGTGGGACTTTCCTAACTGCGGAGGGGCAATTGATGGGAAACACGTCAACATCGTCCCACCACCCAACTCGGGGTCGTACTATTATAATTATAAAGGGTTCAATAGTATTGTGATGTTGGCGGTGGTGTCGGCTAATTACGAGTTCCTGTATGTGGACGTGGGGAAGAAGGGCCGGATGTCCGATGGTGGAGTCATCGCCCAGACGGAGTTTTACAGGCATCTCCAGAAGTTATGATTGTGATTGATGAAGCAAAAACTTAAACCATGTCCCTTTTTCATACACAGGGAAGTCTCAGCCAGGAGGTGGCCAGGCCAAGCAGGCTGCCTGATATCCAGGTCCCTCCCCTACACCCGCAAAGACAGGCAGGAAAAGGAGTACCCTGGAGGAGGCTGCCATAGGCCTCTTTTGGAAGGCTACAGAGGCCCTGAGAACCCCCCACACTGCGGAGGAGGACTTTGCTTGCATAACTGCCTGCAAAATGCTGCAGATGGAGGAGGGCCAACAACTCCTGTGTGAGTCCTTAATGTTGGAAGCTCTCAATAAGGGGTTGAGGGGCCAAATAACATCTGCTACCCACATTTGTAACCTCACACATGGTCCTCCTCCTCCTCCAGGTCCTACTAGTCCTCCTCCTCCTCCAGGTCCTACTCCTCCTCCTCCTCCTCCAGGTCCTACTCCTCCTCCTGCCACATCTCCAACACCAGAGCCACAACCGGGAAGGAAGCGTGAAAAGAAGACCAGAAAGTGATGACCCTGGGTCCAGTCTGGTCTGGCAAAAGATGCAGCCTCTTGTAGTACCACAGCCTGGGGACACAGATGGCATCTGCTGCTTTCATGATCTCTGGGAATTCTGGACCAGACTGCACTCCCTTAGATATGGACTCCTCAGGCCACCAATTTTGATGTTAAAGAATTGATGTCTGCCCTGGGGGTCCAAGGCTTCACCAATTTCTGCTGTTTATCCAGCATTGCCTTCCTCTTTGTTTGGTTCTGAGCCCTTAATAAAGGATTTTTTGTTTCAATTATACTCTCCTATGTGTTTTTTCCTTCAAAAAGGACAGTTTGTTTGTGAGGATTCAGGTACATTTCTAAAGTACAATGTGAAATTAACAAGGGACACCAACACCAAACAATCTCCTTGAGATTAAATAATATAAGATAATAATGGTGTTGTGGTAACTTGACACACAAAACACACACAAAAATATTATGGAGTAAAACTAAAAATAAAATAAAACAAAGATCAGCCTTGAAAAACATACAAACCTAAAAAAAAAAAAAAAAAAAAAAAAACAGCCTTTAAAAAAAAAAAAAAAAAGAAAAAGAAAACAACCCAAAAATAATTTTGTCAGATGTGACAAATCCAAATATATTGAGGGAGTCTAAAGAAAGAAGTTTGTGAGAAGTCTGTGTGAATATGAGCAGCCAAACTACTTCGTTCTTCTCACAATATAAAGAAGAAGAGAGTGCGCTGTATTAAACCATTTTTTACATTGCACCGTGACGAAAGTGCTGTATCCATTGCGAACGCTAATTTTACCAGACCGAGCTGTTCCGTCTCGGAAATTTCTTCGGAGCATGCGCGGCACTTTGTGCGTCGGAACTGGCTACACACGGTCGGAATTGACGCAATCGGATTTTGTTGTCGGAAAATTTTATAGCCTGCTCTCAAACTTTGTGTGTCGGAAAATCTGATGGAAAATGTCCGATGGAGCACACACAGGGTCAGAATGTCAAAAATCAACGTGGGGGGGGGGGGGGGGGACGCACTCTGTACCCGAAAGAAGCCAGCGACGTACAGGTACGTCTCTGTGCCTATAGGAGCCACCCATCCAGTACAATGTGGGTGGGTGGTCCTAAAGAGGTTAATTGTCACTATTTCCACTTATTCATTATGGAGATCTTCAGTGCTCTTTTGTCTGAGTCGTATTTGCAGAAGATTTTCCTGATTCTTTCATTCTCCCTTTCCAGGTTTTGCCAGTTAGATTTATAAATGTGCCTGGTCCTACCCATCTTTTATACATTGCTCCGTATGTCTCATTTTCTAGATTACTGAAATCACTTTCTCTATTTTACAATCTGAGCTGATGCCATCACATATAATTTAGATCGATTTGCGCAGAGCCTGAAAAACAAGTTTAGTCTATGTGACAGGAGCACAGGCGATCAGTGTGACAGATGACGTAGGAGCCACGTAATGGAGCATTGTGTCTTCCAGAAGTTATTAGCAGCAGGATCTGACTCAAACAGAACTGGGAGTATTACAAGACTGTGTTCCATTCAAAAGATCCAGGCTTGGGATTCATCTGAATATGAATGGGGTTTTCCTTTCATTCCAGAGTGCAGCTATGAATCATGCCACTGAGTGCCTCAGACTAAGCATTCATCCTGCCACAATATTGCTCAAAGCAAACAAGGGTGTTCCAACAAACGAGCAAACGTTATGCTAGCAATTCTATTTATAAAAATGAGTGTTATAATTGCCAGAATTGAAAAGGCCTTTTTTTTTCCTGGTTCATATTTTTTGTTTACATCATCCTTAAAACCAATTATTAAGTGCATAGCTTTTTAGGCTGATGTCAGACAGGCAACTCTACAGCTAAGACAAATCGTCAGCAGCAGGACCACTAAAGAGTCCCTATAGAATCGCTCCCTCCATAGCCAGATGCAGTGATATGTTGCTCTGTCACTGACCTAAAAGCTGCTGAATAGAGATGAGCCGAACACCCCCTGCTTCGGTTTGCGGCAGAACATGCGAACTGACAAAAAGTTTGTGCGAACAAGCGAACACCATTAAAGTGTATGGGACCGAACATGAAAAATCTAAAGGCTAATATGCAAGTTATTGTCATAAAAAGTGTTTGGGGACCTGGGTCCTGCCACAGGGACATGTATCAAAGCAAAAAAAAGTTTTAAAAATGGCCGTTTTTTCGGGACCAGTGATTTTATTAATGCTTAAAGTGAAACAATAAAAGTGAAATATTCCTTTAAATATTGTGCCTGGGGGGTGACTATAGTATGCCTGTAAAGTGGCACATTCTTCCCGTGTTTAGAACAGTCCCTGCAGCAAAATGACATTTCTAAAGGAATAAAAGTAATTTAAAACTGCTTGCGGCTGTAATGTATTGTCAGGTCCCGGCAATATAAATGAAAATCATTGAGAAAAACGGCATGGGTCCCTCCCCCCATCCCCCCCAGCCCATTACCAGGCCCTTTGGGTCTAGTATGGATATTAAGGTGAACCCCGCACCCAAATTAAAAAAAAAAAAAAGGCATGGGGCCCCAGGCCCTATATACGCTGAACAGCAGTATACAGGCAGTCCCCGGGTTATAAACAGGATAGGGACTGTAGGTTTGTTTAAGTGTAGCTCCAGCCAAAAAAATCTATTTTTAAGCTTTTTTGGGTAACATAGGGAAGGGCTATCAACCCTGCAATGCCGCGTACACACGATCATAAATGCCGCCAGTAAAACTCTGATGAGAGCTTTTGGTCGGAAAATGCGACCGTGTGTATGCTCCATCGGACTTTTGCTGGCGGAATTCCAGCCAGCAAAAGATTGAGAGCAGGTTCTCCATTTTTCGGTCGGAAAAAGTCCCTATCCGAAAATGCGATGCGATGCAAAAAATCACGCATGTTCAAAATCAAGTACAAGACTGAAGCGCTTGGTCTGGTAAAACTAGCCTTCGTAATGGAGATAGCACGTTTGTCATGCTGCAAATTATTGGATCTTTTAATGCAGCGGCAGCGCATTCTTTTGTTCTTTATAATACTAGAATAATTAATTTGTTTTGCTGCTGATATTCACACAGAGTTATGACAAACTGATTTCTTTATTATTTCTCTTGATCTCCTGAATAATGTGTGTTTTAAAGTCAGATCTCCTTAATAATGTTTAGAATTTTTTTTATAGTCATTTTTTTTTTTCATCAAGAGCTCCATATTTTTTTTTTTTGGTGTGTCAAGTTTACACTACAACATTTTTATCTTGTATTTTTAAAGCTCAAGGAGGTTGGTTGGTGTCCCTTGTTAATTTGACATTGTATTTTTGAAATGTACCTGCCTACTCACAAACAAACTGTCCTATTAGAATAAAAACACATAGGCAAGTATTTAAAAAAAAAAAAAACAAAATAAAGAGGAAGGCAACGCTGGAGAAACTGCTTGAATTGCGAAGCCTTTGGCCCCCAGGGCAGACATCAACTCTTTGTAAAAAAAAAAAAAAATTGGTAGCCTGAGAAGTCCATATTTAAGGGAGCACAATCTGGTCCGGGACTCCCAGAGATCAGGAACAGCAGCAGATGACATATCTTTCCCCAGGCTGTGGTACTACCACAGCCTGCGTCAGACCAGACTGAACCCAGGCCATCGCTTTCTTGTCTACCCTGCAGCCTTCCATCCACGCTTCCCTGCAGCCTTCCATGGAGGCTGTGGCTCTGGAGGTGGACTTGTAGCAGGAGGAGGATGGGCGAGCGCACATAATTGCATGTTCTCACTAATTTGGCCCTTCAACCCCTTCTGAAGGGCCTGAAAAATAAACTTCTCACACATGAAGCTTTGGCCCTCCTCCATTTGCTGCAATATTTCAGCTACATAGCAGCCATAAGCCTCTTCAGCATCGGGGGGACCCAGTGCTGCATCCTCCACGTTACTCCCCTTCCTGGCCCTTTTTGTTGTAAGGTGGAGGGGAGGCACCTGGGATTGGGTGAGGCTACTGGGCCTGGCCACCTCCTGGCTGACACTTACCCCCGCCTTCTTCTGTGTGCCACATTCCAGAGCCTCATCCTGGCTGAGGTCTTCCTGTGTATGAAAAAGGGACATAGTTTTAGTTTTTGGTTCATCGATCACACACAATTTTCAGCTCATGACTGTTGCAAATTCAATGTTAATAAATAGAAAAGACTATCATTCTGAGCCCAGCATTTTTCATTCTTGTCACAATCATTTTTGCCCCCCCCTTGTCTATTGATATGTAAAACACTTTTTGTTAATTCATTCATTTGTTATCAATAATAACATCTACTTAACAACACTAATTTTCGGACAATAAATATGTTAAAAAATACTATACCTGGCTCCAGCTGGGCTCCTCCACTTCTTTTCAGGATGGAAGGCCCAGGTTGGTCCTTGGAAGCCTCAGCTGGGGTTGAGGGGAGGGTTGAGGGAAGGCTGAATGGAAGTGTAGAAAGTGATTCCCTGGCTTCCATCTGGTCTTCCAGAAACCGCATCCTGTTGTAGTACCACAGACGGGGTACATACACATCCTCTGCTGCTGCTCCTGATCTCATGGAAGCCTGGACCTTATTAAGCTCCTTCCTATACTAGCTTCTCAAGCTACCAATTTTCTTCTCCACAAACTTGATGTCTGCGTCGGGGACCTGCGTCTTCACAAATTGCAGCAGTTTCTCCAGCGATGCTAGCTGATTTATTGCGATATAAGGGGTTTTTAACCTCCCACAAATTTCGCATATCCCTGTATTTGTTGATGAACTGGCCCATGAATTAAGGGTCTTTGAATTGTTTCATATTTGCTGCAAGACAAAACACAAGACAAAAACACTAATATCAGGCTAAACTCTCCTAATCTTATCTCAATATAGGCCTCAATCTCCAATCAGTATAGGCCACTGATGTCCCAAGTTAAAATGTTACTTTTGTTATAACGTTCGGCGCTTCCGGTCCTCCTTCCTACTCACACAGAACGTAGGTATGACACACGCGCGTTAGCTTTATATACACTGCTCATGCATTGCCCGCCCCTGACGATCTTTCTAAAATATTTCCCGCCCCTTCTCTTTCGGCGCAGTGGGAGATGACATGGCGGAGACACAGCAGGTGCGTAATAGCAGTAACAAGGAGGAAATCCCGGAGCCAGAAGCGTCCCGATCCTGCAGGAGAAGATATAAGGCCTCAAATATGTCCTTTGTAGAGATGGTGGACATCTTAAAGAGGGCTGACTATGATGGGAAGTATGGACCTTACCTAAACCCAAATGTGAGAAAGGTCAAGATCATGATTAAAGTTGTGAAGATTCTGCACAGGAATTTTGGGGTACGACGATCCAAGGAGCAATTGAGGAAACACTGGTCAGACTTGAAATTGAGGGAGCAGGATCAGTACAGAAGAATCAAGAAAGTGCTTCTAAAAAGTATTTGTCGTGTGTCCCTATTATTATTATTACTTGCATGCTGCGCCATGCATGTGCTTTTCTTTACTGTTGTACAGTTAAAAATGGCTACTTTCATGTTCGTGGGCCCAGTAATCAGTCGTAGTAAACATCGTTCGTTTGCCAACTAAATACAATGTTTTTGGCAGATACAGGATTCACTACATTTGGTCATGCTAATTTGTATTAAAAGAAGTTTAGGACATTGTTGTCTAGATGTGTTTGTAACTAGAATGAATTGCAAACTTGTTTCAGTGTAATGTAAGGACACTCAGCAGCTGTTTACACATCTGGACTCAGGAGCACTAGTGTGGGAGACAAGAACAAACGTTTTAGGGTGTTCCACACAGGTGCTCCAGTGGATACTAGGGGTTTCTACATTTGTGAAATTTGTCCAAAAAAAGGTAAGTATTGCAGCTTTGTTAAGGGAATAAATCATGTCTTCAACTTGGAACTCTGCCCAAACAGACAATTGTACCCCACTTCGAAGCAATGTTTCACATTCATATTTCTGTCCACAAATATCTGTGTGCTAAGTATACCTTTTGTTTCATTCTCATAGGGGAGAAAAGACTTGGGACATCTGAGGACACCAGGAACCCCCCCCTCTCCTGAAGAAGGACAGAGGACACCACAACCTCAGGATGTGGAGGAAGGAGAGGTGGTTGAAATTGTCACCACAACAGGTGAGTGCCTGAAACCACAGATTCAGGTAATAGATGTACGCCTGCATATTTATAATACATGGTGTGTATTTTTATTTTAGGTGATGTGCATGTTGTGGAAGAACTACTCATTTCACCAGTGACAGTGCACAAAGGCTAATCCAGGACATAATGTTTTGTATTCGGGATTTAGACATCATAAAGGAAAAAAAACAAGGAGATTGAACAAAGAATGAAGAACATGATTGATGTATTAGGAAGAATCTAAATCCAAAAAATATTACACCTTTTTTTCATTAATTTCAGAAAATTTAACTAAAGTTTTAATACAGTTTAAAAGCCAAATTTGGAAGATGCACGCAGTGTGTCAACATGTGCTATCTGCCATCAGGGGATATCAATGTACATGTTTTGTGGGTGCAACCCCTTCCTCGCAACTCTAGTAGGTGGGAGGAAGTGGCTGCACCCCCAAAACACGTCCATTGATCGCCCATGATGGGAGATAGCACATGTTGACATTAGGTATGGGATCAGGAGGGAAGTCCCCATTTTGACTCACAATTTGTGTGCATCTTCTAAATTTGGCTTTTACAGGGGTGACATCACTCCATCTGATGAAGGCAAGATCAACACATTTTTGGCACTATAATGTCTGATATTGCCTTAATTTTTTCTATGTTGAACTTTGTAAATTCCTGAGTTGTGTATGTTATGTTTGGAAACATGCCTGTTTATGTACAAAAAAAACATTTTCAAGGTAAAACTTTATAAAACCAAGATGTTATTTTTTTTACCAAAAAATGTTTTACAATGCACATGTGAATGTGCACGGAGTAAAAGGTTTTATACTCAAAAATGTGTGGCTTCTTCTTTCAATGCTCAATACCAGTTTTTGTATACAGTGACAATGGGTGTTATTTAAATAATGGAAAAACCACTTGGCACTACAAGTGCACTAGGAGAACCTACGAGACAGATAAATGAAACACAAGCAGTAAATCAAATTCAATATTTTATCATATCAATTTTTTTTTTATTTGGAAAATATTTAAAAATGTGCTGGCATAGCAATGGCCCCCCTACCCGTAAAATAATCCACATATTTTTGACGCACTTCACGGGCGCTTTGGGGGGCAAGCCGGGACGGCCAGCTTCCAAGGCCGTTATTGTCATTTCATGAAGTCCGGCCTCAGGCCCAACTGAGGCTACATAACTAGTAGCATTTCGCTATAAAAAGTTGTGCAGTATGCAGCATGATAACACGATGTGGTTAAGTTTGTACTCCGCCATATTTATTGCCGTTAGAAATAGGCAGAACCAGCTGGCCATTATCCCAAAGGTATAATCCACCACTCTTCTGGCTCTGGCCAGCCAGTAATTGAAAAACCTCTTCTCCGGTGTAAGGGTCCTCTGGGGGAATGGCATCATCATGTGATCACCCAGACCAAATGCTTCATCAGCGATAAAAACAAATGAGAGTCCTTCGATGTTTTTCTCCGCAGGTGGCAATCCCAAGCCACAACACTGGAGACGTCGGTAGAACTCCGTCTGGCAAAGACTCCACCATCTGACATGCGGCCATTCTTCCCCACGTCCACATAGAGAAACTCATATGTCGCCGACACCACCGCCATTAACATGACACTATGAAACCCCTTATAATTAAAATAGTATGACCCCGAATGGGGTGGTGGGACAATGTGGATGTGCTCCCCATCGATTGCCCTCCACAGTTGGGAAAGTCCCAACGGTTGGCAAACTGGAATGCCACAGTCTGCAATTCCTGTGGCGTTGAAGGAAACTGTGGACTAAAAACATTAAAAAAAAAATTAGTACTTTTGCACGTAACATTGCAAGCAGATTATACACAAACATTCTTGGCCAACATCAGTATAACATTTATTTTAAGGAGTATTTAAAGACAAAAATATATGGTCGACTTATCAGATTACTCACCCCCTCTGATTGCCCATTGTAAAAATTTTAGGGGAGGGGGGAGTGTTCTAAATGAGTTTGGGAGCCAAAAAAAAGCCTCTGGCACTCTGCATGAAATTAAGGACAACAATAACATTTTTACACGTTTTGGGAGGTGTGACAAAATACATTGTTAAGTGACTAGGCTATAGGTGTGTATGGGCCCAGGATAGCATGCTGGGGAGGTTAGTGAAGGCAAATATGCATGTAGGCCAAAAAAGGAGCATTAAAAACTTCCAGTATGCATGAGGACGAAGAGGACATTCACAGCATATTACAATCATGGTAATTAGGGAATGATGAAAGAAATACAATACATTAGCAAACATTAAATACATAGAATGTGATGTTGAAGGAGAAAACTTACCCTAATATAGTCCTTCTGCAGGACCTGTATGATGGCAGAACAGGTCTCTGGGATAATGATCCCCAGAGCCTGAGAGGAGATGCCTGTAGAGAACTTGAGGTCCTGTAGACTTCTCCCTGTCGCCTTTACCGCAACGTGGCGACTAGCCTCTGCTCCGGAGTGATGGCTTGCTGCATGCAGGTGTCCTGCTTCGTAATATAAGGGGACAGCAAAGCCAACAGATGGTGAAAAACAGGGTCCGTCATCCAGAGAAGATTCCTGAAATCATCAGGGTTATTCTCCTGGATCTCACACAGCAAAGGCATATGAGAGAATTGGTCATGCTGAAGCAACCAATTCTTGGTCCATGAACTCCTCCCCACCCTGTTCATGGACTGGGCTTGGGTTAAAGCAAGAACCCCAACACCAAGCCCCCGCATAGCACGAACTCTACGACGAGCGTGTACCCGCAACATGGCTTCACAACGGTCGGCTGGTCAGAACGAACTAACAGAACGCACTGAAGAACAGCAAGGCCTGTGAAGAGCAAGCTGAAAATCAGAAATGAGCGGACAAGAACACACTGGAAAAAAAAAGAAATGAACTGACTACATGCACTGAAAACCAGATACAAACCCACAAGCACAAACTGAAGAGCAGTAACGGACTGAAAAGCACGAGGCTGAAAAGTGCGAATCGTCTCTCACCAAACTTCTACTAACACGAGATAAACACGAAATTAGCAGAAGGAGCCCAAAGGGTGGCGCAGTGGCTATTGAACTTCCTTTTTATAGTGCCATCGTACGTGTTGTACATCACGGCGTTCTTGATGGTCGGATATTGGTGTGACCGTGTGTATGCAAGACAAGCTTGAGCGGAATCCCTTCGGAAAAACCATCATAGCTTTCCGATCCGAATATTCCAATCGTGTGTACGCGGCATTACATTTGTTTGCTGTCTGTGCCCCTGTTCATAAGAATTCACCTCACTTTCTGTCCCAAAGACAATTGGATTTTGAAAATTTTGGGTTATTAGGGAAACAAGGATTGGTGATAAAGCATCAGTGGAGACACCTTTTTCCCATATTAACTCTTACAGGAGAGAATTTCCCATCCTAGGGGTAGATTTCCTCTCACTTCCTGTTGTCTCCCTCCGTTTGTAAGTAGGAGTTGTTTGTAAGTCGGATGTTTGAAAATAGGGGACCACCTGTATATACTATACAGCCTGCCCTATATATACTCTGTGGAAAATTGGGCCTTAGGTGGTGGTACCAGAACACTGTAAGCCCTCACAGTTACTCTTGGTGGGTGCTGGAACAGGCCCTGCTGTGAAATATTATATCAATAATTATAATTACATGCCCCTGCTAAACAGGGGCAGAAAAATTGGGCCTTTGGTGGTGGTGCCACAACACTGTAAGCCCTCGGTTATTCTTGGTGGGCGCAGAAATGGGCCCTGCTGTGAAATAATATATCAAGAATTGTAATTACATGCCACTGTTAAACAGGGGCAGAAAAATTGGGCCTTTGGTGGTGGTGGTGGTGCCACAACACTGTAAGCCCTCACAGTTACTCTTGGTGGGTGCAGGAACAGGCCCTACTGTGAAATATTAGATCAAAAATTGTAATTACACGCCCCTGTAAAACAGGGGCAGAAAAATTGGGCCTTAGGCAGTGGTGGTGCCACAACACTGTAACCCCTCACAGATTCTCTTGTTGAGCGCAGGAACGCAGGGTTCTGTGCTGGGACCAATCCCATTTAATTTGTTCATAAATGACCTGGAGGATGGGATAAACAGTTCAATTTCTGTATTTGCAGACGATACTAAGCTAAGCAGGGCTATAACTTCTCCGCACGATGTGGAAACCTTGCAAAAAGATCTGAACAAATTAATGGGGTGGGCAACTACATGGCAAATGAGGTTCAATGTAGAAAAATGTAAAATAATGCATTTGGGTGGCAAAAATATGAATGCAATCTATACACGGGGGAGAACATTTGGGGGAACCTAGGATGGAAAAGGACCTGGGGGTCCTAGTAGATGATAGGCTTAGCAATGGCATGCAATGCCAAGCTGCTGCTAACAAAGCAAACAGAATATTGGCATGCATTAAAAAGGGGATCAACTCCAGAGATAAAATGATAATTCTCCCGCTCTACAAGACTCTGGTCCGGCCACACCTAGAGTATGCTGTCCAGTTCTGGGCACCAGTCCTCAGGAAGGATGTACTGCAAATGGAGCGAGTACAAAGAAGGGCAACAAAGCTAATAAAGGGTCTGGAGGATCTTAGTTATGAGGAAAAGTTGCGAGCACTGAACTTATTCTCTCTGGAGAAGAGACTCTTGAGAGGGGATATGATTTCAATATACAAATACAGTACTGGTGACCCCACAATAGGAATAAAACTTTTTCGCAGAAGAGAGTTTAACAAGACTCGTGGCCACTCATTAAAATTAGAAGAAAAGAGGTTTAACCTTAAACTATGTAGAGGGTTCTTTACTGTAAGAGCAGCAAGGATGTGGAATTCCCTTCCACAGGCGGTGGTCTCAGCGGGGAGCATCGATAGTTTCTTGAAGCTATTAGATAAGCACCTGAATGACCGCAACATGCAACAGGGATATACAATGTAATACTGACACATAATCACACATAGGTTGGACTTGATGGACTTGTGTCTTTTTTCAACCTCACCTACTATGTAATTATGTAACTATGGAACGAGCCCTGCTGTGAAATATTAGAGCAATAATTGTAATTACATGCCCCTGTTAAACAGGGGCAGAAAAATTGGGCCTTAGGCAGTGGTGGTGGTGCCACAACACTGCAACCCCTCACAGATACTCTTGTTGAGCGCAGGAACAAGCCCTGCTATGAAATATTTGATCAAAAATTGTAATTACACTCCCCTGTTAAACAGGGGAAGAAAAATTGGGCTTTAGGCAGTGGTGGTGCTGCCCTGAACCAAAAATATTCTTATGCCCAGTACACACGGTCGGACATTGATCGGACATTCCGACAACAAAATCCTAGGATTTTTTCCGATGGATGTTGGCTCAAACTTGTCTTGCATACACACGGTCACACAAAGTTGTCGGAAAATCCGATCATTCTGAACGCGGTGACGTAAAACACGTACGTCGGGACTATAAACAGGGCAGTAGCCAATAGCTTTCATCTCTTTATTTATTCTGAGCATGCGTGGCACTGCGTTTAGAACGATCGGATTTTCCGACAGCTTTGTGTGACCGTGTGTATGCAAGACAAGTTTGAGCCAACATGGATTTTGTTGTCAGGATGTCCGATCAATGTCCGACCGTGTGTACAGGGCATTAGAAGCTATCATCATGAAGATTGAGGAGGAATAGGCTAGTCACTCAGCATAATAGGATAGTCACTCAGCATAGGCAGTCTTCAAGGGATCCCACATCCATAGAAAAATCAATCGGTTACATCAGCATCAGGTGCTTGGTAGCTGGTGATCCAAGACTGATTAATTTTTATGAATGTGAGTCGATCAACAGAGTCTGCGGACAGGCGCACTCTGTGATCGGTTACAAATCCTCCAGCAGCACTGAATGTGCTTTCAGAAAGAACGCTGGATGCAGGTCAGGCCAGTAGCTCAATTGCATATTGAGCAAGCTCTGACCAGTGGTCCATCCTCAAGACCCAGTAACCCAGTGGATGTTCTGTTGGAAAGGTCTCCAAGTCTGATCTTGCCCCTATATATTCCTGCACCATGTAATTCAGACGCTGGCAATGGTTGCTGGAACCTATCAGACCTTGGCGCTGAGGGCTGAAGAATTGTCTGAAAGCATTGGTCAATGCCCTGTCCATTATTCCATGAAGCGTGTGCTCCAAAAGGAAGACAAGAGGGACAGTATCACTGATGCATGCACTGTCACTGCTCACCATCCTCGTGGCCTCCTCAAATGGTGACAGGACAGTGCATGCATCCTTGATCAGTAGCCACTGGTGTGGCAAAAAAAAGCCAAGCTCCCCTGACCCTATCCTGGTGCCATACTCACACAGGTACTCATTGATGGCCCTCTGCTGCATGTGCAGCTGCTGCAGCATTGCCAACGTTGAGTTCCACCTGGTGAGCATGTCACAAATGAAGCGGTTTTGGGCAGGTTGCATTCCCTTTGAAGGTCAGCCAGCCGAGCACTGGCATTATATGACCGGCTGAAATGACCACAGACTTTCCTGGCCTGCCTCAGGAGATCCTGTAAGCCCGGGTACCTGCTCAAGAATCGCTGCACCACCACATTCAGGACATGAGCCAAACAGGGAACATGGGTCAAGTGTCCCTGTCAGAGGGCGGAGAGGAGGTTGGTGCCATTGTCACATACAACCATTCCTGGCTGAAGCTGACGTGGTGTCAACCACCTCTAAGCCTGCAGAGCCTGCAGAGCTGACAGAATCTCTGTCCCAGTGTGGCTCCTGTCCCCTAAGCAGACCAACTCAAGCACCGCATGACATCTTTTTGCCTGAGTACTTGCGTAGCCCCTTGAATGCCTACGGAGCACCGCTGGTTCAAAGAACAAATCTGCAGAGGAAGAGGCCATAGAGGAAGAAGAAGAGGAGGGGGTGGAGGAGAGAGCTGTGGCAGAATCACCACTAGCATTTTGGAGGCGTGGAGGTGGAACAAGCTCCAACAATACTGAACCCTGTCCTGCATCTTTCCCAGCTGCCAGCAGAGTTACCCAGTACGCCGTGAAAGAAAGGTAACATCTCTGTCCATGCCTGCTGGACCATGAGTCAGCGGTAATATTCACCTTACTGCTGACCGTCCTGTCCAACGAGGCCAAGACATTTCCGTCCACATGCTGGCAGGGAGCTGGAATGACCTTCCGTAAAAAGAAATGGCGTTTGGGAACCTGCCACTGAGGCACTGCACATTCCACAAATTCATGAAAGGGGGTGGAGTCTGAAAAACCAGCTGAAAAGGCAGCAGTTGCAGTGCTAGCAATTTGGCCAAGCTAGCATTCAGACGCTCAGCATGTGAATGGCTGGGACCGAATTTCTTTAGACGGTTTAGCAACTGGGGTAGAGAAATTTGCCTGCTAAAATCGGATGCTGGTGTACCGCTAGCAGTTTGGCCGCAAGTACTTGGGACACCTATTTCTATACCTTCATTCCTCTCAGTGCAGGTTTCTGAGAGGACTTAAAGTATAGTGGGGTTGGAGATCCCAACTGATGAGGAGCAAGGAGAGGTCTGCCTTATTCCTTGATGTGGGTCTTTTAAGTGCTGTTGCCAACGGACTGCATGGGAAGTCGTAATATGTCTGGTCAAGCATGTAGTGCCCAAACGGCTGCTGTTTTGGCCACATTTGACACGCTTCAGACATATGTTGCAAACAGCAACGGTGCGATCTGCTGCACACCTGTCAAAAAAGGCCCACACCAAAGAACTTTTCAAAATATGCGCCCTGCACCTGCTTAGCTCTGCGGTGTGATACAATAGCGTGGCTGCCCTTAAGCTGCCCCCTGGAGGGCATCCTGCCTCGTTGTGATGTGCCTCCTCCTACTCCTCTCTTCTATTAGGCACCCAAGTAGAGTCAGTGACCTCATCATCCCCTCCCTCCTTGTCACTGGAGCAAACTTGGCAGTTTGCTGCAGCTGGGGGAACATGACTGACAGTTTCTTGTCCTTCTTGGGCACCCCCTCTCTCTAGGCTCACATTACTCCCTTCCTCAACCTGGGTACCATCATTGGAGCCTTCAAATCACTGCGCATCCTCCTACAGCATGTACCCGACACTGTGGTCGAATAGTTTGGGGGACTTTTCCGTGCATAATGGTGGTGCTAGGGAAGGAGTGACATGTTGACATGGAGCCGATGGAATAGGCCTCTTTGGCAGCTGCATTGGCAGCTGCATTGGCAGGCAAACTACTCTGAGCCTGGGTGACAGAGGATGAGGAGGATGAGGATGGCTTTGTTATCCATTCCACCAACTCTTCTGCATGTTGTGGCTCAATAACACGGCCAGCTGCAGAAAAAAAGGACAAGCGTGCCCCACAACCACATGCTGAGGATGCACCGTGTCCACAACCAGCACTGTTGACTGCAGACACAGAGCCTGCTTGCCCTCTTTTAGTGGCCTGTGAGCGTCTGCCTCTCCTTGGTGGCCTTCCGGACATGCTGTAAATTTTGTTTAGCAAAACCACACTACACTGTATTGTGTAGTAGCAACTACACTAGGGGTGCACGGTACTGTGTACACCACCAGAAGTGTAATAGCAACTATGGGTGTACTGTATTGTGTACAGTGTACACCACCAGAAAAGTAGTAGCAACTGCACTATGGGTGCATGGTACTGTATACACCACCAGAAGTGTAATAGCAACTATGGGTGCACTGTATTGTCTACTGTGTACACCACCAGAAAAGTAATAGCAACTGCACTATGGGTGCACGGTACTGTGTACACCACCATAAGTCTAATGGCAACTATGGGTGCACTGTATTGTGTACTGTGTACACCACCAGAAAAGTAGTAGCAACTGCACTATGGGTGCACGGTACTGTGTACACCACCAGAAGTGTAACAACTATGGGTGCACTGTATTGTGTACTGTGTACACCACCAGAAAAGTAGTAGCAACTGTACTGGGGGTGCAGGGTATTGTGTACACCACCAGAAGTCTAATAGCAACTATGGGTGCACTGTATTGTGTACTATGTACACCACCAGAAATGTAGTAGCAACTGCACTATGGGTGCACAGTACTGTGTACACCACCAGAAGTCTAATAACTATGGGTGCACTGTATTGTGTACACCGCCAGAAAAGTAGTAGCAACTGTACTAGGGGTACATGGTACTGTGTACACCACCAGAAGTCTAATAGCAACTATGGGTGCACTGTATGGTGTACTGTGTACACCACCAGAAAAGTAGTAGCAACTGCACTATGGGTGCACGGTACTGTGTACACCACCAGAAGTCTAATAGCAACTATGGGTGCACTGTAATGTGTACGGTGTACACCACCAGAAAAGTAGTAGCAACTGCACTATGGGTGCACGGTACTGTGTGCACCAACAGCAGTGTAATAACAACTATGGGTGCACTGTATTGTGTACTGTGTACACCACCAGAAAAGTAGTAGCAACTGCACTATGGGTGCACGGTACTACTGTGTACTGTGTACACCGCCTGAAGTATATTATAAAAAGTACACCAGGAATAGCCTGGAGTCAGATATAGTCTACTCTGGATGCAGTGTGTATATATATATATATATATATATATATATACACACACACACACACACACACACACGAGACTGACTGTATATATAATTATATATACATATATATATATATATATATATATATATATATATATATATATATATTTATTTATTTAATACACTGCAGCTAACTGAATAACCTGCCTGCCTGAAGTATATTAGAAAAAGTACACCAGGAATGGCCTGCAGTCAGATATAGGCTTGGCTACACTGGATGTAGTTATAGTGTATTGTGATAGTGTATTGTGATATGGGACAAGTCGCTTTTCAGAGGAACTCTATACTTTAATTTCAGCATACAGTGAAGGCTCATCTCTGAGTCGAGGAACTTTCCTAATGTTAGACGTTTCACATGAACACAGTCCCCACCTGGTCCCAGGCATTGAAGAGCGTGCTCCGTGCAAGAGTTACCTCATGTGTATGGGTAGACCCTGCCCACAAGCCTATAAACTCCCCTGTCATGGTTGAATGGCAACATAGCCTGACAGGCAAAGCCCCTTACATTCCTTTTGACTTATCACTATGAAGGGCAGCGTCACTGACCAATAGGAATGTGCAGGAATTAGGAAGGGACAGGATATGCAACATTTTTCATATGGTTGGTTTCACTATCACCCTTTGTAGCCAGGTTATGCAGGGAATTAGGTAGACCTCTAAATAGACATGTAAAATTGGCTATATGACTAGAAAGCTATTACCCAGGGATATCCACCCATTCCTCCTTGCTTGATTGAGGAGTACTGAGGGAGCCCTGAATGCTGGTGCATTAATATGCAAATTTTGAAATGCCACTGTTGCCCTGCCTTCTCTTGCACATTCAAGTTGACCAATGAGACCAACCATCACAGTAATTGGCCAACTGGATGGTGCAGTGGTCAATTCTTGACACAGCTTGCAAAAATTGAAATGAGCATATTAGAATTAGGGCTCTTTAGTAGAAGTATATAGATGGCAGAGGCTTCTGTGAGCAACTTAAAGTAAACCTGACCTATCAAAAGCTAACAATGAGTGCTGAAGTGGAGGTATCGGTGTTGTCCTTCAAACAAAGCAATGTGTCTCTGTTGATTCTAAGGCCCAGGTTATACATAGATCTTTGACTTCTGCCCAAACTGGGATTAAACTCTGTTCCCTGTCATTTAGAAATCAATTTACAAGGCTTCTGCGTTTCATAGAAGTCCTGACCAAGACATTTTTTTGATTAGTTAGGCTTGTGCTGATTGTGCAGGACTAAAGCTACACAAAAGAGGATCAATGAATAGGTTACATATGAGTTATATGGTTAAAGGGCTCTCCATAAATGATGGTGCTACGATGAGTTTCCCCCACCCTCTTTTTCACACCATTAATAGACTTACAGGCATCTCATATAAGCCTATTTAAACAGCCTTAAAAGTTAGGCAAGGACCAGGAAAACAGGTTAGTGGTCTGCATTGAAGAGGTGATGGTAGCAAAAGTCCTCTGGGCACCTACAGGCTCCAGTGATAAAGATCTGGCACTGTAGTCACTTGAAATATGTTTATGACAACTGTTTTCCCTTCCAAAATATTGATCCTGTTCAGCCATTTGTGTGATTCCTACAGCGTGGGTACACATTTATAACTAGTAAATATGGATATAATTATGGATGACACAACTATTTTGGGTCTGCAGCTCTTCAGTTTCATGTGTTTCTACTCATTACACTATGAATATAAATCACTGTACTGTTAATATTCTCCATTTGCTTCCCCCTTCCTGTAGTTCTGCCTAAACACTTCACCTTTCCACCTCTAGAGCCTGAAACTTGTTAGAATGACAGCACTGCAGAATCTGTCAGATAATCACTTGCATATCTGATCTTGAATCTGCAGTTATTGCTCAAATCTTTCCTTCAATGTTCCACAGAGAACAATTTAAATGCGAACTGTATCTAAAGAGAGAGTAGCATGCTTTTAAGATTTATAGATGGTAATTAGGAACTTCATCTGGATCAAGTGAAGGGAAGTGTTAACCCCTTCTTACTCAGCATGGGTGATCTTTGTGGCATACCACAGTTCCTTAGCATGGGCTGAGGTTTCCCATGCTTGACAATGAAGAACAAAGAGACATCACTCCTTCAGGACACCCTGGGCCAAGCCCAAGCTGCTCTAACCACAACTCAGACCATCCCTCCAGCCAGCTATATCTGCTGACTATTGTCCCTGCTCATCTTTGAGCACAGGTCCTTGTCAAGGAGTTGTCCCCCATTGGTACAGAATGGTTAAAGTCTACACCAGGCCACTTTTCATAGACTAATAATTTTACTGAAGGACAGTGGCAGAACGTTCAGTCATACAGGGTTATGATTGCACATTCCTTAACCGCTTCAGCCACGGAAGGATTTACCCCCTTCCTGACCAGAGCACTTTTTGCGATTCGGCACTGCGTCGCTTTAACTGACAATTTCGCGGTCGTGTGACGCTGTACCCAAACAAAATTGACATCTTTTTTTTCTCACAAATAGAGCTTTCTTTTGGTGGTATTTGATCGCCTCTGCGGTTTTTATTTTTTGCGCTATAAACAAAAAAAGAGCGACAATTTAAAAAAAAAAAAAACGCATTATTTTTTACTTTTTGCTATAATAAATATCCCCCAAAAATATATAACAGAACTATTTTTTTTCCTCAGTTTAGGCCAATATGTATTCTTCTACATATTTTTGGTAAAAAAAAATCGCAATAAGCGTATATTGATTGGTTTGCGCAAAAGTTATAGCATCTACAAAATAGGGAATAGATTTATAGCATTTTTATTTATTTATTTATTTTTTACTAGTAATGGCAGCGATCTGCGATTTTTAGCATGACTGCGACATTATGGTGGACACATCGGACAATTTTGACACATTGTTGGAACCACTGGCATTAATACAGCGATCAGTGCGATTAAAAATGCATTGATTACTGTAAAAATGTCACTGGCAGCGAAGGGGTTAACACTAAGGGGCGGTGAAGCGGTTAACTATGTTCCCTGGGAGGTGATTCTAACTGAAGGGGGAGGGACTAACTACAGGAAGTGACAGATCGTGGTTCCTAGCTAATAGGAACACACGATCTGTCACTCCTGTCAGAACAGGGAAGTGTGTGTTTACACACACTCGTCCCTGTTCTGTGTCTCCTGGTCACAATCGCTCGTGGCCGGCGGTCATCGCGACCGGCGGCCACGAGCATCAGCACCCCCGCTCTGCAGCGGAGGCGCGCGTCTGCTATCTGGACCTCGCGAGATCACGTTCAGTAACGTGATTTTGCGCAGGGGAGCCAGCCTGCCGCAGTAAAACTTCGGCGGCTGGTCCGGGAGCGGTTAAACAGGTTAAGGAAGTACTTAACAAGTGGAGGGAGAGGTAGACCTATTCCCATACAGATGGTAGAACAGTACCCTGGCATTTCTCAAGCCAAGGGATGTTACAAGTTGTACCTTCCCAATTTGGGAGCAGCCTTTCGCTTAGTTATAAAACCTTTCCTTCAATGTGTTTCAGAGAGTGCTTTTACCTGAAGGGAAGCTCATGATGAGCTGTCATTATATCATCCTTGCTGGAAAAGTACAGACAACAAAAGAATCAATCCACTACTTCCCATGCATTGGCAAGTTTTCCAATAACCAACCCAGGGAGCCTCCCCCATTTTATATAACCTGTAACGCTAAAAGGCAGGAAGCCCAATTGGGAAAATTATTCTTAAAGGGATTACAGCTGGTTACAGCTTAGTTTTGCTTGTCACTCGCCAAAGGGTCTGATGATTATGCTACCAGTGGAGATAGATTGCACTCTTAAGCTCCATACGCACTATCAGATTTTCTGCTGATTTTTGTCTTTAGATTTACCAAAACCATATAATATGAGGTCAAACCTTTAGGAGTGTCAATTTGTATGCAATCAGGCAGGCCCTTGCACTACATGGTTTTGGTAAATCTGAAGACAAAAATCAGCAGAAAATCTGATAGTGTGTATGGGGCTATATTTAATGTAAATGTGCTAGCAGTATTGGGGTTGATTTAATAAAACTGAAGAGTGCAAAATCTGGTGCAGCTCTGCATAGAAACCAATCAGCTTCCAGTTTTTTTTTTTTTGTCAAAGCTTAATTGAACAAGCTGAAGTTACAAGCTGACTGACTACCATGCACAGTTGCACCAGATTTAGCACTCTCCAGGGTTAGTAAATCAACCTTATTGAATAATTTTAAATAACTATATAACCGTCAGCTCTCAACTGAACTGTCAAGCCATCAAAGGTGAGTTTAGTTTCACTATAAAGCAGAACTAAAGTTAAAAAATAAAAAAAATGTGAACAGGCAGGTCCTTATTGCACAAGAAACATGCATTGTCTTTTCTGCAATAAAATACACCTACTGTACCTGCCTGTTCGCAGTCCCCTGTAGAATGTACACTGAGCTGCGCATGTACAACTCAGTTTGCATTCCAGCACACTGCCTGTGTGTCAGGATGACTGCATTCCTGCACATGCATAGGAGTGAAGTCATCCCACACTGACCAATCAAGACGGCTGAAGACCAGCACTTGGAAGAAGCCATGGAGAAGTTGCCAGCACTGGTGAGGGATTTTGCAGGTGTCGGACTGTTGGAACTAAGGTAAGTATTTTTACCTTTAGTTCCATTTTAAGGCCTCTGTCAATGGGCTTCAGGCTTGTGTCAATGACATCACTTTGACATCAATTTGAGATGTTTCTGAAATCATTCAGAATTCATTGACAGATACATCTGACCTGCAGTTAACCTCTTTCTGACCTACATTTGACCTGCTTTAAGTGGTTTGTGCATTTCCATGAAAAATGGCAAAATGCTGGGCTGAACCCAAAAAAATATATATAAAACACCAAAAGCAGCTGACACACCGAAACCAAGTCCACTGAAAATACAAATACATAAAGTGCAGCGCTAGAAACATCCAACGTGTATTACATATACGTGTGAGAAATGTGTAATACAATAAATATGTAAATGGTGTGCTAAAAAAGCCGTGGAGGCTCAACGAGAGTCTCCTACAAGATCCGGAGGTGGTGGCCGATGTGGTGAGGGAAATAACACATTATTTCCACACCAACGACACTACGGACAGTGACATAGGTCTGGTGTGGGAAGCTCACAAGGCGGTGATCCGTGGTATCCTTATAAAACATGGGGCGCGACTTAAAAAGTTACGGACTGAGCAAATGACCACACTACTTAACAAATTACAGCAGCTAGAAGCCACACACAAACAAACCCAAACCAGACAATTAAGAGTTGAACTTGACACAATACGTACACAGATTACAGACCTGCTCCACTATAAAGCTAAGGCGGCACTCCAAATTTCCTGGACAAAAGTGTACGAACCTGGAAATAAATGTGGTAGACTGTTAGCACAATCTCTACGAGCTCAAAAGATAGCATCCTATATACCATATGTGAATTCCCCGGCTGGCCAAAAAATGTCTTTACCCCAACAAATTACGGCAGAATTCAGGTCTTACTACGAGAAGTTATATAACCTATACACGACACAACCGACACCAGAACAGGTGACTGAGTACTTAACCTCCTCCCTGATGCCCACCTTACCAGCTGAAGCTCGAAACCTGTTAGAAGAACCAATTACGTTGCCTGAGGTGCAACGGGCAATAGGTAACGCCAAGCCAGGTAAAGCCCCAGGTCCAGATGGCCTGACAATTCAGCACTACAAAGCCCTTCTACCATCCTTAGGAAGCCACTTGATAAAGCTGTTTAATAACCTTGGAGAGGGAGGTTGGTTCCATAGCTCCACGTTGCAAGCCCAAATATCGATCATTCCTAAAGAAGGGAAGGATCTGACCCAATGTGGGAGCTACCGTCCAATCTCCTTACTCAACACCGATCTCAAGTTGTTTACCAAAATAATTGCCTCCAGACTGCAGCAGTATCTTCCCCACTTCATACACTTAGACCAAGTGGGTTTTGTACCAACCAGGGAAGCCAGGGACAACACCACCAAAGTCCTGAATCTGCTTTACATGGCCAATCTCACAAAAAAACCCAGTGTCTTTATAAGCACCGACGCTGAGAAAGCGTTCGATCGTGTGAATTGTCCTTTTATGTTCGAAACGCTTAAGCACATGGGGATAGGTAACAACATGATGAGATGGATAATGGCAGCCTACACAACCCCGACAGCTAGAGTTAGGGCCAATGGAGTGACATCAGACCTATTCCCCATTACAAATGAGACGAGGCAGAGGTGTCCTCTCTCACCCCTCCTCTTTGCACTATCCCTCGAACCCTTTCTATATCATGTTAGACTGAACCCAAATATTTCGGAATACAGTTAACCACACTCAAAATAAGGTGTCCACTTATGCAGACGACCTTATGTTCTCAATCACGCAACCAACGATATCCCTACCTAATCTCCTACGGGAATTTGATTTATACGGAACCTTTTCTAATCTGAAAATCAACCTGACTGAAGTCAGAGGCGATGAGTGTAGGAATATCACGATCACAGCTGTTGCATCTCCAATCCAGCTTTAACCTGAAATGGACAAATACATCCCTGAAATATTTGGGTACACGAATCCCCCAAACATTCTCAAAACTTTATGACTTAAACTTCCCACCACTACTGCAATCGGTCAAAGAACTACTGCACAATTGGAGCTTAGGTCTACACTCCTGGTTAGGGCGCTGCAACATATTAAAAATGTCTATACTTCCAAAATTCCTCCAAAATCTTATGCAAGCTTTGCCAATTAAAATACCTGCAGCCTATTTTAAGAAGCTACAGACAACGTTAACGGAGTTTGTATGGGCCAAAAAAAGACCACGACTTACAAACAATTTACTGGTTCTCCCCAAACAATCTGGTGGCCTTGCTCTACCAGATGTCCGTGCCTACTATCAGGCAGTACATTTGGGGAGACTGATAGATTGGTGTCGTCATCAAGACACCAAACTATGGACCCAACTAGAGCAAACTCAAAGTAAAGTCCCCCTCCGGAGAGCCGCGTGGTGCTACCCGGCCCTACCGGCGGAGATCAGGCGCCATCCACTGATAGGGAATACGTTACAAATTTGCGCCAGGCTTCTATCTCGGCCAAGTTTGTCCTCCTCAAACTCCCCCCTATATCCAATATTAGGAAATCCGCTGTTCGCGCCGGGTATGCGGGATGTGGTCTTTGGGAGCCTGGGTGAGGCGGGTATGCACCAGGCCTCCCATTTTAGCTCTGGAGGGTGCTGGAAAACAACTGCAGAACTCTCTGATCCTGCGGGCCCGTTTCGCCTGGACTTCCTGAGATCGCTGCAGCTAAATCATTTCCTTAGCTCCCTACAACCACCCCGGAGTAGTAACCAACTAGTTGACTACACTAGAAGACCTATGCTCGACCTCGGGGATACTGCCACACACGCTCTCCCAGACCTACAAACTCTTAAATACTCCTCCAATAGGCTTTATACCGCCGGGCTTACTGAAATGGGAAAGAGAATTAGGCTGTAGTTTCAACAAGACCAAGAAGCAACAAATCCTTAGATTCACACACAAATCTTCTATATGCGCCAAAACTCAGGAGACAAATTACAAAATTTTATCGCGATGGTACAGAACCCCTGTGCTGTTAAACAAATTCTTCCCGATAATATCTGACCTCTGTTGGCATTGCCAGACAGAAAAAGGGACATTATTACATATTTTTTGGGCATGTCCTAGACTGACGAATTTTTGGCAAACTATATGGAAGACGATACAGAACTTCACAGATCACAACATCACTGACGACCCAGCTTTCTTCCTCTTACATGCTTCAAGCATACCCACAAAGACATACAAAAGCTCAGTGATCCGACACCTTCTGGACGCAGCTAAGGCATTGGAAATCCACTGCTCCACCAACCATAGATTTATGGATCAAAAAAGTAGAGGATATTAAAAAAATGGAAGACCTCATCCACACCGCACAAAACAGACAAGAGAAGTTTTCTAAAACGTGGCAACTGTGGAACATGTTTATTTACTCGGCAGAGGGCCAAGCTTTACGTGAACCTATAATAGATGACGGAACACCCATATCATAAACTGATCTGTGGGCACACTTTTACCCTATTTATCTCACACACTCCATGACCGCGGGGAACACTTTTCCCGCTTCCTGCCCTTTCCCCCCTTCCTTTTGCTTTTCCTTCTACCCCTGCTTCTTCCTCCTCCTGGAGGACGTTCCTACACTTCTTTTAAAAAAAAAAAAGAAAAAATAGGGGGTTTTCATGGGACCGCACCACCCTAACACACTACACTTTTAGGAGGTTTAGATCCAATCCTCTACTTAAGAGGGTTACAAGATGATACAGTGTATGTTTTCTGGTTATTACTACTGTACCGCCATAACGTGAGCAATAACAATACCGGAAGGGAAATTTCAATAATCTCTGACATGATGTAAACATGTTTTAACAACTATGCCATGAAGTTATGTGTATGTATCACGAACTTTGTTAAATATGATGTTTTGTGTTATGTATTATCTTGTATGTTTTTGGGTCTGTATGGGCCCCTTCCCTGGCATAAATAAAAAAAAAAAAAAAAAAAAAATGGTGTGCTAAAAAACACATGTAGGAAATATGGATGAAACAGCATACAAATGTGAAAAAAACAGCAATGAAAACCAGCAATAAATAATCAAAGTGTCTGTAGTGAAATATGGAACAGAAAAAAGTGGAAGTCCATATATTGAAAGGTAAAAGAGTATCTTCTCCAAGAGGGGAGCACCGGTATACACTGGAAGGCGTGTGGATACTCAAATGGAAAGTAGACAGCAGATGCTAAGGCAAACAGGTGTTGAATGGAAATAAATGGATATCCTTACCAGATCCGTGGGACGCAAATACCATATAGCAATGCATCAAATAGGCATGGGGATAAACTCCGTGATGTCAAGCCAGACGGTGTCCTGTGGGCCACGAGCACCGGTGGAAGGTGGTAGTTGCAGACTGAGGTTGGACAACTGCCGCACATGTTCTCCAATTGTAGAGTGGATTGATCCGGAGGGGTGATTCAATATGGAACCACGGAGAAAGAAAAAAGGAAGCTCCACATGGTGTAGGTCAAAAATTGGATTCATTGAATAAACACTATACACGATTAAAAGTGATCACAAATAGGATAAAAAAATGGCAATGTGGGAAGTTGAAAATGCTAGCCCTACGCATTTCGACTAAACAGTCTTCAACAGGGGCACTTGCGTATCCACACGCCTTCCAGTGTCTACTGGTGCTCCCCTCTTGGAGAAGATACTCTTTTACCTTTCAATATATGGACTTCCACTTTTTGCTGTTCCATATTTCACTAGTCCATGTATTTGTGCATTTCCATGGACT